>NC_057344.1:8418958-9036666 GCF_016509475.1 Prionailurus bengalensis | reverse complement strand
TTAAAATATACATTATCAGATGGATCTTAAATAGCTTTTGAAAACCAGAATTCAAGACAGGATATACTACTAACAGGATTCTTAGAGGCACGTAAGGTAAGTCACGAATGACCCAACCAGTTTAACTAAAATACGCAATGCTGAACAAATGCAAAGTAACCATTTTTCATTTTCCTCAGGAATTAAGCTTAATGACTTAGGAATTATGAAAACACGATTTCCTTCGACAGGAACACAGTGCTGCTTGTTTGGTCTTGCTTGTCATTGAGACTGAGGTTGAGATGACTTTGCTGATTGGGTGACGGCAACCTTAATAAAAAGAAAAGTTCTATGCCTTACATTTTTCTTCAAAATAAACACATATGAGCCAACAAGCCATTCTAACCCCAGAAGAGGGTTCTAGGGTCAGCATTCTCTTGGTCCTCCACTGCAGTTTTCACACTATTGCAAATACAACTTCTGGAAACATTCAACAATGGTGTCCTTGTGTCTTTATTCTCCTGCTATCTAGTCACATACTGGTGCTTCCTTTACAATTTTGGAAATGTTTTTAACGTAGTAATCTGTTGGCTCAACAGATATTTATTAAATGGCCTGCTCTGTGTCAAGTTCTGGGGACATGGAAACGAGGGAGAAAGCGGTTCCTATAGTCACAAGCCAGGGAAGAGGGCAGTCACATAAACAAGTATTACGCCATGTAAGGGATGTGTCAGCAGAAATATTTATGGAGTAAACCGGAGGAAGCAGAAGGACAGCTGAGGTGCAGCAGAGAGAGCCCTGCCTCTGTTGTGGGTGCCTGGGCAGGCTCCGTGGGGAGGAACAGACAACCATGGGTGGAGCTTTGGGTGAGAGAGGTCACACTGGTAACATCACCATGCATCCTTTCTAAGGCTGGAAACTATATTTCCCAGAAACCATTTGGCTTAAACAGTGTGGGTTAGAATCTGCCCCTGGGAGGCATCTGTGGAAGATTTGGAAGGGAGAAAGAAAGCTTAATGTCAACCATTAAGCTTGACATTTTATAGTAGCCTGTGCTGCAAGTTCTGGATCCCTCCACAAACTTCCAGAATCAACAGCATCTTCCAGGCAGACATATTGACTATTTCTCTAATCTCCCAGCCTCAGCCTTCTAAGGCTTTGGTCTCCCAAACCCTACCATATTCAGATAAACTCTAGTTCCCATATTAGAGGCTACAAAGATTCCTATACTAAATCACTCCTCTTCCTAATACTCATAGACAATCTTTGCCTGACTAAACTCAGGTGATGCAGATAATTTCAAAGAGAAGTTAAAACTTGGACAGGGTTTTGAAAGCGAAATAGGAATTGATCCGGCAAACAAGCTATAGACATCATTCCTGCAAAACTGAAGAGCGATGGGCATCAGATGCAAATTAACCGTTATAAGCCCATGAGAAAACAAAAAATAGTCATGTCTAAATACCCGCAGAAAGGTCCTTCCCTCTAGCCACGAGGACAGAGGATGCATTTTCCTGCTTAGTCTTAGCTCCTTACCCAAATTCTTAGGGGTGGCCCTGCCTTGGCAGAAAGGCTTCAGTCATCCTTTACCCACCTCACCACATATAGATAGTTCGTCTGACAACAAATCCAAGAAGGCAGCTAGAGCCAGACAGCCAAGGCTGAGTCCTAAGTGAAATTGGTTTGTCTCTTGGATTTCTCAGTTGTATAAGAAAAATTAAAAAAAAAGAAAGAAAGAAAGAAAAAAAGAAAACCTTTTTTCTATAAAAACACTTTGACCTCAAGTTTATATTCACTCAGAAACAAGGGCCCTTGTCAACAATACAGTGAGAAATGTACACAGTTGAATAACATTGAGATCACTTCTTGGGTTTCATACCAATGCTGCAATTACTACAAACAGTACGGGAATGAGGCCTCACAACTGTAATTCGTTTTTCAATTAATATTTATTGGGCCAAATTGTGCCTGGCACTGTACTGGGTACTAGGCATTCAAAAAGACAGGCAAAGATGTAGCCCTCAAGGAGCTTAAGTTCCCCTGGGTAGAATTATAAAATAATTGGAAATTTTTCATAAATAAGTATGTATCATACCACACAGATGTAATAGATTTGCCCTTCCTCAACCACAGGTGACGGAAACAAGAAAGTCTCACTAGTTTGTGATGTCTGAGTGACAGCTGCTTGACACAAGTTCCCTTTGACCCAGGGATGCCCCCAGGTCCTATCACTGGACTCTCCCCAGTTCCCTCCTTCCTTAAATGACACCTTATAACTCAGTTGATAAAGGGTCCTTACGACCTGCTGTGATAAATTTAGAAGAACAAATGCCCTTTTTGGAGACACCTGCAAAGGCTGGTTAAGGTTCAAATCCCGTCAGGTGATGACTAATAAATACAGTCACTCCTTGATCAATACATAAATTCTATTCCTTCTATAATCCTGCATTTCTCTGATGACCCTGTCACCGCCAATCTCCAGCTGTACCTCCTATTTTCTTCTGGGAGTCACTGTTGGTTTGTATATTAATAATAAACCTTGTTCTCTTATGCTTGGGGTTGGTTATGTCCTTAGCTCAAGCATCTGGTACCTTTCTCAGTGGGAAGAGCACAGTGAGTTTCGGGGTTTCTCTAGGTCTCTCTAGGGTTGACTGAAACATGGTTTTATTATTTCACTTATCGGCTCACATCCCCAAATCTCCTCCGTCATCCTTCCATCCACACCTTTAGTTAATGAATTTACTCATACTTTACAAAGGAAAATGGGACAACTGCAAGGTAACATTTAACAGACTCTCACCACCAAATCTCTCACCTACCAGCATCCATCTGTTCTCCCAACCTGTTAACTTAGATGAAACTTCCATAATCCCATCCAAAACCAATTCCTACACTTTACCCAGGATCCCCTCTCCTCGTGAGGCCTCCAAGACATCGCTGCACCAGTTTTTTCCTCATTTTCCTACATCATTCTTAATTTCTAAATGGTTTATACTGATAACACACAAGTATGTCCTCATTTTTTCATGTAAAAAAATATGTGTGTATATATACACATCATTCTCGAGTGAACTTGAAAAGGAGCCTGAGAAGAAGGAGCCGATGAAATAGGAGGAAAGGAAAGCACATGTGATTTTGGTAGTTCATGTGGGAAAAAAAATAGTGTTTTAAGGAAAAGGAAGAAACCGTCATGCCACTGCCGGTAAATCAGACAAGATAAGATGACGACATCTCGCAGCACAAAGGGTGGTATTAACACAGAAGTCACTGATGAGTCATAAGAGCAATTGTGATGGAAAAGTGAGGGTAAAAACTTGATGGCATGTTTCACAGAGGCTGGGACAAGAGGACAGGAGCTAGAGTGTCAGCTCCTTCGAGGAACAAAGTGCTGTGATACTGACAAGGCAAGTGGGGATACTGATTTTACAGAGTATCACAGAAACTCCTTCTGTGGGAACAGGAAAAAAGCAGTCAGGCATTAGCACAGGAGACAGAGAAGGAGCAGGGAGAGCCTGTGGAAGGACTTCTCTGACTGTTTCATTTCTTTCAGTGAAATAGAAAGTGAGCCCAGAGCGAGGATGATGAAGGAGACTTTGAGGTAGAAAAATAGAACACATGGGGACGCCTGGCTGGCTCAGTCCATGGAGCGTCTGGCTCTTGACTTCAGGGCTATGAGTTCGAGGCCCACACTGGATGTAGAGATAATTTAATAAAATGTTTTTTTAAAAAAATAGAAGCTATGAAGCGGTCTCCTTGGGAGAATAGACTCTGAACACACAGTATGATCCAAGCAGCCTACTTGAGGTTCATGGTCATGAATTCCAAGTGAGATCAATCAGCATGGTTGTGTGTTGTCTTTAGCCCCATTACAACAAAGGCACGGAATTAGGTGGAAAGTTGAATTTAATCAGGACTTTAGGTTTGCTGAGCCAGTACAAGCAAGAGAGGTGAAAAGAAAAGTTGAGATTATATGCAAAGGACTTACAATAGTGATTGACCATGAAATTCGTGCTGGCTAAGGAATGAGGATGTTAAGCACGTGAGGGATGGTTAAATGATAGTAACACCAGTAGATTAGTGATCTGGGCAGCAGTGATAGATTTCTAGGCTAAGGGTGAGCTACCATTTTAGGAAGTGTGGTAAGGAGAATAGGACACATGAAATTTAGGTTTTAGAGAGGTTATAATTATTGACAGTCTAGTACCATTTGCAGAAGTAGATGCCGAGGAAAAGAACGAAAGGCAAATACGATAATTCGAGTAACGTTATAAGGTCTTTATCTTTAAAATTATTGGGCAGCTTTTTGTTCTTTGCAATATGAAAGTCACAGCTTCATAGCACATGACACAGGCTCTTTAGTCTTTAACTCTCTCCCTGTCCTATCTACTCTAACTGCCCCCCCACCTCGCCCTACTGCACCTTATCCATCAGAAATGCTGAACTACCTCAGTTTCTCTGAATATTACTTTCACTGTAGCACATCTTTGTATATAAACATTGTTCCCTCTACCTATAATTTTTTCCCCTCCTTGCCTGACTGATAAATTCCATTAAGCTCAATCATCTGTGAATTTTTTTCCTGATGAATGTATATATACACATATATATGGGATTTTTCTTTTTAAAATATGGCTTTTTGAGAAAAGAGCCAGATTACTCATGTTTGTACATTTTGGCCTCATACCATGTCTGACACATAAAATAAAAATATCTGAGATGAATAAATGGAAAGATAAATATTAATAGTTTTTCTTCTTGATAAAGGGTTCATATTCCATTTCCTAATTCGTTTGACACTTTCACTTATAGATATTTCATCATGAAATCAAACATTACTGAGTTGATTGAAAGGCATGTACTAATATGAATATAGAGAGGAAAAACAAATTAAGCTTCTCTTCCTCATATTCCTCTGTGAGCCAAATATCTTCAGATTGCCCTAATCCAGAAATAGGATAGCTCCTCTCCTACATAAACTAAGCCACACGTTTACAAATCATCCTTACAATATATTTGGAAAAACCTCGCTTTACAGAAGTCTATACACAAGACATTATGCTTTGTTATAATAGGAAGGGTCATATTGAATAATGTTCTTAGTTTTTCAAATAGACAAATAATATTATTGGTCACATGGGCGTCTCAGTTGGTTAAGCGTCCGACTTTGGCTCAGGTCATGATCTCACAGTCTGTGAGTTCAAGCCCCGTGTTGGGCTCCATGCTGACAGCTCAGAGCCCGGAGTCTGCTTCAGATTCTGTGTCTCCCTCCCTCTCTACTCCTCCCCCGCTTATACTCTGTCTCTCTCTGTCTCTCAAATATAAATAAACATTAAAAAAAAACCTTTGAAAAATAAATAAACAGAAAAATAATATCGTTAACTGAATGTTATAACTTAATTAAAAAGACCCCGGGAATACAGAAGATATTTAATAATTTCTGAACTCAGCAACTAATGCACATTTTGACTTAGGGCAAAGGGAGTGTGGCTTGTAAGGAATGGCCACTCCTTACCTCAGAAGGAGAAACAACTATAAGAATCTAAGACAGCCAGAAGATGTGAATCAGAGTAACCATAACTGGGCTTGTAATGTAACAGAAGTCTCCCCAACTCACTGGAGGGTCTCCAATGGCAGAAATTGTAGCAAAAACGGTTATTTTGCAGTTCAGCCCCTTTCTCCGACAGGCGAGGTCCTCAGGATGTGTCCTATCTGCTGTGCTGGTCCTTCCCACACGCTGTAGTTACAAGTGCCTGTATTTGACCATGACATTTACAAACTGCCCAGAGAATCCAAGCCTTTTTCAAAGAATACAGCAACTGCTGTTTCTCTATTTACAGATTATTAGTGCAACGTTATTTCACATTCAGTCTTTGTGGGGCCTGGGAACCAGAAAAGGGCTACCAGATACCTTTTATGAGCCAGGTAGTCCCAGGAGGTTCCTGCTCCAAACAAGATAGTAAAATCTTCACCTCCTCTGTGCGGACCCTGGGATCCCTCCACCAAGCAAGTAAGCTTCTTTGTTTCAATTCTCTCCCACTCAGGAGGAAGAAGCCCTGGATGAAACCATGAATAATCTCTCAACACAAAACTTTTATTTAGAAAGGCGTAAAAACAGTGGTGTGTGTGTGTGTGTGTGTGTGTGTGTGTGTGTGGCATCTGTAAGTAAAGACAGGGCTGATTAGAAAAGTATAAAGAAATCCTCGGAAACCAGCTCATGATTATGCCCATGAACGGAGGCTGTGATTGCCTGAGAAACTGTGGTGCTATGGGTAAGCTAGGGCTTGAGTAAAAACCACAAACCAGGACGGGCAAAGAGGCCTGGAGGAACTGTTACTATGAACCCCACATATACTTTAGATCAAGACTCAATACAAGTATATAATAGGAGGAAAAAAAAGGTTCCCACTGACAGAGGAAGACCAAAAATATTTTTTGCCTGGTTTAGCCTGGGCTCTGGTCAGGAGACTTAAAAATCTCTTGGAAATTCATAAATACAATAGGCCTGAGGCCTGAATTTCAATCCTACTTCAAGAAGTCAACATTAAATGTAGGCTGAACTGAGAAATCTGTAAGCGCCTGAGAAACACAGACCAAAAAAAAAAAAAACCAAAAAACAAAAAAAAAAAATGCTTCTCTTGAGAAGCATGCCCTCTCTACAGCCCCAAAGTTTTACTGCAAATAAATTCTCAGTGAAGATTTTCTCACAAATCTTGTGGAATGTACTAGAAAACAACCCACTATCAGTGTGAACCAGGGCACAAGAGGTTGAGGAAGAAATACTTAGGAACTACAAATAATACAACTATCAGATATAGGCAATATAATGAGTTCAAATGACTAAGACATAAAAGAATTCATAAAAAAGAAAAATTCCAGATCAACAGACTATTAAAAAAATAGGCATACTTAAAGAAAATAGAAGTTTGAGCACTGAAAAATATAGTAATTGTAGTAAAAAAAAGTTAATTGAATGGGCTAAGCAGTCAATTAGAAAGGAAGAGAAAAATGGTGAATTTGAATATTAATCTGAGAAAATGACTCAGAATTTAGCAGAAAATGAAAATAGACATGAAAAAATATGAGAGTTTAATAGATACAGAAATTAAAATAAGAAAATCTAATGAAGGGCTAATAAAAAGCTTTTTAAAAAAAATTTTTTTTAACGTTTATTTATTTTTGAGAGAGAGACAGAGCATGAACAGGGGAGGGGCAGAGAGAGAGGGAGACACAGAATCTGAAACAGGCTCCAGGCTCTGAGCCATCAGCCCAGAGCCCGACGCGGGGCTCGAACTCACGGACCGCAAGATCGCGACCTGGCTGAAGTCGGACGCTTAACCGACTGCACCACCCAGGCGCCCCAGAAGGGCTAATAAAAAGCTTTAACACTGAGAGCAGATGGTTGCAATCCAGGACACAGACACGGGGGGCTCCTGAATTCACCTCCTCCCAGAAACACACTGAACCTACAGCAATACGCAGAATAATTACCTATGAAAGAAATTGTGTGTGTTGAGTAAACAAATAAACAAACAAAAAAAAAACCCCACACTGAGTAGGATAGGTGAGATAGACTCTCACCTTAAACCTCACCCCAGCACAGGGACATATAATCAGGAAAGAAATCATCAACCCCAGCTTCTTCCTAAGGAGTGACGGGTTTGAACCCCAATTCCCAAGACGTCTGCCTGAGGGATGGGCCCCCAGAACACCTAAGGCTGAAAGTCTACAGGGCTTGTTTCCATGGAATCCTCTCCAGAGGCAGGCGAGACCAGTGGGCACCATTGTTATGTCATCTGTCTGGCCCACTCCAGGTCACTGGTATCTCCCTAAAAAGAGGTTATGCATCTATCTGACAGTCCGGCTTCTGTGGCTACCACACAGAAGACACACCTGTTGGCTGCACGGCTGTACAGCCAGTGAGTCCTGTAGTGGCCACAGGACCATAGCAAAGAAACAATTCTTAACCACTCAGAGATGCCCCTGTTGACCGCCTGGCTGTAGTAGCTAGTGGGTCCTGTAGTGGTGACAGGACAGTGGCAAACAACGAAACAATTCACCTATTCCCCCAGGGCTAGCTCCTACACAGGAAAAATAATGATGAGAAAAATAAAAGTGCAACCTACAAAAAAAAAAAAACGGGGTGGGGGGGTATATTTGCAAATTGCATATTGGATGAGGGATTAATATCTAAAACATATAAAGAATACTTACAACTATTTGGGGAAAAAATAAACGGTCCAATTTAAAAAATGGGCAAATGAATTGAGCAGACATTTTTCCAAAGAAGACATCCAAATGGCCAAAAGATACACGAAAAGGTGCTCAACATCCATCATCATCAGGTGCAAGCAAACCCAAACCACAATGAGATAGCACCTCATACTCGTTAGAATGGCTATCATCAAAAAGACATGAAAAAGCAGGGGCACCTGGATGGCTCAGCCAGTTAAGCATCCGGTTCTTGGATTTGGTTCAGGGCATGATCTCTGGGGTTCATGAAGTCAAGCTCCACCTTGGACTCCATGCTGACAGTTCAGAGTCTGCTTGGGATTCTCTCTCTCTCTCTCTCTCTCTCTCTCTCTCTCTCTGCCCCTCCCCCACTCGTGTGCACACTCTCCCTCTCTCTCTCAAAACAAATATATCAACATTTTTAAAAAGACTTGAAATAGCAAGTATTGGTGAGAATGTAGAGGAAAGGGAACTCTTGTTCACCAAGAGTAGAAATATAAATTGATGCAACTACTATGGAAAACATTATGGAGATCCCTCAAAAAATTTAAAAAAAAAGAAATACCATATGATCTGACAATCCCACTTCTGAACATTTACCCAAAGAAAATGAAATCAGAGTCTCAAAGTGATACCTTCATTCCCTTGTTCATCGCGACATCACTCACAATAGCTAAGATATGGAAACGACTTAGGTGTCTGTCAGTGGATGAATGGATAGAGAACTTACGGTATACATATGCAATGGAATATTATTCAGCCATGATAAAGAAGGAAATCCTGACATTTGCAACAACATGGATGGACCTTGAAGGCATTATGCTAAGTGAAATAAGACAGAGAAAGACAAAGATTTCATAGTATCACTTATCTGTGGATTCTAAAAGAAAGAAGAAAGAAAAAAAGAAAGTAAGAAAGTAAAACCCACAGAAACAGTAGAAAAGTAGTTGGCAGGGCCTGGGGCATGGATAGGGAGAGTTTGGTAAAAGGGTACAAACTTACAGCTCTAAGATGAAGACTGTCTAAAGATATAATATAAATCATGGTGACTACAGCTGATTTAAAAAAGGGAAAGAGGTAATAATATTGAAAAGGATAATCTTAGAGAATTTTCCTTAAACAATAAAAATATATGATTCCTCAAAAAGAACATGATTCCTCATATTCAGAACAAAATATACTACATATGGATTTATTTTAATGGAGAAAGAAAGAAAGAAAGAAAGAAAGAAAGAAAGAAAGAAGAAAAGGAAATAAAGAGAAAGGATCTTAAATGTTATAATAAGGCAGATTACTTTCAGGGGAGCGATATTTAAACTAATGGGAGGGTATTAAGTATGCAAAATAACATATAAAGACAATGGAAAAATATCACCAATGTACTAGTGAAGAAAAAAATCAGTTGTAAGTCTGGGTATGTTGTATATCTTGACTAAAGTTTTGGCTTTGCAGATGTATACATTTGTCACAATGTCTCCATTATATAGTTTAAGTTAATGCAATTTTTTTTTCAACTTTTTTTTTTATTTATTTTTGGGACAGAGAGAGACAGAGCATGAACGGGGGAGGGGCAGAGAGACAGGGAGACACAGAATCGGAAACAGGCTCCAGGCTCCGAGCCATCAGCCCAGAGCCCGACGCGGGGCTCGAACTCACGGACCGCGAGATCGTGACCTGGCTGAAGTTGGACGCTCAACCGACTGCGCCACCCAGGCGCCCCTAAGTTAATGCAATTTTTGCACTTAAATTATACTGCAAGAAAGTTGGTTTTAAAAATCCAACAGGATCGTGTTTCCAAGGACATCAGACAGGAGAACGGAAAAAAAAAAATTCAACAAATTCAGCAGTATTATGGGCTGAATGGTATCCCCCAACTCCTATGTTGAAGTCCTAACCCTAGTACCCCAGAATGTAGCTATATTTAAATATGAGGCCTTCAAAGGGTGATTATGCTAAAATAAGGAGCTTTAGGACAAGCTTCAGTCCAATCTGACTGTTGTCCTTGTTAGAAGAGATAAAGAGAGAATTAAGGCATGAATGTGCATACACAGAGGAAAGTTCATGTGAGGACAGAGAAAATGTCACTGCAAATCAAGGAGAGAGACCTCACCAGAAACCAACCAGCTGACACATTGATCTCAGACTTTCATGGTCCAAACTCTGAGAAAATAAATTTCTGTTGTTTAAGCCACAGAGTCTGTAGTTTTTGGTTTTGTTTTGTTTTGTTTTGTTTTGTTTTGTTTTGTTTTATGGCAGCCTTAGGAAACTAATACAACCACGTTTCGTGATTAAATATAAAAATCATAAGTACATTTCAGTAGATACATAAAAGTCATAGGACAAAGTTCAAATTCTTTACATAACTTTAAAAGGAAGTTATTAGCAAAATAGGTATAGAAGGACACTACCGAAAGTGATTATAGGTATCTTTCCAAAAGACCTTGATCAAACATGACACAGAGAGAAGTTTTCCTTTTAAAATTCAGGTGCCTAGGTGGCTCAGTCAGCTAAGCGTCTGACGTTGGCTCAGGTCACGATCTCACAGTTCATGGGCTTGAGCCCCGCATGAGGCCCCGTGCTGACAGCTCAGAGCCTGGAGCCTGTTTCGAATTCTGTGTCTCCCTCTCTCTCTGCCCCTCCAGGCTCATGCTCTGTCTGTCTGTCTGTCTGTCTCTCTCTCTCTCATAAATAAACATTAAAATTTTTTTAAATAAAATATAATGATAAAATAAAACAAAATTCAGGAATTTACAAGGATTCTTACTATTACTACATTTACTCAGGATTCTACTATAGTCCCTAAACAGAAAAATAAAAAAGAGTAAAATAAATAGAACCATAAATACGAGAAATAAAACAGGAAAACTCATTATTTGCATATGTTATAATTGTATATATGGGAAATATAAACATGTCTACAAACTTTTAGAGCAAAAAAAAGTGAGTTCAGCAAGTTTGATGACAGAAACATTGTAAAACATCGATTGCTTTCCTGTAACATAGCAGCAACAACAAAAACAAATCTTTAAAAATTCAACTTTACAATAAAAAATGCAACTATAATTTATCTAGGAAGGCCTCTGGCAAAGAGATGCAGTATCTTTGTGGAATTGTAAATACAAGAAGTGGTATATTAATTGAAGATTCAATATTGGAAAGATGTCAATTTCTCCCAAAATTGGTCTCTAGAGCCAAAACAGTTCCTTTCTACATTAAAACAAGTAATTTGTATTTTTTGCTATTGTTTTGGAGAAACTTGACAAATTGCCCCAAAAGGTATATGAAAATTGCAATATCCAAAAATGGCCAAAATTCTTAAAAACAGTGGAAGGAGAGGTAGTGATACTAAACAGTCATATTATAAAACTATATAATAAATCAAAGAGTCTGAATTTGTCAAACATAGAAAAGAAGACAAGAACTCAAAAATGCTCAGAATTGGAGACATATTACTGGAAACTTGATATCAGGTAGATTTATCAGTGCAAATCAGTGGGGAAAGAAATAAGGCCTTTTTTAAGTAATCTGTTCTGGGACAGTTGGGTATCTGTGTGTAAAAGGAAAAAAACATTAGATCCCTATTTTCAAGCCATACACAAAAATTAATTCTAGGTAGACTAAAGATACATATGTGGAAAACATTTCCATACAACTTTTGAAATATAATATGTAAGAGCATTGTATGATTTCAAGAGCAGAGAGGATTTTTATATAAGGGCAAAAATTCATTAAACTTAACATGAAAGATTGAGTAATTTCTGTAAAACAAAATTCAATGTAAACAAAATAGAAAAGAAACCACAAACTGGAAGAACATATCTATAATCTATGCAACCAAAAAAGAGTAAGTATCAATGTATTTAAATAATTGCTTTAATAAGAAAAAGCAATATATATATATATATATATATATATATATATATATAGGCAAAATATATTAATAACCAGTTTACAGAAAAGGCATATGGCTGTCAAGTACATGTGAAGTGTCTTCAACTTACTAGTAATCACAAAAATGCTAACTCTAACAATAATGAAATACTGCTTTGGGATTTTTTAGATTTGTCAATATTCAACATTTGATGAGATTTTTAAAATATAAAAGTTTAGTAATACCAAGTGTTGACAAAAATAGGAAGTAATCAGAATTCCTGCAAACACCCTGCAGGAGTATAAATTAGTACGACCCTTTTGGGGAAATATCCGAATATGGAATTTCATACCCGTGTACAAACCACTGAAATAATGTTTGCAAGGAGAGCACGTATATATATGAATCTTCGCACAGCAGGGTTCAGTGACATTCCTTGGGTCACTCAACTAGTAAGTGGTAAAATCATGATTCAAATCCGAGAGTCTGACTCCTGAGTCTCTAGCCTAACCACACCACTGATCTGTAACCTATCAGGATCATAAAACACTCAGCGGCCATTAAAGAGAATTACCCAGCTCTGTGTCTAATAATATTAAACGACCTCTAAAATATACTGTTACACAAAGAATCAATGCTAATGAATGTAAATAATGGAAAAGTATCTACAGATGATATATGAGAATAAGTGAGCTTGAAAAATTTGTTGGCTACTAGGTCAGTATGTAAAAATCATTTTTATTTCTATGCACCAGCAATAATTACAAAATTAAGGGTTTTTTTTTCAGTTTATTCATTTATTTTGAGAGAAAGAGAGAACCAGTGGGGGAGGGACAGAGAAGGACAGGGACAGAGGGCTCAAAGTGAGCTTTGTGCTGACAGCAGAGGGTCAGATATGGGGCTCAAACTCATGAACCGTGAGATCATGACCTGAGCCAAAACCAGACAATCAACCGATTGAGCCACCCAGGTGCCCCCAAAATTAAGTTTTAAAAAGGGATACCTTTTTATAAGCACATACAAAATAAAATACATAGGTCTAAATCTAAAAGTGTACAAGTATTGGAAGAAATGAACAAATCCTAAATAAATGTGTATGATCATATATATATATATATATATATATATATATATATATATATTAGCCATAAAAGAAAAGACTGATAAATTAGAATATAGGAAAATTTAAAGGTTCTATTCATCAAAGGTACTATTAAGAAAATATAAATCAAATCAGGTAATGAGAAAAGATGCTTGCAATACATATAACCAACAAACAATTTGTGTACAGAATACAAAAATCACTCCTTCAAACCAATAAAAAGTATATCTAACTCCATCATAAAATGGGAAAAAATGATATTATCTCACCAAAAAGATATACAAATGACTATTAAACATATGAAAAGGTGCTCGCCCTCATTAGGAATGTGGTCAGTTTGAAATAAGACTTCCATGAGAATGGTTTCAGTTAAAATGAGATTTATAGCCAGGTTTTGGTGAGCGTGTGAAGCAGCAGGAACTCTCATTCAGTGCTAGTGGGCATGTAAATTGGTACACCCACTTTGCAAAACAGTACTTTATCGAAGCTGATCTATGACCCAACATTTCCACTTCTAGTACGTACCAAACATCAATGCATCTTCGTGTGCTCCAAAAGACATCTCCTAAATATCTACAAGCAGTTTTGTTGCTCGTCTTCCCAGACTAGAAAACAAATCCATCACCTGTGAAATGAACAACGAACTTGTGATACAGCCATATAATAAAATCCCATGCACTAATGCAATGAAATAAAGTGCTGTTACAAACTCACAAGCATAAACTCACAAAGATCACTTTGAGCAGAAGCAGCCAGACACAAAAGGATATAGGTGGTGTTATTCCAGTTGTATAAGTTTAATAAACAGGCAAAAACAATTTTATGTGATATTCAAAGTCAGCAATGTAGGGGAAAGTACAACTTGTTATTGGAAGGGCACGAGCGGTTATGGTTTGGGGTTTGGGCAAAGTTTGAATTCTTGACCTTGGGCATGGGTACATTGGTGTTAGCTTTGATCATTCTTCGGGTTGTATATTTATATGTTGTACACTTTTTTAAAAGTTTATTTATTTATTATGAGAGAGAGAGAGAAAGAGAGAAAGAGAGAGCGAGCAAGCAGGGGAGGGGCAGTGGGAGAGAGAAAGAGAATCCCAAGCAGGTTCCATGCTGCGGAGCCCGAGGCTCAATCCCACCAACTGTGAGATCATGACCTCAACTGAAATCAAGAGCGAGACACTTAACTCACTGAGCCACCCAGGCACCGCTTTAGTACACTTTTATATGTGTATATCACACTTCAATGAAGAAAGGGGTTTTTTAATTCAAAAAACAGGCATTTTTTAAATTATCTGCCTATATGTGCATAGTTTATCTAGATGTATTACTTAACTGATAATGGTTACATTTGAGAGTAATGCAGATAGGTGAAGGACAGGGCTGTCCAACATATTTGAAAATCTTCCCCACATTTAGATAATTCCCACTTGAAATGTCAAGCTAAAAACCCTAAAACTTGGGTTTCTATTCAGACTCTCTGAGCTTCCAGGTTGGTGAACAGGAGACACAGGGAGAGTGGGCATACCTGATGAGGGCACAACATGTCTCATCTTCTACACCTTTTCCATCTGGATGTTCATCTGTGTCCTTTATCATGCTTTTACGTGAAACAGGCAAACAAAAGAGGATTATCAGGGCAGGGTTAAGATGGCGGAAAAGTAGGGGGACCGGGATTTTCCTCATCCCTCAAACACAGCTGAACTGAGATCAGATCACTTGGAATATCGAGGAAATCAATCTGCAGAGTGGCAGAAGGAGACCTCCACAGATGGAAGGAGGAAGCTTGGCAGGATTGAGGGTTACTTCAACAAACAAATCAGAGCACCCCTGGTTGAAGGCCCAAACACTCCACCACAACAAACTCTGCAGAGGACTGACTAGTGGGACAGAGCAGCCAAAACGCAACAACACAGTGCACACAACATATACCAAAAACACCCCCTGAAGTGACCGACCCTGGCCAGTGTATGACCCCTTTTTACTACAGTACTACTCACAGGTTCAAGACGCGTAATAAGCTATTAAAACATGAAAAAGACAGAAACTTAGCCAAAATGACAAAATGGAATAATTTTCCCCAGCAGAAAATTCAGGAAGAAATCACAGCCAGAGAATTGCTCAAAACAGATATAAACAATATATCTGAACAAGAATTTAGAGTCATAAGACTACTAGCTGGGCTTGAAAAAAGCATAGAAGCAGAGAGTCTGTTGCCGCAGAGATCAAAGACCTAAGAAACAGTCATGATGAATTAAGAAATGCTATAAATGACATGTAAAATAAACTAGATACAGTGACAGCAAGAATGGAAGAAGCAGGGAGAGAATAGGTGAAATAAAACAAAATTAAGGAAAATTATGAGGCTGAAAAAAGTAGGGGAAAAAAATTGCTAGACCATGAGGGGCGAATTAGAGACCTAAGTGATTCCATGAAAGAAAACAATATCTGTATCATAAGAGTTCCGGAAGAAGAAAAGCGAGAGAAGGGGGCAGAAGGTTTAGCTGAACAAATTACAACTGAGAACGTCCCTAATGTGGGGAAGGAAACAGGTATCCAATTGCAAGAGGCACAGAGAACTCCCTTCAAAATCAACAAAACAGGTCAACACCACAACATACCATAGGGAAACTGGCAAGACGCAAACGTAAAGAGAGAATTCTGAAAGCAGCTAGGGACAAACAGGCCTTAACCTACAAGGGTAGGCACATAAGGGTGGAAACAGACCTGTCCACTGAAACTTGACAGGCCAGAAGGGAGTGGCAAGAAATAGTCAGTGTGCTAAATAGGAAAAGTATGCAGCCAAGAATCCTTTATCCAGCAAGGATATCATTCAGAATAGAAGGAGAGATAAAGGCTTTCCCAGACAAAAACTAAAGGAGTTCATGACCACTAACCAGCCCTGCAGGAGATTCTCAGAGGGACTCTGAGTGGAAGCAGCAAAGACTACAAAGGACCAGAGACACCATTACAAACACGAAATCTATAGATAACACAATGGTACTAAATTCATACCTTTCAATAATCACTCTGAATATAAATGGACTAAATGCCCCAATCAAAAGACAGAGGGTATCAGAATGGGTAAAAAAAAAAAAAAAACAAGATCCACTGGGGCACCTGGGTGGCTCAGTCAGTTAAGTGTTCTGACTTCGGCTCAGGTCATGATCTCGTGGTCGCTGAGTTTGAGACCCTTGTCGGACTCTGTGCTGACAGCTCAGAGCCTGGAGCCTGCTTCGGATTCTGTGTCTCCCTCCCTCTGCCCCTCCCCTGATCACACTCTGTCTTTCTCAAAAATAAACAAACATTAAGAAATTAAAAAAAAAAAAAACACAAGATCTACCTATATTCTTCCTACAAGAGACTCATTTGAGACCTAAAGACACCTGCAGATTGAAAGCGAGGGGATAGAGAAGCATCTATTTTGCTAACGGACATCAAAAGAAAGCTGGACTAGCCATACTTATATCAAACAAACCAGATTAAAACAAAGACCGTAACAAGAGATGAAGAAGGGTATTGTATCATAATCAACAATTATTAATAATATAATAATATTAATAATGAAAATTAAGGAGTCTATCCATCCAGAAGAGCTAACAGTTGTAAATGTTTATGCCCCCAACGTGGAATAACCCAAATATGTAAATCAATTAATCACAAACATAAACAGATTCTCCAACCACCTTGGAGAATCTTCAGGCTCTCTGATATCTTAGTCACATCCCCTTGCTCCAGGAAGAACCAGGGTGGCATCTGTTGCTTGTGTTGGAGAAATAAAATTAAACTAAACTTAAATGGAACTTAATAGAATGAAAGAATGAAAGTACATCTCCCGACTCAGAACACCTCCCATGAAAGTAGAAGAGAAAGAAACCAATTTTATTACTGAGTAAGCAATAAGCCAGAATGTGATGTGCGTCACACAAAAGCCTGTAGATTACAAAGACAGAAGGAAATCTCACCTTTTATAGAGCCAGGCAGATACAGTCTATCACACACAAGTTCTCAAGATAAACAATAACTAGCCCTCACGTCAGAGGACTTGACAAGACCATATGTCACACACGGTTCATTCACCCCTAGTTGGGGCAACCATCTGTTAGTTAATTGGCTCTATCCAAAGGAAAAATAAACTTCTAATAGCTTTATGAATGGGGGTAGTGTAGCACCTTGGAGTGAGGTACCCAGTGAAGGCTCCTAGCTTCCCACAGACACTGAAGCCAGGGGCACTTTCTTCCTTAAAAATTACATTTTAACGGGGCACCTGGGTGGCTCAATTGGTTGAGCATCCAACTCGTGATTTCGGCTCAGGGCATGTTCTTGCAGTTCGTGGGTTCAAGCCCCGCATCCGTCTCCACGCTGATGGTGCGCAGCCTGCTTGGGTTTCTCTCTGTCCCTCCCCTGCTCCCTCTCCCTCCTTCTCTCTCTCAAAATACACAACTAAACTTCAAAAAATAATTGCATTCTAGAGATACAGCTCCTGGGTCATTGAGAAAGACAATCCTGGGTTGTAAAGCTGGCCAGAGGTTTATTTAGCTATTCAAAATATTCACATACATTTTAAAGAGACAGAGAAAGAACTTGCAAGTTTTGTAAACTACATGCTTTATGAAAAGGAGAGAGAGGAAAGTCGCTTTTCTTAGTCTTGACAGAGAAAATTAAGTCTCCTATTTTAATTTGCATTTGCCCTTACATTTGCCACCAAAAACCTAATGAATGAAGAGAGAAACATCACTTATAATGTAACATTTGATGCATATTGAATTTTTTACTATGTCCATGTATTCACCATGTAATTACGTATCTCTATACATTTATATATACATATATGCAAATTATACATTGTGCTTAAAAAAAGAGAGAACTGAAAGAGAAACATTAATTTAGTTCAGAGATATAGAGGGTTAAAAAAAACGGAGTTTAATCATTTCCAGCGTAATATCTATAAGTTTCCCAACCATTTTTCCCATTCACATGGCAATATTGAATCAGGCTAAATTCCTAGCGGCAATTCTGAAGAAAATTAATACTTGTTAATTCAACAAAGCACTGTAATGAGCTACAAGGATGAAGGGAGATACAGATTCTGATTTGTGGCTGCAGCGGCAGCCCCGATTTTGTCATCACTGTATTTAAAAATAGCATTTTAATATTTTGAAACTCAGCATCTCCATTTTTAAAAATACAGCAAGTCTAATTGCTAGCCTCATCAGGGTCTTACCTGGTTGATTAAACCTTATTGAAAGGTCTAGTGGGGGATTTTCAAACTGCTCGGTTGTCTAATAAGCTTGTATTAAGTGATTCTGCTCACCCACAATATAAGCAATTCAGACGCGTAAGGGACCTAGTTAGGGGATAGTATTAAAAGGTGTCTGGTGAGATTCTTAATTAAAAGGAAAAAAATCTGTGATACAGTGAAAATAGGAATAATTTGTTTAAAAGACTCTGTTACCCTTATTTCACTCCCAAAACCAATGAGGTACGCGTGAAATGGGAAAAGTATGGCTATGCATTTTATTAATGTCATTTTCAAACAAATACAAAACACTCTGTGAAATATAGTTCTTTACTTAATCACGGGAAGCCCAAACCCAGGTAAAATTGAGAGGGAAGGAAGGAGGAAGAACAAGAATTCTTTTTTTTCTCGTCTCCATCTATGATGGCATTTAAACAATTAAAACAAAATGAATAACACCCTGAGACATAACTATCCACAGCAATATATTCCAAAAGCCTGACACCCTTCAACAGGAAATTCTTTCTTATGAAATCAAACTCTGTGATGCCAAATTAAATATATTTAAATTTGCTCTTGTTATTTCTTATGGGGACTGTACCAATATACCCTTCATTCTGTGTTCATCAAATGCTATATACATCCTGACAAAGTTGGATTCAATCTCATTTCTTTCTTTTTTTTTTCTTCTTAATGTTTCTTTTTGAGAGATTGAGTGCATGTGCAAATGGGGTAGGGGCAGAGAAAGAGGGAAACAGAAGATCTGAAGTGGGCTCTGTGGTGACAGCAGAGAGCCTGATGCGGGGCTTGAACTCATGAATCGTGAGATCACGACTGGAGCCAAAGTCGGACCCTTAATTGACTGAGTCACCCAGGAGGCACCCCTCATTTCTTTCTAAATAGATTGTTTCATGTGTCCCAAACCCACTGATGCTATTCTCTAAAATAATACTCGGTGATTAGCCCGAATCTCACAATTTAGTAATCAATGCCCATAGCCTCACACTGTTCTACAACTGTCTTATTTTCCAGAATAGATTATAAATTTCTGGAAGCCTTTTCTTAATCATCTCTTCACAGGTAAACTATTTCAAATTGATTCAGGCTTTTCAACATCACTATGATATTCTTATTAAACCTCTGAAATCCTCTGCATTCCTTTCACATTTGGCTCTAATACCTTTCTCAGAAATGCTTCACTCTTTATCGATTGTAATTTCACGCATTTTTAGAATGGGACCAAACATGAGAGTCCAATTTAACTTTTGAATGTGACCCCATTTTTTCTTGTGTAGGTACTTAGCCATTTATTTCTTTTTAGTTTTTGGTTGTTTATCCAGGTTTTTTGTTTGTTTGCTTATTTTCCCTTTGCGGGGTGTTCTTTCCCAAGAACGTTTATTCTTGGCAAGCCTCACTGAACGCCTTCCTGGGTGCAGTTCCAATTTTCAAGGGTCAATTTTATGATCATCCTACCACTACGATTCATCTCTCACAGAGTAGCAAAGGGCAGAGTTCAAACTGGTAAACTGGATAAAAGACAAACTAGTAGGATCAGATTAAATGCATTTAAGGTGTCTAAAGGAAGTCAAGGGGAAAAATAGGGGAGGCATTAGCAAAGATACATAACCTGCCATTGTGGAAGGTGATTATTACAGAGAACTGAAAGTGACCAGAGAA
The DNA here is from genome assembly GCF_016509475.1 of Prionailurus bengalensis. Lineage (NCBI taxonomy): Eukaryota > Metazoa > Chordata > Mammalia > Carnivora > Felidae > Prionailurus > Prionailurus bengalensis. The sequence continues at coordinate 9,016,575 of NC_057344.1, read as the reverse complement.
TTATCAGTCACGTCTGAGCCCCGCCTCCGCCGGCTGGCAAAATAAAGGCCAAGACATGGACAGATTGCCACAGCCCTCTCAGCAATCAGTAGGATCTGGCCAAGCGCCATATAATATTCCCCTGGCCCCGTGAACTTGCAAGATCTGAATATAGTCTGGATTCCCACTGAATCCCATCTTTCTCTCTACCCTTTGCTACAAGCTTCACCAGAAAATCAGGTTTCCCTCAGGTCTCTGTATGAAAGTCTTGTATGAATCTTCTTTGGAAATCTGATGCTTCAAATGGGAAGATAAATATCTTGCTGACCATCGTTACAGGATCAAATATTGCCCCTAAGACCACCACCACCATTAGCACCACCAGCATCATGCTACCTGCTACTGGGAAGGTTAAGCAGCCACAGGGGGGAGAGGGTACAGAGTTACCAGTGAAATGCTCTTGGTGTTCCTCCTATATAAATTTTACTTTTAAAAACTAAAGATAACTCATTCATGTCTTTAAACTTCTCTACTATCAAAAACTTACCAAATCTGTAACAGTTCACAGTAATAGGATTTAGTAAATTCATTTATTTTATTTATTCTTGCCTCTCTCTCCCTTGTTTTCATTTCATTTTATATTTTTGTTAATGCTTTATTATTCCATTTTGGATTCTGTATTGCATATAGCCTATGAGTTTGTTAAACCTCTTTATCAAATACCCAATATTAGTTTTTGTGGGGTTTTTTGGTTGCGCTAGAGTTACTTTGACCAAAATAATAGTAAGGGTGGGTTAGAATTCTCTGTACTAAATGTCAGTTGTATTGCCAGTCATCAAGGATGCAGGGGCAATAACCAATCATCTCCTCTGCAAAGGACTTCATAGCCCAGCACTGCTGACCGACCCATGGACAAGTCATTCTAGGTACACAGTTCAATGACAGACACGCACAGGAGTAGAGTGGTGACACAGAACCATTTGACAAACGAAACTGACAGAACCAAAAGAAGTTTCCTAGAGAAGGCGATATTTCAACTGGGACAAAAACAATGATCGTTGAACAGGAGATGGTAGACATTTTGGGAATAGATGAAAGAGTAAATAAAAGTTTAGTCGCGGTAAGCATCTCTAAGAATGTTCTGTATTACTGATGACCAAACTCTGATGCTTCTCTCTGAATAGTTTTTATCTACCATTCTAATTCAGCATGAGATGACCCACACCCCACCCCCGCCAAAAAAAAAAAAAAAAAAAAAGAGAGAGAAATGGTTAAACTAGGAGGGTTCTTCTGCTGATTTAGTAAGTCATGAGTAAATAAAATTAGTATCTGGAGGCTGAATGGTCTCAGATGGCCTCGTCTATATTCTGGAGGCAGTGAGTGTGCTTCTGGTCTCCACCTGGCCTCACATCCTCCGGAAGGCTGGCTCAGATAAAGACCTGCCTGCTGAACACAGATGCATGAGAAACCTCATCAGAAATCACACTGGATCAAACCAGAAGAGCTGTGCAGCTGGTCTTTTTAAACCACCAAATTTTGGGGTGATACTGATACCCATGCGTACAATGAAATACCATGGATGCATTTGAAAAAATGAGGTGGAAATATGTACAGTAGTGTACGGACATGGAAAGCTTGCTGAGACGAATTAATAAGAAAAAAACCCCAAAAACCTTGTAATTCTACAAGCCATCCTATAGCCTTCCGATGAATTCTCCTTTTTCCTCTTTAAAAAAAAAAATTACTATCAGTTATGAGACAGATAAGTGAGTTGCTAAAAAAAAAAAAAAAAGAAATAAAGAAAGCTTAGAAAAACTATGTCAACCCTGGAAATGTTTTCTGCTTAGCATTTAAAATATTATCAGCAAACACACCGAAAATTACCTAAAAGATGAATTGCTTTTTGTCTAAAACTCGGCAGCTCACTGAATCTCTTGTCCTACAAAGTTCACCGAGGATGCATGCTGGTTTCTTTCTCCTTGTAAGAGACAACTTGCCTAAATTTGATTTGTATGTGGGTGAAACATTCAACATGCTAATGTACTGGTTAATATTCCCCTTTGGCACGTACCAGCGAAGGATAATTGGCAGTAATGTGATTTAAACCTACTTGAATTTGTAGCTGTTAATGGAACCTTCACTTTTAGTAACTCTGCATCACAGCATAGAAATAACCGCATCCACGTAAGATGTTCCCAAAACTCCTTCTGAACAGAGAACATCAGACCAGGAAACTTTCCGTATCCTCCCTCCCATCTGGAACCTAGGGAATCAACTCTAAATAACCTCTAGCATTATCTTCTAATCTCATGATTTGATGATTATGGAATGGGCTACTTATCTATTTATCTCTCAAAGAAAGGCGAGCATAGCACAGTGCGAGGAGGAGTCATTAATCCAAGGAGGGGACTTTGAACTAATTTCAGTGAGGGATGAAGACAGTCAAGAGGTAATTTTAAATTGTAATGATGAAGAAAGAAATCAGCTGATGCAGATTTGAGAAGTTGTACCAGGAACAATAATGAGAAAAGAGGCTACTTAATCACATTCACAAAAGAATTATAGGAATACATAATTAAAGCAATGATAATGAGTAACAAAACTCTTGGTGAGATATCTTTCAGATATGGCCAGAAGTAGAGTAAGGAGCAAAAAAGACACTGTCTTCTGTGTTAGCAATAGAGATTTTGCATGGAAGTTCAAGTAGGCAGTTGGGAAAATGAGAAAATCTTAGGGCTACATGCTAACGGCCGTTGGATACGTGCGAAGGGGGTTAACAAATTTGTAGGGCATACACTGTAGAGAGAGAAAAAGGAAAACAAAAACAAGAAGACAATTTAGTACTTTAATATATTCTAATAATAGAGAAGTAACTAGGATTCCGTACATGAAACAGGAAAACTTGTAGGAAAAGCAAATGCCCTTCAAAACTACCGATGTTAGCACAGGGAAAAAATACAGAAGGTCTCATGAATCAGAGGAGGAAAAAAGGAGCTAGGAAATGTGTAAAAATTATTCTGTGCAAAAAGGAAAAGAGGACAAATTAAAAATAAGGTTTATAACCATCCAGAGACCAAGTACAATGCAATAATGTAAGCAATAAATAGCAAACTGCAGGGGAATTAAAATTACAAAGAGTGATAGAAGATATATTATCACATATATATTCATATATATGAGCTGATCATGAAGCAAAATTTTTCCAACATTTCTAATGACCTGTATTTGTGTGTGCACGTGAATTCTTAATCCTCCTTTAGATCTGTTTTAAAATCTTGTTGGATGAATGGATAAAGAAATTGTGGTTTATATACACAATGGAGTACTACGTGGCAATGACAAAGAATGAAATCTGGCCCTTTGTAGCAACATGGATGGAACTGGAGAGTGTGATGCTAAGTGAAATAAGCCATACAGAGAAAGACAGATACAGTATGGTTTCACTCTTACGTGGATTCTGAGAAACTTAACAAAAACCCATGGGGGAGGGGAAGGAAAAAAAAAAAGAGGTTAGAGTGGGAGAGAGCCAAAGCATAAGAGACTCTTAAAAACTGAGAACAAACTGAGGGTTGATGGGGGGTGGGAGGGAGGGGAGGGTGGGTGATGGGTATTGAGGAGGGCACCTTTTGGGATGAGCACTGGGTGTTGTATGGAAACCAATTTGACAATAAACTTCATATATTGAAAAAAAAAATCTTGTTGGTTCCCTCATTAATCGGTGCGCCAAATATTTTTGTATTCTTTTTATAGTTGTGAGAATACTCACATCTTCAAAATACTTTAATTTATTCTTTAAATATCTATAATACATACATAAGTGTGTGAAATAAGTAACAACATACGAAACAAAATGTCATGTGTGTATGTATGTATGTATATGCTTGTATTTAGGAAATATGATGTATGTATATATTTAGGAAATATAATATATAGATATATACATATAAATATTAGGTAACTAAATGAGAATTAATACTCATAGTGTCCACCAGGTGCCATGTACTGTTTTAAATGCTTTATGTATTAACTCATTTAATCCTTGCAGTTGTCCTACAAAGTGGGTAGGTCCCGCCACGGCTCCAATAAGCAAACATGCTCATGAAAACAGACAGCGGCAAAGCTAAGACTGTGAACCCAGAACACTGGGCTCCAATGGCCACACCCTTACTCTTAACTACTGTACACTGCTTTCCCTTGTGTGAGGATGGTCATGCATCAGCAGATAAAATTGCCTACAAAGGAAATCAACAAATATTCTTAAATAAATAACAGAGAAAAATCCAATGCACCAGACCCCAAATTGTATCTTCTCTCCTCTTCCCAAAAGGGATTAAGCGCGATCACGGACCTCACATAAATTTCAACAATGATGGCAAAGCAACTATAAACAGTAGCTTACCAGGCAAAGGACTACTTAGCCAAGCTACATGCTTTCAAGTAATCTAGACTTGATGAAACCTACCCTAGGGCACTCAGCAACTACCAATTAAATCTCAGAGCCATTACCTACTATACTTAAAAACTCACTGAGGAACGATAAGATCCCAGCTGTCTGAGCAAATGCAAACATATCACCCACTTCACAAAAAATAAATAAATAAATAAATAAATAAATAAATAAATAAATAAATAAACGTTATCCTCGGGAATTATCGCCGAGTAAATCCACAGAAGGATCTGGAGAGGTTTTGCAGCAATAAATGAAGGAATCAATGGCCAAGACTGCTACGATTACAGGGTAACAAGTAGGGATGAATACAGATTTATCAGAATAGATAAGAGCTCCCCAATGTGCTAGCTTCCTCTTCCTTTGAAGCAAAAACGGAGTTTGTAAATTGTAGGGGATGAAGGAAGATGAGTAGAGAAAATATGCCTGAACCTTTCAACTCGAATGATTTTCACACAACATTTTCACACATTCCAGTTTCCCTGGCCAGTGTCATATTACCACCTTCCTATTTGTACTTACACACTAACATAACTGACCCCGAATTTAAGCAACTTAGAAATACCCGAACCTGCCAACGTACGCCTGCGTTACTGTTGTGTCCCAAAGTCAGCATGGGGCTCGTGAGAACAACACCTAACTAGGGACAGAGGCAGAAAAAGGATATAACAAGCTCCAGCTGGAGAACCTTCCTTGTGATTCCCCCTCATCCGACACATGTGCTTCCGTATCTAGCTAACGATGAAAATATGTGCCCATTATTTCAAGTGAAACTGTTCTATTGTTAACTTTTTCCAAAGCAACCTTTTTGTGTTCAGTTTCCTTCCCAGTTCCTACTGCCCAAAGGCTGCAGTTTAACCCCAGTGATTCTTTTAGAAATGCAGCACCCCCTTGTTAAACAACATGGCACATTGCACGTCGCGTGAAGCTTCTCACTTAGTTCTGAAGAGAGATTCTGTGTGGAGGGTGCCTTTCTACAAGCGGTCCAGGCCGGTTGGAGGTTCGGGGAGCATAATGACGCAGCTGATATCAAAGTGCCTGAAGCGAATGATTAAAAGTCTATCAATAAAAATGGGGAAAAACTGAAATCAGAGGTTAGCTTGTTCCCCTTTTCTAAGAATTTGGTTTTATTGATCCTTTTTTGATGTGTTGAAACATTTTTGAGTGTGTGTTCCCCTGTTTCCATTATCTATAAAAATATAATCTTTTATCAAGACTTATTAATTCATTATCTTGTTGAGAATATTGTATTTCCAAATTGCCTATGTACTGCTAGGCACTACATTGAATCCTGTTACTTACACTTCCCTGGATTTTATTCTGGGAAAGGCAGCAAAGGAATGGAGGTAGCCGAAGCACTGTATTTGTTCGGAGTCATTTCTCTGTCAAGTCTACATGCTTACATCAGATGGTAACTGCCCAAAGTTATCCAAAAACGCAATCAAAACTTATTATTCGAAGTGGTTTACAGATATTGATTCAGTCAAAACGCAAGAGGCAGTTAAGATTATAGCCCCATGTTAAAGATAAGAAACCTGAAACCCAGAGATTTTAAGCAAATCGCCCAAGGTTACTCAAGTGGTAACTGATGGAGACAGAATTCCAATCTAAGGAGACGCAGTTCTGAATCCTTGATGATATGAATTCCTTAAGAGAGACAAATCTCTTCTAAAAGGAATTTATCCACTGAGTCCTTATATGAGGAACAGGCAGAAGCATGGTGGTCATTTTTTCAATAATAGTGCTTTTTTAAGAGTGCACAGGGATTTTCTTTTTTTTTAGTGGTCTAATCACATAATTAAGTATCCCTCAGTAAGGAAATTTCTGGAGCTGGTAAGCTGACTTGTCTATTCATCTATTCAACCTTATTAGGCGATTACTCTGTGCAAGGCACTGATAAGGAACACAAAATGAACATAATCCCTGATCTCCAGAAGCCTGCAGGCCAGTGGGGAACAAAACAAATGAAACAGCACGGAAGGTAACAGCAGCGAGAAGAGATGTACATGGTGTTATGTGTGCTCAGGGGAGGGAGACATAAGCTTGCTGGGTGCAGGGGTAGGGGAGTCAAGACAGGTTTTAATGAAAGATGATACATGAAATGCTTAATGAGCAGTAAATTAGAATGCCAATTGAATTTAAAAGAAGAGTAGAATGTAAAAGAATACACTTAATGAAATGCAAAATCCCTAAAAATATGGAAATTTTGTTGAAAAATATGTGCTTAGGAACCTGAAGTTAGTGACGTATAGGTATGTAATTTTCTTCTGTTTTATTTCTCTTTTAGTAAAACAATAAAGCTTCTAGCAAAACCATACGGTATAAAATCCAGAAATGGACCCACAACTATATGGTCAACTAATCTCCGACAAAGCAGGTAAGAATTTCCAATGGAAAAATGATATCCCTTCAACAAATGGTGTTGGGAAAATTGGAGAGGAAGAATGAAGCTGGACCACTTTCTTACACGATACACACAAATAAATTAAAAATGGATGAAAGACCTAGATATGAGACAGGAAACCATCAAAATCCTAGAGGAGAACACACATGCAGCAACCTCTTTGACCTTGGCCGGAGCAACTTCTCACATATCACCAGAGGCCAGGGAAACAAGCAAAAATGAACTATTAGAACCTCAAGCTTCTGCACGGTGAAGGAAACAATCAACAGAAATAAAAGGCAACCAATGGAATGTAAATAACTTAGCAAACTCCACACCCAAAAAACAAATAACCCAATTAAGAAACGGGAAGACATAAATAGACACTTTTCCATAGACATCCAGATGGCCAATAGACACACGAAAAGATGCTCAACATCACCCATCATCAGGGAAATACAAATAAAAACCTCAAGGAGATACCACCTCACACCCATCAGAATGGCTAAAATTAACAACACAAGAAGCAACAGGTGTCGGCAAACGTATGGAGAAAGGGAAACCCTCTTGAACTGTTGGTGGGAATGCAAACTCATGCAGCCACTCTGGAGAGCAGGCTGGAGGTTCTTCAAAAAACTAAAAGTAGAACTACCCTATGACCCAGCAATTACACTATTAGCTATTTACCCAAAGGACACAGAAATACAGATTTGAAGATAAACATGCACCCCAATGTTTATAGCAGCATTATCACAAGAGCCAAACTATGGAGAGAGCCCAAATGTTCATCAGTTGATAAATGGGTAAAGATGTGGTATCTATATATAATGGAATATTACTCAGCCATCAAAACAAATGAAATTTTGCCATTTTCAATGACACGGAGCTAGAATATAGTATGCTAAGCGAAATAAATCAATCAGAGAAAGACAAATACCATAGGATCTCACTCATATGTAGAATTTAAGAAATAACTCAGATGAACATCTGGGAAGGGGGAAAAAAAGAGGAGAGAGGGAAATAAACCACAAGAGATTCCTAATGACAGAGAACAAACTGAGGGTTGATGGAGGGAGGTGGGTGGGAGATGGGCTAGATGGGTGATGGGGACTAAGGACGGCACTTGTGATGAGAACTAGGTGTTGTAAGGAAGTGATGAATCACTGAATTCTACTCCTGAAACCAACGTTGCACTGTATGTTAACTAACTAGAATTTAAATTTTTTAAAAAGGAAAGAAAAAAACCATATGATGTGATTGTAAAAAGTGGCAGTTCCTTAACCACTCTTAAACCTACGGCTTTAAAATCTCTTGTAGCACAGCCCCGAAAACTGTCCGTTGAACAAGCTCCAGCAGTGGCTTTATGCACAGGAAACTCCAAGCATAATGAAGACATTTAGTCTGTAATGTTTTTAGAGATTTTCCAGTCTCCCACTTCAATCATCTTTATTTTGTGCAATGCTGTATCAGGTTTAGGGGAACACTGCCTCAACAATGATTAGTGGAGACTTGAATTAGTGTCAAGATAACACACGCCTGTAAATGAACAAGTTGGTCTGCTGGGTGGAATTTTTAATGCTGATCATTTGTAATTCTAATTTGGAAAACATCTACACAAAATAAAACAATAAATTGAACGTTTATAGTTAGTAATACACTGTTCTTTATGATAATTATTAGATAATGGTCACTTGAGTCTTAAGACTTCTCCATTATGAAAATAAAATCTCACATTGGAAATCATTGGTTACAAAGGCTATCGCTACCTACACAGGGATGCTCACATGTTTTGCTCTATTATTCAGCCTAATTTTTACCTGGTGGTCAGACATCAGCCTGGAATAAGCTTGTTGAAAGAGCAGAAAGGCAAATCAAATCGAATATATGGTAACAATGGTAGTATGCTAAAATTTTTGTTTTCTTCTAGGATCTATATTGTGCAACAAAGTCCAAATAAGAGAGAAATGTAGTGAAGTATTTTTGATGTCTTCAAAAATAATCATACTTCGATAAAAGTCAAGATAGATCTCCCTAATGACAGTACCGTGAAATACAATTCAGGAGTCAAGAAAGGGAGGGTCCATACTATTGTGATGTTGGTTTTAGCAGAACCATTCACCTTTTCCCCATAATGCCAAGGTTTTCTGTTAGAGGCAGAGCCACAGTGGTGTGCTGGAATGACACAGACTGGCTCAGAAGAACAGGTACAAAATATGTGGGAATTTTTAGAGATTTACAACCCTTCGTAATCTAAACGTGGCCATAATGGGAGTATTTACATCACAGAAAATCACTTGGTTTTTTTCTTTAAAATCACTTGGTTTATTTAGAGAGAGCCTCAGTGAGGGGGTGGGTGCAGGCGGGCAGAGAGAGAGAGAGAGAGAATCCCAAGCAGGCACTAAGACATCAGCTCAGAGTCCGATTCTGGGTTTGAACTCAGGGAACCACGAGATTATGACCTGAGCTGAAATCAACAGTGGGACGCTTAACTGACTGAGCCACTCAGACGCCCCCAGTTTTGTGTTTTGGGATTTTTTTTTTGCTTTTTTTCTTTTAAAAAGCTAGTTTTTCAGGATATCAGTGCTGTACCTTTGCAAGCACACGACTTACCTCAATCAAATCTGTACTCTGCAATCACTACCAGTATGAATTAGGTATGAACCTCTCTGAACTTCAGTTTATCTTCTCCCCAGTAGGGATAAAGTTTCCTACTGTTATAGAGAAGTAACTTTATATAAAATAACGTTTGGTTAAAACACATCAGCATTTTGAAATGATGCCGAGTATTCCATGACGGCCTTGTCATCTGTGCGCCTTGTATTTTAATATAATAAATACCCTGTGGTTTGAAATTTCCACGTATGTCCTTTATCGCAAAGAAGTTTTCAGCATAGGAAAAGCTAATTTCTTCAAAGGATTGCTTTGAACGTCAAACGTCTGATGCAATTACAAAACAAGACATTGCGAAGAAAAATTCATTCAAAGAAGGAAGTTTCAAAAAAGGCAACACTTTTTTTAAAGCCTGCCTTCAAACAAATCAAGGTAAATGATTTTACTATTTTTTCTGAAATTCCCATCATGTTTTCAAAGTTTTTACTTAAATTCCAATTCGTTATCCTACAGTGTAATATTAATTTCAGGTGTACAACTTAGTATATAATTGAGGTAAATGATTTTAGAATGTTTTAACTACAAAAGTAGCCAACATGAATGTTTACTCTGTTTCCCCTAAAAAAAGTTGATCTTCTTTGCTCTATAGTGTGATTAGTACACCAAACTGTCCTGTTATTTCACGGGCATGTTCTTGCGAACGTAAACTGGAGAGCAAACAGGGGTGATAATGTTTTTAAATTCGAGGTTTGTGACATATACATGGATGTCCATCACAGCTCTGTGCTCTTAGACAGAATATATGACCGGACATTCAAATACTGAATCTACAATAGCAAGAAAGAATCAAGGGTATTTGAAGATACCTTCTTTCACACTGAGAAGTCAATTAGTGGGGCTTTCCAACAGAACTTTCTGTGATGACAGAAAGGTTTTAGATCTTTGCTCTTCAAAATGTTGCAAACAGCCGCAAACAGCTTTTCAGCGCTTGAAATATGACCAGTAAAAATGAAGAAATAAACTCTTTAAGTTAAAATTTACTTGAATTAAATTTAAAGTTAAATACAGGTGGAGAGTGGCTACCATAACAAAAGTACAGAACAGACATTTTAAATGTGTTCTTCTTTGTGTGTGTGTGTGTGTGCGCACACGTGTGTGTAGAAAGGTTGGTGAAAAGGATAGAATAGTGGAAGAAGTAATAGTAGCATTTATATAATAGACTACAAACCTCATGTCTCTTCCTCATTTTAAAGGTATGTGGGAGTTATGAGTCACCTCTCTTGAAGTGCTTTATTTCATGTCCTGTTATGCCATAGAGCTATGAAAAGATATTACTTTTCAGGCTTGACAAGAGGCCTAATACATTTAGTTCTTACTGTATAATGAATCGCCTGATATAAACATATAGCAAACAAATAGTACAATATTGTATTTTCTCAACAAATATTAAATAATATTTGTGTTTCCAAAGCATTGGACTGTGGAGCCACTGATGGAGGCAGTAACTTTTAATAAAGTATCTTGAGATTCGGACATTTACAATTTGCTTTCCTTTTATGTAATAAGTAGAAGTTATTTCTTCTTCCAGCTCTATTCGTCTTTTCTCTCCTTCATGTTTTCATAATAGACACCGTACTTAAAATTAAAATGAATACTGTCTTTCATTGAATTTTTACCCCAAAGATTCAAGGTTTTACTCTTTAAGCTAGTACTACCACTAAAAGTCATTTAATCCAATTTATAAATCTATAAATTTATAAAGTACTTTATAAGTCCAATAACTTTAAAGCTGCTGATTCCTTTCATACTTAGAAATATGTTGGCATTACACTAAATGCCAAGACACCTCAATTAATGTATTCTTTTAAAATCTTCACATGTTTTTTTTGAAGAACACTTTTTAAAAAATCAAATGTCAATATGTCATTAATATTAAGAGAAATGAGGTTAGCCAGGTTCAATATATGAGGGGAGTTTTTTCCTTGACATTTAACCCATCATATTAAAAGCTTCTTCAAAGGAAAGAAATATCAGCTTGTCACCCGGAGATCGAAATTGAGCTGCTCTGAGACAAACTACTGTTTCTTTCCCATGATGAAATTCACAGGATGGACAAAAATGTCAGGATAAAAATAGGCCGCCTGGGGGAAAAAAAGCCATCAGGGAAAGAAGGAGAGCTATTGTTATAATTACGACTAAAAATAATTTAAAAGTCAGTTATTTTTCTCCGGTAGCACAGGAAAGAACACCCAGCACCTTGATTTATATTGTTAAATACTTAGGTGAGAACAAAATGTTCAAAGACTATGTTTATAGGAGTTCATGGATTTAATTTTTAATAAAAGATGAATCATGGATAAGAAGGTACTTTAAAGAATGGCAAATATTTTAATTCATCGTGTACAAAGGACATACCACAAGCTGGCATTCTGAAACTCCAGAATGACAAAAAGATATGTATCAATATTAAATCATGCAAGATGTTGGAGGATTGGATGCCAAAATGTGCATATCTTATAAGGAAAGCCTCTGACAATTCCAGAATGACAGAATTATCAATAAATCTAGTAAGAATCAACAAGTTGCACGTTTCTGCAATTTAAAACTTATCTTGAATAAACACCACATAACAGAAGCAGAGAACTCAAGATGAAATCTCTTATTCCTGAAAACATTCCCCTAAAGAAAACTTAATACAGCAATCTATCAGATTTTGCTGTTTCTGTGTAATAGAAAAATATAAATTAATCCAGATTCTGCTAAATGCCACTCTTTGCCACTGACCACTCCATATTATTAGTTGCTCAGATTTTAATTTTACATACTAAGAACACTCTTAGCTACTTTCAGGGATAGTTAATCCTGTGGGTTTGATTACATTGTTATCTACTGGGATTTTAATCATTGGCAGATGGTTACAATTATACCAATCGTATGGATTTTAAGAATTATATCACTTTGTTGTAAATCATTTTCAATTATTTAGGGAAGTATTTTCTAGTCTCCTTATCTTTATTTTCCATTGCTTTCCCAATTGGCATTTCTTCCACCTAATGAATAATGCAAAGAGAGAAGTTTAGGTCAGGTGTGGGCCAAAATCCAATGTGCCCTTAAAGTAAATAAATAAATATCATAATGTGTGTTACAGCCGGCACATCAGATTGAAAAAAATATCCTTTAATTTGATAAAAGTGTTAGATTTAGATTTCACCAGTAAAACAGGGAAGGAGGGGAGAGAGGGCTTCCTGGATTAACTGGGATTGGGCAGAAAATATGTTACAGTAGGGATAACATACACAATAAGGTAATCACCGAGTCCTCAAAAACAAAAACCATTACAGTGTGATTCTGTACAAGTTAGACCTAGACTTGCTATGTGTTACTTTCTCAGAGCGAAAATATTGGCTAATGTTAGAAGAACAGAATAGCAGACTCATCGGTTTTCCCATTTATGACGACAGAAATGTGTTATATATTCGTTGTGTGTTCAATGGCTTTGTAAAGACACAAAGAAAAAGCTTTAACCAGAAGTCATCCATACCACATTCAAAATTGCCTAATATTTTAAAGCCTAATATGCAGAAAATTCTAAGGAATAACACTGAACATTCTGCTCAGTTTTATTAAGATTTCAAAAAAAAAAAGGTTTAGAAGACAATATGTATGATAAATTGTCCTTACGTATTATAATATACTTTAACATGATATTTGGTTTTTATCACAGGTGCAAATAACTAATCAGACATGTTGCACAAATCACGTTTTCACTTTTTCAGTCACCATTAGATTTGTCGATTGGACATGTCGGTTAAGTATTCCACAGTCTGTGACCAATACATTTGCCATCTTTTCCCTCAAACACCTAAGTTGTCTCTACGTCTCTACTTCCATGAACATAAGCAGGTGTGACCCTCTTGGAAGTGAGGGCCAGATTTTCTGGGTGTAATAACAAATACTGGATTGTTGCATAATAAGATACGAGCACTCATAAATTCACTGCGATGAGTTTCTTTCCAGAAGGCCGAACAGTCCGTGTTGCCATGTTGTGATCATCCCTCCTCATTCTTGTCAATACTGGGTTGTATCACTCTCATTTTGTGAATCCAATGGGGCTAAAGTTGTATTTTATTTCTGTTTTTATTTTCCATTTGTCTGATTATTAAAGCCACTGTGCATCTCTCACGTAATTTGCATAATTTTGTGCCTCTTTACATCCTTTCCCAATTTGCTTACTAATTTCCTCATCATTTTTGGTTGCTTAGAAGACAGTCTTTGTGTAGTTTCAATACTAAACCTCTTGCAAACATCTTCACTCAATCTGTCATCCACCATTTAATTCTTTCTTTGATATTCCTAATTGAACAAAAATACTAAGTTTTTACGTGGATAAATCCATTGCGGACAAACCCATTTGCATTGTGCTTTCAGGGCTCTGTAAAGAAATTTCTCCCCGTAGTTTTTATAGTTTTACTAGTTACAGTTATATCTAATTCCCAAACCAAGGGTTCTGTTTTGAACTCTATTTTGTTACCTTAATCTTTTTACTATTTCCTACAATGATATTAATTGTGTTTATTACTTAGACTTCGTAGTGTATCTATATATCTCTTAGGCGATACCTTCTTTTTTATCAGTTGAGCTTTTCATGGATATTTATATATGTATGCTCAATTCTTCAAGATGAATTGTTATTGAAATCACATAGAACTTACACGTTATTATAGAAAAAAATCTTTATATTGTTAAAGATGTACTACGTCTCTACATTTATTCAGCCCTGTTTTTGTTTCCTTTACTACAGTTTTAAAATTTCTATTATAAGGGTTTTGCATATTATTTCCCAGGTAAATTTTTACATCCTTTTAATTGTTGTTGCAATAATTTTATATTACATTTTTAATTAGTAGTTACTGATTTAGATAGATGCTGAAGAATTGAATAAGTTGACCTCATGTTCAGAACACTTATTCAATTCTCTCATGAACTCCTAGGTTGTTTATTCTGCTAGGATTTCTATAGAGATCATATCTACAAAATGATAGAGTTTTATACTTTACTATTATTTTTCTCAAAATTTGCCAAAATTTATATTTATTTTATAGGAATCTACAGAATTATCCTTAATCTCCAGTAATTCTTTGAACTGCAGTAATGAAAACTGGACACACTTGTTTTCATCCTGGTCAAAGGTAATGTCTACAATTCATCTTTTTTTTTTTCCTTTTTTTTTTTAATGTTTTTTTATTTATTTTTGGGACAGAGAGAGACAGAGCATGAATGGGGGAGGGGCAGAGAGAGAGGGAGACACAGAATCGGAAACAGGCTCCAGGCTCCGAGCCATCAGCCCAGAGCCTGACGCGGGGCTCGAACTCCCGGACCGCGAGATCGTGACCTGGCTGAAGTCGGACGCTTAACCGACTGCGCCACCCAGGCGCCCCAACAATTCATCTTTAAACATGACATTTAATATAATTATATTATATAATTAAATATAACACATTAAGAGAACTTCCTTTGAATTTTCTTAGCATTTTTAAATACATATTGTGAACAGAAATACAATTTTATAACTTATTTCCGTCTTCATATTGTTTGTTTCAATATTAAAAATTTTGTTTTTAATTTTTATTTTTGAGAGAAAGACAGGCAGAGTATGAAGCAGGCTCCAGGCCCTGAGCTGTTAGCACAGAGCCCGACGCGGGGCTCGAACTCACAAACCATGAGATCATGACCTAAGCTGAAGTCAGACGCTTAACCTACTGAGCCACCCAGGACACCCACCCGTGTCCAGCTCCTGTGGACTGCTCTATGTCTGGCCCTGACATCAGTGGGTGTGCAGGTGCCTCTCAGGCTGGCCATCGTTCTTCATGCTCTATCTGTGACTATGAAGCTGTTAGATGTTTCTCACACCTGAGGCAGGTACTCACCCCTGTGTCTACAGCACACAGCATACAAATCAAGGTTCCTAAATGCTTCTCCAAAAGCTCTTCTCACTTAGTTTAAGGAGAAAATGTACCCCCATGTCCCTAAAATCTTTGTCCGAGGACATTCCCATTAAAAATGTTCCTGTAATGCATGCTTAGACGCCTTTTACGCACCTGTTAACGAGTGATGTTCTCATGGTGCAGAGTAGTTTGTGAGTAGTTCACAGCCAGTCTAAAATAGCATTTTAGAATATGGTAGCACCTGGCCTCTACCTCATCTCTGTCTTGGTGCTTCTGCTAAAAGTATAAGAACAAATACCATGTATCAAGTGCCTTCGATATGATTTTTAAAATTGAATTACATAAAATCCCAAAAGCATCAAGATTTAATTATCTTCCAAGCTCTTGCATAATGGAGTTTTATATGCTTTGTATCCATTCTTTTCTATAACCAAGGTATATTAATTGCTTCCTATGAGTCAGGGCCATTCTAAGGACTGGGATCATAGTAGGAAATAAAACGGAAAGGCTCTATGCTCATGGAAATTACATCAGAGTGAGGCAGATACATATAAATAAATAAACTATTTTATTATAGGCCAGTGCTATGACAAAACTATGCAGGTGAATGACTGGGCAAGAGGAAGCAAAATTTGTGGTTAGGAAAAGGGAAGGTGTTGACAATTTAGCAGAAGTTCTAAAGAAGAGATAGAGTAATAGGGTGAGGCTTGCTTATTCTATGGAGAAACATCCCGGGCAAATGCAAAGCATGCGTTGTCCCTGTTCAAAGAACAGCAGGAAGGCCATTATAACTCTGAACCTAAATGGTTAAGTTAGATGTCAAGTTCTGGAGTCAAAATCTCCTTTCTCTCATGGTCCACTTTCTTGGTGATAAAATTCACTTTTCAATCTATACCTGGAAAGCAAGGTGATATACACTCTTCTTGCCTTTTTTGTTGTTGCTGTTGTGGTTGTCTACTTGATGAAGCTTTCCTAAAAACACTGTCCCCTTCCCAAATGTCCATCTCTATAAAACTGTGAAACAGTAGAATAAATGAAAAAAACACAGATTGTGCAAGTATTCTGATTTAAGGATGAAACGTTATAGACTCATGCCGATCAAGGTGTTCAGGTACAAATGACCACATTTAAGAGATAAGCCATGTAATTTTGATTCTCTTCAATTCTTACTCTTTAATTTTCTCTAGGAATGTTTGTAAACATTATTCTTGCTTGATTCGGTATTGTTAGTAAGCTTAATTTTAGTAGATACTATGTTAGAACTTGAATTTTAAAGAAGATTTAGAATGACCTTGGTCTTGCATGAACTCAGTCATTTGAGGAGAAGAGAAAACAAGTAATGTCTAACAGAGCGACAATGAGGCATTACCAAATGTCAGGAGAAGGTACTACGGTTACAACATCCACAGTCAGAAAAAGATGGCCTCAAATTCTTTGACTTTCCTCTCATGAGGAGGTCAGGTCTCTGTCTCCTCCTTTCAAATTGGGGCAGGCTCGTGACTGCTTTGAGCCACAGATTACAGAGGAAGCGATTCTATGTAACTTCCAGGACATGGTCCTAAAAGGCATACAGCTTCTATCTGGCTCTCTTGGAAAGCTCGCTGTCTGGATGCTCCCTCTCAGAACACAGCCCTGGGAGCCAGCAACCATGTTGGAAGAATCTGGAGCCTCACAGAGCAAGAATGTAAGGGCCTGGCCGGTAGTCCCTGCTGAGCCTTAAGTCAGACTCAGAGGTAGACAAACACACAGGTGGCTTCAGCCATTTAAGTCCTCCCCAGACACGGAACAGACACAGCCTGTCCCCAAGATGCCGCTTTCTCTCCCATCCACAGGTCAAGGCACAAGGAAATGACTGACATGTTATGTCCTCAAGTGTGGGTGGTTTGTTATGTTGCAGTAGACAACTGAAACGTATCACGGTCATACATTTCAGAATTTTCAGATGGCCTTTATTTCAGATACTCGGCAACTTTAATCCTCACGATCCCTCAGACTGTCAGAGTCTGGGCTAATATTTTATCTGTTGATCAAAGCTGTCCCAGTACCACTTATTCTGCCTGGGAAAGACGGGGAAGGCTTCACAGAGCACATGCCATTTGTCAATACTACTGAAAAATTGTCCGATCTATTTCATGTGTCCTCCGGGCCACTGTTCGGGGCCAACACCCAAAAGCCTTTAATATTTTGAAAAGCGCCTCAAAATCATTTTTTTTCAATTGCATATAACTTGATCTTCAGTTTTGTCATCTGCCTGAACTTGGGACATATTCTGTGTCACTCTGGAGGTAATTTTGCAAGGCAGGCCGGTTAGTATTGTGACAGCAGATGATGGAAAAAGGAAGGCTGCCTTCTTTTGTCCCAACAAAGGACAAGAAGGAAGGTGAGAGGGAGACGTGGGCCCGGATTCTGTTCCCTTTCATCTTTACATTATCACCGCCTGTGTCTGCTCCTCAATGTAGAGCTACCATTCAGACTGCATCTGCAAAGAAAGCGGGTTTGTTTTTGTTTTCTTTTCTGGTGAACCTAATTTTTAAAAAATCATTTAATTGGGCCCAAGGGCTGAGCAATGGGAGTATTTAGAGTTTAGGGAAAATAAGACCAATGAGTGAATCAGGACATTTTGTACACTTTAAGCTTTTAGGACAAGAGCTAACTGAGGACACTGTCACATTGTTATTATGACGGATTAGTCACTGAGGGCATGCTTCCAGAAAGAAAAGGAAAGGAAGAAGCAGCTCGGCATTGTACACAAGGAGCTTACTGTCCATTCTCCACAATGACAATGTGAGATACAACACAATGTATTCAGGTTATACTCACGTATTATTCGTCTCTTGTTCCTCTATGCAGGCTTCACATTAATCTGTTTATTGTAAATAGGTTTCACGTATCACGTTTCTTTCCGGGTTTTCCTACTTGATTTTCTGTCGCCTACCTTCCGTTCGCGTGGCACCAAACCCTGAGCTACTATCTGTTCCGATAAATTCGAGTCCCACAAGATCTCTCTCGCCACAGTATCACAACCAATTTTCTCCTTTCAATTAAAGGTCATAGTGTGTTTGAGAAGAGCAAAAAGAACCGCGAGAAGCATATTGACATTGTGTAAATGAGAACGGAACATCAAGGGGTGGGGAGTTAATGAACAAAGGATCGTTGCTTAGTGTCTTAACTGCAGCATTGCGGCATCAGAATAAATTCACTGAAAAGGTGATGCCCCAGAGGACAGTCAGCCGGGCGAGAGGGCACTCACCCCCTGCAGTGGGTTCCCCAACCTCCTCTCCCCATTTCTTTCTATGTAGAGTTGGATTCGTAGGATTTCGACACCCGTTGGAGGGAAAAGAAAGCATTTCTCCCTCTTGTACAGAGATCTAAAGTACTTATAACATATGTGCTGGTATATATTATTCAGCACAACAATCCATATCATGAAGTTGTGTTTGCTCTCTTGTGGGCTGGGAACAAACATGTCAGGAGAAAGGTCACTCTGAAGGACACAGGAGGTATCACACCTGTTGATTCAAAGACTACATGTTACAGGCGTTCAAATAATAAAGGCAGATCTGTCTTATAATTTAATCACTTTACAATGCAGAACGATAAACACTTATTTCAGAGGAAAAATATGAAAAGTAAATTGCTGGAATACATTTCTACCTTACATAAATATGCTTTAGGTAGACTCATGCTTTTGAGAAAGCTCTGCCATGCTGGCATAGTTCCGTGTGCGTGTCTCCCAGAAAGAGGACGTAACATATATTTTAATATTTTAAATTTCAGTGTTAACTTTTCGTTTTCATGTAACTTCAGGGTTTGCTAATTGCTTATAGATTTAGGGTTGTAGAAAAAGAGACACTGGTAGATAGACTAGAAATTCATCATAATATTACCTGCTATGAAAATTATAAAATACATAGAAATCTTACTTTAATACAAACTTAATGCTTAATCCCCCATTAAATTTGAATACTGGCTGTCAGTTATACATCATTACTATCGCTCTAGTCAGCAATTAACGATTTTGGTGTTGGTGAGAGATGACATCATTTGTCTAAATTTCCTGTTTTAAACAGGCTAAATTTCGCATTTTAAATATATGTTAAGTCACTCATGTAAAAGAAAAAAAGGATACTATTTTTAGCAATTCACCAATAAAGATGCTAATAGACAATGTTAGTGTAAACACACACTATAGAAAATCGTAAACAGTGCAAAAAAGCTAAAATAATTTTGCTATTTATTTCCACATTTACATAATTTCTACAGATAGCTTTCTTTACCTATAGAAATTAAAGTTTCAATTAATATGCTTGCATCTCTATGCTGCTATTGTTAATGGTTAATCACATGCATAAATATCCTTTGTTTAAAAGCTTGTTGAGTAACAAATTCAGTCTTCTTATTAACAATGAAAGCTTTGGAATTCTAGACGTATTGGGAATGTACAAACATAACCTCTGTCCTAAAATACCTTATCATTTCCTTCAGGAGGCAAATCTAACACACATGAAATGATTGAAGACAACATAAAATTAGGACAAAGGTGTGTTATTTTAGCTGCAAAAGCTGTAAAAGTTCACAGGCGAAGAGATGGCGGAAGCTAGAATAATTGGAAGCTTTTATGGGGGAAGCTCTCCCATTTGACAATTCACCGATTGAATGCTTTCAGCTAACCACCTCCTGGTAACTGTGCACCTGAACTTTTACTATAAAAATATAACTGCATTTAGAAATGGAAGCAAGGGAAATGATTCTTTTTAAATTTAGGAAGTGTTTCTTGACAAAAATTTGATTTTCTACGAACAACGTGATTTCACTTACAAATTTTTAAAACGCGCAATTCCAAGGAATAGAGGAGAACCAGTAATAAATGAAACATTAATGGGCAAAATTTTTGTGGCATAAAGACCAAATAAAATAACCGGAATCGTACTTGTTAGTTTTACACTCACAAGTTTAGAAAGCAAATTATTCTGGAGGAAGAGATTATCCCTGGAAGAATGATAAAGAATGCCAAGTCAGAAAACTCTACACTGGCTAGGGAGTAATAAAAGATTTTCTCAAAGAATTCAAAACTGTATCATGGGACAGCAGTTCCATAATATAAAAAGTATTTGGGAGAAAATGTAGATAATAACTCATTATATGATCACTGAGAGCAAAAACTCAAAATATTATTTTTAATTTACAAATAATCACAGTGGAAACTCAAGCACCTAAGAGCATGTCAGGATGAGAGGAGAGGAAGAACATATCAAAATGGACTCTTTGCCCGCCTTCAAAATTTATAGAGGAGAGACCTTACATTGGCGGGAGAGATGGAGGTAATCAAGATAAGTTAAA
Organism: Prionailurus bengalensis; assembly: GCF_016509475.1. Classification (NCBI taxonomy): domain Eukaryota; kingdom Metazoa; phylum Chordata; class Mammalia; order Carnivora; family Felidae; genus Prionailurus; species Prionailurus bengalensis. The sequence continues at coordinate 8,995,871 of NC_057344.1, read as the reverse complement.
TGGAAAAGTTATAATGATCTGTACTGACAGGGGCTAGATAAATGTGCAACAGCTCAAAAGAGAACAAGAGAAAATCTCCTGGGTGATTTTCTGACTTGCCAGTGTTGAACAGACAGTACACGATTAATAAATGAATATTCCTTAGTTGACTCCACATTCCAACATGAGAATAGTTAATATCCTAGAGCGGCAAAGTGCATGGAATATGTATGTATGTGTGTGTGTGTGTGTGTGTATGTACATGTATATACACACACATATATACATACACACACACACACACACACACAAAATGGGTCATGAAAAAATGAAACAATGTGAGAGAGTACTAGTTACACGCCACTTAGAAGTACCGTTAGAATTTAAAAAATACACTTAATAACTTATGAATACTAATCATTATTTACAGATGTGCATGTGAAGAAAAGAAAGGAAAAAACTTTAAAGAGCAAAAAGTATTGAAATAATCAATAGGATACTATAAAACGTTCAGATGCTCTTCAAGCCTTTTAAGAGGGAATATGAAAAAAACAAGTCGTACAAAATTGTGCACCAAATTACATTTTCTTTGTTATTCCCCAACATGATCTCAGAAACAATAGCTAAGTAAACTTAGCAGTCATAAGTAAATAAGAATCAGATTGAAGCTGGAAAGGATAAATCCAGTGAACTATTTCTGATTTCATAAACTGTGAGGCATTAACAAATTTAAATAAATGGAGGAAAATGTACACATAAATTCAATAAATTACTTAACTGATAACATATCTGAAACATGAATATTTTCCCTTAATTGAGAATAAATGTTTATTTTCCACATGAAAAGCTTGTCAAGGAAAAAGTCAAAATTAAGTAAACCTCTAAAATAAATAGTAAGCATACGTCTACATTAATAAAATGGGGCTTTTCTTTAGCTTTTACATTTCCTTTTGCAGATTTAACAAACATGACAAAGGAAATGACTGGCTTCCAGCTTATTACCTGTGTGGTTGGCAACCGGGATGCATTGGACCCATCTTTCAAAGTGAATAGTTAATATCACTATTCTTAATTTATCTACAAGAAAGGACAGAAAAGCAAAATACCAAAGGAGCCCTGGGGATGACTTCACTAAAAGTGAGGACCCTTTGAGCAAAAGAGCCTCCGAGGTATACTTCAGTCAAAAAGACCACTCGACTGTGACTTTATTAACTCACAACATACAACATGGCAATGGGTACCAGGAGGGCTTTGAGCACAAAGCGACAAGAGCACATTCTCCAAATAGAGGACAGGTGGTTTGGTAACCATTACCCAAATGCGTTATCTCCAAAGGGAAAAAAGTGATGATCTCTATGGTTTTCTGTGTTCACATTAAGACATACATAGACTTACTATGCTTTTTAAAAAGCCATGGATATATATTTCTCTTGTATCTAAAATGTAGCCAAATATAAATAATACAAAACACATTTGGAAAGGAATCTTAAATGTTTTTCATGTAAAGCAAGTCACAGTTGTCATGCAAGTCACATTTATGCTTATACTAACACACCTTTGAGTGCAATTTTTCAAAAAGTATACCAATCGGAGTACATTTTCATAAATTCAGTGTCATGTTATTACAGATGATAAAGGAAAAATCAGAAGGAATATTGACTCTAGAGAGAAGGACTAAGGGTCCTTCTTTGCAACTAAGGACAGTTGCAAAGGGTTAATTTTTTTTTTCTAATATGTCTCCACCGTCCCAGGGGTCTACCCTGATGTGGGATGGTTCCCTAATTCTCCAATGTGTCTACCATGACCTTGAATATCTCCCAAATTCCCTGAAATTCCTACTCTAACACTTTCACTTCCTCCCCAAGGGTGTCTATACCAGCTAGCTCCCTAATTCCCAGGTGTGTATACCACTGACTTGTGATTCCTCCCTAACTTCCCAGGTTTGCCAACTATAACGTAGGATGTCTCTCTCACACGCAGTAGTTTCTAAACTATCCTTGGACATCACCCTAATCTTACAAAACAGCAAAGTCTCTCTAAATCCTCAGGCTTGTCCACACTGACCAGTGCTGGATCTACACTTGCCCAGTTCAATCGCTATCCTTGGATGTCTTTTCAATTTCCCAGGGACGTCTTTTCTGATGTAGGATGTCTCTCTAACTCACCTAATCTTCCAAGATTCTACCCTAATCTTGAAAATCTCCTTAGTTCCTCATGACGGCCTAAATTAAACTGGATGCCTCCTCATCTTCCAAGTGTGTCCACCCTGACACTGTATGTATGCATAACTCCCCTGATATGTCTACAGTGACTTGGCATATCTTCCAAATTTCCCAGGAGGTTTTATAATGACTTGGCATGTTAAAAGTTCATTCAATTCATTTTATTTTAGAAAATATAATTTAAGCCAGAAGCAAATTTATTGGAAACATTAGAAATATCTTAGATGTATATTCTTCATAAAATATTGATAAATTTTCTGTACCAAAGAAAATACTTCAATAATAAGAATTCACAGAAGAATTGAGCCAATTGGGTATACAGAATAGTAAAACTTGAGGATCTCAAAATAAGTATGGCTTATATATGGGTGTACTAAAAAGATAATACGTGTTCGTCCAAATGCATGCTTTGCTACAAGGAGTTAATTTGTTCTAATGGTTTAAGAAAAAGTTAACATTTTTATTGTCAAACCAGGGGTATGTTAATGTTAGCGAATACTGTATCTCAAAATTCTCTAATGACAGAGAAATGCTAAATACAAAGTAGAACTAAGTCTGTGTATTGATGGGGGCATGGGGGGGGGTTCTGTTGCCATAATAAATTAATTCTGCTTGCATGGATATCCTAATATAATGCAAATAATTATTCGTTTCTTTAAAAGAAATGCATAGGGGGGCGCCTGGGTGGTGCAGTCGGTTAAGCGTTCGACTTCAGCCAGGTCGCGATCTCGCGGTCCGTGAGTTCGAGCCCCGCGTTGGGCTGTGGGCTGATGGCTCAGAGCCTGGAGCCTGTTTCCGATTCCGTGTCTCCCTCTCTCTCTGCCCCTCCCCCGTTCATGCTCTGTCTCTCTCTTTCCCAAAAATAAATAAACGTTGGAAAAAATAAAAAAATAAAAAAATAAAAAATAAAAGAAATGCATAGGAAATAGCATTTCAATATTTTTCCAAATAAACCACTTCACTTTGCAAGAAAAGGAATGTCCTTAGGGAAATTTTCAAATAAGGATTAAACTCGGAGACAGATTGCCTCAAAACAGAGATCATCAACTGTACTTGCAAATGAGGCATCAGTGCAGAGCATTTTTGAACATTTCCATGTTAATTACTAGTTAAATTGTACTTATTTGTAATTGTGAAAATCAACACTCTGAAAGTTATGTTTAAAGACTACTGCACGGAGCAATCATTACACTTACCCTGTAACTCAAATCCTCACGTACATGAGCAACTCCTAAGGTTAAGGTTTCACGTCTCTGGTGCTCATTCCGAGGCTACGGGCACTTAAAAGAATCCAAAAATTGTCACCTACCTCCTCTGTACTTCAATTATTAACAGTTATATACCAGGTACAAGGAATCAAGTCAATTATCTGCATAATAGTAAATATTTTCCCATTTTGTATCACACAGGGGAAATTAGGCTACTTAGGACTCAATTTTAATTATTTATTCAGACATTCAGTGTCCTGTGGATAGGATTACACGTGAACCGGTTGGGACTTTTGGACACTTATTTAAAAGTATCCGGAGGGGCGCCTGGGTGGCCCAGTCAGCTAAGCATCTAACTTTGGCTGGGGTCATGATCTTGCCATTCATGAGCTTGAGCCCCTTGTCAGGCTCTGTGCCGACAACTCAGAGTCTGGAGCCTACTTTGGATTCTGTGTCTCCCTCTCTCTCTGCCCTTCCACTGCTCATGCTCTGTCTCTCTCTCTCTCTCTCTCTCTCTCTCTCTCAAGAATCATTAAACATTAAAAAATATATTTTAAAAAAGAGCCTGGATATCTTCCATTAGGAAGGCAGCAACTAAAAATGCATCATATTCATATTTCAATTTACTTGGAATTAAAGAAATTAAGTTTACTTCTGTATTTTGAGACAGACAGAGACAGCACAGATGTGGGAAGGGCAGCAAGAGAGGGAGAGAGAGAATCCCAAGCAAGCTCTGTGCTGCCAGCACAGAGCCCAATGTGGGGTTCGAACTCAGAAAGTCATGAGATCACGACCTGAGTGAAACCAAGAGTTGGGTGCTTAACCAACTGAGCCACCCAGGAGCCCCCAGTTTACTTGGAATTAAAATGTACATGATATCCCAGGCAAATTTTGGGTGTACAGTTTTATTTTTCATCTACATCCTAATTGTTTGAACTGCAGAAATTGGTAAATTACTGTAATATTCATTAAGGAGTAGGGATTATGTAAAATATGTTATATATATTTGTATTTTATGCAGCATTTAAAAATATGCACATATTTTACACACATAACTCTGATTTGTTTTGAGGTTTTGGGCTCTAAATTACAGAGATGACTGCTAATCTAAGATGTTGAATATATGTTAAAAATAAAGCTATAAGATCATTAAGCTTTCAAGTCAATAATCAGATATACCTTACAGTTTGATAGACAACAATATTTTGTTTTCCTAACACAGAAACCTTCAGGCAGTGACTTCTGCTAATGTTATCTGAATACAACAACCTTAAAAAAAATAACTACTTAGTATTAAAAATTTGTTTCACTCTTTTAAAATTATATCAGTGAAGGGGCACCTGGGTAACTCATTGGGTTAAGCATCCAACTCTTGACTTGGCTCAGGTCATGATCTCACAGTTCACGATATTGAGCCCCATGCGCGCGCGCACGCTCTCGCTCTCTCTCTCTAAAAAAATAATAACTGCAATATATTAATGAAATTCAACCTTCCATAGTTGAAGAGAAAAATTTTATTTATATACGTAGAGAGAGAGAGAGAGGAAGAGAGACATTTAAAACGTGTTTTACCGTAGTAAAGGGACTTTTTAATGATCCATTTAGTAAGGAAAAATTGTTTCCCATCAGAAATTCCACAGATTTCAAAACTGCCTGAAATGCACAACAGTGAAATTAGTCAAGCTCAGGTACTGCCTTTTTTTAATTATTTTTAGTATCTGCCATTCTTCCGTGAAAGCACATTCATTCATTCTGTCATCTAATTAGCATCATGGCAAGTTATGACAAACCAAACAGTGTAGGCAGGGAATCAAAGATAACATATTTTGTCCACAAAAATAATCCTATTTGTTTGCCTTATTTTTCAGACACATCTCACATTTTATTGACTCAGTCTCTGAAAATCAGACTTAAGTCCAGTTTCATTACCCTGGATTGTTCTGAATAAAATCTGCATTCTTTGGGAAAGTTAGTGATCTGAATATTTGATTACAATAGAAATGGCTTTCTAAATTGGGGAGCTTCTGAAACTTGATTTTTTCTACCTGTATAGTGAAAATACTCCTACATGTTCATTTTAAATTCCCTCTGTAATTTGCTCCAGTTATTTTTAAACCACAACAGTGCTTTGCAATAGAGCAGATCCACCTGCTTTAATAAACACGAGTAAGACTGTGTGTCTCTTAACTTTAAGCTATTACCATGACAACTGCCTTTTTCACACAAATGAATAAATGACCTTATGAAATACATTTATGAAACATTACTGGGATAAATTTATGAAACTAAGAGAGCATTTATAATTGTTTAAAAACTAGGAAAAAATAATAGTATACATTTCGGTGTGATCTTATCCCTGGTTATTTCCTTGGAACAGATTTTGAGAAGTGGGATTAACCAAAGAAGACTATACAAACATTCTTAAGATTCTTGTGATTTGGGTTGAGAAGTTGAGTACCAGTCTACTCTACAATTTATAACAGATTCTGAAAAAGGTAGGAAACTTGTTAAAGACTACCATTAACATATCTGCTTTTGAAAGTTGAAACTTGGTTATTTAGATTGAGGAGAGAGGCTCAAATTTATCACTGAAAAATATATTTTCAAGTAAAAAAATAATTTAATATTATAATTATGGAAATCATCTTTGAACGACAGGAGTTTATATGTAGAAATTTTATAGAGAACTTCTAGACTATTTAGACAAAAAAAAAATCCACAGATTTAGAACCAAATCACATCAGGAGTTTAACCTGCCTCAAGAGAGCCCTTCACTTTGTGTGTACACAGTTGTCATAAGTCGTTGTGAGGCTGTTTAATGAACAAACATTTAGTGACTGGTGTTTAAGTGCCAGCGATTGTGCTAGAATGCTGAAGAACGAAGAACGAAGAACTTGATGATGAAAGACACAGAAGACCTCACAGAGCTACAAAGTTACAATCCAGCAGGGAACACAGCCCAGAAAATCAATTACATGTTAATACCGCTCTACAGGAGTATAGCAGGTGCAATGCGATTGAAGGCAAAGAACGGAAAACCTGACCTGAAAGAGGGTCAGGGCTGGGTCTCCACCCAATCATCCCTGATGGCAAAGGTAAAGTCAGCAAGTCCAAGAAGATGAAAAGGGTTTTTTCTTGCTCTTGCTGTTTGTTTGTTATGAAGTAACAGCAAATGCATAAAAAGAAAGACACTGTAAGTTCCATACAGCTAGAGCAGAATTTGGTGATTTCCACTGACCCAAACAACTGAGGTTTATTTTCATAGTTTAGTTGTTTCTATATGTTCTATTCTGTATTTCTATTTGTAGAAATTCCCTTGTGTGGAACTATTTAAAAATTTTTGAAATATCTAGGAATTCCATCATACAAAAATAAGTGACATTAATATTTCTGTGTATTTCTTTGCATTTTTTTTCTTTTTTTTAATGTTTGTTTATTTTGGAGAGAGAGAGACAGAGCACGAGCAGGTTAGGGGCAGAGAGAGGAGACACAGAAATCTGAAGCAGGCTCCAGGCTCCCGCTGTCAGTACAGAGCCCGACATGGGGCTCAAACCCACACACTGTGAGATCATGACCTGAGCTGAAGTCAGATGTTTAACCAACTGAGCTACCCAGGTGCCCCTGCATTGTATTTTTTAATGGAGCTATGTAATTTTTTAATTGGAGTTATTGAATATATATAATTTTAAACCTGTTTTTCTATGTAACATTGCAAATATTTTCCCATATCATTGAATAGTTTAAGTTCTTTTTAAAAATAATATTTTTAGTGACTGCAAATACATCATCATCGTCAAAATGTACCAGAATGTATTTACTCAAGCTCCTATTGTTTTTTTAAATTTTTTAAAATATTTATTTATTCTTGAGAGAGACAGAGACAGAATGCGAGCGGGGGAGGGGCAGAGAGAGAGGAAGACACAGAATCCGAAGCAGGCTCCAGGCTCTGAGCCGTCAGCACGGAGCCCAATGAGGGGCTGGAACTCATGAACTGCGAAATCATGACCTGAGCCGAAGTCAGATGCTTAACTGACAGAGCCACCCAGGCGCCCCTCAAGCTCCTATCTCTTTTGCAATTAGGAACTTGCTATGAACTAACTGTATCCTCCCAAAATTTATATGTTGAAGTCCTAACACCATTATCATGGTATTTGAAGGTGGGCTTTTGGGAGGCAATTAGGTTTAATGATATCAAGGGTGGATCCCATGAAAGGGATATATAGCATCATTATAAGAACACAGATCAGAACTCCTTCCCCCTCAGCCATGTGAGAACAAGAAACCAACAAGACACAGCAAGAAATCAACCTTCTGCACACCTGGGAAAAGGCCCTACCCAAGAAGCAAAATGGCCAGCACCTTGATATTGAACTTCCCACCTCCAGAACTATAAAAAAATAAATAAATATCTAAGCTACCTATGGTATTTTGTTACAGCAGCCAAAACTAAGATAGCATTTATAATTTTTTTAAGTTTATTTATTTATTTCGAGTGTGAGAGAGCATGCATGAGCGGGGGAGGGGCACAGAGAGAAGGAGAGAGAGAATCCCAAGCATGCTCTGCATTATCAGCCCAGAGCCCCATGTGGGGCTCGAACTCATGGAACTGTGAGATCATGACCTGAGCAGAAATCAAGAGTTGGACACTTAACTGACTGAGCCACGCAGGTGCCCCATTTATAATTTTTTTAAGCAGAAAAAATATTAATATACATTTATGTGTAATATTATTCCAGATTACTTCCTTTGGGTAGATTTTGAGAAGTGGGATTACTGGAGAAGAGTATACAAATAGTTTTAAGGATCTTGATGTAAATTTCCAAACCAATTCTAGAAAGAATACATTCCTACCAACAGCATATGACGAATTCCATCTCCTATGCATCTTTTATTATCATATTATCTTTTCATTAGGTGGATAATTTTTTTATCTTGGTCTAACTTTTCATTTCAAATATGCAAAATAAATCTAAAGGCTCTTAGTCACATTATATGTAGAAATAATTCTAATTAAACTATTATGATAGCATATACTCATGGCTAACAAAGTTAAAATTTTTTAAACCTGGGATTTAAAACTTTGGTTTTTCAAAATAAGAAGATTATGACAGGTATAGCTTTCCTCATTAGTTGAAGTTTTGAACACTCCTTATCAAGTGACTATTATTCACAGGCTCATAAGGGAACATAAGGAGGAAAGACAGGGTCTGTGTTTCCCTCCCCTGCTCACACTCTGTCTCTGTCTGTCTCTGCCTCTGTCTCTGTCTCTGTCTCTCTCTCTCTCTCTCAAAAATAAACATTAAGAATTTTTTTTCTAAAAAAGAGGAACAAAAGAACTTATAGAGAATTAAATTCACCTTGACTCCTTGAGTTTTTCATCCACATTTTTTTCCCTTATGTCAAGACTACATAATATGAAACTTCCCTTAGAATTCACAATACCTCTGTACATTTTGTCATGCTTCTGCATAACCCGTAACGGGATGTTCTTAAGTTGAGCATTTTTTATATAAGACCAAAAAAAGAACTTTAAATAAAATCCCAAACTACAGGGTTGAACCCCTTGACTAACCACTGGCTAATTGTATTTTCCACTAAGATCAAAATTAATAGTATTTGCCACTAAGCTCTCCACCTTTCAGAAGATTCAGATGGTATGGACAATGTGTGACACCAGAATGAAGTCAGAGCTGACATTCACTGTAGCTAGGAAAATCACAAAATGCGTGCCTCTGTTTTCTGTAGACAGGAACAGTTTCCACTTACTCAGAAGTTCCTACATAGGTACAGGACTCTATGCAGTTCTGGATTAACATCAATTTCTGGATCCTTAATTACGATCCTATAAAACATATATACATATAATCAAAGATTCTGTGTAACATATATATACAAAGCTTGTTAAACGCACGCTCCTGAGAATGATTAAATTCACTTTTGCAAGAGACAAACATCAAACATTAGAAGTAGACTTCCTGTCCACCTGAAATCCAACACTGCCATCTGGAACGCGTGCTTCCAAAGGCACAAGAGAAGACAGTGATTTGGGGAGAAACATCCACTCCTACCTACCTCGGCTGGAAGTGACATGTCTTTTGTGCTCAGAGTTCATTAGCCAGGACAGCACGGAAGGCCAGGCAATGGAGAGGAGCTGAAGGGAAGAGTGATGTGCCCTGCCACCAACCCTAACCAAAGGTTATGAAAATCTGTAACGCAGAAAGAGTTAACAGAGGTCAGATGTCTACTGTGAAATCTGGATTGAATGTGTCCTCGACTTTGCATTAGACAGGGTGGGGAAACAGAAGACATTTTAAACATATTCCCTACCCACAAGAATTCTAAAATTCATAATATGGTTAAGGAGTTGACGAAAAAATGTATGAATAATTTAAGGGCTATTTTTTTTTTCAGTACAAAACCTGAAAACTTTAGAATCGAAGGAGGAGATCCATGAATAATAAGGGTAGGCTTCATAAAAAAAGGTAGGGCAGGAGTTTGTCCCTAAAGGACAGCAGAGTGGGATTTATATAGGAGCAGGAAAAAGAAAGCACATTTGAGGCAAGATGATGGGCTCCAGGGAGAGCCAAGGTGAGAATGAGCATGACAGCCTCAGAGAACCTTACGGAAATGGGCCTAATTAGAGAGTACATTTTGAGAAATGGTGGAAGATAAAATTAAACAGACAGAGCGGAGAATCTTGGAAACCCCACAGAGGAACTTAGAACTGATACAGTAGAAAAGCGGGAAACATATAAAATCCTTGAGCAAAAGGCTGAGATGTATTTGTTTAAGAATTGCACTTCACCCTTTTCCATGAGGACACGAAGTAGCTTAGAAAATTAGGCGTCAAGGAATAAAAAGCGAGCAAAGTCTGCTTTGAATTTAAGGGACTTAATGAACTTAACGAAACAGAAGGAAGAGATGCTGGCCTACACAGTACTCGAAACAACAGCTGGGCAGCGATTACTCGCCTGTGCAATGAGTCTAGCTCTTAATTTTCTTACTTAAAACAAAAAAGGAAAGTAGATTAGGTTAAATAATGTGTACTGTTTGGGCCAAAAGGAAATCACCTTCACCCATGTGTCATGATACAAGCAGGGTTTCAGGAACACTTGACGGGCAGCGGTCTGCAAGGTGAGTCCAGGGACTGTCAGGAGAAGGAAGGAAGGAGGAACACAATGGGCACAAGGGCCCCTGAGCCATTTTGGGCAACAAACACGCCAATGACCAAAGTAATATGGCTGCTGTAGTAGAAAGTGCTTTGTGTGAGTCTATCTTGGGAATCCCTAAATATTCTCTGAGAAGTGTTAGTAAACGAGGGTGGGCGCAGTCTCGAGTTTTCACAAATTAAAAGAGACATCACTGAAACCGAAGCCAAGAGCCACACGCAGAGCTCAACACCGACACTCCCATGAACATAATTAGACTCCCTTTCCCTTCGACTCGTCCCTTTTATTTCCGCCAAGGAGCATAACGCTGATGTTGCTCAAGCTGCACACGTGCTAGCATTGATTATTTAGACAAGATAAGGAGATGGCTTATGAATAATTTAACTCACCATGACTAATGGTATTGCTGTGGGAACACCCAAACCCCAGTCAGAAAAATCGCACCATCTTAAAGCTCTAAGAAACCTCTGGCGATCATTCACAGCACCTTCTCTTCTTCGTGTAATGCACATCTAAATCATTATGATGACTACTATTTTAAAGTCTTTTGGAACAGAAGACAGTATATTCTATAATTGATAGATGGCCTTAGACGTAGTAATATATATCTAGTTTACAGGCTGTCGGTTTTAAAGAGAAAGATAACTGAAAGCTTATTGTCTGTACGAAAGAATAAGAAAACCAATACAAAAAAAAAATGTTTTGTAATGCACTAGTGAGGTAACAACTCTCATTCTTAAGATTTTAAAACAAATTAGTTGAGGAAAATTAAGATTACATTAAGATAAATTTTCTAACTCTCCTCTTTGAAGCCTGCACTGTTCTTTTTTCAAATGCCTAAAACGCTGTTATAGATGCTCTTGTGTGACCACCAAGAAAAAGTGTGGCCACTTTTTGTTTTGCAAAAGCGTGCTGTTAAAAAATATACATTGTATTATTAGAGGGTAATGACGACTGGTTTGCTCTCATTTAATACTAACTCCTAGGTAATATAGAGAAAATCAAATTTTAAGCCAAATTCAAGAAAATATGAAGAACTAATAATTAGAGTGAAATGTCAACATGGTATATCAGTGGCCTGTAAATCACATCCATCATTTTTTATTATTTCTAGGTAATAAGTAAACCAACATTGTTCAGTTACAGATATTTACAGATACTCTCATTGTGCAGATGATACAGTTTTGTACCTTGCATTAACATGGGACAATCCTCTAAGCCACTGGCTTAGACAACAGACTGTTGGTCTCAAAACTTACTTAACACATTAGGACATGTTTGGGGCTTCTTTGAAAGAAAAGGTACCAATCTGTCCATTCTAACATCCACAGGTCTTGATGCAGAAGGAATTTATAAACTTGACTGACCACTGTACAAAAGGCCACTCTACAATGAAAACAGAAAAAAAAAAAAAGGTTGAATTTGATGAAGTATACGCATGACCAAAAAGCCACATTTCCTGGGGCTCCTGAGTGGCTCACTCAGTTAAGGATCCAACTCTTGATCTGGGCTCAGGTCATGATCTCAAGCCTGCTACCAGCTCCATGCTGGTCATGGAGCCCACTTAAGATTCTCTCTCTTCCTCTCCTTCTGCCTCTCCCCTGCTCACGCACACACATGCACACACACACACACTCTCTCTCTCCAGCAAAATTAATAAACATTTAAAAAGTAGATCAATAAATGCCATGTTTCCTTTCAATCAAATAATAATATCTAGCAATCTTTTGAGAATCTCCAAACAACAGGCTGATTCTTTGTCAAATTACATTAAAAATAACAACCTTCAAAGTTTTTTAACTCTTTTTTATATAGTCTTTCTTTGTTTGCTTGCTTCATTTTTTCAACAGTTTTGCTCATTTCTTTAAAATAAAATCTCTTTAGGGGTACCTGGGTGGTTCAGTCAGTCAAGCATCCAACTTCAGCTCAGGTCATGATCCCACGGTTCGTGGGCTAGACCAGGCTGAGAGCCTGGAGCCTGCTTCAGATTCCGTGTCTCCCTCTCTCTCTGCCCCTTCCCCGCTCACGTTCTCTCTCTCAAAAATAAATAAGCATTAAAAATAAATAAGCAAATAAGACAAAATAAAATATTTTTTAAATGGAGACAATGAAAAATACAAAGAAAAAGACCACTTAGAGAAACGGTTATGTGGATAATTTTGAAAACATTAATCTGTAGCTTGAAATCTTTGAAAGCACACTGCGATATTGACCTATATGTGTGAAAAAGAAACATTATTGACAATCAAGTTAATATGTATTTACGTATTTTTGAACCGGCCCAAGAACTTATGACAGCTTCTTTGTAAACATCACGATCTAAACAATTTTCTAAACATATACCACCCTTTTCATCATGTAAGGATTATGAATTTAAAAGATCTAGTAAAAAGTTTAAATAAGCAAATAGTTTATTCAAAAGGTAAACTCCAGAAAATTTCAAGGCAGGTGGTACAACTTTCTGTTCTTATTTTATAAACTGACAAAATTTCAAATGCCCCAACTTCAGGTCAATTTAATTTGTTAACAACCCACCTAAACTGAGAAGATCATACTGACTTTTCTACAATTTACTGATGGCTAAAATAGTATCACTTTTAATGTTGAAAAAAAAATTCTAGGGGGTCTTGGGACATGGACACAGAGCAAAACAAGTTTACGATCGAGCTTCCATTTGTCAGAATAGCTAACATTACTCTCATATCTCTGTGCTTCCAGAGTGACATAATAAATCATTAAACTTTAATCAAATGGCAATTTTGTTGGGGCTAAAGTTCAATTCTCCACGGTGTAAGCAAAGAAGCTCCCTTCCAAAGAGGCAGTTTGGCCAAGGCCTGTAAAACACCAACGCTTCTCTCAAAGCATTTAGCAATAAATTTATTTGTAAAACTAATTTTTCATGTATTTATCCCACATGCAATAAGAGAGTGTATATGGATATATAGTCACGATAAATGTATGTACATCATTAGTGATAACTGCTATGTATCTGTGAATGCATGAGTATATTATTGGTCATATTTCGATGTTAAGTTCTTAACAGGAGTATACTATACACACCATAGTATTTACTACGGGCATCTTGCAGAAACAGGTAAGCCTCAGTCTCATGGCTGAGAACCGTGACCTCTGATAATAAATATAGCAGACGTATTGGTACAGCTGTATATGTCACAAGGCACCTATATTTCTGCTAGCTGTAGTTTCATGAATTCTAGTTTTGCTTTGTAGAATATAGAGATGGCATGATATAGACACACATTTTTAAAACTTACAAGTACTACAGTCCCACAGAAATAATGTAACTTGTCAATATTTTTTCTAAGAATAGGCACCACTGTCTTTGATGCTTTAATAAAACAGATGTTTTTCAACTAATCTCTTCTCTCTGCCAGCCCTTCTCCCCATAACGTATCCAATAAAACCTGGCATTTCTGTGCAGATCGTACATTATGCAGAAGATAACAGATGAGCATATCAGCTGTTTTACAAGTGCAAGGATAAATGTATTGATAAAACTGTAAGACATGAACCAACCTGACTTTCATCAGTAACATCTGACTCAATCAGTTTTGACCAGTTACCTGTTTGGAGTACTCCTCAAGGCGCAGTAAAACAAATGACTTTGTAACATTAAGAAAATGGGCGCCGGTGAAAAGGCTCAGAAATTTTCTTTTCCATAAACTTAGAAAAGGCTTGCTTTAAATTTAGTGTTATAACCTCCTGTGTGAGTATCTTACCACCCGTTCTCTAATAACGTCTGCACCAAAGTGTACTCACTGTGCCATCTTCAGGACATTTTTAGAAAACATCTCTACGAAGGAAGTGAGAATAGACCACTTTGATGGGTTTTTTATTACGTTAAAAATATAGAAAGTTTTGTATATGTATTAATTATAAAATGTGTTGGCTGAAATTCTATTACAAAGCAAAATAATGCACACTTTCATTCATGTTGGAATATAAACATGAAAAATTTTACATGTAAATATATACATATATACATTTTTAGGTACTTAACAGTTTCCAAAGGGCTTATATATGATCTTATTTCATATTTATAGCATTCCTGTAAGATGAGTAGAACAGGAATTAGAATCATCTTTTTCACAAACGAGAAACACATACATACAGCTTGAGTCATCGACCATACAGCTTGAGTCATCGAACCATATAGCTATGATTCAAGCCTACACCTTTTCACTCCAACAAAATTATTTCCACTAGCAAAGTAATTATTACCTTTGTAATCAATGAAGAAAATTAAATGTAACTCCTAATTATTCTCGGTCAATACCTTCTTAAAGTATCTATACTGAAAGTTGGAATAATTCTTGGCTATAATGATCACGTATCAGAGAATCAGACATGTATATAGAGCTCAACTGTTTCATCATTTCTGGACTTTATTTCACTCAGAAACCTACAGTAAATCAAGGATGTATTTCACTAATACAAAATTACAGAATTATACAAACCCATCCAAATATGTAAAATAAATGGTCTATGTGACAAACCTGAATATGCAAATACAAATTTGCTGTTCTTATATCTCTAAGATGTCCTAGAGAAAACCCACAAGATATCATACCCACTGTCATTTTGGATGACCATGTTTCCTGGTTTGTTTGGAATGGTGGTAATTACCTGGTGAAGCACATGTTTACATTCAAACGTGTACTCATTCGGACAACATATTAAATGACCAACTGAAGATGGTGTGTGAAGGAGAGTGGCCCACTTGATCCAAAGGGAGTAACTGCAACCCGAACGGGGACAGTGAGGTAAGTATGACAGCACAATGAAACGCTTCCGAATTTTCAAAATCCATTTATTTTATATACAACCTGGACAGCACAGTAGACTTAGAATCAGAAGACACATGGTCCAATTCTAGCCTTGTCTTTTGTGAAGCTAGTGAATTTGTGTGTATATCTCTGAAATTCTCTAAGCCTCTATTTCTTATAAAGGACAATACCTCCTCCCCGTGGTTTGTGCAAGGACTAAATTAGACGGCCACGTGAAATCAACTAGAACTCCGCCTGGCAGCCAGGGCCTTATGAATGAATGTTCATTATAAATCTTTAAGTCTCTGAGGAGACTGTAAGTCTCTGAGGAGATGTCCTAGACATGAATGATAATCAAACAGATGCATTTACTGAGTGAATTTTAAGGGACAGGGAAAGCATTACCTTTACAAGAGGAGATCTTTTTTTAAGAAATTATCAGTTCTAACAAATAAACCAACCACATATGGGTTTCCCTAGTACAAAAGAAATACCAAAAACCCAATACATGCCAGTTGACTTAGGGCATCGCTGATTCATGGACTTTTCTAATGAAAATACCTCTTCCTAGGGATAATGTTCCTAGACGTATGCGTTGTAAGTCTAACTTGAAATCCAGAAGGAAGCTATGACTCGCCCTAAAAACAAACAAATCGTATACATTATACAAATCACTGTACATATATACGTACAAGTTATACATACATATGTAATACACACATATGTAAAACTAAACATACAATTTCAAGAAGTTTGTGAAAAACTCTAAAGCCTCTATCATAGGTTTTTAGTCAAGAACATCTAAACGGGGGTAGTGGCACATGCTCTTTGTTGACCCCACAAGACACATATTATTATCGATATTAAACAACAGAAATGACTGTTTAATGAAGCAATACTTAGCCGTACCACATAGTGGTGTATCCTGGCATTCTCTACTCTATTCCATCCTGGACTGTTCCATTCCATTCTATTCTATACTGTACTGTTCCAATTAAAACAAACAAACAAAAAAGGCTGATTTAGCCAGCTGTATCGATTTCAGATTTCACGCTCCAGACTGAACATTGCTGCAGGGTGTGACAGGAGCAGGAGACCACGCAAGGCAGGATAACACCAGCTGGCCACCACTGACCTAAAGGAGAGCACCCTGGAGGGAAAAAAGTGTAGGACAGGACCACTGGCTCAAAGGAACTGGGGAAAACAAAGCCTTATGGCCTCCTCCTGTTTGCACATAGACCTCTGGCACAGGTTGGGGATCCCCTACAAAGCCACTTTTTGCTTTTCTTGTAAGTAGACTACTTAATCTACGTTTGCATAAAAATGATGGGTGAATGGGAGAAACAGGAGACCTGGACAGCTCTATAGTTCCTTGAAATAAACCATCCTGATGCTCTGCTTTTAAGGAGAAATCTTTTCTTAGCAAAAACTCCCAAATAAAATAAGTGGGAAGTGAAAATGGATTCAACAGGAGATTTATGCATTTATTTATACTGACCTTATCTCCAAAAGGATTTGGGAGGACTTCAAGAGGAATTAAGAACGTGTTTTTTTCAAATTAATTTGGAATTAAGAGCGTAAGTAATGAAATACTTAAGAATCGTCTAACAGTTGGTTCAATGATAATATTCAGGGAGGCACAAGAATAATGCATTGCTGAATCCACAGTATTTAGACTCAGACAGGCAGGCTCTAGTTGTGATGAGGGCAACCCGGACCATCTTAGTAGTTAACAGTTCGCACGAAAGCCACAGTTGGGGTGATCCTTGCTGTCACTGTTTTGAGTGAAGAGAAGGCTAATCCCGTGGAAAGGGTCCACAGAAATACTCAGAGTTAGATTCATATTTCAATTTAGAAACAGAGACCGGGAAACATTCATTGATTCTAGAGTGTGCAAGCGAGAAGAGGGAACTGACAATAAAGCACATGACAAGTAAGCAAAGTGTACCATCGATTGAAAGGCGGTCGATGTTGCAAGAGAAAAATAGAGCAAGGGAAGGAAGAGCAGGAAAGCAAGGCTGGGGAGAGCACAGGTGGCATCAGTGTAACGGTGCGGGGACAGGACAAAAAAGGTTTAAAACAGATGCAGAGAAAACAGGCTTTTCAGAAGTCCTGCCACCCAGACGATTTAGATGTCCTTATGTCATCAACCCAGCTGCCCAGGGTCTGTAGCAAATTATAGCTTGTGGTGAGTTTTAAATAAATGAGCTTATTTACTTTGTTTAAAAAAACAACAATTGTGAAGGTCTCAATTTTGTCAAAAGCAAACTCCAATAAGCATTATCTTAATGTATCAAATGAAAGGATGAGTTAGAAAGCAATTTGAGAGCTTTATGAATGTTATTTTGGGGAAGAACACGAATACCATTTTCTGATAACCTATGGTGCCCAAACATGATGGAAGCAAATGACACTTCATTAAAAGCTATGTAAGGCCTCATTATTATTAAATCTTGTGTATCTTGGTGACAGGAGCTAGTCACTAGGAAGTGGTTTAAATACATGTCTACAGATAAAACAACGAAGTGTATCCTAGCTTTGAATCAGAAAACTCAGTAGGTTTCGACCGCCAGCTGTACTACAGTTACAAAACACTTCTGAAGGAACAGACATTCTTCAGACATCAAATAATTTGAATTAATAACCGATATCATTTGATTGTATGTATTCGCTACTAATCTTTTGTTTTATACAAGCAAATATGATGGTTTGAAGTTGCTCACAAATTGTAACCTAAAAAACACAGAGGACATTGTTTCACGGCTGACATCCATAATTGTCAAAAATGTTCCCGATAGCCTCTACAGTAAGAGGTGCTAGTATATCATATATCATAAATACTACAGTCTAGGGGAAAAGACATAAAGAACTGCTCACGTAAGAGGTGAGTTTGAAAGCATGAGAGAGAGAATACACAGTGTGCATGTGCACATATATGAGGGCGGACCCACGGTATGGACCTACTGATTAAATACATAGCAATTAATCATTATGTTCCTTTTTTAAACCATTTTCACTTGACCCACTGTAGCAGATTAGTTTTCTCACACTTAGAGCTCTGGCAGTTTACATGAATATATGTCTGCAACACCTCTACAACTAAACATGATTTTCCTTGCAATGTATCTTTTACTTGGTTGCTGCCCTTGAGAGTTCTTGTTATACACAAATTCACAGTTGTAGTCTTGAGACCTCAGCTCAGCCTTCTTCTCACTGTTGACATCTCAGCGATCTCCCAGAGCTTTAGAATTATAGTTTCTACCATTTATTCTAAGGCTTATTCTTGGGCTTCTCCTTGAGCACGAGAAAGCGATCTTGCATACCATACACTCTGTGGAAACACTGAAACTTGGACGCTGTTGCGAATGCAAAATGGTTCAGCTGCTATAGAAACCAGATGGAGTTTCCGCAAGACATTAAGAATAGAACTACCATATGATCCTGCAACCCCACTTCTTTGTGTTTTTACAAAAGAATTGAAATCGGGATCTCAAAGAGACATTTGCACTCCCATACTTATTGTAGAGAAGGAAGAGAAGGAAATCCTGGAACACGCAACAACACGGGTGAACCTTGAGGCCATTATGCTAAGTGAAATAAGCCATTCACAGAAACAGAGATACTTCACGGCTCCACTTACGTGAGTTTTCTAAAATTGTCAGATTGATAGAATCAAAGAATGAAATGCTGGTTGCCAGGGGAAATGGGAAGTAACTAATCGACAGCCAGAGTTTCAATTAAGCAAGGTAGGTTCCAGAGATCTGCCATAGTGCACTGTACCTAGAATCAACAATAATGTATTGGACAAGTAAAAATTTAAGAGGGTAGATCACATGTTCACTGTTTTTTACCATAATAAAAATAAAAATTTTAAGTAATTCTATTACTTCATATGTTCTACTCTTGTTTAAAAGAAATCTAAATTTTAAAAACAAAAACGAAACTCCTAAAAGGTAGCATAGTAGACAGATTTGTATGAATGAGATAGACTTCTCTCTTTCTCCAGAGCGTCAAATACTTGATAAGGGAGCGCTGTAAAATAATCAGTGGTTAGCTTCAGAATTCCTTTAGAAAAAGTCTCAAGGTTATAATCTATTTCATTTAGCCTTCATGTTTTATGTGGGTGACTTGGAAGTATCATATTATGGAGCAGGGCCCCCCAGCCACCCCCGGGTGTAGCACTATAGGTAATAGATTCTATATATCCTGTTTTCCTCACCGAAAAGGAACACAAGTGTTTTAACATATGCAAATGGGGACTACATGATTTTTTTAAGTATGTCTCGTACTAGAGTTCAGATACTGAGAAAGTAATTGTGTGGAATTTTCAGAGGCTAATGAATACATCAAGTTCTATTCCAATGAGATAAACTTTCCATCCCCAAGGAGCACAATCTCTCTCTTCATCTCTCTCTCCCTGTCTCCCTTCTCTCCCATCTCCCCCAAAATTTCCAATAGTAAAGACTAAAGGGAACCCCTTTTAGTTTTGATGATACTACACCTGAATGGTCCCAGAGTCACTTTCCTAACTGTGATGTTTGATGAATATGATTCCTCCCTGCAAAAGAGTCAATGATATAATGAAAAAAAAACATTTGTTCGGTATGGAAATACATATTAAGAGTTGCTTAAGGACAACTGAGAAATAGATTACTTATATATTCGAAAGATGCTGAGGCAATCAAATTGGAACCGAATTTAATTGAATTATTGATTTGAAAAGCAATTCTGTATCAGGAACTGTCATTACTCAAAAACTAATTTTATGCTTTTAAGGAACTTCTACCATTTTCCTTCGTAAGATGTTGAAGGCTAGGAAAGGCAGAAATGAACTGTCACCACTACTGAGAGCATATTTGTTCAAACAATGTTTTGTTACATGTGATAAAAGGCTGTAGCTGAAGAGATTTTTATTAACTTCAAAAAGTGTCACTCTTTCCTAACAAAGACACCAGCACCACCAATTAGTTCTTCCAAATATAGTCAATGTGCTACGAGGGAGTTCTCTAAGTGTGTAAGCAATGATGATGGTAACCAGTGGGGCACATAGTTAAGAAGCCTGCCTTGGAATACTTACCAGGCAGGTTTCCGACATCGGGGGTTTAGAGTCTGGATAACAAGCCTGACAGGACAGCAGATCATGGTCTATAGATTATTTACTCAGCATGTGATCACTAGCTTTAGCAAAAGAGGAAAAAAAGCAAAAGTTTGAAGTTTCGCTAAAGTTGAGAAGAGAAAGTGGGCCAAAGAGCTCTTCCTGCTGTCAAAAAAGCAAAGCATGCTGCTTCGGCTGTGGCAAAGGCTTAGCGCCTGTGGGGCTGGTCGGAAGATCTGAAGTCTTTTGAACGGCAAATGGCCCTGAGCAGTCTTCCACATATTCGCCTCCCCAACTGAAAGCCGGAGAACGATTAATATCGGGCATTTTTCTAACAATGTGATGTGCTTGCAAAGTCAAAGCTCTCTGGCAGGCAGAGCTAGTGGAGTAACCCTACGTGCCGTTCACCGTCCGAGGGCTGTCACCAACCACAGGGGCGAGGGAGCAGAGAAACGGTCATTTCCTCCCGATCACGGGTTTTCAAAGAAAAGGGGGAGGGGAGCCCATTCTTCCAGAGGCCTTTGTCAGAGAAGCGAAGAGAAAACCCTCCGTTGAAACACATCTGGTACAAAGGAAATTCATTCAGGTCGTTTCGGACACAAAGATCCTGAGTTTGTTACGGCATCTAATGAAACGGTTTTGCATGTGGCCGTGCCGTTAACTGAACTTGAGAATTTAAAAAAGCCCTTAAAATTATAGGGCCATCCCCAATATTAAATGATCATGGTTAAGTCTGCCTTCATTATAAAATACGGAAATACGGTGCCAAGACTCAAATAATCTGAAACTCTAACAAAGTAGAACCAAACGTCGCACAGAACAGTTAACGCAGACATTTGAGAAGCCACGTAGGCTTCGACTTTTGTGTTTCTGAACTTTTCAACCATGGTCCCAATGCTACATTTTTATCGCACAGAAGTATGGAAATATTCACGGTAGTGGTGTTATTAAATGTTCACAGCACTTATTTCCCTAGATCCCTTCGATGCTGCCGTTCTAAAGGTCATGCCACTCCCCCAGATGCATATTGCTAAAATTTCCGCATTCGCTTTGTATGCTGAAAGAATAAAAGAACAAAAGGATAAAATGCAAAAATAAATAAATAAACTCTGAGTCCAACGTTAGGACCATTTAAGCGTGCACTAATCCTTACCCTTTTTTTCCCCGCCATGTGAACAGAAAATGGCTGCTTTTATATTCACCTGCCAGAATGGCAATGCCATTCTCAAGCACCACGTAAAATGCAACAATTGCATCCAACTGGTGATCTACACACACACACACACACACACACACACACACACACACACACATTTTTAAAGTATGGCTGAAGATTCTCCAGAAATACCAGGATCTGTCCTAAGTAACGGTTATAACAGATTAACAATAGTGTCAGAGTATTAAGTACCACAGATATGATATGTATCTAGTGTGCCTAGGCACGTGAATAATGTCACGAAGGGACATGCTATGAATGAAACTGTCAACATTAAATTCCCATTATGCTCAAATACGCTACCGTTATTTTTAAACCAACGTTTGCTTGTTTGTGTGTGTATATATGTATATACACATATATGAACATATACATATATGTGAACGCATACATGTACGTATATATATTTATATATACTAGAGGATATATTCACATCCACTGTCCTACGTCATCTGGGTTCTTCTAAATTAATTAAAGAAGGCCATTAGACCCACGTGGCTCTGACACCATGGCAGCCAATGTAAGCAAACCCAAATGTAAACCCCATAAAAGCCTCGGGGTTACAAAATCAAAACTTGAAGGACAACCAATTACAAGCAGCCAAGTAGGTTTTAAGTGATAGCTAATCAATGATTTTCTTACTTTGCTTCTCCCCCCTCTCTGTAGAAAGGTCTCCCACACTCCTGTTGCTGGAGCATTCCCAATCACTTTTGGTTTGGCACTGATCGATGTGAATGGATTTTCTTTTTGCTCAAATACATTCTTAACATTTTTAATATGCCTCCGTTTACCTTTTAATGGTTCTGGCATCAAAAAAGGAGACAGCAAAGGAGACACCCGTCGCTCAGGCCCCAGCAGCAACAAGCAAACGGAAGCGAGTATGAGCTGGGCTACTTGAGCTTGCTGCTTTCCTGCCGGGTCCGGGGGTCATGGGTAGGTCCTTCCCACACCCTAGCTCTGCAGACTTCCCATTATGCGCTTCTAATTGGGAGTCACCTAGAACAAAGACTGCCCTTGAACCTCCTTGGAAGGGACCACACCGGGTTCTCCTCACTACCCACGGGGCAGCCAAACCAGGGATGTGAACCTTGAGTCCCATCCCACACTTGAAAAGAAAGGGGCTGCTTGAGACTCTTAGAACTGCACCCCAGCTGGAGAGACATCATTAAAATGGAAGCAGACGGAATCTTGGGGTGGACAGCTCTCCCAGGATCATGGATCGAGAGCTTCATCGCAAATAAGAAAACGTTACTCCTTCTGCCTTCTTGCTACTTACTTTTGTTTCTGTTAATGCACAGGAAGCCGATGCTCCTTAACTCTGGTAACTATTGCTGAATCTACCGCTGAGGCCACAGCTACACAAAAAAAGTCCCTTGACTTTCTTGCTAAGATGGTTTTAGATAACAGAATTGCTTTAGATCACTTACGGGCTAAATGAGGAGTCTGTGCCATTGCAAATATCCCCCACTGTACCTTGATCAACCCTTCTGATATTATAGCAAATATAAGAAATTAAAAAAAAAAAGCCATTTGGCTAAAAACATTTAGTACATTCGTTGACTTCTTTGATACAAAGTGCTTGGCTCATAGGGCTCTGGCTAGGGAGTATACTCCAGTCTCGCGGTGTTACCCTCCTCGTGGTTCTCCCTGGTATGCTATGATCTCTCCAAGGTCTCACATGCATGTTCACAGCCATCAGCAGCACATATCATGTGATGTCCCTGTGCTCAGAGAAAGAGATATGAGATGAACAGCAAAAAATCCTTTCCCGGTTCTGACATCATATGCTATGAGTTTCACAATGAGACCAGAGCAACTTAATTCTGATGGTGACAGAGACTGGCACTAATACCAATACACGGTCGATCTTCCGTGTAGGACAGGACGACCAAAAGGGGGCAACTGTTAAATTAGGTCAACGAGGAGGCCATTAGACTGATGCGGCAGCCTGCCTGAGCAAGCCAAAATCTAAGCCTGCGAATGCCCCAATTTTATGAAGTCAACATGCTAAGAACAACCAATCACAAACACCCAAGTAGGCCCTGAGTTATAGCCAGGTCATTTCCTTACTTTCCTTCCGTGTTTTCTCTGTCCAAGTCTCTCCCTGAGCTTCTATCAGCATCCTGCTCCTAACCACTTCCAGTAAGGCATTGCCCAATTTGAATTGGGTTTTGCTCAAATTGCTTCCTAAAAATGTTAATATGTCTCCGCTTCTTTTTAACTGTATACAATACATGCTGTAATTCTCCAGCTTTACAGAGCAAATAATGCAGTTTTCAGCTTAACTTTTCCTGTCCTGTCTGATTTGCAAGTCCATTAATTTGTTCCGAAAATATTTGAACAGCTAAGCATACTCCAAGAATCGCAGAGATCCTCTTTAAGCCATTTGATTAGAATACTAGAGGAAATGAAGGACTTAAAACAAATAAAAAGGAGGGATCACAGGAACTGAACCAAATTTGGGGCAATGTGGGGCGGTTTTTAGTTCACTTAATATTCCTGAGATGGATCACACTTACACAGAAAAACAGTGAACTTAAACTCTTTTCTTCAAAAATGAAAAGTCATATCCTCAAACCAATTCCCTCCTCTGCTCAAAGTCTGTCAGTATTTTACTGCAAATGTACCACGTTGAACCATTATTTTCTGGATTTCTTTTACCCCTTCCTGCCTTTCATCTGGTGTTTTTAGATTACCTTATATTCCTTCATTCTCCAGACTGTATTTGACTAACACAAAGAAATTTTCTCCAAGTCCTATTAGTTTTTATTCCAGAGCCTTTCTCCGCTTCTTCCATCGTAGTAAAAATTGTAGCTGGGCACAGAGACACAAAGAATAAAGACCAAATTTACCATTCTCCCTTGTACTTATATATAGTTATGTGATTATGTTCTGGTCAATGAAATGTAAATAAAATTACTGTTGAGCAGTTTTCTAGACACTTCTGGAAAAAAAAAAAGATAGGTCCTTCTTCGTCTCTTTCTCCATCACTCTGTAATACTACCTGGAACCATCTTAAGCCATGAATCACAAAGAGCCGAGAGACAAGACAGAAAGAACTTCGGTCCTTGACCACGTGGAGTGCTACAGTGACCATGGACCAGTTATTTGGACTTTACTGTGTCAGGGAGAAATAAACTTCTGTCTTGTTTTGAGCCACTTCCCCCGCCCCCTCCCCTTTCCAGATTGTCCTCACACTCGGCTCAGTGAAATCCTAACATAAAAGTATTTAGTCAGGGTTTGAAAGGCTGGACTAGTTTTTCCAACTCCTCCCTCCCTCCCTGTAATCTCTCTCTATGCCTCTGCCCATTTTTATGTGACATGCTCTGTGACTCCGTAGGAGCTTATGGCCCTCACTCAGGACTGCTGACTTTGGACTTTGATGACACATCCCTAACACTTGGCACACATGAGCAGAAGCTTAATTGTGACGGCGATGGGCTCGGCTGGCCATTATTCCTGCTCTCCACCCTGAAACCCGATTTAGCCACATGAAGCCCGCTCCGGCATCTTGGGCCTCAGAACGAGAAGACATGTGACCCAAGCCGGGCAGAAGAAAATGTTTATTGAAGCCCCTGAGGGTTTGATTCTTTTGTTGCTGTTACCTCACTGAAAACTAACACTGCATCAAGTCAAACAATCATAAAGAGTCACGAGGGATCCAAAACTCCACCGTCTAGTTTAAGCATGGTTTTGAAAAATAAAGCACAAATGTTAAACGCTAATGGCAATCACGCCATATAGTCATCAGACCCCCACATGGTGCAACATTGAGTAAGTGAATGAATCTTCTGTGTGTGTGTGAAAACACTCAAAATAATCACAAGGCCAAAAACCATGGGCTTTGTGGTTTGTTTATTATTTTAAACACTCTATTCATCCTTGAACTTTACCTCCCAGCTTAAGCTAAGTTCCCTTCTTTTGTGCTTCTAAAACTGATACAAACCTCTATCATTACCTGTTGTGTTTTGAATGACCATTACCTTTAACAGGTCTGTCTGGTTAAAAAATGAAAAGTCACCATTTAAAACAAAAAGAGGCGGGGCGCCTGGGTGGCGCAGTCGGTTAAGTGTCCGACTTCAGCCAGGTCACGATCTCGCGGTCCGGGAGTTCGAGCCCCGCATCAGGCTCTGGGCTGATGGCTCAGAGCCTGGAGCCTGTTTCCGATTCTGTGTCTCCCTCTCTCTCTGCCCCTCCCCTGTTCATGCTCTGTCTTTCTCTGTCCCAAAAATAAATAAACGTTGAAAAAAAAAATTTAAAAAAATAATAAAACAAAAAGAGGCAAACAGTGATTTCATCCATAAAATACAGGTGATACCAAGAAGGGATTATAAGTAGCATATCATTACCAGCCTATTAAAGGACGCAGGCCACCAATAGAAGGTGGCAATAAGATACCTTCCCTGTGACTAGTATCTAGGCTAAAATCACAGGAAAATGAGAATCAAAGCACATGACGACATACGCCCTGATCAGTCGAGAGTCCTCGAAACAATGGTTTTACTCCCTAGCAACAATATCGAGTGCCCAGATTATGGTTACTAACACCCTTCTAAAATCAAAGGAATGAGAGATGTTTGGAGAAATGGCTAATTCTAGGTTCGGGCGCTGGAGGGTAAGGGAGGCCTGAAGAATCCTGTAGTGACTGAGAGTAAGGAAAAGCTCAAAACAAGATCTTTTTAAGGCCACAATGATGTGACTGTGTCAAAGAGGCAACTGCAAGACTTTCCCAAGACCGAAGTTGGAACAGTTTGAGGAAGACAATAAATACAGTAGTATTGGATTGCATCTCAAAAGAAATATAAATATCCACGAGGCCAGAGAGATATACATGATTAAACAAACAAAAAAGAAGGGATAACATCTCCAATGCTGAAGAATTCTAAATAATTTACACAGATACAACATCTTCAAGGAGGTAGAACATAGTAACTTATTTGTAAAGACAACAGTATGAAAAGATGAGGGGAAAAATTAACTTTATCCTGCAGCAACCTGTCACACACTGCTCTTAGTCAAGTAATGCTACATCAGCATCGTCCGTGGTTAGTCATGGTTAGTCGTGGGCTAGTACGCACCCTTGAGGTCATAAAAATGGCAACATCGCCTCCATGGTTTTCCTCCCCAAACACATAATCTCTCTCTAATGATGAGACAATCCCAAATGAGGGACAGTCCACAAAATATCTGAGCATTAATTCTCAAAACTATCATCAAAAATAAGGAAATTGTGAGAAACTCGCACAGCCAAGAGAAGCCTAAGAAGACACAACGGCTAATGCATTTTGGTTTCTGGATGAAATCCTGGGTCAGAAAAAGGACCTTGCGTAAAAACTAAGGAAATGGCAGAGGCACCTGGGTGGCTTATTCAGTTCAGCATCTGACTCTTGATTTTGGCTCAGGTCACAGTCTCAGGGTCACGGGACTGAGCCCCACATGGGGCTCCACACTGAGCACCCTCTCCTGCCACCTTCTCCGGCTCTCACTCTCTCAAATTAAAAACTAAGGAAATGCAAATCGAGTATAAACTTTTAAAGTAAAAATGTAACCATTTTGGTTCATTAAGGGCAACAAATCTATCACATTAACTTAAGATATAATCGAGAAAACTGGGTAAAGGGTATACAGAGGCTCTGTACTATCTTCAAATTTTACTGTAAACATAAAACTATTCTAAAATGAAAGGTTTAGGGGCACCTGGGTGACTCACTCAGTTAAGCATCCGACTTCGGGTCAGGTCATGACCTCGCAGTTTGTGAGTTCCAGCCCCATGTCGGGCTCTATGCTGACAGCTCAGAGCCTGGAGCCTGCTTCCGATTCTGTGTCTCCCTCTCTCCCTGCCCCTCCCCCTTTTTCACTGTCTCTGTCTCTCTCTGTCTCTCTCTTTCGTTCTGTTTGTCTCAAAAATAAATAAACATTAAACATTTTTTAAAAATGAAAATTTTATTTTAAAAAGAAAATACAGCTTTAAAATTTATTTTAGGAACCACAAAATCCTCCTAATAGCTTACATTTTCTTGATTAAAATTTTTTAAAAAATCTTTCAGAATACATTTATTTTATTGCCCATCCTGCAGTATCGAAGTACTAAAATATTATCTATATTAAACTTAGAATGCAATTTCACATTTCTAAAGGTTTCCACCATTTTTAAATATCTAGAGGTGATTTAAAAGTCATTAGAAATTATGTAGATTAAAAGCTATTTCAAATGAATTAGATTCTTATTCATATGTTAAGTCTTGTTCTAGAAATATATGAAGTCTTTCAGGGAAGCGAACAGTATGTGTTTTAAATATGTGGATACAATAGTGGTAAGATTCATACTGTGACTAAAAAAAGGAAAATCCAAATGTTGCATTTGGTCAGAATGGTCTGAATACCAGAGAAATGGAGAAAAACGAAACTTCTAAGTTGTAGCATCTTAGAACCAGTTTTGCATCAAAAATCAATTCGAGTCATATAGAATGAAACAGTACAACCTCAATTACAGAAATGTATCCAATAGCTAATTGATGACAATGCATTCGTGTTGATTCTAGCTCTTCTTTGCTTCAAAGGCAAGCCAAGGAAGGCACCACAGCACAACTCTCTAAGGGACTAGCATTTCTACGATAGTTTACATTAAGTGATTCTGTACATTTTACATACACTGTCTCCACTTTCTTCTCGAACATATATTAATTTTCTTCACAAACGTTACCATAGAACTGACTTTGCTGGGTGTTTATTGATTTTCTATTTCCTCTTTGAAGCACCTGGCTTACTTTACTTGTTGATGTTTCCATTGATTTTCTATTTCCTTTTGGAAATGAGATGAGAGCTTTTAAAGAGGTCATGCTACTTGGCAGGAGTAAGATGTTAAGTTGTCTTGTGTTCCTAGGGAATTTCACCATTAAACTTACCACTTCTCTTTCCATAGAAAGTAGTGGGTTTTTTTTTTCACTCTGCATTGTACACCATTGTGTTGTCTCTTTAGTTTTGATTTAAGAGTGCCATTCGATGGATTAACTTTGTGAGAAAAATATGATTTTCAACTGATTTAAATGACCATGCCCATTTCCATGACAGTGACTTCTCAAAGGGAATCTCTAAGTCTTGGAAGGCTATTTCAAGTCTCCTAAAATAGGTATACATAGTCTTGCAAGCTGTGACAACTTAAATAATATCAGAGGTATTAAATGTTCAAATATTACCTCTCAAAGTGAACAATTATTGGGCTAATTCAAGGAACTATCACCTTCATCACCCCAATTGGCGGGACAATCGAATAACTTCTCAGAATGTGGATTTCTGTCCTAATGGGATGACTGTCTACCTGGATAAGAACACACATGGGGCTTCCAAGTTTTCTAAGAGAATACAGTTTTGCCACCTACAGTGAATCAACCCTCCCAATGCCATCCAATGCCAGTCAAACACACCAGAAATACTTGACTTTTTATAGGAGCTGTATGAGAGATGTAATAGCTGGTTATTCCTCTAGAACTGCCTGGTTCAACTCAGTAGCCACTAGATACACGAAGCTATTGACCACTTACAATGTCACTAATATTAATGGAGATGTTCCAGGAGTATATATGTTATGTTGCATTATACATATATATATATATATATGTATGTATGTATATACATATATATATATATAATATATACCAGATTATCAAGGAAAAGAATATACTATATCACATTAATAGTTGCATATCCACTATATGTCAAAATAATGTTTGGGATACACTCAAAGAAAGTACAATATTAAAATTAATTTCACCTGTTTCTTTTTCCCTTTTTTGTTTTTTATTGGGACCACTGGCAAATTCAGAGTTACTTAAGTGGCTTGCATTAAATTTCTATTGGACAGTGTTGTTCCACAGTCTAAACTGTAGTTCTCTGATAGATTTTTGGAATGCAATATGTCTGGACTATCTTATCTTAGGTCCTATAGACAAGACCTTCTCAAAGTAAAATGTAGTGCTCTGTCCTTGATTTTTGTGAGGTATGATAGGAGAAGTGAAATCTTAAAATGGGAAATTATGGGCCTGTGCTATCCAACATCATTAGCCAAAGGGGGTTACCTTATGAAAGAATTCTGTGTGTAGGATGGATGTGTGTGTCTTAAAAGAATATTCGCAACTACACACTCCAAACAGAGACCTGTTTGGCCAGCTTTTCAACAGGTGGTTCAAGCAAGAGATAGTGATAGCTAGTCACTTAGAAACAGGACAGAAGCACAATTTAGAAGAGGCAGCTGTCCCTAGTAGCAGATGGCCACCCTGCCCACGGTCTGCTTAGGGAATCAAGCCACAGGAAGCTAGCAGAGGGGCGGACCCAACAGGAGGCCATGCTGGTACTCTATGGGGTTTTATTTGTTTGTTAGTCTTTGTTTCACAGGGGGAGAGAGATTTATTTGTTTGTTTCCTTAATTATGGTGGAGGATTTCAGGCTA
Source organism: Prionailurus bengalensis (assembly GCF_016509475.1). NCBI lineage: Eukaryota > Metazoa > Chordata > Mammalia > Carnivora > Felidae > Prionailurus > Prionailurus bengalensis. The sequence goes on along the minus strand of NC_057344.1, from coordinate 8,965,749 downwards.
GTCCCCACATGCCCAATCTCTGGGATCGTGGAAGGAACTTGGCAACAAGAAAACTAACTAAGGCGAGCTGAATCATACCCATAATGGAACGTCGGTTCAGTTCACAGCACTATATACCTGTTACCACTTGTAAGTTCCGAAATCGAAATTCAATCTTGAAATTCTTGCCATTAAATGAAAACCGGAATGAAGATGTACTCTGAATTTTGCATGTCAGTGCCCACACTTGCTATGGATCCCAAGATTCAGAACAAAGACATGGTTTTCCAGAGGCTGCATTCTGAGGTAAACACGGTATGCTAACATCACTTCCTAATGACAGAGTTTGCAGTAGAGCTGTTAGGGAGTAATGCCTCTAAGATGAAACTTACGGGACTAAGGTGCTGAGCAATTTTTAAAGGGCCACAAATAGTATATTTCTGAAGTCTCATATCAATAGTGAAAAAAAAAAGAAATGTGACCTTTTTCTTTCTTACTCTCTTTTTTTCTTAAGTTTATTTATTTTGAGAGAGTGTGTGTATGTGCGTGTGTGTGTGTGTGTGTGTGTGTGTGTGTGTGTGTGCGTGAGCATGGAGAAGGGACAGAGAGAGAGGGGGAGAGAGAGAATCCCAAGGAGGCTCCACACTCAGCATGAAACCTGACACGGGACTCGATCCTACAACCATAAGATCATGACCTGAGCTGAAATGAAGAGTCAGACGCTTAACTGGGTGAGCCACCCAGGAGCCTCATCTGATTCTCTCTTGATTATAAACCCGACTGAGCTTTAACATTAATCTAGTGCCTTTTGTAACGTGTGGCTGATCAGTTCGGGCTTTCTTTCCCTCCGTGATCTCTTATCTTTTTTTTTTCAATCATTGGTTAATTCTCTAAAAAGCGTTGTGTGGACCTGCCATTGGAACACTAATGCCTCTCTGCTGGCAGTGACCGGACTGATTGGTCACCCAGGGAGGCACACTTCTTATAGATGGACCAGGTAACCAGAACAAATGGAGCAGAGGGGGTTCCTACTGCCATTTGGAAAAATATGTGTTTTAGAGTCTTTGTAATCATGAAGAAAAAAAAATATTTCACTATATAATCACCTACATTTTGCACATTGAGAAACTGATGGGAAAAGGTTAGAATTCTATTTCTGCAAATGTGACAGGTTCCCAAGAAGGTCAGCACAGAGAGAAAAATGAAAGCTGTGTGTTTTGGCTATTAGTTGAATATACTGCCTTACCTCGACAGAAAGTGCCTTACCTTAATGGAACCCAAGAATTCCCTAATAGAAACAAAAAGAAGCATTTGCTTTTTTTTTTTTATCCTCCAACCTTTTACATATTCTTGACCTTGAAAATAAGCCTTGAAACTATTCAAAAATGAGAACTAAGCCTGAAAGGTAGTATATAGACCGGAGTAAAGCCAGTAAATATCATGTCTTTACACTTTTGTCCAAATCCTTAATACTCCTGCACCTCGATTTTCTTTATTGAAAATGGTAATAAAGACTAGTGCTCCATACAAATAAATAATAAACAGAGGATCGGTTTGAAGCACATATAACTTCATTTCCTGTGAGCCCTATTAACAAAGAAACCATCTGCTGACTTGAATAATTCAGTCTTAAGACACTGACAATAAAGGAAAAATTCAATAGCAGTTTGCTTACCCCAAAACTGGCACACATTCTTTAAAAGGCCTCCGATTTAATTCCCAAGTCTCTTTTGTATATAAAAAAGAAACCTTCACTTAGAGTGTTATAAATGATATTTAGCCAATTTGCTTTACAAATGATGCCTCTAAGATCTTTAAAGATCACACAAGTAGAGAAGTCCCTACTTTCCTTTTATTCCCTAGCACTAAGCAGTGCGTTCTGATATATACTCACACCTAACCAAAGCCGGGAAAAAATGTTTCTGAAAGCAGTTGTCAATCACAGCAGCTACAAATCTCCAAGTGGCGGCCTGCCAGTTTCCTAAATATCAGAAATCATCTTCCATCAAAGTGCCTCAAAGTCTACGGATAGGAAGTACATTCTAGAGATGTTAAATCCTACTGTGAGGTGCAAAGGCTGAGTTTGTATTCTGACTGGATCATTCCAGGTTTAAGAAATTCTGTGTCATACTTGTGAACGGATGTGTTTTGACTCAGCCATGATTACTTTTCTGATACTGGGGTTATACCACACAGAAACATGGAGATTTCATGCCCGTCTGGGTGCTGCAGGGAATTTCATGTGTTTTACTGCCCATTCTCTCTGAGAAACATAGTATATTACATGGCAGTAAAGATATCCCAGGGAGAAACTCCACTTTAACACATCTTCCCATTTTACATCCTGGAAAATTAAGGCTGAGGGTGTAAGATTAAGACCAAGAGGCCACGATCTCACAGGTCATGGAAAAGCCAGGACTTCTCAGGCCAAATTCCTATTTCCTCTAAAACAATGCTTCCTAGGAAGAGATTAATTCCAGGAACTAGCTACATGACCTAGTGGAAATGGAGCTACCTTGAAGAAGAACATACGTTTCTCTAAACTCGAAATCATGAATTAGGTCATGAGGCAATCATCCAGGTCTGGACTCTTGGCTTTCTTCTTGAAGCTATAGCAAAGTCATTACACGTCAAACCTGGTCTTCATAGAAGACCAGTGAGGTGGGCTTTGGGGTCTATATGTCTACTCAATATTACATTCTGACCTTTGTCACGTTTATTGCAAAGCAAATGATAAAGAATGAAAACTGATTGACTTGCTGGGTTGTGCTGCCTCCTGGTGGCCATCTAGAATACAGATTTGTTGAGTTCTGTCACATCTCCAGTGTATCAACTGAGTAGCATTTTGTTTAAGCACTATCTTGATTCAAGTTAGTGATCGGCCATTTCATGGAAGACGATTTGTGAAGACACACAAAAAGAAGGGGCAGTGGCTGGCCTGCGTAAAAGCTAAAAAAAAAAGGGGGGGGGTGCCTAGGTGGCTCAGTTGGTTAAGCGTCCGATTTCAGCCGAGGTCATGATCTTGCCGTTCAGGAGTTCAAGCCCCACTTCCAGCTCTGCGCTGACAGCTTACAGCTGGAGCCTGTTTCAGATTCTGTGTCTCCCTCTCTCTCTCTCTCTCTCTCTCTCTCTGTTCCTCCCCCACTCATGCTCAGTCTCTCTCAAAAAATAAACTCTAAACAAAACCAAAAATTAAAATTACATTTAGTAACATGTAATGAAGTCTAACAACTGGAGTCCGGTCCTCAAATCATCATTATTCACAGATGATATAATTAAAACCCAAAATGAAAACTGGACTTGGAATCAAATGGATTGGGGTCCAGGTCTGACGCACTCATGGTCCAAAGGCATTCAACCTCTTTGACCTTGGTTTTCTTGTCTGCAAAGCAATGGTGCAAGAATAGACGAGCGCAAACATCACTTCTGCTACTATCACACATAATTGTAACGCAATGATGAAAGTAATTCATTTATTCATTTACTTGACACTGTGAGTAAAAAAATCTATCATGTCCTTGGCAGTGTCATGGTAGATTAATCAATGAGGCTTTTCAAGGGAAATTCTCCCATGCTGTGGGGAGAGCAAACATCACATTCTGAAATTAAAATGCTGGCTATTTATTGTCTCTCTGGGTTTTGATCTCCAAATCCAGTAGCATAAAGATCCTCGTCCATTAAGAAATAACCACCTACAGCACTTGCTCCTACAGCCCTTATTAATGTATCACTACAGGGGATAGATTAAGATCTGAATTATTTTGACATTCACAATAAGGTTTGTGCTTATAAACACAAGACCATTCCATATTAAAACCTATTAGCATATTATAACAGATTAGATGCTCACAATGTGCAAAGACAGTGGTTCTGCAACCCCCTTGGGGGAAAAAAAAAAAACTAAGGGCAGTAACAGCAATAATCTCAAATCACAGAAATGCCTTTGAAAGCGTGTCCTTGGTTTTATAGCACTAATTTAGGAGGAAAACATAATAAAAAGAAAAATATCCAATTGAAGTCATGGTTTAGGACATTCATCAGCACCGGACTACCGAGCCAGGATGCCTCATTAATTCAATAGGATAGTTCAAGATCCACTGACTGGGGTACCCAAACAAATGGGACACAGGAGCCCCAGGAGACTTGACAACACGTATGAATGTGTGTTTTCCCTCTGACAAGGGGAGGGGCAGATAGAGTCATCTCTGGTTAATAAAAATGTGTCTCTATGTATATGTATGTGTGTCTGTGTGTGTGTACATAAGCACAATAAGGAGACGAAAAATTTAGCCTTCCAATATATTCAGAATGTTTTAAAAGCCAAGAGACCCAAAATTCCAGGGCTAAAATTTGTGCAGTTAGGTTGGTAGAATTCTATTTATTAAAAGTAAATAACTTCAAATAATAGCTAGAATTTACTCATTACTATGTGCCAAGGACTGTTCTAAGCACTAATAGGTTTAAAGTCATTTAACTGTTACAGAGATCATGATCTCCATTCTTCAGGTGAAGAAACCGAGACAAAAAGAAATCAATTAACTTGCCCCAAAGGATGCACCGCTAATAGATGACAAAACTCATGCTCATAAACAAACACTTTGGCCACAGAGGAATGAATCAACTCATTCCCCCATCCTGCTTCTGCATTCTCCCAAGCAGACTACTAAGCAAATAAACTCACCGGCTGCTCCCAGAGCTTAAATGAATGGGCAAGACCCAAAGGGGAGCAGGGGAGAAAGTGAAAGGATAATCTGTTCTTCTAAGATGGCGTCCTAGGGTACCAGGGCTGCCGTCACAGCACCACAGGCTGGTGGCTGAAACAACAGAATTTAACTTCTCACAGTTCTGGAGACCTCACTCCTTGGCCACCTTCTCCCTGTGTCCTCACATGGCCTTTCCTCTGTATGTCTGTCTCCCAATCTCTTCTTACAAGGACACTACGCATATAGGATTAGGGCCCACCCTAAGGACCTCACTGAGCCTCGATTACCTCTTTACCTATCTCTAAATACAATCACCTTACCTATCTCCAAACACAGACACATTCTGAGGTACTGGGAATTAGAGCTTCAATGGATGTATATTTTGGGAGAATACAACTCAGCCCATAATGACTGTTTTTGTTAAGTTTCACGAGAATTCACACAGGTCAAGAAACCGAGCGAAGCTGTTACAAAGGTTGGGTTCTTTGAACGTGCTGCAATTAGAATAGAAGTAATGTAAGTAATTACCTAATACTTATTAAGCATTCACACTGTGCACAGTTCTATACAAAACACTCAGAAAAGGATTATGAATTTCAATATGTGTGAATGCAGTTGCTCTCAGTGTCCAGATGGCACAACACTCTCCTTGGCGCCATGAGAAATGGTAAGAAATGAAGCAGCCCCAACCTCTATGTATTTAAAATCTTACTGGAAAGGAAAGGAAAAGACACGTAGAAAACACTAACACAAAAGCACAAAGCAGCATTACCACGGACGCCAAATTACAAATGGGTGAGGAGGAGGAGGAAAACAAGTAAGTCTGAGCTCAGAAGAGAAATTTGAGTTCTACAGAAGATCTCATGGAACAGGAAGGCTTCCAGAGGGAATCAAATTTGACACAGGCCTTCAAGTTGAACAAGACTAGACGGACAAAGAACAAAGGAGGCATTCCAGGAAAGCAAAGCCCAGAGGGATGACGAAAGAATAGTGAGAAGAAAATTTTTACTAAAATTAAGGATTCTAGAGGAAAGTGATCCAAGTTGGTTAGAATGTTATACTTGGAAAAATTACATACAATACGTGTCATCACCCAATCTTATGAGTATTACCATAATCATCAAGTTATAGTACAGGAAAGTAGGGCCAAAAATTTAGTAATTATCAACAATTACAGTGTAATAAATAGGTAATAGACAACAGAGCTGGGACTTATGAGACCTGCACCTTAAAGTTTCAATGAATCTACAACAAAATTTGATTATTGGGACAAATCCACCCTTGACACATGATCGTGTTTATTTCCTCCCTAATCAAAAATAGAATAATAATTTTCTTAAAGACATCAATTTTTTTTGGTTCTAGTATACAAAGATTCCATTATTAAGTTCCCGACTCACATGGTAGTAAAGGTGTCTCTGAGAGCAGGTACTAAGCCCTATTTCAGGCTCAGTTTTCTTTTTTTTATTATATATTTTTTAATGTTTACTTATTTTAGAGAGAGAAAGGACAGAGCGTGAGCCAGAGAGGGGCAGAGAGAGAGGGAGACATAGAATCCGAAACAGGCTCCAGGCTCTGAGCTCTCAGCACCGAGCCCGATGTGGGGCTCGAAACTACGAACCTTGAGATCATGACCTGAGCCGAAGTCAGACGTTAAATTGACTGAGCCTCCCAGGCACCCGGAGACTCAGTTTTCAACTGGAATAGGAATGTCAAGAAGCCTATAATTAATACCTGAAAAACCTTCTTATAAATGCTTCTAAATAGGAAGCAACGGCTTCCAGACACCGCTCTTCCTGTTGGAGCATCTATCTCTTTCATTACTATCTCAGAGCATTAAATGAGCCTCTCCTTGCCAGGCTGGGCCCCAGGTACTTCTTGAGTACTTATGGAATCAATAAATGAACAAAATGACCATGTTAATCACTTACTAAAGCATTTCGAAGTTAGTAACTCTAAAAGGACCCAGGAGGGTAACTCACTGACTTCCAATCAGTCAGAGTCAGCGGGATCTTACGGAAAGATTATGAGCTCTGAAATCATGGACACACCTTGTAGAGAAATTGAACTGCAATTCTTCTTATCTGTGTGACACTGGGGAAGTAACTTAACTTTTTGGAGCCATAGATTTCTAGTCTGAAAATGAGAGTGATACTAAAGTCACTGAGTTGTCACAAAGAGCAAGATGTAACATAAAAGATCTCAGAAAGGAGGGACACCTGAGTGGCTCCGTCAGTTGAGCGTCCAACTCTTGGTTTTGGCTCAGCTTATGATCTCACAGTTCGTGTGTTCGAGCCCCACATAAGGCTCTGCGCTGATAGCTTGAAGCCTGCTTAGGATTCTCTCTCTGTCTCCACCCGACTCATGTTCTCTCTCAAAATCAATAAACTTTAAAAAAAAAAAGCCCATAAAGAAAAAGTAGGACAGTGGTGTGCTTGTAAACTGGATTTCTTTTCAGAAAAGCCCTAATTTGTAGATTTTCCCATTTTTGTGGTGTAGATACACCTCACTATAACTACCAGCTCTCAAACTTCCTGAATATTTAAAAATCTGTACTCATAAGCCACGCTAGCCAGCTCCACACAAGAAGAAACTTGATAATTGTTATTTTCCTCATACGGTACTAGGCTCTTTTGTCTCTGCTTCCTGTCTTGTCTTCAAAGCACAGGTGCAGGGAGTGGTTTGGCTTTATTCAGAATAAGCCAAAGTAATGTTGACAGATGGGAGAAATACTAGTGGCTGAGCAAGTACCTAATACATGTAGGTAAATGTAGAAATATATAAGCTATTTGGTGAATTACAAAGTCCCAGATACACCTTAGGCACCTCTGATAGTGCCTGATACATAGTGTTGCTGTCAATAGGTATTGGTTGAATGCATTGATTAGATATTTTCCTTTTGTGGCAGTTGAAATCAGAGTCAGTGTCGTATTGTGTTTTTAGGCAAGTAGAAGTTTGAAGTGTAACTGATGCAGTTATAGCCTGTGGGCTCTCAACCCACCAATCTGAAAGCTGGGATGATGATCCGTATTTCAAAGGGCCGTATACGTCTTCAGGCACAGAGCCTCCTCGTGATGTTGGAAGGCAGACATTCTGCGTATATGGACTTGGAAGCCAAATCGCCTGCGTTTAAATCTTGGTTCTTCTGCATACCACCTGCGTAGAAGACTCTAGTGACTTATTCTCTGTGTGTCTCAGTCTTTTTGTCTTCAAAAATAAATACAAATTGTCATACCTTCTCTGGTTGGTCTGAGGGTTCTAAGAAATATAGATCATGCAGGGGCACCTGGGTGGCTCAGTCGGTTAAGCGTCCGACTTCGGCTCAGGTCATGATCTTGCGGTTTGTGAGTTCGAGCCCCGCGTGGGGCTCTGTGCTGACGGTCCTAGTTGCCAATTTAACCTTCTCTTCTGTTCTTCAACACGTATCAACTGTACTACTGAGTCTCCTCCACGACTCACATTCAATACCAAGATTTTAGGGCTGCCAAAAATATCTTTCCTATTTTCTTCCACTCATCCGAGTCTGACCTAGCCCTGCGGGATCCCATCTCCCCTCTACCTCTCATGGCCTCCCCTTCCTTAACTCCTCCAGCAAGTATACTTAATAATCATTAAGTATACCTAAGAATCATTAGCAAATATACACAATTTACCATTTAATTACATATTCCCTTGTATTTTTCTTTCTGCTCGAGAAGGGATCATGTTAGGATATTTATCCGAACTCTAGAATACATACAGGAAACACTTTCCACGGTGATTATGCATTAACTGATTTATTATTTAGAATTAACTTTATCGTGATAGTATCAACAGAGCCTTTATCAAAGTAAGTTTGGTTTGCAAATGATACCATCTGCATTAAAATGCCAGCCATTTCAGTGAGTACAGTTAGGAGATAATATTTAATTGCTTAAAATCATTAAATCATTCACGGTAACAGCACGTCTTTTGAATGATGGATATTTCTAAGGTTTTATTTTTTAAGTCTATTATCATGGAATCAAACTCATTATATTATGATAAATATTTTTTTATTCTGGTACAGGTAGAGATTCCACATCCCGAAATACAGAGGAAATATACCACATTAGTTCTGATTTAAGTCACAACATAAAAAGAAGCAAAGAAACACCCTTAACTGGGTGTAATGTGTAGATTTCTTTTCACTCCGATGATGAATGGATTGTGGTTGTCCGGGTCTCTAAAGAAGTCAGAATATCACACGGGATATCCTCAGATAGCAGAAAAAACAATTAAGAAGAAGCAATGTGTTCCCAAAGAGCTCAACTCTGCTCTTAAAAGTAAGCCAGTGCTGATGTCAGAGTATCAGGGGATCGGCTAATGCTCTGAGGGCGCATGTGCGGTTGTTTTATGAGACACACAGTAATGTTTGTCAGTTGACTTGCACTCTAAAAGTTATTTGTATTTTTTAACTCTACTTGATCCCATGAGACTAGTCTTCTGTCTGTTGCCCTACCAAAGAAATTGCGTGACTGCAAAATTGAGGCGATCTAGACCTGCGAATGTCACACACAATGGAAGAAAAGTCAATCATTCCAACATTTAAAAAGTTAAACTAAGATCCACAAGGGCTCCTCAACCAGTGATCTCCTGAATTAGTTATCTGGGATATAGGATTTTGGTTTTTTTCTTTTAATTCCTCTCTGGAATGTATTGCGTGTCTTGTTTATACAATCCTACTTTTCCAGGAAAGCACTGACATAAAGCAGACACTTAAGAAATGTTTGCTTCTCTGTACCCTGACCTTTAAAACATAGGACAAGAGACCGAAAGCAATCACAAACCCGAAGCCGAATACCATACTGTTTACCGGTATATGAGCAAACCAAACCCCAAATATATACATTTACAAAATTAAGCGCCCAAACATACAGGACGTTTTAAAAGATAGGGTTTGAGTTAGAAGCTTGGGAATTTTAACAAGTAATCCTGAGAGGAGTAAGTACATCAAGGAATATGATCCTGGTCGCCACATCTTGGGTAGGTAATCGCAGCCACGGTTTACCTAGTGTGAGAGCAAGGGCCGGGGGCAGGACTCCCTGATATCTCCAGCAGACTACCTGGTTCTCAATAACTGTTTATTAAAAGAATTAAAGTAGTTAAGAAAAGGGGCGCCTGGGTGACTCAGTCAGTTGAGGGTCTGACTCTTGCTCAGGTCATGATCTCAAGGTTCGTGGGTTTGAACCCCGTGTCAGGCTCTGTGGTGACAGGGCAGAGCCTGCTTGGGACTCTCTCTCTTCCTGTCTCTCTCTCTCTCTCTCTCTCTCTCTCTCTCTCTCTCTCTCTCTGCCTCTCCCCTGCTGCCTTTCTCTCTTTCTCAAAATAAATAAACTTCAATAAAAAAAAAATTAGACCAAGCATACGTTAATATAAAAAAGATAATAAAGGGGGTGCCCGGGTAGCTCAGTCAGTTGAGCGTCCGATTTCAGCTCAGGTCATGATCTCGCGGTTTGTGGGTCTGAGCCTCGCATCGGGCTCTGCGCTGACAGCTCAGAGCCTGGAGCTGCTTCAGATTCTGTGTCTCCTTCTCTCTCTGCCCCTTCCCTACTGGTGCTCTGTCTGTCTCTCTCTCTCAAAAATAAATAAATGTAAAAAAAATTTTTTTAATAAAAAAAATAAAGATAAAAAAGTAGTTAAGAAAAAAGAAGGATTTTCTGGGTGAGCGAAGGTAGAAAGCTGTCTAGCGGAACGTGGCCAAGTTTCAGGCTTAGAGACCAGGGAGGCTCCCTCCGGAAGAGACAGAACAGGGCGGGAAGGGAGATCACTTTAACATTGGTCTCTCTGTCCCTTTGTCTGATGCCCTATCCTTTCTTGTTTCCTCCTCACAGTTCTTTTGCTTTTCTGTTGCCTTCTCTATTCTAACACCCTTTGCCTACGCCTTCTGTCATATCTCATTACTTCTCTTTATGGATTTTTTTCCTACCTCTCGTCACCATTACTACTGACTCCGTTCTCTTTAACTGACTATTAATTACGGTTTGGTCCAAAGTCTTGAAGGAGAAGTGGCAATAAATTGTTTCTCATGGGCACATTCTGTCACTTTCAACAGATTTCAACAGAGAGGTATGGGAGAGTTGAGACAGGGCGTGGAGCCAAGATAATGACGTAGCGTCACAGTCCTCAGCCAGCTATGTCGAAAGAAGAGCTGTTCTTCCTGCACACGAAAAGGTAATGAGAGGGAACTGAGGAGGTTTTCTGCCCCAGTCATAACCGGTTCGAAAATAGATCCTGGTTCCACTGGGAGGCATCATACCTGAGCGTCCCTGCGGAGGTGACCTTTGATGCAGGTGCAGTAGTATAGCAGGGGTAACTGCACAATGCCTCTCTAAAATGAAGCCCAGATACGAACAGCACTGTAGACAAAACAACACTTCTCCCAGGTGAAACTCTGAAAACAGGTCTTGCCTTTAAGATACGTGGCTGAAGGGACTGAATAGTTCAGAGAAGTGTGATTACACTTCCAAGCAAGGAAGCATTCAGCTTGTCTAAGGTAAACTTTCTACTGAAGGATGGGACACACAAAGAAAAGAAGGCCCATCATACGCACACAGATGGATGACTTTTCGCCAATCCTGTGTCTAGTTCCCACATCGAGAGACAAAGCATTTGCAGAATCCAGAAGTAGCCCTTCCCCCGTCCAGTGACACCCCATGACAGCCCATGGGTAACCACTAGCCTTACATCAAACCTAATAGTTTGCTTTGGTCTGGTTTTGTACTTTGTACAGTACTGAACATATTTCTCTTATTATTCACTTACTACTGATAACTTTTAATATTTTTAAGTAACTTTCACGCGAGCGGATTTTTTTTCTTGGAAGGAACATGAATGGAATGGAAAACCTCTACGAATTGCTAATTTACGTAAAAATTTACCAAGGCTATGATTATCTTTGATGCATTTAAAACAATTATGTCAGTGATTATGCGGCATAGTCAGAAAGTTATAGCAATATGTAATCCCAAGGAATCTTATAAACTGAAGGATAAAGGGAAATACTTCACTGACCTATATATTCATCTATTGGGGCAATTGGTTGTTTCAGTCGCTTAAGCATCTGACTCTTGATTTCGGCTCAGGTCATGATCCCTGGATGGTGGGATAGAGCCCCACTTTGGGCTCCTCGCTGCCTGTGGTGCCTGCCCGACATTCTGTCTCTTTCTGCCCTTCACCCATCGCTTGAATGTACTCACTCTCTCTCTCAAAATAGTAATAATAATAATAATTGATAAACACACAAACTTATATGTTTAAGTTGTCATACTATGGAATTAACTTAAGTAATGTTTATTTATTTTTTAAAGGCGTATTTATGTATTTGAGGGAGAGAGTGTATGCATCTGTGCACAAGTAGGGGAGGGGACAGAGAGAAAGGGAGACACAGAATCCGAAGCAGGCTCCAAGCTCTGACCTGTCAGCACAGAGCCCAACTCAGGGCTTGAACTCACAAATCATGAGGTCATGACCTGAGCCGAACTCCGATGCTTAGCCCACTGAGGCCCAATAATACTTAGCCCATCCAAGCGCCCCAATAATGTTTACTTAAAAAAAACAATTTGACAGTTATTACAAACACGAAGTTCTATATTGTTGTCCCAAATCCTACTATATAAGCAAAGAACAGATAAAACCTCAGTTTGATAACAGATGATGAGGACATTTCCTGGGGCATTTTGATGGTCCAATTTCTTGATTCAACTTCTAAGAAAGCTAATGTAATCCCACATTGTAGAAACAGAAGTAACATACCCAGAAAGAATATCCTTATATGCTCTGAAACTGTCATACCCCTTCTGGCATCTCACATGTTCTTGTTGTACCTTAAAAGAGACATTTGCAAACGAGGTTGTCTGGAGGACAGCAATCCATTTGTTCAAAAGGTGTGGTAAGGATGTGCTGTAATGAACGGTTGAAGAAATAGAACTTCAGGCTAGAGAACAGAGTTTGGGGGACATGACAGCTGTCTTCAAATATTTTAAGAGTTGTCAGGTGAACAGTGAAATGGATTTAATCTAAACTTTTCTTAAGGATAAAACTTGCAAAAATTAAGTAGCAAGGAAAAGATTCCGCTAAATATATTAAAAAAAATTTTTTTACCTAATTATTACAGTCACCCAACAGTGGGATTGGCTGACAGTCATAATAGACAGTCCGCTATTAGAGAATTTAACCTTCAGGAAAATAATTTGCAACAAATTTAAGAAAGTTCTGCCTAATGACCATAATTTTCAACAATAGAACGTGCTGACTCAAAAAGGCAATGAGTTACATAGTTTCCAAACATCCCAGAGGGAAGACCACGTTTAGGGATGTTTCTGCCTACACGGGCAGTAGGACAGAGAACAGAGCTCCAAAGTCTCTTTGAATGTTAAATTTCAATGCTTTTATATTTTGTAGTCATTAAAAAAGGTTTTCTATAACCTATTTTTCTTTTTTTTAATGTTTGTTTATGTTGAGAGACAGAGAAAGACAGAACATGAATGGGGGAGAGGGAACAGAAAGAGACAGAAAGGGAGAGAATCCCAAGCAGGATTCTGCACAGAGCCCGACACGGGGCTCAAGCCCATGAGCCATGAGAGCATGACCTGAACCAAAATCAAGAGTCAGATGCTTAACCAACTGAACCACCCAGGCACCCCTACCTATTTTTCTTCTAAAAGGTTGATATTATGTGGTTAAATTTTTCAATATGTTTTAACCCTTGGGCGAATGCATTTTCTTAAATAACTAAACCTATGGAAACATTCTGCAGTAGCAGCTAGTGAGTTGCCAAACTATATTAATACCCCTCCTATCACTAAGGATGATCAGAGTAATGATGCAATAAACCGACGGCCTGGCAACCTTAGTGGCTTTAACGAATAAGGTTTATCACTTGCCCTGACTGCGTGTCCCTTGCAAGATGCCTGGATCTGAGGTCCACATCTTCTTCACTCCGGCCCCAGGGCAAAGAGCAGCCACTGTCTGTGGCACTGGTGGCTCGAAAGGAGAGAAAGAAAGAACGGCACGTCACCTCCACTCTTAAAGCTTCCACCAGGTAGGCATTTTCATCACATCTGCTCCCATTTCATTGGTCAAAAGACACTGAATACTCAGGGAGTTCAGCAAAGGCTGGGGAGACGTCTCAATTACACTTCCTCTATTTTGCTACTTTGCTTAATGACCAGCCTACTCCCCAGGAACGGACAGCCTGTTTCCAGGTGCCACCAGGAAACCCAGCTTTCTTGCAGTGAAGCCTTCTCTGCAGCCTGGAACGAGAGCCCATGTGGCACACCTGTGACACAAAGGCACACGCTAGATCAGAGGTCGGGACGGGAGGTTCCGAACCGGAATTCGTACATTTCAGCTCGGTGTCTTGCCGGGTACTAATGAGAGCTCTTCGTTATTGACTTGGTGTTACGCAGCGAGGAGAAACGGCCTTCGTCCCAATTAACTGTGAGGGGTATGTTCTAATTTCATGCTAATATGTACCAATCTTGAAAAGATTTTGTTTGATGTGCTTCACAAGATGAAGGTGGAGAACAGATCTCACATGCACACGCACACACACGCACACACCATAAAAGCCTCCCTGGCTCCTGCCACAGGAGCTAAGGAATTAAAACGACATTCATATAATACGATGCTTCCATCACCACGACCCCCTCCGATCACTGTGCTTTTCTCCCCAGGGATAAAAAATAAAATTTAAAATCCTCCCCAAGGATATCTATCTTTATGTCACCAAAACCCATTTTTGAGGGCAGCAGACAAGATGTAGCTGTGAGTAGTGCCATCCTGTCACGACAGCGAAACACTCAACACACTCAGATGCGCTCTTTAAATGACCTGAAGAGGCAGTGGCTGTTGTGTGTCCAATTTTAATTGTTTCAAAATCATTTCCTCCGTGCCTTAAACATCTACCTATGTCCCTCCCTATGTCTGCTTTCCTGTGTTCTTTCTACTCACTCCTCTTTGCCTACCGAGTTATTTCTCTCTTTTGTTTTCATAATCTATCATTTTAAATGGAACTGTCCTGACAGATTCTCACGAAGCCATGCCCAATGATAAGAAGCAGTTCAGACAGTTTCTATATTTAACAAATCTGTGTGGAATGTCCTCATGTGTCAAGATGGAGACGAAGTATAAGGATTTAGTGATGACCAAGCCACCGCTCCTGACCTCAAAGAAAGGATGACAGTCCTGTAGGGGAGTCTGGAATCAAATACACAGTCATAATGGAGAACCTCATAAATGTAGACATATTTCCCATCTTCATTGTTTTATTTCCCTCTAGTATTTAAACACATTTAGTCCCAAATGGAACGCCATCTAGCATGGAGTCTTAAATGCCCGTCCCCAGCCAACTCGCCTAAGACTCTCAGTGGGAGCTCATTATAAATACAGCTTCTTGGGATCTTTACCAAGAAATTCAGATCTATAAGTTTAGAATGAGTCCTGGGGATATGTAATTTTCCAAAGCTTCCAAGAGGACTCTTGTACACAACCAAGTTTGGGAACTTGTGCATTAGAGCAAATAGTGAGAGAGCCTTTCCTCACACTTAAACCAATACAGACAAGGAAAAAACAGACAATGAACAATATTTTAATAAAAGTAATAAGGGCAGATCAGTGTATTCCTGCAAACCAAAATATCAAAGGTAATCTAGATCTAATTTTAGAATAGAGATTTTATGAGTAACTTGTGGGGATGGGGCAAATGCTGTTTCTTAACATGAGATGGTAAAAATGAAGCAATCCGTAACATGACCTGTGGTAATTGAATGACGGGTTAGGAATATATAAAAGAAAGGCGAAACTGACTATCACCAATTTTTATCAAAGTCACATTAAATGGATACATAGCTTACATAAAAATTTTTGGAAAATTACACAAATTGGGTGGAATTAAAAATACACGATCAAGGATCTGTACCAAACCAAAGGCGAGAGCAATTGTTCAAGGACAATTCATCTTGCCTCAGAGGTAGGAGGCTCATCTAGTAAGGAAAATATCCTGAATAAAATGGACCAAAATGGCTAAATAAGAAAAACAAGAAGTAATCAAGTTTGAGAAAGAGGCATTTGGGAGAGCTAAAAAGATTATAAAATGAAGTTAAGGAAGTGATAAATAAATCAATATACATCAGCGATGGGTCAGGAAAGGGAGATTGTGTAGGAGTTTAAAGTACATGCAAAGGCAGTTTTCAAGTACCCGAGGAACGGATATGAAAATTTATTGAGCAAAAAGACAGAATGTATATCTCATACATAACCACACAGCTAAGTGCCCTGGCTTATTCCCAGAGCTGAATATGGGAATTCAACTAGCAAAGTGGGGTTTGGGAGAGGATCATTTAAATTCTGTTGTATGTCCAGATCCCAAGCCCTGGGAATAGCACATCCGTCCACAAAGAAAGGAATTGCAAATATTAGATCCAAACCAGCTGACGGTGCAGAACTAGAAGGCATCAGACGAAGAAGAGATACAATAAAATCCTCCAACTCATAAATAAACTAGTAAGCTAGGAGAGTCCACGCAATTCCAATAAATCCGTAAAGCCACAGAGTTCACGTTTAGGTTGAAATCAGCAGAGTTACCCGACATCACATAAGGGGAAAGGGGAATATTAATTCCTCAGAAATCAGAAACATGGAGTAAGATGAAAACAGCCACTGCAGAGTTGATAAACCTCAAAGAAGCCAAGCAATTTAGGGTTTCATGAGAAACCCGGCTGCAATGTGGGGCACCGTTCTTGGAGGAGAAGGTAATATTCCAGAACATATCAAGTGCTCCCCAAGTATATGAACACAGATTAACACTGTGAGCAAGTTTGAGAATTAAGGCTAGCTTCGGAGCATTATGGACACTTTAGGTCATCTCATTAGGGGACTGGTCACAGTCCACTGCATGACATCTGACACTAACTGTTTTTAAGCACTGGCCTGCTTCTTCTATTATTAATTTCTACCTAAGGGCAAATGCCACGAGAACTTACTTTCGTTTCTGCCTCCTGCTGCCATTTCAACTGTCAGGAACAGCAGGAGTCAAAAATGAAAGGCACCACCTTAAAGAAAAGCTGTGCCACAGTGTCATTTCAAAAACTGACAGCTTTGTGCAGTCCCAAATCGTAAGGGAAAGGGATTGTCACTCGTGCCTCCCGTTGCCATTTTGACAAAGGAAGACATTCTCCCACATCCAAAGGCAACAGTAATTTTAAAATGGCAAGTAGAAACATTTCGCAAGTGGCAAGTGGGAATGGTCTTTACCCCAATGACTGTAAACCATTGTGAGACGGGGAAGAGCTTAGAGACTATTCACAGAAACAAAAACAAAAACAAAGAAAGAAAGAAAAATGAAGAAGAAAGAAAGAAACAACCTGAGAAAATGGATTTTTTTGTCTGACCTTTGATATAATAATGAGAATCTAATGTACAATGTGAGAGAGCACGCCATAAGCCAAAATGATAAAGTAATGCCAGGACCTTAGTTAATTTTATTTAAAAATAAAGAAACTGTATTATGTTGTATTCTGTAGAAAAGGTGATCAAGAAAAGATAACTCTGAAGGGGTTAAGACTCTGAAATGGATAGAGTGGACAGCTGCTTCAAAACTAATTCATAAGTCCAGGATATATAGAAAGAAAGAAAGAAAGAAAGAAAGAAAGAAAGAAAGGAAGGAAGGAAGGAAGGAAGGAAGGAAGGAAGGAAGGAAAATTTACTTTCAAACATCAAATTCAATGTTAAGAAAGGGCTGGTATCATTTTTTTTCTCCTCTGAGTGCAATTGATTTTAAAGAGGCAGAGAAGTAGAAAAGTTTACGATAATGAGGTAAATTTTTGGAGGCACAAGTGTGGGAAAAGGCCATTGATTGAAAGGAAAAATAGGATAGATACACATCTTTTCTTCCCCCTTGAGATATCTGTCAGGAAATATAAGCATTTGGAGGAAATACAAATGGCTGCACTTAATGACCTTACTTTCTAGTAAGAGACACATTGAGTTCAGTCTGTCCTCCTCCTGTGAGAATGGACGGTATTACGACGTGCAAGAAAACTGCACGAAAGACTTTGGGGGTACCGTCCATGGCTGCGTGGAGTTGGTGTTCCACTGCAAACAAGGACGGGGTCTGGGACGGATAAGGATGGGGCAGAAGGACAGAGGTAGCTTCCTGGAGGATCTGCCTGCCCTGGGTTACAGTCCACTGGAAAGTGTGGACTCCAATCCGTGTCAGCATCACACGAGTGCAGACGCGAACCAAAAACACGATATTCTCTCATGAAATTTAAGGTTAAGCCCGGTTTGGTTGGGGAATGTGCGAAGATGGTCAAGGAAGCCACATCACGCCTCCCAAATGTAACAGTGATACAGACCATCAGAGGAAAATCACGATCTGCAACGTAGTAAGAGACAAGGATACCTTAAGGAACAACAGCCCTCCCCCCTCACAAGTATATTCTTATCCAGGACTGAGCTACAAATGCAACCATATCACACAGAGAGCTGCAGCAGCTCATTCGTGTTCAGAACACTCTTAAGCAGATGAATGGTTTCTCCTACTGAGTCAGTGTTAGGAGCTTTGAAAGGATGGGTTGGGCACTGGTCGGGAGTTTGAGTCGTAGTCTGTAATGACCCGAGTGGTATACGGGGTTACCCGGGACAATACTCTGGGCACCCTTCTTCTCCAATCTTCTTCTCCCATCTTCTACCTGCCTTCATTCAGAGCAATCAAGTAATTCTGGATTTAAGTGTTATTTTTCTACCACTGTATGAGGATGCAGGTTTTCCTCATCTATAGGTAGCTTAATTTCTGGCTATTTAACACATGAAATACTAGTCAACAGCAGCTGCCTTATAGGTGTTGATCAGATCTTGAGTGCTAAATTCACTCTCCTTTGCAGGGCACCTGGGTGACCCAGTCAGTAAAGCATCGGACTCTTGATTTCCACTCAGGTCATGATCTCACTGTTCATGGCATCGAGCCCCTCATCAGGCTTTGCACGGACAGTGCAAAGCCTGCTTAGTATTCTCTCTCTCTCTCTCTCTCTCTCTCTCTCTCTCTCTCTCTCTCTCACACACATACACACACACACACACACACACTCCCTCCCTCCCCTGCTCGTTCTCTTTCTCAAAATGAATAAACTAAAAAAAAAAAAATTAACTCTCCTTTGCTAAGATGCTTTGAAGGCAGACTAGTATATCTGAAATTATTTATGGCCTTTTGAGTGAGAAATATCAAAAACAGGTCTTTCAAAAATCTACCATTTACTAGGAGAACAACTTTGGAGAAATCAGTTACCATCTTTCATCCGAACATGGGGATGCCCCAAACCTCAAAGACTGGGGAAAGTAAGCCATGCAAAGTACCTGTCACCTAAGCACACACTAGATGGTTCCTTTAACCAAAATTCCTTCGCTCAGAATAGCCGATAGAACGACACATAACAAATCAGGCCAAAGGAGAATGGATCCCTTTGTGTGGGACAGAAGTAGAGGTGGATTAATCTTTATGTTTGAATCCATTTTTGCATCACATGTCTGGATGAGGGGGCTGGGTATTACATCACTGTTGGTCACATTCACCTTAGACTGAAGGAAATCCAAATGATGGAGATCTGACCCCTCAGGCCAGCCCCAGCTCCCCAAGTTCTGGGCCGCCCCCAACCCACACATCAAGTTTAGCCCTTTCAAGAGTAAGGGGTGAATGAGGACTCCTGTGTGTATATCACGTCCACTTCTGCTTCACGGTCCCCTCCTCCCTTTTGACTTGCCTGCTTTATGGCCTGCCCTCTGCCGACCTCCAGCTTGCCTGTGGTCTTAGGCATTTGAGAAATCGCAGAGCTCTGACCTTCCCCTGCTGGTGACCTCTGACTTCCTGATCCACCGTCTTTTCAACCCGGCCGCACGTTTACTTCTCGACTTCCCGCTTGCTCTCTGAGTCTGGGTTTCTAGGTCAGCCGCTGCCCATGGATCAGCCTGACAGCTCGGGCGACCATGTTCGGTGCAGGTTGACAATTTAACACTTGGAGTGGGCGTATTCGTGTCATGATTCCTAAAAGATTTAACATACATCACGCAGGGGTCGTGATCAGGTTTTACAACGAGGGGAACTTGTTCACTTGCGACTACATCAGGCATGATATGCCTCCCATCTGACAGCCCAATCAATTTTGTGTTCCCTTTTGGCCAGTTGCCACATCCACCCTCTGCTTAGGACCTTCTGGAAAAAACGTGTTCCTTGCACACGGCTTTACCGCCCCCACAAATATAGAGCGAATCCCCCTTTTATTTCCTGCTGTTCTTTTATAAAGAAAACTGCAATATCCCATTGTTTTTCCTAATCTTCCCATTTAGATGACCTAGAATGGGATGCAAATTAAATGCTTTTCAGGGTGGCTAACCCCTTCACTCTCCTGAAACTGCATTATCGTGTGACATTTTAACTGTCTTTTGTATTCGTCCTATTTTGTAATTCTGCGTCAAACCCTAAGTCCTGAATGAACGCCAGGGATCACCAAACACAAAGGTAACGAGGACTCGAGCAAAACCAGCCAAATTTTAAGGAGCACCGGGCACTGGATGATGTCAGTCTCAAAGACAACCCGTCCCGAGGAACACACAAACCACTCCAACCAAAATGTTTATGTAAGTAGCATATTTGTCAGGGAGAAACCAAAGCCAACGAGCACATTCGATTCAGGAAACGGAAGAGGTCATGGCAAGAGCCAGCAGGTGGTACTACACGTTCCCAGGTAAATGTGCACAGGGCGGAGGGCTTCTGGGGATGTGGGCCCAGAGCAGCACCATCTCCCAGCCGACTGGGAGACGCAGGAATGGAGACCTAGAGTGGAGAATCGAGGGCTGGGAAATAACGGCACATCCTGACACCGCCACAGAAGCTGCGCAAGAATTCTGGCCATCGACTGCATCCTAAAGACCCTTCTTCCTTTTTCCTCAGGCATCCTAATTTTCTGCCAACCTCTTTTATTCTTCAATCTCTATCTTCTTTGAAAAATCTCTGTGTTGTCTGGACACGAAATTTAGATCAGAGCTTGGCTCTTTTTCTTTCCAGATAGAGATAGAGACGGAGACAGAGAGACAGAAAGACGAGCACTTGGAGAGTTAAGCATGCTGTTCCACAGGTGGCTAAAAGCCAGAAGACACAACACACACACACACACACACACACACACACACACACTCGGATGGGTATGTATGTGGCCATATGCATATATAGATGTATAATATGTATAAAATATATTCACATATATGCATATTTTCAAATATATACATTATAAGACATGTGCACGGTCTATGTGTGAATGTATGGATCTGGGTTTGTGGGTGTGTATTCTAACGGTAGAATATCTTATCTATTCGTTACTAAAACCATGACATATTAATGTAAATAAACTGACAGGCAGAATAATTTTGCCACAATCTTACCGCAAAGGAACAGTCGTACATCACAGCAACTGAATAGAGAGATACAATCGGGATCACCTACCTTACCTCGAATTTAACCTATCTGATGCTAAACACATCATCCTCGAAATCAACTTAATTCGATTTTTAAAAAGCAGGTGGAACAGGGACCTGTCTGGAATCCTATATCTGAGAACCTCACTGAGCACCATTGCACACGGATGCACAGATCACGGACGTCATTGGAACACGTCTCTTTCCTTTACTGGGCTCCTTCGTCAAACAGGCTGTCACTTCACTGTGGTCCCTGGATCCTTCCAACATACCCTGACAGGAAGAGATATTTCTTCCTTAGATGGAGGCCAGGAATTTAATCTCACTTTCCTGGTTTGGGTTCAGTGTCCATCCCCAAAGAAGTTATTGTAGCCAGAGGTAGGGGCTCCGCAGGCCTGAGCCACAAGCACCAGAAAGATGAACACAGACTCTGAGTGGGAAAGTGGTGTTTCCCCACAGGAAAGTGAAAATCGTTCCTGGAATGGCTGAGAGACGAACACTGGGCACAGGAAAGAAATTTCCAGAACGGTTCCTCCTTTTACTGTCTATGGAGTTAGATGGTCATCTTCTTCACTGCTTTTTCTAAAATAGGCCTGCTTTTAATTGCTTATTTTAACACACTGCTGGGGTGCCTGGGTGGCTCAGTCGGTTGGGCATCCAACTTCGGCTCAGGTCGTGATCCCATGGTTCGTGGAGCCTGCTTTGGATTCTGGGTCTCCCTCTCTCCTATCCCTCCCCTGCTCATGCTCTGTCTCTCTCTCTCTCTAAAAAAATAAATAGACGTTAAAAACATTAACACATTTCCTTCACATAACTTACAATATTTGTAATTGTGGGGCACCTGGGTGGCTCAGTTGGTTAAGTAACCGACTTTGTCTTAGGTCATGATCTCACGGTTAGTGGGTTCGAGCCCCATGTTGGACTCTGTGCTGACAGCTCAGAGCCTGGAGCCTGCTTTGGATTCTGTGTTTCCCTCTATCCCTGCCCATCCCCCACTCACACTCTGTCTCTCTTTCTCTCAAAAATAAATAAACATTAAAAAAAATTTAAAAACAATATGTGAAATTTTTAAAAGTATTTTCCACTTATTCATCATGTAACACATGAAAATCAAGCTCCATTATTTTAACTCAATATACATCTTTTTTAATGTTTAATTATTTATTTTTGAGAGAGAGTGTGTGTGAGAATGAGAGAGTAGGGGAGGGGCGGGGAGAGAGAGGGAGTGAGAAAATCCCAAGCAGGTTCCACAATGTCAGGGCAGAGCCCGATGTGGGGCTTGATCTCACAAAATGACTAAAAGATCATGACGTGAGCCAAAATCAAGTCAGATGCTCAACCGACTGAGCCACCTGGGCACCCACCGCAAATATATATCTTTTAAAAAATGAAAGAATTGTACATGATGTATGTGAAAAAATATATGGAAATACTTTCTTAAATGTTAGCAGACATCAATGTGATGAACCTTGAGATGATTTTTTAATTTCTTTTTCCTTTCTTCAAAAATGTGTAAGCATAACATAGTTTTCTCTTTGCTTTTTTATATACATATAAACAATACCACTTTTTCCTATTTGTTTTAGTTGTAAAAAGCTATGCAGTTTCGCAGAATCGCCGGAAGGGGGCACACTCAAGGCGCACGTGCTGTAGTTATCCAGACCAAAGATAAGAATGGCTTCAACTGGATAGGGCCAGAGGGACCGGAAACTGAAGACAAGATTCCATCAACAGCTTTCTTCCCACTTTATCTAATGCCTCTGTTATTCTCCAAAAAATTCAAAGTTATCTACCAAAAACCATACCTCACACACCCAAACTGGTTGCTTTTTTTGTACCAATTCTGACTTGAAGTTACATCCCATGTAGTATTTTTATAAACAGTGATGCAGACAGCCAACGAAGCATATAAGAGGTGATGTGGCAAAGCAGAAACACAAGTTTTACAAAGAAAGGGCACAGGAAGGCACAGGCTGTGGCCTCAGGGAAATGTGGCCTGGCTTACGTGTCCCTGAGCCAGGCAGTGAACTACACTTTTACATGTAGGGAGGGTGAGCGCCTATCGCATAGAGAGAGCCAAATGCCACCTGTGGTCATCAGAGCCACTTGAAACGTTCTCTTAACCTGATCTTCATGTTTACCATTGACAAATGTCTGAAAACTTCCTTCTTAATGAGTCCGTAAGTGATTCTTCTCTTTTCACTCTTAACGTTAAATCTTTACCTTACCTTCTCTTGATTATCTCAGTAAATCCATTCATTGGGCCACCATACTTGCCCACACAAAAGGGACTATCTCATGTTTAAGTCCTCACCAAGACTTTCACATTGGAAAGTGGTTGTCAATTACATCATCTAGAGCCACAGCGACCCGTTTGGAAAGGCGCGATAGGCTCTATCAGTGATCTCTATCAATGGTGATGGTAGGGGCTTACAGAAACACCAAACGGAGTAAATTTTTTTTTTTAAAGACAAGGAAGTTTAACACAAATTTCATCTGGTTTCTGTTGGTTTGATCTTACGCGGACAAGTGTTGGATGTTAAAGAAAAGACTCTTAAGAATCACTGTTAAAAGCCGACAGTAAGTGGTTACGCTGTAGAGATAACAAAAATACAACAGAATGAAAAAAAAAAAGGAAATGGGAACTTTTGGGTAGGGATAAATCTTCCAGTGACAGCATCGTACACATTTTTAACAAGTGCTTTCAAACCTAGATGGAATTAAAGATCTGCTCTAAAAACTGTGCATCTGATAATGGTAAAGTCCCTCATGATGAAAAATACATGAAAAGGGTTTGAAAAAAAACAGTTTCATGGAAATTGAGAGAATGAAAAAAAGCAATACTGTTTTATATAATAAGTGTTTGTAAAAACTTGTGTTGTGGCAAACTTCAATAAATTAAAGAGTTTAGGGGCACATGGATGGCTCAGTCAGTTAAGCATGTGACTCTCGATTTCGGCTCAGGTCATTATCTGGAGGTCATGAGGTCAAGCGCTGCGTTGCCTCTGCCCTGACAGTGAGGAGCCTGCTTGGGATTCTCTCTCTGTCCCTCCCCTGCTTGAGTGCTCTCTCTCTCTCTCTCTCTCATTCTATCTCAAAATTAATTAATTAAAGAGTTTAATAGACATTTGACCGCTTTTGCTAAATCGCACAGCCAGGCAGTAGACAAGTAAAGAGCATGAGGTGGGAATCTCTGAACCCACACTCCATCACTTGCGACCACTTTGACCTTGGGCAAGTTGCTTAACTCTGCTTTGCCTTAATGTGCTTCGTAACACAGGGATAGAGTACTCACCTCATAGGATTACTCTAAGAATTGAATGAACTAAGTCCGCTACATGTCAGCTCTCTAGATACAGATTTCACAGAGCATTTCTTATCTACTTCATCCATTGGCACTTATATACAAACTTTATATTTAGTTGCCCTTTCATTTATTTGTCACCGTCCACTAGACTAGAAACATAAAAGAGAACAGCAGTTAGGTTACGCATTTGCAGATTGCCATTGCACTGCCACGGTCCCACGTACAGTGACGGCACTCAGTGGTCATGTTGACCGATGACGTCTGATTCCTCACTAAGCACCTCAATACGTTAAGAGTCATGTCTGTCGCAGAGTTTTATAAATGCATCTCATCAATTATTTTACTAAACAGGTAAAACAACATGTTGCTAAAACATTGCAAATCACTCAGTGAGAATCTCAGGCACTATGATTTTTCCTACCTCTGTCTTTATCTGACTTAAATCAGAGTGTCTCTTTCCAGTTGAATCACAGTTCATGTGTGTACATTCCTGGTCCATCTCTTTTGAGAATAGTTGCTTCTTCCCAGATAGGCCATGTATGGCAAAGGAAATGGAGTAGACTTTGTCCTTCATACATATTATCTTTCATCAGAAACCAACAGCCTTCTCTGATGTCCAGTCAATGAGGTCACAGGGCAAGCAAACTCATGGGGATGTGAAGGATGAGAGATTCATAATCTATAAACTATGGCTATTGGTCACCAGGAATTGTCAATGCCCCAAATACCTTCCTCACTCTATCAATCACCCCTTTGCTTGGTTTCATTGCCCGAAATATGTGTATTAACAATCACTTGGGGATAAAAACAGTCTGTTATATTCAAATACCCTAGAGGGATATGCTGATAGAAGAGAGGGAGGAAATTACTCAATGACTCAGCAAGGAAGTAATTCTAACTGAAAACCCTTCTCTCCTCCACCCCCACCCAAGAGGAAGGAACTTCCTCATGAATAAGAGAAAGGAAATGTCTTAACATCACCGGAGAAGAGATGAACTAGCAAGGATAAATCTTCTGTTTCAGGGACATCCGTGAGAACTGAGCAAGGCAGAAGAACAGACATCACTAGGTAACTAACTACCATGGAACAAAATTCTATAGTAAAAAAGAGATTGATGAGCACATTAAAGAATTTTACTCTTCTGCACAGTGAAGGAAACAATCAGCAAAGCTAAAAGGCAATGGATGGAATGGGAGAAGCTATTTGCAAATGACATACCAGATAAAGGGTTAGTATCCAAAATCTATAGAGAACTTATCAAAGTCAACACCGAAAGAATAATCCAGTGAAGAATTGGGCAAAAGATACGAATAGACACTTCTCCAAAGAAGACATCCAGATGGCCAACCGACACATGAACAGATGCTCACCATCACTCATCATCAGGGAAATACAAATCAAAACCACACTGAGATACCACCTCACACCTGTCAGAATGGCTGAAATGAACAACTCGGGCAAAAACAGAAGTTGGCAAGGATGCGGAAAAAGAGGATCTCTTTTGCACTGCTGGTGGGAATGCAAACTGGTGCAGCCACTCTAGAAAACAATATGGAGGATCCTCAAAAAATTAAACGTAGAACCTATCACCCAGCAACTACACTACTAGGTATTTATTCAAGTGATACAGATATGCTGTTTCAAAGGGGCACATGCACCCCAATGTTTATAGCAGTGCTATCGACAATAACCAAAGTATGGAAAAAGCCCAATTGTCCATTGACGGATGAATGGATAAAGAAGATTTATATATATACACCTATATACACACACATATATATATATACATATACATATATGTATATATATGTGTATATAGGTATATATATATATATGTATATATATATATACACATACATACATACAATGGAGTATTACTCAGCAGTCAAAAAAGAATGAAATCTTGCCATTTGCAACTCTGTGGATACAAGTGGAGGGTATTATGCTAAGCGAAATTAGTCAGAGAAAGACAAGTATCATATGACTTCACTCATATGAGGAATTTAAGAAACAGATGAACATAAGGGAAGGGAAGCAAAAATAATATAAAAACAGGGAGGGGGACAAAAGATAAGAGACTCTTAGAGATCAAACTGAGGGTTGCTGGAGGGGTTGTGTGTGTGGGGGGGGTACTAAATGGGTAAGGGCATTAAGGAATCTACCCTGAAATCATTGTTGCACCATATGCTAACTTGTATGTAAATTAAACAATAAATTAAAAAAAAAAGAATTTTCCTCAATTTTACTTGATTTTGGTTTTATAAGATTTATGAATGCACACTGATAAACTCCTCCGAGCCTCCATTTTCTCAACAAATGACAGTCATAGTGACAATATGATGAGGTTATGCATAGGAAACGAGATCGCCTATCCGTAGATGTTAGCATGGTGCCCAGTAGAAGCTAAACCAACATTAAGGTCCTCCCCTATTTCTTGGATGGATGAATAGAACTTTTATGCCACAGGGGCTACTGGAATGACTGAACGAGCTAAGATATACACAACGAGCTTTGGAAGGTGTAAAACACCATCCTAAGGTCGATGACAATTATTACTACTAGCACAAGGATTGTGCATGGTCAGTTGACAGGGATCTGTGTCTCCAAACTGAGCACGGAAGCAGCTGTAGTCAACGTCAGGTTATAGACGATTGTTTCACTATGGTACAAAAGCCTCTGTCCTGGGAGTCAGGGACCCTGCGTTTGACTTCAGCCCTGACACTTAATACTTCGGAGAGCAGGTAAAATCATAACCAACCTTGGTTTCGACCTCTTATATGATGGAAATGATCATAATACCCATAATACCTACTCAACAGTAGTTACAGTATTTAAGCAAAGAAACGAAGGTGAAGTCCTTCTAAAATGGTAGGGAAGCAGCAGGTCAAAGAAGGAGCTGGAATCTCAGCTCGGAAGGCCCACAAATTGCTTACCTTCTCTGAGTCTCTGTGTTTCTTTTATTATTTTTTTTATTTTTTGTAACATTTGTTTTTGAGAGACAGAGAGAGGGAGAACATGAGCAGGGGAGAGGCAGAGAGAGAGGGAGACACAGAATCCCAAACAGGCTCCAGGCTCTGAGCTATCAGCACAGAGCCCGATGTGGGGCTTGAACCCACAAACCACAAGATCATGACCTAAGCCGAAGTCGGACGCTTAATCAACTGAGCCACCAGGCACCCCCGAGTCTCTGTTTTGCAACCCTGCAAGATCAATACCTCAGGGTCGGGGCGCCTGGGTGGCGCAGTCGGTTAAGCGTCCGACTTCAGCCAGGTCACGATCTCGCGGTGCGTGAGTTCGAGCCCCGCGTCAGGCTCTGGGCTGATGGCTCAGAGCCTGGAGCCTGTTTCCGATTCTGTGTCTCCCTCTCTCTCTGCCCCTCCCCCGTTCATGCTCTGTCTCTCTCTGTCCCAAAAGTAAATAAACATTGAAAAAAAAATTTAAAAAAATACCTCAGGGTCATTGTGAAGATGAAGTAATGAAGCAGATCAGAGCTTCTTGGACATTTCAGCCAAGTGCCTTTAAAAGCAGAGGAGTGACCTGTGCACCCAGAGGAATCAAGCGGAAAAGGGAAAAGTGCCACTATGAGCATGAAATTTCTCTGAGGTTTTTGAATTAATTGTTACCTTTTATGCAAACGGTGCGTTTTCCCGCAAACTATGAGCGTTTCATTTTTAAAATCTTTTCCCCCCAAATCTTTCAATAATAGTCATTTTTGAGGAAGAAACACGATGTTTACCCACTGATTTCAGATAATCCAGGGCATCACTGCCTGGTTACAGAAACACAATATTGTAAGAAGGGTTGGCAGGGCTTGGATGACAGCAATTATGGCTTCATTTTCACCCCCTCCGAATGGCAGCCGTATTGTTCCTATTAGAGGTTTCCTACCTCAATGACCAACCATACCTCCTCCTCCTCTCCATTCCCTGGGAGGACACAACCCACAGGCGATTTCTGCCATACATATCCTTCCTGCTACCAAGTGACCACAGGTTCTTTGGCAGCCTAACTTGCCCAAAAAACGTTTGTTCAAGTCTCATTCTGAACATTTTCAGGTTATCTAGAATGCATCGAAATTGTTTTAGACTCAAATTATGTTGTGGTTAACTCACAGATGACTTTCAATAGCAGCAGAAAATTCAATCTTGCACGGCCATGTCCCAAGTTACATAATCTAAGAATGTAAAAATGGATTTACTGTTTTAAGTAACTGTAAAAATTGCTATTTCATCCTGTATATTTAGAAGATGTGTCTGTCCGGATTTAGGCTCCGGATGTAGTGGATCAATTTAGGGTATTTTCATCTTACAAATTAAACATATAGAAACACTTAGTTAAAACTGTAATTCTGCATTTCAGTGGCTCAATTTTCTGTCCTAGCTGTAGCATTAAATCCATATATTCCTTGAATACAGCCACCAGGCCCTATTCAACTCTGTATCCTGACTACCACTTGGCGAGCAGCCTTGCCCATAATGGGAGCTTGGAAAAGTTTTCTTCGATGCATGAAATACAGATCTGTCCATAAATGCCCTTTGAGATTGAATAGCTAACTTTTGCAAGAAACTTTATGGGTACATAAGTGATTTAACCTGTGTCTGTAACCTTTATCACAAAAATTCTGGAATCAAATCAAATTTGTTTCTCTGAAGTTGTATGATTTACTGGAATTCTTTAAGTCTGGGTCATTCAAGTAAAAAGCCTATATGTTCAAATTAGGAGAATCTTGTCTAATGAAAAGAAATTATCATAGGCACTGTAAGAATTTTCTGATTTTCTACTTTAAAAAATCAGTAAAGGGGCGCCTGGATGACTCAGTGGGTTGAACGTCTGACCTCGGCTCAAGTCATGATCTCACAGGTTATGAGTTCGAGCCCCGCATCGGGCTCTGTGCTGACAGCTCGGGGCCTGGAGCCTGCTTCGGATTCTGTGTCTCCCCCTCTCTGTGCCCCTCCCCTGCTCATGCTCTGTTTCTGAATAAGAAAATAAATGTTACCCCAAAATTTTTTTTTTAATTTTTTTTTCAACTTTTTAATTTATTTTTGGGACAGAGAGAGACAGAGCATGAACGGGGGAGGGGCAGAGAGAGAGGGAGACACAGAATCGGAAACAGGCTCCAGGCTCTGAGCCATCAGCCCAGAGCCCGACGCGGGGCTCGAACTCCCGGACCGCGAGATCGTGACCTGGCTGAAGTCGGACGCTTAACCAACTGCGCCACCCAGGCACCCCCCCAAAAAATTTTTTTTAAATAGTAAATGGTTTCAACTAAACACATGTGAAAAAGCAATTATCTTAGGTAACCAAATCTAGCACGTTCCCACAGGCTTCAAGTCGATTCAATGTTCTGCTGTGTGGCTTTTCATTATTGTCCTGTTTCATATGGTAACAGTGTGAGTCCTTGGTAGTAACCTATCAGTCTCTTTGTTCTTATTGGCCTTGGCTGGTGAAATCCGGGCTCATTATTTAAAATCGTCAGATAGGGGCGCCTGGGTGGCGCAGTCGGTTAAACGTCCGACTTCAACCAGGTCACGATCTCGCGGTCCGTGAGTTCGAGCCCCGCGTCAGGCTCTGGGCTGATGGCTCAGAGCCTGGAGCCTGTTTCCGATTCTGTGTCTCCCTCTCTCTCTGCCCCTCCCCCGTTCATGCTCTGTCTCTCTCTGTCCCAAAAATAAATAAACGTTGAAAAAAAATTAAAAAAAAAAATAAAATCGTCAGATATCAGGGTGCCTGGCTGGCTCAGTCAGTAGAGCATGGGACTCCATCTCAGGGTCAGGAGTTCAAGCCCCATGTTGGGCACGGAGCCTATGTAAAAGTTTTTAAAAATTAAAATAATCAGATATCTATATTATGGTGTCTTTAGGATATAATTTTCCCTCTTGTGTTTATTCTTTAAAACTCAAGTAATCTCTTCATCTCTGTTCCCCTCTTTGCTGACTGATAATAATTTGCTGGTTATTTTGATAGAAATAAGTTTGATTTAAATTGTGGAAAATAATTCTAGGAAGGATGCTAACTGAATAAGAAATGACCCATTGTACCTATTACTCCAGAATTTTATATCTTCTCAAAAGAAAAAAAAAAATTTTAACATTTATTTATTTTTGGGAGACAGAAAGAGACAGACCATAAGCAGGGAGGGGCAGAGAGAGAGGGAGACACAGAATCTGAAGCAGGATACAGGCTCTGATCTACCAGCTCAGAGCCCAACACAGGGCTCAAACTCATGAACCATGAGATCATGATCTAAACGGAAGTTGTACTTTTAGATGACTGAGCCACCCAGGAACCCCCAAAAATGTCTTTTATTTTAAAGAAAATATCCTATTAAAATATTTCATACTATTAAATAACTCATATTTTAAAAATAAAGATGTTAGTTACTGGGGACACTAAATTATATAAACCATATTTTATTTTATTTATTTATTTATTTATTTATTTATTTATTTATTTATTTATTTATTTTAACGTTTATTTATTTTTGAGACAGAGAGAGATAGAGCATGAACGGGGGAGGGGCAGAGAGAGAGGGTGACACAGAATCTGAAACAGGCTCCAGGCTCTGAGCCATCAGCTCAGAGCTTGACGCGGGGCTCGAACTCACGGACTGCGAGATTGTGACCTGAGCCAAAGTCGGATGCTCAACCAACTGAGCCACCCAGGTGCCCCTATAAACCATATTTTAAATATTTCATGCTTTAGGTTGATATTTTCTTCCACTTTCCAAAGACCGAAAGTCAATTTTTAGATGTGCTAAAAGCAAAATGACTCAAAAAGTACTAACTGCCAATTTTTTAGAGATGTCCATCAAAAATAAAACAAAGAAATCTAAACAAGTATCAACCCCAATCTGGACACAAAACGCCCACCATTACTGCCTCCCTTCCTATTAATACCAAAATGTAATTATCACTTTATCAACTTATAAAAGAGTACTATTCCATTCCTTTTATCTATGTGACCAGCAGGTTTACAAACTATCAGTACTGTCGCTACATCTGAAGTTATAAATATTGTATGGTTATTTTTTTAAATTTTTTTCAATGTTTTTATTTATTTTTGAGACAGAGAGAGGCAGAGCATGAGCAAGGGAGGGGCAGAGAGAGAGGGAGACACAGAATCCGAAGCAGGCTCCAGGCTCCGAGCTGTCGGCACAGAGCCCGACGCGGGACTCGAACTCACAGACCGTGAGATCATCACCTGAGCCGAAGTCGGATGCTTAACTGACTGAGCCACCCAGGCGCCCCTGGATGGTTATTATAAATAATCACAAGAGGTGTCTCCAAATCCTATACAAAAGGAGATTGTGCCACCACTGACTTCAGTGCAGTCTACTGATATAGTCTGATTCTCTGCACACACATTCCATGAATGTCAGCTTGGATTAGAAATGTATTCAGGGGCACCTGGGTGGCTCAGTCTGGTGTCTGACTCTTGATTTCAGCTCAGGTCGTGATCTTACGATCCTACGGTGAGATCAAGCTCCGCATCAGGCTCTATGCCATTTCTCTCTGTCCCTCCCCTACTTGTGCTCTGTCTCACTAAAAATACATTTAAAAACATTAAAAAATCATTTTAAAAATATATTCAAAGTGTATTATTCTGCAAATTTTTTTTCAGGGCTGCCTCCCTGCATCTTTATTGCTAAGGGATCAAGGACTTTAAATACATTTAATTGTTTCTAAAATGCCACTGAGAAAACAGACCTGCTACCATCTAATAAATTGCACAGAAAAATGTAATTAATGTTGGCTCACAAGGTCCATTTTACAATGCTTGTACACCCAATCATCGCTCTTCGTGTATTTTTTTTTACTTCTTTTTTTTTTCCCTCTTTTCTTTATTTTAAATTTTAGTTAGTTAACATACAGTGCCATATCGGTTTCAGGAGTAGAATTCAGTGACTCATCACTTCCATACAACAAACACCCAGGGCTCATCACAACAAGTGCCCTCCTTAATGCCCATCATTCATCTAGCCCATCTCCCACCCACTTCCCTCCATCAACCCTCAGTTTGTTCTCTATCATTAAGAGGCTCTTGTGGTTTCTTTCCCATACCCGCCCCCCGCTTCCCATATGTTCACCTGTTTTGCTTCTTAAATTCCACCCTTGAGCGAAATCATACGGTATTTGTCTTTCTCTGATGGACCTATTTCGTTTAGCATAATACATTCTAGCTCCATCCATGCCATTGCAATTATGCCACACTTTAAAAGGTACCAAGATCTGAGGAGAAAAAAATACTAACCAAATTAGGGTAATCAAATTAGGTAACAAATGATTATGGTGTAAGGTTGTGAGGAAATCACACTCCCTACGTTTGCTTCATTGTGCCTTTTCTTACATAGTTATCTTATGAATTATGCTGATATGCATCTTGAAGATGCTTATTTTACTCTGAATGAAAAAAATATTAAGTAATTGAGGACTATAGGATATAAGCTACAATTTCGCTGAGAGCAGATGAATGAATGTGCAGAAGAAGACTTTCCGGGGTGGGAAGATTCTAAGACCCGGTCTACAGAAGGACTCTGGGTATCACGTGGCAGACTGAACAGAAAAGACAAGAATGAGCAAAATGCATGCTCTACGCCTGCCTCAAGTGTGTTTGAAGTGCAGTCACAGGAGTGTTTCAAGTAAATAAAAGGGTGTAAGGGGTGGGGAAAAAGAGTCCGGACACCTTAAGGGCAAAGCAAAACATGTGCACTCCACCTAGGATAAAAAGGGAGCCCAGAAGAGCATTCACACCTAGACAGAGCAGGAAAGTTTTAGAAGTTGAAGGTCTTTGTGAGAAGGGAGTGGTGAGTTGGGAATTTGGGGCACAGTGTAGAAGGTTGGGTAGATAAGGAACCAAGAGACAGAAAAGGACTGAGCTTAATTGGAGACCTCAGAGCCTGAGCAGTGTCTTGAAAGATTGAGGTCCAAAGGGTGGACAATGCATTCTGACAGTATGAAACACAAACAGAAGCCCACAGAGCCTGGGAAACTGAGCAACTGGGAGGAGCCTGAGAAGAATTATTAAAATTGATGTTGAAATAACTAAAGATACAGAAGAAACATAGATTATGACCAAGTGCGGCAATTATGGTGTAAGGTGCACACTGGTGAGTTAATTCTTTTTTTTTTTAATGTTTTTATTTATTTTTGAGATAGAAAGAGACAGAGCATGAGCAGGGGAGGGGCAGAGAGAGAGGGAGACACAGAATCGGAAGCAGGCTCCAGGCTCTGAGCCGTCAGCACAGAGCCCGATGCGGGGCTCGAACTCACAGACCGTGAGATCATGACCTGAGCCGCAGTCGGACGCTCAACCGACTGAGCCACCCAGGCTCCCCGAGTTAATTCTTACTGAAGACTCACTTTGGGGCTTGCTGAAAATCAGCATTCTCACACATAAATTTTACATAAATTACATCTTTTGAAATGTTTATTTTTTTATTGACAAAGAGAGAGCATGTGCAAGCAGGGGAGGGGCAGAGAGAGAGGGAGAGAAAGAACCCCAAGTAGGTTCCACACTGTCAACGCAGGGCCTGATGGAGGGCTCAGTCTCACCAACTGTGAGATCATGACCTGAGCTGATATCAAGAGTCAGATGCTTAACCAACTGAGCCACCCAGGTACCCCATAAGTTGCATTTTAAAGCAATCAGGTCAAAGGATTGAGATTTTGGCAAAGACAACCGAATGCCATCGGGCCAGGGATGTGCAGTAAACGTAACACCCCTTTCCCTCCTGGGAGATGCTCTCAGGTTATAGTGATGGTTTCCAGGCCATCCAGAGGGGAGACATGCTGAGACATGGAAAGCCATGAACAGGAAGGAACTCCCTGGACATCTTAGCCCCAGCCAGCCTTGACATATTTACCTGTTAGGATTGCAAATGACTTTGATAAGCCACATTGCCCAAATCTCACCTCTGGTTTACAGGTACAGTGTCTCAAGTACTCCCAATGCCGTATTTCTGTGTTATCCAAGGATTATAAGTAATGAGTAGGCAATCTGCATATACAGTTACATTGTAATTACATTTTAATGACCATCGTGTGGAAATGGACCATCATTTATCTTCCGTACCACATGGCCTGGGGAACTGAGTGTGGCTGGCCTAGCTGAGATCTATCACCATGGTTTAAAGGAAACAGGAAGACCTACAGGGAGGAACTGGGGTCGTACGAGCTCTGATGGAATTTGATCCTAGCAATAAAGAACTATTGTTGAGTTTCTGGTCAGGCAATTTAAAGGAACCATTAGATCTTGAACTCTGCAAGATTACGAATTATTTCTATAGTACTGAGTCTAAGTAGACAGCCATCCTCAAGGTAAAACAGACAGGCTTTATTTATTTGGAGGGGAAAAAAAAGTCTTACATCAATTTCTTTCTTTATTCAGCACTAATGTTACATTTGCAGCACGGTGTCTTTTCTCCGACTCCATCCTGGTCATCGTTTTTATCAGTGTCTTTCAATGGAGGCAGAAAACACACAGCAAATTCTATCATATGAAATAGGACCATTTAAAAAAATGTACTGAGTAAGAGTCGAAATGCAAAACAAAACAAAAACCCAGAGGCTAAAACAATGAGCTTAATACAACAGAATATTTAACTGAGAAAGAAATCACATATTGGTGCTAAATGCATCACTACGGTTTCTACCACGCCACAGTTGCCCCTTGTAAGGGTCTCCCTCCAACCATCTGGGCTTCAGCTGTGTTTTGTCCAATAAAATATACCAGTTTGGAGGCAAAGGATTTAAAGGTGGGCACCTGTTCCACAGACCCTACCCACAGATTGTCCCATGAGTTTTAGGGGAAAAAAAAGAAATGTAACAGAATCAGATTGTAATTCTTTCTGGAATATACAAAAATCACATGATAATTTTCAAGAAGAGCTAAAGTTGAAGGAAAGGAGCGGTGCAAAAGAGGAAATCATATTCTTAGAGGGGCACCTGGGTGGCTCAGTCGGTAAGGCATCTGACTTCGGCTCAGGTCATGATCTCACGGTTCGTGGGTTCGAGCCCCCCGTCGGGCTCTGTGCTGACAGCACAGAGCCTGGAGCCTGCTTGGGATTCTGTGTCCCCCTCTCTCTCTGCCCCTCCCCCACTTGCACTCTGTTTTCCTCTCTCTCAAAAATAAACATCAAAAAATTTAAAAAAAAAAAAAAAAGAAGAAGAAGAAACCATAATCTTAGAAAAGCAGCCGCTGTTAAGTAGATAAAGATGAAAACAGTGACAGAAAAGCAGTCAGCGGACAAAGGCAGCCACTTACTGGTAACTGGTTAACAGGCAGGGCCTGGAAGAGATCTCCAATTTGCAACATTTGACAAGGGGTCAGTTTCCATGGTGTAAACACTCCCAGTCTGGACAAGTGAAAGCTACCAATGTGAAGTCACTGAATGTAGTTAAACAGCAGCCTCCACAACATGGAGAAGGACACTCCACTTCCAGTCTCCATGAGGGTGTGCCTAGCTGTCTTTATTGTTTGGAGATGGCCATCAAATTACCATCTCCCTAATTAACCCAAGTGAGTCCATACCCAATAGAACTTGAAAAATCCCCTGGAAAAAAAATGTTTTAATCCAATACAAAAAAAATAAAAACGAAAGCTAAAGGAAGCTCACGATGTGGAAGATTTCAGTAGCAGAAGCTAAACATATTCAGGCACTTTAGACTGGAGAATGCTGTCGTAAACTCTCCATCCCTGCTCAACCCCATAAAAGCCGAATTTCCAACTTCCTTCATTCATTTACCTCCTCGAAATTAACGGAAATACCAATCGCGACAAAAGTGTCTGTGGCTCTGCTCTTGCGGGAGACGAACAGCAGGCACAAAGTCCTCCCTGCTGCTTCCCTCCAGGAAGCACGGGGACTGGGGGGCGGAGGAGGGGTTGAGTTCCTTGCTCTAGCTCCCTGTGTCTCAGGTGTAATAGAGGATTTCACAAGCTCACCCCAGACCACCAGAAAGGAGCAGCCTCACCTGGGAACTTTTGGGAATACACATTCCCACCCACACACTTCCTAACTTGGAAACTCTGCCGGCGGGGGCCTGATGATTTTTGCTTTTCACAAGCCCTCCAGGAGACACCGATGCACATTAAAGTTCGAGAACCTTTGCTGTAACACCTCGTGCCCTTCAGTATACGCTTCTTCTCATTCCAGGCGCCCTGACAGTTAACTCAGAATGTCAGCATTAGGGACCACTTACCGTTTCTACCTAACAAGCACCGGTATGAACAGCGATGATTCCAATTCCGCTGGCTTTCTTTTTTTTTTTTTTTTTTTTTCAACGTTTTTATTTATTTTTGGGACAGAGAGAGACAGAGCATGAACGGGGGAGGGGCAGAGAGAGAGGGAGACACAGAATCGGAGACAGGCTCCAGGCTCTGAGCCATCAGCCCAGAGCCCGACGCGGGGCTCGAATTCACGGACCGCGAGATCATGACCTGGCTGAAGTCGGACGCTTAACCGACTGCGCCACCCAGGCGCCCCTCCGCTGGCTTTCTGCTTGCTCACCTCTGCCGAATTCACAATCCCACCCTCCCTCAAAGTCTCTCCCCACATCTGGAAGTCTTGCAGGGTCTCACCTAAGTTTCTGAGAAGCAGTGGACACGTTCTGGCTCTGCCTCCCCTTGGTTATGTCCACTGGCCCTGAAGCCGCTTGGAAGCTGCATGAGAGCCGCAGAATTTCCAGATCACAGTGCCTGGAAAAAAAAGAGGCCAGAGCCTTTCTCTTGAAGTTACATTTTAGAAGCGGGTGTACCGTTCTTTGTGTGGTTTATGCTATAGATCAAAAGAAATGGCAGTGTTACCAAGATGCCTCCATGCACATTTTCCGTGAGATTGAAACTGTCCACGTTTTTCTCTTGGTTTTCAGGTGACTGTAGAGCTGACAGGGATATTCAGGAGAGGGAACTATAGCTCCCTGCCCTGTTCCCAGTCAACTCTTGATGGACGGGGAATCTAAGGGATTATTCGGAGACCCCCTCAATGTGGGTACCCTATATAAGGAGGGTTTATAAAACCTTATTGGGGAAGAAATGCCAAAAGTGATCATCGTAGTTGACCAATCTAGTGGCATTGCTGCGGGGGGGGGGGGGGGGGGGTAGAATCTGAGGTGCTTGGTAAACATCTTCTAGGAGATACACAGCGTCTGAGCGTTACCTTAATTTCCTACGTCACCGTGGTAACTATAAAAGGCCGCGCGGTATTTTAATTTCCAACAGAAGACCATGAAAAGGGTGGATGGGCCCAACCAGCTCCTTGTTGAATCTTTGGTCCTTTCTGTGGAGTAATTATTTCAGCTTCCTCGAATGTGAACTTTCTCAGAAGCAGCAGAGGCGAAGATATTGAAGTGAAAAGCAGCGGGTGTATCCTCTACTACCTCTGTCCAATGCACCCAGTGCTCATTCTTCAAGAAATTGTTACGTAGCAGGATTCCCGCACAGAGCGTTGCGACACGGAGGCTTTTCTTTCCAGGAAGCAACTTGATTCCTGCTGGCACCACTCAGTTGGGTTCGTACCCAAAGAACTGAGCCCTGAACGCCCCATGGCATAGTTGTTTATATATGTTTTACTTCTTTGTCTCCTATATATGGTAACACACAAACGTGCAGTCTGATTAAGTGGTCTCACGTTGCAAGGTCGTGAGGGACGTTGTCATCTCTGCCCCTCTAGCCAGCTTGCCTTGAGGGTTTTTTTTTTTCCCTTCCCTTAGGGAAGGGACCCTATCACAGTTAAAATGCAGCTTCAGAATTCAGCCATAGTAGAATATACTTATCTTGGGCGTATTTCTCCAACTAATAAGACTATAATGAAATGGCATCATAATTTATTTTAAATTTAATTCTAATCAAAACTATTTAGACAGAAACTGATGTGGCGACAATGCCTAAAAATTCACAAACCATGAAGAAATGAAATGTAACAGATGTTAAATGTCACTCAGCAGAATATGGCATTCCTATATATTAAGAGAAATATCATACCCCGAAAAATGTAAGTAGGCAGAATGTAATTGACGCAGAATGAAATGGACGCAGATGACAACCGTTTATCTTGGTGAATGGTAAGTCAGCGTCTCTTCAGTGCCAACATCAAGGAGTTTTTAAAATTGAATCTCAAAAAGGCAATTTAGCAGCAAAGCTTCTACCCAATGAATAGCTGAAAGGACTAAGTTCAGCCTTTATTAGCTTACAATATAACATAAAGAAAGTCTTCTATAGCATCTGTATCTTTTTGGTAAAGCAGCTACAGTGTAGATTGTATGAAAGCTTCTCAGTTGAAAACTGTACTTCCCCTGGTACCTTTGCTCCCAAGGCAGAGCACATCAAACCCAAGCAGGAATGGAGGGAAGCCTTCTTTGACTGAGCCTTTAGTCTCTAGAGCAAACGTCAACACCGGGTCATAAGGGGCAACATCCCAGAAGTAAGAAAGAACAGCTGCCTTAGTCGTTTTTTAAAGATTTTTTCAAAGTTATCTCTATACCCAATATGGGGCTCGAACCTACAACCCCAAGACTAAGAGTCACATGCTCTACCAACTTAGCTGGCCAGATGCCCCAGCTCCCTTAATTTTTGCCAATGCTTATGTTCAAATGCTACTGCCATTGAGACTGCCATAATATATATACAGATTTGAAAGAATCAAATTCTAGGCATCTGATGAGAAGCTATTAGTAAAACATTCTTTTCAGTCACAAGTTAATATGTATTTTTAAAATTGCAATGAACTCCTTTTCTTTTTTCTTTTTTTTGAAAGATTTGAGTAATTTGAGGATTTTGAAAGTCCTTGAGTAAAGACAGGGCATATTCAGACCAGAATTCATGCAATACACTCTTAGAATAAAGTTGTATTTTTCTAGTTGGTAACAAAAACTAAGTATCTTTTTGCTTAAAGGGCCTGGTACCTCAGGGTATGAGATTTTTTTTTTTTTCAACACCAAAAGGGGAAGAAAGTAAGTTGATACATAGTTCGGTCGCTGTCTTTCCTGTCTGAAAGCTCAGAGAAACAAAGGTAACATTGTCATTGTTTTATGATTTTAACTCTGCTGGAAAGCTTCTCTAGTAAGTTTCAACTGCAGGGGACACATTTGATGAAAATCTTAAAAGCAGCTGAGTGGTATAAACTGTTGACTTTTATCCTTCCCTACCATGAGTTGCTTATTCTTTGAAGGATCTTTACCTGGGATGCTTTTAACTGCCATTGTCATGTGAAGCCTCTTGTATCCAGAGATAAAACAAAATTAACTTTTCAAGGACACGGGGGTCTGGAAAGAGGAAAGTTATTTAGGAACTGCACATAAATTTAAAAATCTAATCAGTCCTCATACTGAATTTAAGTTTTGTGAACAGTCTATTTCCTCCATATATCTATAGGGACTGTATGTGAAACTACAAAAAAAAAAAAAAAAAAAAACAAAAAAACTCACATATCCTCACAAAACAGAACACCCACATTACTTCTTCCTTGGATTAGTTCTCTATGCATTTTCACATCAGTTAATGTGCAACTTAATGGATTCTGAAAGCCAGTTATAGGCACCACCCATTTTCTAAGAATTTCTTAAGTGTTTTTTTAATGGTTTTTTTTTATTATTATTTATTTTTGAGAGAGAGAGAGAGAGAGAGAGAGAGAGAGACAGAGACAGAGCACGAGTCAGGGAGGGTGAGGGAGAGAGGGAGACACAGAATCTGAAGCAGACTCCAGGCTCTGAGCTGTCAGCACAGGGCCCGATGCATAGTCTGAACTCATGAACCACAACATCATGACCTGAGCAGAAGTCAGACGCTCAACTGACTGAGCCACCCAGGTGTCCTCCCTAAGCTTAAGTGTTTTATGCTGTGCAAATCATAGGATAGCTACTATTTTCTTCTCGGTGAATATGAATTTCCCCTGGAAAGAAAGGATTTCTTCTTTTCAAAAACTTGTTTTTAAGCTAACATTACTCAACATTCACTTGTAGTGTAAAATCAACTGAGAAGTGATCTCTCCAATCAAGTTTGTTAGTAACAGGTGGCCAGCATGGAACAACCCTGGCCTCTTCATACATCTGGAATCACACCTACACGTGTGAGTCTTCACATGTGAATCACGGATGAGAGACTGAGGAGAGGAGACGCAGGCTGCCATTCTGCTAAGGGCAGATACAACTATTCACACCCGCAGAACATTAGTAACAATAAAAAGGT
Organism: Prionailurus bengalensis; assembly: GCF_016509475.1. Taxonomy (NCBI): domain Eukaryota; kingdom Metazoa; phylum Chordata; class Mammalia; order Carnivora; family Felidae; genus Prionailurus; species Prionailurus bengalensis. Next base: position 8,925,095 of record NC_057344.1, on the reverse strand, counting down.
TTCATATGAATACAGAGCCAAGAAGGAAGGCAAGATGTTAGCGTCCTTCATACATTTATTCAAACTATATTTATAAAATGTCTACTCTTTAAAATGCTTTCTGATTATATCCATCTTGTAACCTATTTCCACTTAATTTCATTCTGTCCCTTCGAGTTGACTAGCACATTATTTTTTAATCAAGTCTTAACCCTTTAACGTACTAATGAGATGCCCTAATAGACTATTAATGGAGTCTTAACCATTCTTCATCCTTGTAATTCCTTCAATATAAGCAGAGATGGAATTAAAGTTATTCAGTCCTGAGCCTTAATTTACACTCTTTCTCTCATTTGATATTATTGATTGGTTTGAGAACCTCATGGGCAACCGTGTCTGAGCCCAGCTCCCGTGTACTGCTTCTCTTTCCATAGCATTTTCGAACAAGGCGGCAAATATTTCTGGGGCACATGAAGCAGATTATAAATGTCAGAAGTTTTCAACAAGAGAGTAACTGAAAAAGAAAAATATACACATATATATATACATATCAATCAAGAAAGTCTAGGAGCGCCTGGGTGGCTCAATCAGTTAAGAGTCCAACTTCGGCTCAGGTCACGATCTCACAGTTCGTGAGTTCAAGCCCCACACCGGGCTCTGTGCTGACAGCTCAGAGCCTGGAGCCTGCTTTGGACTCTGTGTCTCCCTCCCTGTCTGCCCCTCCCCCACTCGCTCTCTGTCTCTCTCTGTCTCTCAAAAATGAATGAACATTAAAAAAAAAAAAGCATTGGACAGATACAGATTTTAGAGAACACAAGCAACATTCTGACTTTTATGAAGAGATTAGACTCAAGAGCCCAGTTACTTGTGTGGCCAAGTTCACTACAGAGTGGTGGTTTTTGGGTTCTCGGTGCAACAGATCTCCCATTACTGCACCCTGCTGTTAATGTCTACATGTGGAAAAACAGACCTACAGTTGGAATAACTTACATAAATTCTTAAAAAGAAAAGAAGAATAATGAGGGTAGAGATCAGGTTGAGTTCAAATGAAAACTACTTTTTCCTTATCTAATTAGGTATTTGCTCTACACGTTACCATATTCCCCAGTTCCAATTATTCAGCAAATTTTATATTCAAGAATACTCAATGTCCATGTGGGTGTTTTATTTTCCTTTTTCTATCTGTCTCACCGTCCCACTCTCCTTCCTTCTGCTTTTTCTTTTCCTCTCTATTTTTTTAAATTATGTTTATTTTGAAAGAGAGAGAGAGAGAGAGAGCGCACGCATGAGCAGGGGAGGGGCAGAGAGAAGGAGACAGAGAATCCAAAGCAGGCTCCAGGCTCCGAGCTGTCAGCACAGAGCCCGATGTGGGGCTTCAACCCACGAACCGTGAGATCATGACCTGAGCCGAAGTTGGAGTCTTAATCGACTGAGCCCCCCAGGCGACCATCTCTCTCTTTCTAAGATTATGAATGTTTTCTACCTTAGCAGTGTTCTCTATCAAGAGAAAATAACATGGTATGAACAAGTGGCTGCTAGACAGAGACTCTGTGGGACATACATGAACATATATTCTCCTTTGTCGTTTGTATTCAAGTTTTCACCTCAGATGGTGACGTCTCTGTGTATTAGTGGGAGGGCACAGGTCAGCTGTATGGTTGGCAACGTGCACGTACTAAACACACTGAGCCTGCTTTTCTGTCTCCTGTACTAGATGAGTTTCGGATTTAGGTAATAATCTTGAGCATTGCCAACCTCCCTGTTAATCCCTGTTAACACCTAAAGGATATACTTGTTTCCTTGCTCTGCCTCCTTTCTCAGATTAATGGATCATGAAGTCTTCCTAATTTTTCTCATGGATAATGTTCAATTTTTCCCTTCTTTTCCCTCTGTTCCTACGATTCCTACCCTTTCTATCACCTGGATGATGGCAACAGACTTTTGATTGGTCTTTTTGGCCCAAAGCCCCACCTCCCTACTACTAAGATGAACTATCTAAATTAGAAACCTGCTGAAAAGCCTTCAATAGCACTTAAGAATCTGTCCAAGCTCCTTACTCTCTCCTACACAGTCCTCTCAGATCCTACTTTTCCAGCGTCGGCCTTTCCATTCTCTTCCTCACCCCATTTCCAAGTGAACCAAACATAAACAAGGTGTATGTTATTCCCTCCTGCTGTCCATCACCTGGTTAACTTCACAACATTTTATCCAACTTACTTCTGGCATCACCTCCTCCAGAAAAGACTTCATCCCAATCTGGAGTTAAATAACCTATCTTCTGAACTCTTAGATAAAGCTAACCACTACTCTAATGACATAGAGTCGATATATTCAAATTATTATTTATATGGCGGCTTCTCTTACAATTTTGTAAGCTCCTTTCTTAGAGCGAAAAGGTCTTCTTAAACATCGTAGGTACTTGCTTGAGATGAATCTAATTCTCGAATCACTTAAGTGATTAATAAGATGTCCTGAAACAAACGAACAAACAAACACCAACAAGAAAACACAACCTGCAATGAAGTTTTTTGAGAGAAAAGATTGCATGCAGACAAGGAAAATAGCAAGAAAGATTTCACAATGGCAGCAGCACTTGAAATGAACATCACAAAATGTGTGAATCCAATAAGCAGTGTCCCATGAAAGGACATGTCAGAAAAAGATGTCAAACATAAAACTGAGAGCCTTGTCAGGAAACATGACGTAGTCCAGCTTAGCAAAAATGAAACACGTGGCTGGTGTGAAACAGAGGAAGTTAAGGCCAGAGCAAAAGGAGGAAGGATTTTTATCAGCAAACAAGAGATTTCGACCTATATTCAATAAAAATAGTAAGAACTGTCACTTATTCAACACGCATTTTGTGCTGTGCACTGTTCTCACCTCTTTAAATGTACTCGTAAGTAATCCATGGGTACCTATTATATCTGTTTTACAGATAAGGAAACTAAGACTTATGGAAGTTAAGCAATTCATCAAAGTCACATAGTTGGTATAAAAACAGGATTCAAAACTAGACAGTGTGCTCCCTCAGCCCCTCCCCAACTCGTTCTTTCTCTTTCCCTCTCTCCCTCTCTCTCAAAATAAATAAGTAAACTTAAAAAAAAAAAAACAAACTAGACAGTCTGGATGGGAAACTCACAGTCTTTAAAATTCTGAGAATTTTAAGCCAGGGAAAGAGAAACATAATCTTGAGATTGGTTTGTCTTATTTTTAGCCAATTCAAACACCTGCTGCAAGTTCTGACTGGCTACTTGATTGGTTGGTTGAAACCTAGATTCACTCATGGCCCAAGATGAATGAGGTGAAGGGGCTACTTTTTTTTTTCTTTTTTAGTAATGTAACAAGAATGCAAAGAATAGGGAGATTACAGAACCTCTGTTAGGTTTTTCATGAGTAACCCATCAACCCAACCCCTAACTCCGTCTTCTATGAGCCCAGAAGGTGGTCACTTTACGAAGACACCAGGAAATACGTTGGTGAGGTAAGGTATCAGCAATCTTGAAAAGTGCTATTACCTGGGTAAAAGTAGGAATAGGTTGCTTGAACAAACGACTCCAATTCTCACCATCTCTGTCTACCCTTATCACCGTGCCTCTTGTCCCTCACGGAATCTTAGGAGACATTCTCTACCAGTTGGTTGAGGAATGAAACATTTGACATTGGCTTATGTACACATAATATGTTGGAACCATGCAGAAGTGGGCTGAGAGAGCACTCCAGGGCCATCAGGGAAGCCCTGATGAACAGTGGGGAAGATTTATCCTCCCAGTGGGCATTAATTCCAGTACATTTGGGGAACTGTCCTTCAGGATGTGAGAGATGCTTCACACTGTCATGCAACATAAGATGCTAATCTCCCAAAGCCAAAATACACAGACCTGGAAGCCAAGGAGTGAAAGTGACATCCCTCCCTATCCTAGCTACCATCTCTCTCATAATACGTTTGCTTCCCATCCCTAAAACTTAGAGGTTTTAGTACTATAAAATAGTAGTACTAAATAGTACTAAAATAGTACTTTAGTACTATAAAATAGACTGATCATTTCCCCAAGCCCAATTATCCCCACTGCACATAAACAAGGGAACACCTTAAATATCCGTTTAGCACATGCTGCCCAGTTAGAAAATATAAGTTCTAGTTTTCCACTACATCTCTATTTATAGTCATGTGATCACATTCTAGCAAATGAAGGGTGAGCAAAATGATGCGTGCAATTTCCAGACCAAATCCTTTAAAAAGGAAAATGCTTGAGCCTCACTTCCTTTTCTCTCATATCTGTATGGGCTCAACTTCACAGTTGTAATGAAGGTGAGCCTCTTGTGACCAGGCAGACAAGACCCTAAGTCATTACAGAACAACCAGACAGGACGAGATTGATGGAGCCCCTGGATACTCTCATTAAACAGAGATACTATTATGCTCTAAGCCACCTGCCAACTCTGGACTCCTGTGAGAGGGGAATACTATCTTGTTTGAGCCACTATATTTGGGGCGGGGGGGTTCTCCTTCATATAAGGTTAGCTTGTATTGTAAAACAGTACCCAGGGAGGAATGCTCTCAGCCAAGAAAATAAAAATGGTCACACTGCAGTAGCAGGAAAGATCCGGTCATTTTGGGATCCACATGTCACTGGACCAGCAGAGGGAAAAGTTTACCTGGGTGATTAACACAGCTCATGGGGAAACAGAATAGCTATTGTATTGTAAAGATAGGAAGAAATTCATCTGGAAAAACAGGGATCCTCTGGTTTCCCTCCCAATTGAGTTATGACCATGAAGATTGGAGTCACCCGCAGAGAATAACCCTGATTCGCTTGTTAGCTGAGGGAAACGGGAGTGTAGAATGAGCAGTGTGATAGTTAATTTTACGTGTCAACTTGCTTGGGCCACAGGGTGCCCAGAAAGTGGGTCAAACATTATTCTGAGTGTGTGCCTGTGAGGGTGTCTGGGGACAACATGATCATTGGAATGGGTAGACTGAGTAAAGCAAATTGGTCTCTCCACTGTGGGGGTGGTTCTCTTCCAGTCCACTGAGTCTGAATGAAACAAAAAAGCTGATTCTTTTGTGTTACAAGAGGGATCTCCTCATGCCTGGCTGTTGAACTGGGACAGAAGTATTTTCTAGACTTCCGACTCAGACCGCAGTATAAGCTCTTCTGGGGTCTTGGGGTTGTGGGCTTTAGGAGTGGAGCTTACACCATTCTTTGGCTCTCTTGTTTTGCAGAACTTCGGGCTCAGACTAGAACTACAGATCTTCTCTCCTGGGTCTCCAGCTCGGTGACTGCACATCTTGGGACCTGTCAGTCTCCATAATCATGTCAGCAAATTCCTTGTAACAATCTCTCCACAGAGACAGATAGATACATAGACAGAATGACAGAACCTGATCCTACTGATTCTATTTCGCTGGAGAACCCTGGTAAATGGAGGCAGTGAGGAGAGTAAGTCATGAATACTTCTTTTGTCCTCATGAAACTCGGAGTAAAATGGAACTCTAGAAGCTACCAATAGTTTCTTAATTGCTGTTAAGTGTATAATATTCCTCCTGGATCCTTTCTCTCTTTTCCCTACTGCTTTCAATAAGATCTTCAATTTGGTAAACAGTGGTTGACTTTATAATCTAGCCCGCAGCTTAGAGGATGGCAGGGAGGAAGGGGCATCACTTAGAAATGGACGTAGGGACTAATGTGACTTTGGATCTCCCTTCTGGAAAGAGCATATTTTGTTATTAGTGTGATAAAGAATTGCACTGGGTCAGGGAAAAGCTCTTACTGTTTTTGCACCAGTTTAGGAATGGGAAGCGGGGAGTGTATGGTTATTGACTGGACCAAGAGCACGGCAAATATATGAACTCGCTCACGCAGCACCAATCCTATTGCCATGCTAGCACCTCTTCCTGCACTGCTGGAGGTAAAACATCGACAACGACCTGCTTCCTCCAGACTGGCTGCAACCTACAGTGTCATTCCAAGTGGCCAAATAACTCATTCAAGATTTTGAGTAGTTTTTTTAATTAATTTCTGAGTGCACCTGGGTAGCTCAGTCAGTTAAGGATCTGACTCTTGCTTTCACCTCAAGCCATGATCTCATGGTTCGTGAGTTCGAACCCTGCATCAGGCTCTACGCTGACAGCATTGGAGCCTGCTTGAAATTCTCTCTCTCCCTCCCTCCCTCCCTCCCGCTCTCTCTCTCCCTCTCTCCCTCCCCCTCCCTCCCTCTCTCTCTCTCTCTCTCTCTCTCTCCCCGTGATCTCCCCACAGTGATCTGGGGAGATGCAGATTACTCATTTACCTGACACAGCTTAGGGTAGAACCCAGTGCTTTTGAGCTGGAATCTGGACTGGTACATACTGGATTCGACAGACAGGTCTCCTATCCCGGCAGCTTCTTGCTGGTGGTGGAGGCAGCAGCTTCCCAGACAGCCGCTTTGATGAGGTGTCAGGCACGAATGCGACCCTCTAAACTGTAGGTTCCAGGCTTCCCTGAAAGTCATGTGTCTCTTAGGTTGATTTCTGCTTCTAAATTACCCAATGGGTTTAGCACTCAGGTGTAGGTAACAAGCAAACAGCTTTAGGATAGCACTGAGGTTTTTATTCTCACCATCTCTCCGTTTTGACAATTGACCTGACTACATAGCCAATATAAGTGAGAAGTCTTTAACGTCAAAATTTCTCCAGATCAAAAGTGTAAGGTGTAGAATCCAGGAGAGAGATTAGACCTAGGGATTAAAAAAAAAAAAAAAAAAAAAAAAGCAAACAGTAGAAGGATAAGTGATTAAAGTCAGGAGAGTGGGTGTAAGGCCCAAAGAAGGCTACAGACACAGGAGAGATGGCCCAGGGTAGAATTTGTGGAATAACAGAGGGGGAAAAATTAATAGTAACTGATAAAAGAGTGAAAGATAGACGTCAAAGCTGGTTCAAAAAAAAACAAAAACAAAAACAAGCAAACCCAGGGTGGTTGATTTCTGAGAAAGGGATGGCGGGCACAAGCGTTAAATATTGCCAGCTTATCAAGGAGAATGAAAAGGTACTGTCACTTGTGTTAATGTGCGCAGGTGGTGACCCGTGAGAACTGGACCGGCTGTTAGGGAGTTAAGGTAGAGGGCAGATTACTGAGGGTTAAAGCACACAGGGTAGAGCAGACACTGAAATACTGAGGGTGGAAAAAATGTTCTCGGTCGAAATGTTTTATTTCAAAAGTGCATCACAGGCCAGTTCCCTGAGGACACAGCACAGCCCAAGGAAAATCTCCATTTTCTTCTCTGTTCCTAAACAGGCGAGATGTGTGCATGTGTACGGACAAAGGAAAAGAGGTTAGTGGGGAGGGAAAGGTTGAAGATGCATTTGAAAAGAGGATTATTTTATTTTATTTAAAAAAATTTTTTTTTTTTTTTGAGAGAGAGAGAGAGAGAGAGCGAGAGCAGGGGAGGGGCAGAAAGAGGGAGACAGAGAATCCCAAGCGGGCTCTGCACTCTCCATGCTCCACCTCATGAATGGTGAGATCATGACCTGAGCCAAAGTCAACAAACACTCAACTGACTGAGCCCGCCAGGGGCCCTGAAGACAGGATAATTTTAAAAGAAGGGTTCGCAAATAAAAGGGAAGACTCGGGAGCAGGAGCTGATAGGACGCACACAGTGTAATCAGACATGAGAAGTAATTATCCTTTCCAGCAAAACTTCACTTACCGTATAGGCTAAAAAAACCTAATTTAACCGAGTCATGGGGTCGAAAATATGGCCCGGGAGAGGGCACCTGGGTGGCTCAGTGGGTTAAACATCTGACTCTTGATTTCAGCTCAAGTTATCATCTCACAGTTCATGACTTCCAGCCCTGTCCTGGGCTCTGCATTGAGTGCAGAGCCTGCCTGGGATTCTCTCCCTCTCTCTCTCTCTCTCTCCCTTCCCTGCTGGCTTGTGCTCTCTCTCTCTCTCTCAAAATAAATAAACAAATATTTTTTAAAAAGTACAGCATTGATAATACAGTCAATAAATTGTAATAACTTTAGGTGGTGACATGTTAACTATACTTTTCACAGTAAGCATTTCATAACGTATACTATTGTTGAATCACTAAGTCGTCCAGCTGAAACTGATATATTATTTGTTAAGGATACTTCTATTAGAAATTTCAAGAATGAATAAACATTAAAAAAAAAACTTAGAGAAATTTTAAAAATGAAAAATAAAAACAAAATAATCATTAAAAAATAATTTAACCAATAAATCTCTTAGGATTAAGTGTCTCTGCTTTCTCTGTTCATCAAAAGGAATGTAGTATCATAATTTTGTTGTTGTTGTTGTTGTTGTTGTTGTTACAATGATGCTGGGACATTGTGCCCCAGTATTGACATTCTGCAAGAACAAGAGTTCATGGCCACTGTAATTACAATTCAGAACAACTGTGTACCTCTCTGAAACACAGAACAGAAGAATATGGCAGTCAGAATGGACCTTGAAAGAGAATGTGGAATTCTTTACTCCTCATTTAAATTGAGGTTTTAAAAGAGGTCAGCCACAGTATCAGCACAGGAATTCTAATTGAAAAACAACCATCGAGAATAAAAATTACTTTCTCTTCCAAATACACTTCAAAAATAGTTCGCATGAAGTATGTGGTTCAAAAAGAATTTTCTAAGTCCACACAACTTAAGTTAATTGGCAAGAAAACCTCAATTATGTGTGTTTGATGGAACTGATCTGGGCAAAAAATATATCTGATACTTCAAGGCCAAATCAGATGAGAGCACCCTTTGTCTTAGGACAGTACTTCCCTCTTTTTATCTTGAATGACATAGCTTGGTGACCCATACTGAATTTAAGATGCATTGTTTCCCCCTTACATCATTTTGTGAGCCATCCTCATAGTTTAGTTTTACGTGAGTGATTTAAAACATAACATGGTTTCTCATAAGAGTAAAAATACTCTGTGAATCGTACTTCTGGGGCCTGGAGGACAAAGAAGCTATCATGTTGAGATTCTCTGAGAACTCTTCCAAAAGCCATAGTCTTATCTGAATTCTATCTGGAAAATCCACAAATCAGAGTGGGAGCAACAAACCACATACAAACAGAAACCCTGGGAAAGGCAGCCCCCGCACATGGTCTTTCCACCACAACGAGACTCGTAAGAACGGGCCTGGGACACTTCCTACGGAGGGATCAGGAGCCCACATCACATATACAGGGCTTATTACTTCCTGTGGGAATAGCATTCATTTCTTATTTCAGGCTGAGTAAATGCTCTTTTGCTCTGCTTAAGTGTGTGTATCATAAGGTACCTGACCAACCTGACTATTGTGTGTATCCTCTGTGAGGAGGTCCTTCCACTGTGGTCGGGGCGGGGCGGGGGGGGGGGGTGCGGGTGCACACAGGGGAATGGCCCTATGTTGCCTGGACACAGACACCTGCTGGCCATGGGGACTGACGGCCACTAGTAAAGCCTATTCTGTGTTGTCTCTTCTCTCAGTAAGTGAAGTGTTATTCCATGTTGCCATGTTATAAAGTGATCTATGGAAAGCACAGAACTATCTCCATCCAACAGCCTGTGAGGACCTGAGACCTGTCAGTAGTCCTGTGGGTGGGCCTAGAAGCCAGTGCTCCCCACCCCCCACCCCCAATCTGGACTTACCATGAACTACAGCCTGTGACAACCCTTGGTCAGGGACACACTGGCAACCCACACCCAGATGCCTGACCCCCCAGAATCTGTGAAAGAATCAATGTTTGTTTCAAGCTTCTAGGTTTGAGGATAATTGGTTACACAACCAGATTATGGCTAATTCAATCTCTAGATGCATTTTCCAGCTGCTTCTCTTTACTTCCATTTTGTGGCAGTTGGAACAGAAGGTTATTAGCTGGGCAATGGCAAAGTAATTTATGAGCAAGGAAGTAATCTGGGAACAATGGAAGCTCACCGGGGTACTGAGAGACTTCACTACGCTGTTAGCATTCATGCTGTAAGTCATCTTCTGTATTTTTTTTTAAAGCTAAATAAATTGGTTCTGGATGACACCTCATGAGATTGTTTTGAAGAAGAGATCCGGAAATCTCCTAAGCTTTCATACTCAGTTTTTTGGATCTTGTAATAATAATAATAAAAAAAAGTGTATGACAAGAAAAAAAATTCACATTTAAAAATTTTAATTAAATTCAACTTAGTAGAAATCAATAGAAGTAAAAATAGAAACTTTAAAGCTAATAGAGATGAGTTGCTCACTAAATGACAACTGTCCGTTATTTTCATGCATTTGTTACGATGCAGTTACTACTTCTCTCCTTAGATCCCTCAGAATACAAAAGAAAGTAAGGCATGAACTAATGTAGGCTGAACACAAACTCAAAACTCAGAAGGCTGAAGAAGAAGAGAAAGAAAGAAAGAAAGAGAAAGGGGAAAGAGGGAAGGAGGGAAGGAAGGAAGAAGGGAGGGATGAAGGGAGGAAGGAAGTATGGATTTTCTGGGGCATTCTTTTTCACTGTCTGCATTCTTTTCAGTTTCCATTAGCCCAGGGAAGGGAGTCAGCAGGTTAGAAGAATTTTATAGTTAACGGTTTTACACTTAATGCACAAAATCGCTGTCAGGTAGAGTTAGCATTATGCAGACATGCATGAATCAGTGGCTCATCTCTGAAACAAGTCTCCCCATTTATGAATGTTCCTTTTTTAATTTATATATTTATTCTTGAGAGAGAGAGAGAGAGGGAGTCCACATGAGCGCTTGAGCAGGGGAGGGAGAGAGACAGGGGGAGAGAGAGAATCCCAAACAGGCTCCACACTGTCAGTGCAGAGCCTGACTCGGGGCTCAAACTCACGACCCATGAGATCATGACCTGAGCTGAGATCAGGAGTGGGACGCTTAACCAACTGAGCCGCCCAGGCGCCCCCATGAATGTTCCTTTTTAAAAACTATCAACTATACGTTTGGCTATGATAGATTATAAAAGAAAGAAGAACAAATTCAACAGTGAAAAGTTCATGGAGAAAATACAATGCAGCAAGAAGCCAAGAAGCCTGAGAGCTTTAAAGGGTCCAAGGGAACAGATGCTCTTTTGTTCGCCTCTGGATCGCTGGGTTAACTACTTTCTTTGGACTGCAAAAGGATCTGGCCCACGGAATTAAAGGAGCTCGTTTGTGATTCCTGAAGAAAAGCTGCAGGTACGCTTTCTTTCTTTCTCAGAAAAAGAGGGCAATTTCACAAAACAGACAAGAGGCTGCAGGAACCAGGACAGGAATGAGACTGCATCTCCCCACCACAGTCCACAGTCCTCTTCCTAAGAGAAGCTTGAAAAGTTCACAAATGCCCCTCAAGGTGTCCCCAAAAGAATCATCTGACACTTACTTTTCCAAAACTGTAGGAAAAATATAGAAATGGGTTGTATATTAATCCCAACATAATTACTGGAATATTCTGTGGGTATTCAGAAACACGGTGACTGTGTTTATTATCATGAACTTACAGAGTCAAGTATTTCAAAAGGACCTCAATAGAGCGTATTTTCACTTTCCATTATTTACTGCCGTATTTTTGCACATCTTCAAGGACTTTGTTTATTACCTGATTTTTACTAAGATACAAGGTAGAGGTCACACGTATGCACTGTTTTATACTAGTAATAAACCCAGAAAGAAGACGAGAATAGAGAGCAAACAAAATAAAACAAAACAAAAACCAAAGGTTTGGGGTGGAGGGGAGGTCAGCTGTTAATACAAGAAATTTTGTGCTTCGAAATTAAATCCTGACGTCACTTGCCAAACACTTTGTTTCTGGTCAAAAAAAAAAAAAAAAAAAAAGAAAAAGAAAAAAAGCTTTCCTCCACCAGAGCATTATCCTAATATTTGCAAAGAGTCTTAGAACTTCTGAAGTGTTTTCATATTTCTTTTAATCCTTACAAAAGCCACATGAGGCGTGCACTAAAACTATGTCTTTGACAGATGAGGAAAGGTCAAAAAGCAGAGTGACCTGTGACCACCACTTTTTTCAATTTCAAGTCTTATTGCTATGTCTTGTCCCATGCTGCCTATAATTAAACAGTTAAAGCATATCCCTGGTCAAGAAGGAAAAACCTGAGGTAAGTTAGTCACTACTAAGAAAGATCTTTCCTTAAAGCAGGTGTCACTGATACTGAGTTTGCATAACACTGCCATCACATGCCAAATATGACAAGTAGGTAAAACAGGAGAATAATTACCCTAAAATACACATGACAAACATGTGTCTAGATGGCAGAAGAAACAGGCTTAGAAGAAACAGGAAAATGCCAGTAGATAAAGAAACAAAATCAGGCAAGTGTATTCAGAAATAAGGGGCTTTGGTGCTATTTTCATGTCCAGATATTGGGAAAAAAAGTGGAAATACACTTTAATGATTTATTTTCAAATGAGACTGACACAAATATGATGATGTGGGGATTTATAGTAAATATAGTACCAGTGAGGGGGCGCCTGGGTGGCTCAGTCGGTTAGGTGTCTGACTTCCGCTCAGGTCATGATCTCACGGTTTATGGGTCTGAGCCCCACGTCGGGCTCTGTGCCGACAGCTCAGAGCCTGGAGCCTGCTTCCGATTCTGTGTCTCCCTCTCTCTCTGCCCCTCCCCTATACACGTGCTGTCTTTCTCAAAATAAACAAACATTAAAAAAATAATAATAATACCTGTGAAAAATTATATTTTTACAAAAATGTCCTATACAATAGAACTAATAGTATAAGGAGAACACGGAGTGTTTGTTTTTCTCTCTGGCCAACGAGAAACCCGTGGGAGTCCTGGCTGTGATTTACCATGCACAGCAGAGCACGCATATAAATGAGGTGCTGTTTAACAAGACTGTATCAACTATGTCTACTCTTAGGATACTAAGATCTTAAAGTTTTGAAAAATCCCGGCAAAGCTGCCCAGACACGGCAAGAATAAAGTATTGTGGACAGAAAGCAAATTAAGCAAGCCACTTTAGTCTTGACCTGAATCCAGGGACAGGTCTGATATTCTGAATCTGTCCAGGAAAAATATATATTCCACAACCGCTTGAAAAAGCTACGGGGCAGAGTGATTTACAATAGTAGTTGTGAAAAAATGAAAGCCCCACATTTTTACACCTCAACAGAATTGGGCTTGGACAAGTGGGAACCTCAAACTCATTGGGATGCACACAGTGTTTCAAAAACACATCCCTAGGACCTCTTATAATCAACCCGGACCTATTTGGCGGCCAGAACCAGAATCTCCACACAGACGTGTACGTGGGGCAGACTGCGTACTTAAAATCTCAGGGGCTGCGTTCCAGGGAAATTCCAGTGGGAATATAATATTCCAGCGGGACACCTGGAGGGAACCGGTAGGCAGAGCATTACTGTAATCCAAGTCGGGTACCCTGAAAGCCTGGAGTAAAGTGTCACTGCCCATCGGTGACATTACCTTCTAATTCGCTCTATTTCTACACTGATTATACCCGGGTTTTCCCCAATGGACTGAATGCAATTCAGGAAGAACAGCCATCAATTAATGTTTACATCTTGTGCACTGGGAAGAGAGTGGCGGTCATTTTAGCTTGGTGACAGGAGAGACGAAAAACCCGCCGGCGTGGAGCTTTACGAGTTTTAGCACGCATCTTTTTCGTATTACCTGAATCGTATTTTAGGATGCCTGCGGCCTCCAAAACCACAGGATTTAAGTAGGTGCTCTTCCTACAGCTAATAGGGAAAAATACTCTCTAATAGCTGGGTCAACTTCACAATTCTGTTCTTATTCTTTTCTTGGCCCCTAATATCTATTTATTCTTGAAACACTCGGGGACAGATTGAGCCACATCACTGTAAAATTTTCAGAAAGAAAAGAATATCTAACTTCTGTCCCTTTACCAGAGGGGTTGCAACAGAACTTAACAGGAACAGAACTGGATAAGGGGCAACCCAGACTGATAAAAGGCAGTCTGATCCTCCATAGGCAGAGGCTTCTAAGTCTTTACACGGCGCAGAAGGGTATCAAAGTTTCTAGGCTGGATTCAGGAAATCCAGTTAACGTTACCTTTTAGCCTGAACACGTGGTTTGAATACAATAGATGGTTTTCATTTTCGTGGTATAAAGTCAGATGATATTTTGGGATTTGACCCAACTATTCAGAAAAATTGCACATTCCCCATGAAAGTAAACGGATAGGCATTTTTTCCATCATCAAATCAGATTTACTTTCAAAAACGGATTCAACATTTCATTCCCTAGATCATGTTATCTAATGTTTTCTTTTGTCTTTCTTCTTCATTATCAAAAAGCCTTTATAATTTTAGCGTCCTATCACAGCAGAAGAAGTTATAATTTCAGGAAGTTATATGCTGTCATGGCAATCACAGCCTGGGCTGTGGAGAGTCCCATGTGCAAAAAGATTACTGTATAAGAAAGATGAATTTGGCGATGATGGATAATAAGTACGGAATAGTATTGATATCCAGAGTCTTTGCTCCCAAGTTTTTGCTCTCTGGCATCCCTTTTCAGAAATCCCCAAATTAAAGTGGTATAAATGTATTATTTGTATGTCTGTAACCAAATATCTATGACTTGACCCCCACAGGCAGAGCAAATGGGAGTTGTAAGCAATTGCCAAATGAGGCAAGGGATAAGAAATCTGTACAGGCCCATCAGAAATGCTCTGCTTTTCTGTAAAGGAATTTTCCCTTCTAAATCAAACAGATGAAGGCCTGAACTCGTCACTTCCTTTTCCTTGGCAGAGAGAACCTAACAGGGAGGATGCTCAGCGGTGCATTCTGGCTAACACCCCTTTTCCCAGCCTAGTGCTATGGAGCAGGTCTTAAGAAAGCATGTAGGTCACCATGTTTCCAAGCACTGAGGCTGAAGGAGTTTGGACTTTTTTTTACCTATCAGAACTACTATGAAATGTCATTTTAGTGTTTTATGTTCATACCAAGCTGAATCTGGATAGATTTTAAACAAGAAAGTATAGCAGGTGAACTCTGTTTCATGCCATCTGCTATAATGGTTTGGTTTTGTTTTTCAATATTTTCATTTATTTTTTTTTAAAGTAATCTCTACACTCAAAGCAGGGCTTGAACTCACAACCCTGAAATCAAGAGTTCCATGCTATAGTGACTGAGGCAGCCAGGCACCCCTGGCTTTTGTTTTGTTTTAAGTGGGGTCTCAGTCCCTTTCTTCTCCTTTATATACCCAAAATAATGTAAAATGATATCCGTCATTCTCTAAAAACACGTCATACTCTGCTACATTCATGGATTTGGCTTGTCATTCTTTCCACTTGGATTGCCCTGCTCCAATTTTTACCCATTATGTCTTTCAAGACTCCGTTCATCTGCTAACTGCTCAATGATTACCTCGGGCAGACAGAATTTCCCCTTACTCTGGGCTTATATAGAATTTTGGGCCACGCTTGAAGTATGTGTTACTTGTTATATTTATTTAGTTCTTTTCAAACTAATTATAGCAGCAAGGGTAAGAGTAGGAAAAGGGATGTTAACATATTCTCTTATCACCAATAGGCACTAATGCACACCTATAAATAAAAGGGTGTCCTGGCAATCAAGAGTGAGTCTACGTGTTAGCATGTATTTCTTATTAAATGCCACTTACTAAAATTTGTGAACTTTTTCAGGAAAAATTCTAACTATGGCAATGCTTTTATGAACTTATGGTAAGCACAGGAAATCCCATTTTGTATTTAAAATTTCAAACAACCAAAATTCCCTAAACACTCAACGAATACCGGAAACCATTGGCCAACATAGGAAAATAAACAAAGAAAATTCGTCTTTCTGGTAACCCACCTTCCCTAATCACTAACAGTTTCAGTGTGCCTCATTGTGAGAAACTGCGGTTAAGGAGGCAAGCCCAAGAAATGTCTTGTATCTCTCCTTCAATTCTTGTCATCCCTTCTCAAGAGTCAAAATTGCTGGAGGAAGAGAGAAAAATCATCCTGTACGTCTCTTATTTTGGGTTGTTCTGAAGTTTTCTTCTTTTGCCTATATTTTTCACATGAATCAAGTTTTCATTCTACACACACTCTTTTTCTAATCCATAGCAAGGTTTTATATTATGATGGCTGCTTTGCTTTAAAGCATAATTGTTTATTTTTCAAATCCTTGAGAGTTCACCTTATCTAAATGCAACCTCTACATCTTTTCCCTGGTTTATTCTTGAAATTGGTGTCTGAACTTTCTCAATTAATTTTAAAACTTTTAATATACATACCAAGCAAGAAATATTTTTGGTGTTTTTCCAAAGTCTCTCCTTTCTCAGTCTTTTCCAGAATCTCACAGGCTGGGTCATCATCATGCATACTGTGCCCTAAAGTTATCGCCCTTGATCCTGAAGCAACAAAGCAGCAGCATATCTGATTTTAGCTCTTAGCTTTGAATCGAAAGGAAAATCTCTCATTTTATGTTATCTTTTCTATTATTTATTATTTTATATTTATATATATGACATATGATATATATTACTTATATATCATATATGTAAATAGTACATGTAATATATAACATATTTTATATTTTATATATTATATATTTTTATATATTATTTTATACTATCTATATTGCTTACATACATTATCTAAGCTGCTTAAATGTATTAATAAGGACTCCCAACCTAATATACACTTATTTACTCATTCTTAGAGACCTTTATGGATGTTCCCATGAAAAACACTGTTCTAATACCTCAGGTTAGGGATCTGTAAACTTCTTCTGTAAAGGGCTGGATAGAAAATATTTAGGCCCATATTACAAAAATATTTAATACACTAAAGATACTAAAATACTAAATATACTAATAATACTAAAATATTTTAGTAAATATTTGGGACCCATACAGTCTGGGTCCCAACTACTCAGCTTGTCCATCATATCACGAAAGTGGCCACAGACAACATGTAAAGAAATGAGTGTGGCTGTTTTCCAATAAAAATTAATTAACAAGACACTGAAGTTTTAACCTCACGTAATTTTCACGTTTCAAAATATCTCCTTCTTCTGATTTTTTTTCGACTATTTATAAATTCAGGGGCACCTGGGTGACTCAGTGGGTTAAGCTTCCCACTCTTGATTTTGACTCAGTTCATAATCTCATGGTTGGTGGGTTCAAGCCATGCATGTGCCTCTGCACTCAGTGTGGAGCCTGCTTGGGATTCTCAGTCTCTCCCTCTCTGTCTCTGCCTCTCTCCCTCTCTCTCTCTGTCTCTCTCTCTCAACATTAAAAAAAAAAAAAGAAATGCATGGACTTTTAGCTCATGGACTGTTCAAAAGCCTGGGGTTGACTTGATTTGGCCCACAAGCCACCATTTGTCAACCCAGTTTTAAGGACATTAGGGAAATCATATACAGTGTTTGTAACTAGTAGGAGAGACATGATATATAGACACAATAGTAAACTAGAAGGTACTGTAAGAAATATAAGTTATCAGGAGACCTCAGAGAAGGCATAAAGAAAATTGCATAAAGTACCATCTTATGCATAATTCTATTGGCCAACATTAATGGAATATTCTAGTAAAGTAGTGTATGCAATATTAACTCGGAGTAACTATAATTACAGTATCACCCATTAGAACCACCAAAGAATTCTCAATTCTATCTGCTCAATACAAGCAGAATCGGAATGAGTAAAGTAATAAGAGAAATAACTCACAAGAGTACCACGTCGAAGAGGAAGAAGAGGACAGAGTAGGACACCAAAGTACGCACACAACACAGTGGAAAACAGCCCCTTCAATCTAGTGTTCTCAGGCAAGGAATGAATATTAGAATGGAATCAGAGTAAAGCAGGTGACATGAAACGCAAGCCAGTAGAATAATATTCACACCACCATGAACCGACTCCCAATGGTGCTCGTAGAAGGGGCAACTTAAAAACAACAGCAGTGCAGCCCTACCCTCCTCCAAACTATTCAACCTGTCAGATTTCAATGAAAAGGATAGTTCAGTTATGAGAAAACGGGTGATGGAGGAGCCATTTCAAGGAGCGCAGAGGGAGCTAGATGCCTGGCCCTGTTGAAAGAGATCGTGCTGCGGAGAAATGGATTTGAATTATTTATGTTAACAACCAAGTCAAGACTCGGTCTAACCACAATTTTTTTTTTTTCCTGAGAAGTACCTATCACTGCTGACAGTTGGGCAGTGCAGGCATTGTTAATGAGTAATTTATTCACATAGAATTATTTGCTCTATTAGGATATCTTTATCCGGGGCTAATCCATGATGCTTTTCCTTTATTGTAAATTTGGCCATTTTGAGATTTCAAACTTACTTTGGGCATATCACTGGATGGAATAACGATAAAGGGCTTTACCTTAGTGAAGGTCAAAATCAGACTGTCTTTTTATAGACCAGTGTTTTTATTTCCTCCCCATTTATAGTGGATTTATTTTCTTTCAATTCTCCTCTCCCTACAGTACCAAGGCTGGAAATTCTCCTCCATGCTGACGTAGAACTTCTGTTCAGACATTTATGAATACTACACCCATAAGGTTAGCCTGGTCTCTGCTTGGTCCCCCAGTCCCCACACCGGTAATGCCTTGCGGTTGCCCTCACGCTACTGTTCTCAATCTTCTTGAATTGGTGCAAGCTTTTACACAACACGAGCAAAAAGATCTCACAAAAGAACTTAACTGTCCAATTATCAGGTGTTATCAAAGCCTAATTAGGGGGAACAGAGTAGACCCAGTGACCTGATTCTTAAGAGGTCAATGGGGAGAAAAACATCATGTTTTCTGCTAAATGCAACCACTTGCAAAATCTTATGTTAGCTCTGAGAAAGTACTTCCTTTTTAAAAAGTTCTCTGCAGAATTTATTTTTATTTTATTTTTTATTTTTCAGAGAGAGAGAGAGAGAGAGAGAGCATGAACTGGGGACAGGAGCAGATGCAGAGAGAAAGAGAGAAAGAGAGAGAGAGAGAGAGAGAGAGAGAATGAATCTTAAGCACGCTCCACACTCAGCATGAAGCCTGACACAGGGCTAGGTCCCGTGACCCTGGGATCATGACCTGAGCAGAAATCAAGAGTTGGATGCTCAACTGATTGAGCCACCCAGGCGCCCCACTAGAATTTAGTGGTTTAAAAAACAAAATAATACAAAACAAAACGCTGTAAATCAAATATGTTTCTCTTTCTAGGCTCTGTATATCATCCAGTGATTTCATTATATTTTATGATTATACAAATTTGGCTTCGCTATGATGGCCAGTAACATTCTTGCATTTTACAGATCCTTCCAGGAGAAAGTGGACTATTGTTATAAAGTGCTTCCTTACAGAATCTGGCTCCCAAAGGAAATGCAGCCCAGGTCTCCAGTATATGCCAAATAAACTTTACATTAAAGCCCTGGGGTTAAAAGGGGAAGAGGAAAGGAAATAGCATTTATTGAGTTGTCACAGGGTGCTAGGCCCCAGACCCTGAGCGCTTTACGTACTTTTCAGCATTTGGTCCTCTGACCCCAGTTAGGCAGATATCAAGATCATTTTACAGAAATCTAGATATTGATTTTCCAAGGTTGTCCAGCTACTCACAGACAGTGTTGAGTCTGATAGGTCCAAAGTCTATATGGACTTTGGAACATAAACAATGTTCTATTTGTTAAATTGGAGGATGAAAAAAAAAAAAGATCAGCTTTGATTCAAACAAAAATGCAAGAACAGTTTTGTTTTTTGGGTTTTGTTTGCAAATTTTTTTTTTTTTACTGTTTATTTATTGACAGAGAGTACACAAACAGGGGAGGGGCAGAGAGAGAGAGAGGGAGAGAGAGAATCTGAAGCAGGCTCCACACTCAGCACAGAGCCTGATGCAGAGCTTGATCTCACAACCACAAGATCATGACCTGAGCCAAAAGTGAAAATTGTATGCTTAACTGAGGCACCCAGGCACCCTTGAAAATTTTTTCTTTGTTGAAAACCCCACCCGTCTTTCCAGGCCTAAATCAAATACCTCTTCTTCCATTCTCTTCCCTTTCTGAGTCACTAACCAGAAGTGACCTCTCCCTCCTAACCCTTTCCATGTGTTTTTTTTCAATCTGACCGAAATCATTAATGTATGGTATTGACGATATGATGCTAAATACCACAGAGTCCCTTATTAGAGCCACAGACTGCTCACACCGGTTTCTCTCATTTAATGGCCAGTACGTCAACTGATCTAACATCTAGGGGAATCTCCTGGCAAGATCTCGGACTGAATAAGAGCCCTTGATTATTGGTACTGCCTCTCCATATTCTAATTACTGCCTTTGTTCGCGAGCCCTCTCTCAAGGATAGACCCCAAAAGTTAAAACCAGATATAGACCAGAGCACGTACCTCATGCTATGTCTGAGACCTATTGTTCTTGTTTCCCATCATGCTTTCTTGCAACACTGACAAAGATGTCTTACAATGACCACAGCATTCCAATTGCAGGGCTGGAAAAGCCTGATAGTAATGGAATGCCTAGTGGACCCCACACCATATGTCCATCTCCCCCTACCCATGATCCTAAACACATTTCAACCCCACCTATAATCACGTGCCCTCTGCCTTCTCCCTTGCAGGTACCCCCCCTGACTTCTCCCTATAATACTCTAAGCATCCATCTTACCGGTGGAGATGTGGTTGTTAAGGCTTCAGCCTGCCACCTTCCTCAGCTGCCAACCCCCGAAATAAATTTCTCCCTTTCTCTTTTCCAAGCCTTCATCTCTTGCATCATTGGCTTCTCTTGCAACGAGTTTATCTGAGTTTGTTTGGCAACACTGTTGGCAAACCCAGCCAGGAACTACGCTTTCGACTTGTCCAGGCCCCCTGGGTGGGGACAGAGCAGTTGGCCATGGCAGTGTGCCAGGGCTTTGTCATTCATTTTCTGAGTTAGCTGCTGTGATAAATCAGTAACATCTTTAATCTTTCTCCCCTCATCCCACAAAAAAAAAAAAAAAAGGTACTGAGAAGACCTTGCTCAAAATAATAACTTGATAAATATCACAGATACATGTGCTTCTAAATTTGTGCCACCATCCATGACATTTACACACACAAACTGTCTGACAGATGTGTGGGGTCAGAATGGGGAGCCTGGGTTCCGCTCCAGCATAGAGCCTCGGGCCAGCAGTAGGATTGGAGCAAGAACTCAGGCACAGGCTATCTGGGTAGGTGGGGCCTCAAACAACCTCGCAGTTTCTCTGTGTGACCAGAGGCAGGTAGAAAAAGGACACAGAAGACATGTATCAGGAATAACCTGGACAGGAGAGACCACTCAGCATGATGGACGGCTCATCTCAGCAGACAACCGTACAGGCAAAGACATGAAGGTCAGCCTCGCTCTCCCCAGCACCCCTCCAAAGCCCTGTTACTCTCAATGTTCCCAAAATATACACTCAGTCCTTAGGTGGAAGGAAGGGAGCAGTCAAAATAGACTGGGATGCATCTGCTAAGGAAAAGCAAGTGGCTCAAAGCATAACTTTTGTTAAATAGAAATATAAAAACACACATTGCATGTATGAGTTATAAGTACTTTATACGCCTGAACTCAATTCTCACAAAAAGCTATAATTTTTAACGCCAATTTACATAAGCGTAAACAGAGACATTTTATAGAAAAGGAAACAGTCAAATAACTTGCCCCAAGTCACACGGCAAATAAGTGGCCAAGTTAGAATCTGATTCAGGTCGTGTCACTATTTATTATTATAATATCAACTAGTTAGCTGCCCCCTTTTGTATTAATTCATAGCTCTGTTTCCCAAACAATGACAATAAATTTCTAGCTCATAAAACTAAAAAAACAAAAATGAAACCCAAAAAAACACTATGATAATACATAAGGTCATGAAAACACTCACAACAATTGGCTGATGAGGTCTGTTTCCCTCTGTATTAATTAATTTAATTAGAAGTATATCCCTGTGTTGTGTAGCATTCGCTAGAAAATTCAGAAGCCAATATAAAATGCACATTATTGATATATTTAGTAGTGTTTTATAATAACTATAATCCATTTTATTTTTTTAATGCATATAAAAAGGAAGTAATAATAATACACCAGCCTTTATTATAACCTCTCAACCATCCACACAAGATTACGTTGAAAGATACAGTTTTATTTTCTTGCAGGAGAAGAAAGACATTTCTTTAATTAAAGCTCTATTTTTCAGATCAAGATGTTTTACTCCAGTCATCAGCCATCTCTCTTTTAGAAAGGAAAAGAAGAAGAAAGATCCCGTATTAGAGTCTGGCATTTTCTTCCAAATTTTTACTCAAGAAACTATATCCACATAGATATGGATTTTTCTTTTCTAAGTCATTGGTATCATTAGCAAAATTAGAACCGACCAGAAGAAAAAAATCTGCTCTTCAAAATCATAACTAACGCAAATCTAAAGCACGTCTCATTGTCACCAAATTGAATTAAAACTGTCTTCACTGCCAAAGAATCTGAAATTTCAATTAACCTTATATATTTTTAAACTCTTACTTCTGATGTTCTCTTCCTTAACCTTTCCGTAGTTAATGATGTATAAGAATCGTATTCCCTACGCAAACTAAAATACAAATATGCAAGAACCTCATTAAAAACCAATTGGCTGAGCTGTGGATTTGGTCATTATTTAAGTTAAATCATAAGCCTCAGACTGAGAAGAAAGGATGGATACCCACATCTCAGTAACTATACACCAATCCCCAATCATGGGGCCTGATCCCCTGATAAATAAGAGAGTAAAGAAGGGAAAGAAAGCAAGAAGAAACCCAGACGTGGCGTAGAGTTGTTACGTACAACTTGGGCTGGTTTGGAGGAGTTTGGAATAAAGCCATTTACCGAGAACGGCTGTGGCAAAACGCTCCCTAGGGATGATCGGGAAGAAGGCGTCGCCGTCTGTATGGGATTGTTTAGATATTTTTCAGAGGTACCTGAAAGCGGATATCTCCTTTCCTTTCTGTGCCATTAATGTATGTTTCATGCACATCTGGTACTCTGAATGAAAACCCTTACAGAAACACGGGTATCAGTGGTGCTGAGGATCTACAAGCTAATAAAAAAAAAAATTATTTAAACTATTATGCAAATTGGGGCGCCTGGGTAGCTCAGTCGGTTAAGCGGCTGACTTGGGCTCAGGTCATGATCTCAGTTTGTGAGTTCCAGCCCCCCAAGGGGCTCTGCGCTGACAGCTCAGAGCCTGGAGCAGGTTTCGGACTCTGTGTCTCCCTCTCCTGCTGGCTCACTCGCTCGCGCTCTCTCTCTCTCAAAAATAAATAAATATTTAAAAATAAAATAAAAATTTTTTAAATTAAAAAAAATATATAGTAAACTCTTAAATGCATAGGACTTTCCAAAATGGTACAAGAGTCAGAAGTAAATAAAAAAAGTATGAAACAAATTAATCAATTGAATAAATCCATTTTATATGTTATTTTAACGATATTGCGGAGAAAAATAATATTTATAATAGGTAAAATGAGAACCGTTGACAATATTTTTTAAAGCCTGTTATATTAAAAGGGTTTAGATGTTCCTTTTTTCTGTTTTAACACTTACAAAATCCTCACCTTGTGTGAGGGTCTTTGCTAGGTTTTGTGATAATACTAATCCCTAAGGAGCTCACATCTTGCCTGATAGCATTCTTTCTTCCCCCAGAATAATTCCAATGAGAATTTATTTTTTAAATTAATAAAATATCAAAAAGGTAACTTGGTTTTCCCAAGCCCCTTGGTTCTTAAGTCTATAAAGGATTTACGCTTACTGTACAAAGATAGTAATCTCTGAAATGACCTCCCTTTGAAGGCAGGCTATGCTACTCTGCATTCTGCTTAACTTTTTCCCCAAATAAACAACTAGCATTTGAATTACAAATGTGTTGAGTGACACAAAGCCATTAACACTAGTCAACGGAATTAGGGAAACTGAGTTAAGTGCATTTCTCAACTTTCTCTTTATACATTTCTGCTGTTTGGTGTGATATCATGTATATATTACTTTTGTAATTTTATTTTTTTACATTGAAAATTTTATTTTGTTTTCAGTCCCAATTATTTTATTATTATTTTTTAATATGAAGTTTATTGTCAAATTGGTTTCCATACAACACCCAGGGCTCCTCCCAACAGGTGCCCTCCTCAATGCCCATCACCACCCTCCCCTCCCTCCCACCCCCCATCAACCCTCAGTTTATGCTCAGTTTTTAAGAGTCTCTTATGGTTTGTAATTTTAAAAAGCACCAAAGAGGAAAACAAAAAGAATCTGCAGAAGTGGCTCCACCAACCTTAACTCTTCCAAATGTGCTTGCGATCACCTTACCAAAGATTGAATCTGGTGCCCTCTGTGGCTGCCCACCTTGCCTTTCACTTTGACAATGGAAGAAGAGAGTGGGGTTTGAAAATAGCATGTACCAAGTTCTGTTGGTTGGCACGTCCTCATGGTTTCTCGTAGCTAGTGCTTACTGACCCCTCCCCGCAGGCAGAAACCGTTTTAAGAACTGTGTTAATGAACTCATGCAATGTTGAGTTGCCATGCCTTGTATACAGTCGAAGATGGTTTTTCTTTCTGTTTTCTTCCTGTTTCAATCATTTTCTTATTTTCTGTTTGTTGCTCATATGCTGCAGAATTCACATTTGGTGGCTCAGAATCATCCTTACCAAAAAAAGGATGTTGCTTATAGACACATAGAATTTCTTTGATTTTTCTCACCACTTAGTTTTTTTTTTTAATTATCGTGCCAACTTTTGTATCATCATAATTATATCTATGTTCCTACTGGCACTTAATTCACTATAATAAATTCCTTTGTGCTTAAAATAGCCAGATGGGTTTCTAGTCACCACTCAATGCAAAATAGCTCTCACTCTGCTCTTTATTCTTTCTACATTTAGTTGTAGGGCTTCTTCAAGCTTTCTACTCTCTCAGTATAATTTCGCTTAGCCTCAGAAAAGCAGGATAAAATGTAGAGTGTGCTGTTCTTGTGGCCAAATAACAAGTTCAAAGTTCAGCTCTCCTCCTGATGAGGCTACATGACCCCTGAGTGCTCTCATTTACATTCTAACTCAGGAGAAAGATTTGCAGCATTTGCCTTGGAGCTGGAAAGTAGCCATCTTGGACTTCTGTGTGAGTGGCCGGGACCCAGCCCTAAGCTGGAGGTATGAAGATGTGTGGAAGGACAATGTCTATTGCTGAAGTCCTGTAAATGCAGAAGCATCACTGGACCAGGAAGGGAGAAGGTGGAAAGGAGACACAGGAATAAAGGGGTGAGGAGGGTGGCCTTCAGCATACAGGGCAGGGATTACCATTGAGGCCATTCTCCTAGGAGAATGGTGGATACTGCTTTCTCAGTAGACAGGAATCTAGCAAAGAATCCTAGTCCTGGAGCCAGCCAACTCACTTGAAAGTCCAACCACATGGTTTGGATCTCACTAGGTAAGTGGAACATGAAAACATAGCAACATTGGGCCACCTGAGCAGCCAGAGTCCCTGTTGGTTAAGCGACCTACCTAAGCTCAGGTCACGATCTCTTGGTTCATGAGTTTGAGTCCCGTGTCAGGCTCTGTGCTAACAGCTCAGAGCCTGGAGCCTGCTTCGGATTCTGTGTCTCCCTCTCTCTCCCTCTCTCTCTCTCTCTCTCTCTCTCTCTCTCTCTGCCCCTCCCCTGCTCACACTCAGACTCTCTCTCTCTCTTAAAAATAAATAAACATTTTAAAAAATAGCAACATAATTAAGCAAATAAAGCCAAAGTCTCCTTCACTATTTCCACAAGGAAAGTCTAAGGCTGTATATAGAACAACAACAAAAGCCTTTCAGATGAAGAATTCTATAAGCTCCAATACCTTAATTGTAGAAATTCTTGATCCCAAATCTTGATTAGTCCTTTCAATCACTCAAAAAAACCAAAAAACCAAAAACCAAAAACCACTAACTGGAGAATTAGCGACAGTCATACTATATGCTGAGTGAAGGACATTTTGGTGAATAAGACAAAGCGTTCATCTTCATGAAGCAGACATTCTTTCCCAGGGAGAGCAACACTAAACAAGTAAAAACGAAAGTAACATAATTTCATGTAAATGCTAAAAACACAGAGCATAAAGAAGCAGGGAGTGGCTAAGCAGGTTGGTCGAGGAAAATGGATGTGTAAAGTTAACATTTGAGCAGAGATCTAAGTGTGTGGAAGAATCTATTATCCAAGAATCTGAGCAAAGAATGATCCATGTTGGGGGGTAGAAATGAGTTCAGTCTGTTCAAAAAACAGCAAGAAAACAAGTGGAGTTGAAGTGGGGGGAGAGGGAGAGAGAGGGAGAGAGGAGACGGGATATGAGAGAAGGAGTTTTTCAGTCTTGGGTGAGCATTAGAACCTCCTCAGGGAGCTGTAAAATGCCATTTGCCCACATAAGTTAATATTTTCAAACTTTCTCGATGTGCAGTCAAGACTGAGAATCTAGAGATGTTTTGGCCAAAAGGGATTTGGGTGTAGGTTTCATGATAAGCCCCAGGTAGCTTCTGTTTTGTTTCTGTTTCTAATTGAATGTCATTATCGAATTTATATTTAGAAAAAATAATTCTGTCTGCAGCAAGATGGCAGAATGCAGAAACAGATGCAAAGCAGCCATAAGTGTACAGAGAAGAAACACCTGCTAATGGGCTGCTAAGTCCAAGGGAGGGGAGAGGGGGATGGCAGGGAAGAGAAGGGCAAGGGAGGGAGGGGGGATGGCAGGGAAGAGAAGGGCAAGGGAGGGAGGGGGGATGGCAGGGAAGAGAAGGGCAAGGGAGGGAGGGGGGATGGCAGGGAAGAGAAGGGCAAGGGGGGGATGGCAGGGAAGAGAGGGCAAGGGGGAATGGCAGGGAAGAGAAGGGGAAGGGAGGGAGGGGGGATGGCAGGGAAGAGAAGGGCAAGGGAGGGGGGGCGATGGCAGGGAAGAGAGGGCAAGGGGGAATGGCAGGGAAGAGAAGGGCAAGGGAGGGAGGGGGGATGGCAGGGAAGAGAAGGGCAAGGGAGGGGGGCGATGGCAGGGAAGAGAGGGCAAGGGGGAATGGCAGGGAAGAGAAGGGCAGGGGAGGGAGGGGGGATGGCAGGGAAGAGATGGGCAAGGGAGGGGGGGATGGCAGGGAAGAGAAGGGCAAGGGAGGGAGGGGGGATGGCAGGGAAGAGAAGGGCAGGGGAGGGAGGGGGGATGGCAGGGAAGAGAAGGGCAGGGGAGGGAAGGGGGATGGCAGGGAAGAGAAGGGCAAGGGAGGGGGGGTATGGCAGGGAAGAGAGGGCAAGGGGAGATGGCAGGGAAGAGAAGGGCAGGGGAGGGAAGGGGGATGGCAGGGAAGAGAAGGGCAAGGGAGGGAGGGGGGATGGCAGGGAAGAGAGGGCAAGGGGGGATGGCAGGGAAGAGAAGGGCAGGGGAGGGAAGGGGGATGGCAGGGAAGAGAAGGGCAAGGGAGGGAGGGGGGATGGCAGGGAAGAGAAGGGCAAGGGAGGGCGGGGATGGCAGGGAAGAGAGGGCAACGGGGGATGGCAGGGAAGAGAAGGGCAGGGGAGGGAAGGGGGATGGCAGGGAAGAGAAGGGCAAGGGAGGGAGGGGGGATGGCAGGGAAGAGAGGGCAAGGGAGGGAGGGGGGATGGCAGGGAAAAGAAGGGCAAGGGAGGGAGGGGGGATGGCAGGGAAGAGAAGGGCAAGGGAGGGGGGATGGCAGGGAAGAGAAGGGCAAGGGAGGGGGGGGATGGCAGGGAAGAGAGGGCAACGGGGGATGGCAGGGAAGAGAACGGCAGGGGAGGGAAGGGGGATGGCAGGGAAGAGAAGGGCAAGGGAGGGAGGGGGGATGGCAGGGAAGAGAGGGCAAGGGGGAATGGCAGGGAGGAGAAGGGCAGGGGAGGGAAGGGGGATGGCAGGGAAGAGAAGGGCAAGGGAGGGAGGGGGGATGGCAGGGAAGAGAAGGGAAGGGAGGGAGGGGGGATGGCAGGGAAGAGAGGGCAAGGGGGAATGGCAGGGAGGAGAAGGGCAGGGGAGGGAAGGGGGATGGCAGGGAAGAGAAGGGCAAGGGAGGGGGGGATGGCAGGGAAGTGAGGGCAAGGGGGGATGGCAGGGAAGAGAAGGGCAGGGGAGGGAAGGGGGATGGCAGGGAAGAGAAGGGCAAGGGAGGGAGGGGGGATGGCAGGGAAGAGAAGGGCAAGGGAGGGGAGAGGGGGATGGCAGGGAAGAGAGGGCAAGGGAGGGGAGAGGGGGATGGCAGGGAACAGAAGGCACAGAGAAATGGTGCAGGTGGTTGCAGTTGGAATGTTTTACTGAGAGTCTCTAGGGGGGGCCTGGGTGAGTCGGTAGATTGAGCGTCTGACTTGATTTTGGCTCAGGTCCTGATCTCATGGTTTGTGAGGAATGTGGGACTCTGCACTGACAGCATGGAGCCTGCTTGGGATTCTCTCTCCCCCCTCTCTCTGACACTGCCCCCCCCCAAATAAGTAAATAACCATTTAAAAAAGAGTCACTAGGACTTGCTGATGGGTTGCAGATGGGTTTGAGGAAAGTAAATCAAGGCTGAATCCCAGGTGTTCAGTCTGAGCCACTGGAGGAAGGGGGTGCCACTCACTGCGCTAGGTTTCAAGTCTTTCGAAGCTTTCAGCTACGTCAGCTTTGAGCCTGAGACCAAACAAACCATGTTTGCAACTCACTGTTTTATCAAATGCAATTCCTAAGCACGTGTAGACACAACTCACACTGCTTTTCCTTCCTCCACTTGAAGGTAAGGTCCAGAGCAGAGCTGGTCTTGCTCAGGGATGCTCTATGACAAGGAAGTTATGCATGTTTTGTGTGGTTTTGGTTTTGTTTCATTTGTTTTGTTTTTGTAGGGAAGGGTTAGAAATTGCCGCGGGTCATGACAGAAATATTCTGAACGGTCTGTCTTACACTTTCTGGGGCAGAGAATTTGAGCTGACAGAGTGAGCTTATGGTAAAATTAATTTTTTACATCTGTGCCTCTGGCATAATCCCGTTAGACCTTACACTTACATTTCATTGGAGTCCAACTCATAGCATATCTCTACAACGTGGTTTTGCTTTCTTGGCAAGGCACAGATTTTACTGGAAACAAAGAGTGCCATATCCAATGACCAAGGAAATGATTCATAAACAAAGAGGCTTTAAGGAGATGTTTTTCTATTGCTAGTTAATTTCTCTTTAGGGAGATATGCAGATATCTGTGAAATGGACAAATGTATTTTCTTCGGCATGCCTTGTCTAAGAGCAATGAGTCATGGGTATACACGCTATAGAAATAAGTGTTAAACTCTACCAGAGAACTGTGTGGCCATATTAGTCGCAGCTAGCCCCAAACTGGAAACAATGCAAGTAATATTACAATGGATAAAGTACAGAACAGTGTGCTACGTACCAATGAACACGAAAAACCTGCTTCCTGTAATGATGCAGATGAATCTCAGAGGTGTGGTATTGAAAAAAAAGAAGCCGGACACAAGAGCACACAAACTGTATGGATTCATTTGTACAAAGTTCAAAAACAGGCAACCTCTTCTACAGCAACAGAGGTCATAGGAGGGCTTATTTTGGGAAGGAGGTGTGAACTGATAAGGACAGCTATTGGAAATGTTCTATACCTTGATCTAGGTGGTGACGATATGGATGCATTTTTATACGTAAAAATTCACCAAGTTATATACCCCATATTTGTGCACTTATACATATATAGATATATGGACATATATAGATTATGCACTTATACATATAGATACATGCATATATGACATACTTAAAAGTCTTCTGTAGAAATATGTAGAAGCTATACCTACAGATATAATTTATAGACCTCAATACACTGAAAATGATAATAATGGTCATAATATAGGATTAGCCAAGTCATCATTAGAAGAAAAAACAAGTGTTAAAGAGTTTGGCTTCATGTATAGATTTTTCTGAAGATACCTCATCATACACATACGTAATGGTTGCGTATCTGAGCAACCAAATCAAGTATCTATAAAATAAAGACTTAGGTTCAAGAGCAATATTAAAATTACTTAATTTTTATGCATTAGCATTAGTTAATTAGAATGGATACCTGGTCTATTCAGAAGAGATGTCAACTATTATGACAGAACATCTCCTCTGCCTTTTATGAAGATGGTTAATGAATCCACCGAAGAAGATGAAATTCACAGCCAGAAATGAAACCTTTCTACGATTAGCAATACACAGCTCTACATGACAAACGGTGAAGTTTACACAGTGGCCTCAGACACATGCAGATTGAGTTCAGGGTATAGTCTTAACCACTCGTCCCTGCTTCCTGTGCACAAAGACACCAGGAATATGCATTTGACTTTTGACTTCCTTTACTCATAAACCTTAGCCTTTGCTTGTGCTTTCTCAGATTTATTTTTTAAGCATGCGTCTGTATCAACTAACGTATATGTAATGTTTGTTCTTCTGGTTAGGCCCTGAATATGACGGGAGTGTGCTTTAGCTCTGTATTTCCAACCAGAGTTCTGGATGTCTAATTTCTCAAAGGAATTGCATTTTTCCGGGTCATACAGTGGGAGGCTTGGGCTTTCAAAATCACTGTGATGGGAAGAGTCACCTACGACACTTCCAGCAGGCACACTCAAGTGTCCAGTGTCATGACACTTCCTACTTGTCACTATTAACTAATCTCTTCACTCTGGGAAGAGTGGCTCCAGTCACTTCATGCCCAGTATTGTGTAGGTCATACCTATGTTCATGGAATGAGTTTTTAAGGTCATCCAGTCCATTCGCAGCTCTTGAAACTATTACATTTGCTTCGTGTCAGATAAAAGAGAATGTCTGTAATAAAAAATCAAAGAGGGTAATTTCTATCCTAATATCTAAGATTGAATAACCTCATTGTTCAGGTTAAACCTCATGTTTAAATAACCTAATCCTTTAGGTGTCATCTTAACCAAATTTTTTTCCCAAAGTCTCCTCAATAATTATTGAACTTGAAATTTCACCAAACGTGTTAAAAAGGATGAAGAATGCTGGAAGATGGTACAAAATTTTAGTGACCTAGAATGAAGTGGGTTTTTTTTAATTTTTTTTTTCAACGTTTATTTATTTTTGGGACAGAGAGAGATAGAGCATGAACGGGGGAGGGGCAGAGAGAGAGGGAGACACAGAATCAGAAACAGGCTCCAGGCTCTGAGCCATCAGCCCAGAGCCTGACGCGGGGCTCGAACTCCCAGACCTCGAGATCGTGACCTGGCTGAAGTCGGACACTTAACCGACTGCGCCACCCAGGCGCCCCTAGAATGAAGTGTTAAAGTAATGATAACTTCTAAAAGATGTGTATGAAGATAAAATGAGTTAAAGTATATATTTGAGATTTGGTCAGTGTTGCAAAGT
This sequence comes from Prionailurus bengalensis, assembly GCF_016509475.1. Lineage (NCBI taxonomy): Eukaryota > Metazoa > Chordata > Mammalia > Carnivora > Felidae > Prionailurus > Prionailurus bengalensis. Next base: position 8,893,807 of record NC_057344.1, on the reverse strand, counting down.
CATATCTCTGTATTTTTTAAATGTTTTTTCAATGTTTATTTATTATTGAAAGTCAGAGTGGGTCAGAGCATGAGCAGGGGAGGGGCAGAGGGAGAGGGAGACACAGGATCTGAAGCAGGCTCCAGGCTCTGAGCTGTCAGCACAGAGCCTGATGCGGGGCTCGAACTCGCAAACCGCAAGATCATGACCTGAGCCAAAGTCAGACGGTTAACCGACTAAGACACCCAGGTGCCCCTATATCTCTGTATTTTTACAAAATAAGTGGGGGCACCTGAGTGGCTCAGTCGCTTAAGCATCCAACTCTTGGTTTCAGCTCAGGTGATGATCTCATGGTCCCTGAGTTCCAGCCCCACCTCAGGCTCTGTGCTATCAGTGTGGAGTCTGCTTCAGATTCTTTCTCTCTCCCTCTCTCTTTCTGCCCCTCCCTTGCTTGCTCATGCCCCCCCCCCAAAAAAAATTAATAAACTTTAAAAAGTAAAAAAATAAAAAACAAGCAAAAATGATGAAGTGACCCTTTACACTCCTGAGAGCATTATTTTACCAATTGCATAACTTTTGTAACTAAGAATGGGCCTAGAAATTGTGGACAGTTCAGTTAATAGCAACATGATGATTATAGGGTTAGCAAGTTATAGATCAGCACATACGATCGAGGAGTACTTCATGAAATGTATTATTTGCATAAACTTCAAGTAAGTGTTTTCAGATCATTTCGGTTTTGCCCCAAACTTTCTTTTGTTCCTCTTTCCAAATGAGTAGTAATAAAGCCATCGTATATGTTTTAAGTTAAACCTCCAGCTTCACATCTTTCCTTCAGAGAGGATCACGTCTTTCACCACAGGGTAATCTTGATGCTTACAATTTTTCCTAGAAAGAATATGTGTTTTCTCTTAACCTAAACTACGACTTGGCTAGAGGCCTCTAATCCATGAAGAGGTTAACCCTTGAATAACTAATTCCTGTTTGGTAAGAATTGAGTTGGAAGATGTCTTGGCCTGTCTGGCCAACCCAGTAGTTTTTAAGCTTTTCCAAGTATGCTTAGACCACACAAGTGATTAACTAACCTTTCTTTGGGTATCTATAAATCATGCGTTATTTCTTAGGAAGAACAGAGCACTTCATGTCATTAAACAGAAACCAGACCTCGTACAACTCCCAGGCGCTAATGAACCAGACCCCCGTGCGCAATCTTGGAGCCCTGGGATAACATCTGGGACTGGCACCATTGAGTCTGCACGGACCCAGAAATGTTACAGACCATGTACATCCTTTACTGATTAACTGCCCTAGACACCTTTAAAAATCCTTGGGCCAGGCACAAACCTTAAAGTTGGCCTTTAGACAAGAGTCTGCCTTCTCCCCAGTTGGGCCAGTCTCCTAGAGAAACCTCATATTCCTTTCCGATTAAAACTCATCTCTTAAGTGACAGGCAGCCAAACTTGGATTTTGGTAACAAGTTCACCTCATGCAGAAGGACTTGAAAATGCCTTGAAAAACACCACCATTCAGCTCCTAAAGGATGCTGATGATACCATTTTCCCAATGATTATGTAGCCATCTTTGGTCTACATGCATATATATATACATACATACACACACACACACACACACACACACACACACACACACACACACACCATAGCCCTTATAATTAAGTTGCATCAGTTTAAAGGGTAGGGGGGGCACAGCACAACTGTTGGTCAAGTTCAACACAATCACAGAGGTGGAAGGATCTTAGGGATCCAGTTAACATTTAACAGGTACCTGAGTAGTGATAAGCAAGGCCAGGTGAGTCTCTACAGCTTTGATCTATCGCACAGAATCCTGGAAAGATTTACTTCCGTCTAAACCAGAGCTGCCTTTTTGTGAGCAAAACTGATTTCCTCTTGTACCATCTTCAGGGTACACAGTTTGTGGAAACTTGTGTCCTTCATTTTTCAGAAGTTTTTTAAACGTATTTCAGTTTAATTGAGGTAACGTTACTAGTCGAAACCACTCTGTTCTCTATACTCCAGCACCCATTTTAGTAACTAATGATTTAGTACCTAAATGATTCTATTGCCTTTTACTCCATTATCTTCCAAATTGCTTTCCTCAAGTTCTTTCCAAAATATGAAAAGGCTTTGACTTAAAAAAAAAACAAAAACAAAAACAAAAACCTGGGAGCCTGGGGAATTATGAATCTAGTATATTTAACATATTCTAAACACCATCATTTCTTTGGTTGGTTATTTAAGAAGAGGCGGGGCGGGGGGGGGGCGGGGCTGGGTGGCTCAGTTTGTTAAGCATCTGACTTTGGCTCAGGTCACTAACCATGAGTTCCAGCCCCACGCCAGGCTCTGTAGTGACAGCTCAAAGCCTGGAACCTGCTTCAGATTCTGTGTCTCCCTCTCTCCCTACTATTGCTCTCTCTCTCTCTCTCTAAGATGAATAAACATTAAAAAATAAAAAAAGAGACCACATGTGCGTTACATATTTGCATATTTTGAATCCTGGTTGTTTATGAGATCCCAATCAGATATATTCTATAATATGTTATAAAACAACATCAAATCATAATTTGGAGGCAATATAATTTAGGATAAAAGGATACAGTTTCTGGAACCAGACATTACGGATTTGTATTCTGGCTGTACTATTTACTAGCTAGGAGAATTTGGGCAAGTTCCTTAACCCCTCTGGGTCTTTCCTCACCTGCACAGTGTGGGTAATAATAGTGTTGAGAGGATTAATCAATTAACACAGGGAATACTGCACGTAGTGCTGGGTTCACCGTAAGCACACAATAGATGGCAGCTGCTCATCATCGCGGTCACCGCTGCACAAAGAACAGAACATACCGACATGCTTCGGCACCATCAGCGCCACAAGTGCTCGTCCATTTCCTGCCTGGAAACGAAGCTCACGTCCAAGTCAGGACAAGTGAGAACACAACAACAGGGGCCCGTGGGTGGCTCTGTCAGTTAAGTGTCCCACTCTTGATGTTGGCTCAGGTCGTGATCCCATGGGTCATGGGATGGAGCCCCGCGTCAGGCTCTGTGCTGACAGCATGGAACCTGCTTGGGATATTCTCTCTCTCCCTCTCTTTCTGCCCCTCCCCCTGGTCACACACTCTTTCTGTCTCTCTCAAAATAAATAAACATTTAAAAACAACAACAACAAATTCCTTCTATTGTAGAGCATCTGACCCACAACAGGTCCCTTCGTACAAACATCAAACCGTCTTGAGTCATTTTTACCACTACTCATTTTTTCCCAGATAGTTTCATAATACAACATAGGAATTATATAAATATCCATATTCATTTCAAGTATTTTTAAAATTCACTCATTCAAGAGAGTCACGCCCATCTCCCATTTTTGAAAGAAATAATACACATAAGATGAAAAGCCAAAGTCACTAAATATTAATTTTCCTTATACTTTTCTCAGTCTATCATCTTTTTGCTGTAAGAAGGGCTATTTACCATCACTGGACGGCTTGTAGGCATCACGGTGACTTTGGTAAAATTAATTTTCTAGGTCAAATAATGAAACCTCTAACACCAAGTACAGGTAATTTTCAGTTTTCATTTGTCTACACCGTGAGGTACTGAAGCATGAAATAAAATTATTTTTTAAAGTATTCAAACTGAAAAGAACAGTCTAAAACTTAACAACCGTCCACAGTTTAAATTTGAGAATAAAATATGATGCATACTATGTCTCTCAAATCTTTGTAAATTTAGAATTTTTGTAAATTTCCTGTTCTCCTTGCTGTTACTCCTTTTTGTCTCATGTTTCTACCAGGTCAAGGTCAGCCCTTCATGCTGCACAGAGTTGCTTAAAATGGTACTATCGGCCCCATTTAGTCCAGGGAATATGGTATGGAGTGGGGTACCTGTAGGATCTGAGGGATGGATTTCTTTATCGGGTGTTCAAAGTATTAACCATGTTTTTAAAATGGCTATTTTTGAGGAATCACTAATAAATATATAATCCTGAGATCAATTCTATTTTTTTATTCTATTTTTTTTTGACAGAGCGAGAAACAGAGCATGAGTGGGGGAGGGGCAGAGAAAGTGAGAGAGAGCAAGAGCGAGAGTGAGGGCGAACGAGACAGAATCTGAATCCCAAGCAGGCTCCAGGCTCTGAGCTGTCAGCAAGGAGCCCAACGCGGGGCTCGAACCCACGAACCATAAGATCGTGCCCTGAGCCGAAATCAGATGCTTAACCAACTGAGGCACCCAGGTGCCCCTAGAAACAGGTCTTGAACTTAATTCCCTATTATTAAACTCTGTATTTAGAATCAAAAGCAAAATAAACCAGCAAACCTAACTACTCTGCGGTGATGAATTTCTGTGTCAACTTGACTAGCCTAAGGGACCCCCGGACTCCGGTAAAATGTTGTTTCTGGGAATGTCTGTGAGGGTGCTTCCGGAGGAAATTAGCATTCGATTGAGTAGGGCTAAAAGATCCACAAGGGCAGGATCACCTAATGTGCAGAGAGCCAAAAAGAACAAAAAAGAGGAGGAAGGGCAAATTCTCTCTCTCTTCTTGAGCTGGGACGTCCACCTTCCCCTGCTCTCCAGCCTTGGAGCTTCTGGTCCTCGGCCTTTGACCTCAGATGTGAGTAAGATCACTGGCTCAGCGTCGCGCTCTCTGGCCTGTAGCCTAGTACTGAATTACACCGGAGGCTCTCCTGGCTCTTCGGTCTGCAGACCACATACTGTGGGACTTTTCAGCCTCCAAAACCATGTGAACCAATGCCTATAATAAATCTCTTTTTATCTCTGTCTACTTATCTGTAGCCTCATGGTTCTGTTTGCCGGGAGAACCCTGACTAATGTATACACATCAGATGTTTGCATTCGTAGCCTTCCCCGTGTGTTCTAGTTACTCACATCATCCGACAAAAGATTTTGCCAAACACATTTTGAAAAGAAAATAAAGCAAAGGGTCTTTACTGAATCACTTCTCTACACACACCCACCTTCAGGTTTTTCTGTGTTTAAACTAGCAATCGCGCCCGGGTGGCTCAGTCAGATCTCAGTTCGTGAGTTCGAGCCCTGTGTCGGGCTCCACGCTGCCAGCTCAGAGCCTGGAACCTGCTTCGGAGTCTGTGTCTCCCTCTCTCTCTGCCCCTCCCCTGCTCATGGTCGCGCTCTCGCTCTCTCTTTCTCTCTCTCTTGAAAATAAACATTGAAAAAAATTTAAAAAAAAAAAGAAAAAAGAAAAAAGCAATTGTGGCTCCCAGAAGAAAGTTCCATCTAGAGAGAAAAGGTAAGTTTTTCCAATTAGAAGACACGGAGTAGAATAAAGTATATTGTTTTAAAGAAAGAGGAAGCCATTTCATCTTGAGGCCAGCTAAATTATTTGACAGCTAACGTACATGAATATATACCATAACTCTACCCTGCTCAGTAATGAATACATATCGGTGCCATTTGCTTTGGAGAAAATGATCTATGAGGCATTGAGTAAGTAAAATATTGCAATAAGTTATAATAAAAGTCTGTTCCTTTGAAGATGTTAAAAAGCGATAGGGATTAATTCCATAATACAGGAAGTGATACACAGAAATGCCTCAAGACACCGGAGCAGTCTAACTTGTCAAGGGCTTTTTCTTTCTCGAGATTTCGTGATTAAACATACTCACAAAAGGTCAAGGCGGCATTTGAAGATCCGCCCCTTGAACACAGTTGGAAGTGGGAAAGGGGTGGACCTGAGCACGGCAATGACTACTGTGAAGAATGTTGTTGCTCCCTCCTACTTCTCATGGCTACCGACAGAACGATCACTGCCTTTGCTGTCCAACTCGGCCTTTACACATCACCTGGCTCTTCCTCCCATCGCGCCCAGAGAGACGAAGAAAGTCCGTTCGACGGCAGGTGCGGCCCCCTCCACCAATAATCTGAAGAAGACTGAACAGCTCCGTTCTCTTCAGCTCTCCTGCTTTATTTCCCACAAAGACAATGAAACGACCGCACAATTTTTTGTTTGCCTTTAGTTTGGCCAACGCCGTAACCGAAAGTGTAGAACCAGTCAATGATACCTCTGGCTAAAATTTATTTCTGAGGACTGTCCCAGAGGAGCGATTTCTGAAGAATAATAGGCAGCTTTCAATTTACTTTATCACAGCTGGATATGAAGTTAAATCCCCGGCTAGAATTTAACCACCCAGAACCAAGCACCAGATGGCTTGTGTGCACCTCAACCCGACAGCTGTGTCCTGATATGCACAGCTGGGCTTCCCATTCGAACGACAATATTTAAATGATAACATTATGTAATGCAGAAAAATGTGTTTGGGTAGTGTGGGTCTTGAAAACTAGATTGCACAGTTGCTCTTAATAGTAAATGCACAGGCTCCGCGGCTAATTCGCATTCCTTCTATTTGTGGTGATGGGTCTTGGCTGGAGATAAGAGTTTACTGCCACGTGGCAACGTTCCAGTGCTATCTGCCCGTAAGGACTCTCCTGGGCGCTCACCGTGTTAGGTTTCCCTTCACATAAAAATAAGCACAACAGAGTTTTCACCGCGGAGCTGGAGACTTCTGAGGCTTTGCGACAATTGATAGACACCGCATTCTGCCAAGGTGGAGGAATTAAAAGGTACTTGGTAGAAAGCAGCTGCTGTCGAAATTCTTCAACAGTTTGCGGACTTGACTACTCATTTCCTCGTTGAGTCACAAATAAATAGCACCGGATGACAAACAAAACAAAACCAATACCAAAATCCAGCACTTTGAACAAACAAACAAACGCAAAACTGCGCGAAGGAAGGGCAGCCCTCAACGGAAATGTGTTTGAATGCATTTCAGACGAGAATGAAAAATCTGACCTATTTCAAGTGAGTGATGAATGAATGATGTGCGAGGCTTTAACTCCTAAGATATATAGAGGTGAGCTTTTTTTTTTTTTTCACAGTTTGACTGACGTTCCCTGCGGGGCTGTGCAAACTTTGATGAAGGTATGACTCACCCCGGTGATGCAGAGGAAACGTATCCTTAATATACACCCAAGGTAGTTGAAGATACAAGAAAGACAAAACATTTGTTTAGTAGGCAGGAGACCTGGATATCTTATCTCACTGCAACTTTTAGCTATTTAACTGCTATCAACTTGAATTTCTTCACCTGCAAAATGGGGGCCATCGATGAGATGGCCTGCGTGAGCGCGTTCAGAAACTTCTATGAAGCAGAAGAAGGTGGGGTGAGCATCATCGCTGTTTCGCTCCCTGGGGCACCCCCTCCACGGAGCTCCTCTCCCTCGCCTCTGTTCTGAGTGAACTAAAATAGAAGATCCAGGCGTGGTCGACAGATGCCTGCGAATCACTCTGAGAACTAATAAAGGCTAAGGCAGAGGAAATCCCTTACTTTGAGAGTCAGATGGGCTTCCTCGCATTAAACCCAGATTTGGCCACACTTAACCCAGCCAGGCAGGAACGAGCAGGGGCAAGGGATGACAATCCTGCCTGTCACTCGGCCTCCAGAGGGTGAAGGGCACAGGTGACCCTGTCCAATTTAGTCTCCCCAAATCTGTCACTGGAATAGCCGCTCAGGGGAAAGGAGTAGAGAGGCCAAGGGCTCAGTGAATACCCTCAGCAGGAAAGAAGATGGAGCAGTGAGGAAAAAGGATCCCTCCCTAATTTCGCTCGGCTTTTCCTTCTCTTCCTCCAGGCGACTGACACGGCCATGTTGGGTCAGCCAGGGTCTGGGCTCCTCTCCACAGGAGGACCCCGTGGTTTTGCAGGACTGTCTGACTTCTGCGCATATGAAGTCCATCCCTCCACACCAGGAGCCACCCCCGGGAGTGCCTTCCTGACACCACTGGGAGCAATGCAGATGTCACCCTCCTAGGATCAGAAACACGTCAGAGCATTAGAGTAATTAAATCAATGCCAAGGTCGCTCTGCATCCAAAGGCAAAAATGTATTCCTTATCCCATTTGTCATCCTGACTTATGTCCGGTCACATGGTCTGACAGAGCTAGTGGAACCTCGGTGACAGGCCTAAGTCCTTTCTTCCCCCTACGGGACACACCCAACCCAGAGCGAGCCTGCACACTCTTCCATGAAAACCTGCAATCTCACCACTTCTGGTCACCTTCACCACTCCCCGCGGGCCATCCCAAGATCTGCCTCCTTTTCCACTGCTCTTCAACGTACAGTCTATGAGTTTGGTGCTTTCGGTAAGTCCCAACAGGAGGAATATGTCTGGTCCGCTCACCACTGTATCTATAACAATACATAAGAACATGTCTGACACAGAGTAAGCAAGTAATACACACTTTTGAAAAGAAGAAAGTGAAGAAGGAAAAGGGGATAGAATGGGGGATAGAGGAAGAGGGAGAAGAGCGAAGAGGGGGGAGGAAAGAAAAGAGAATGAGGAAAGGAAAGAAAAAGGAAGGTATCAGCCACTAAGGACACGCCCAGGTTGTAAGTCTCCCCTTTTTCACTCTGAGGATTGAATCTGCCTTTAAAAGCCCAGAATGTACTAGTCAGCAGTAAATGAAAAGCACTGTTGTAATTTATTACACCCTCCTTATTTCTGAACTCTCTCGCCTTGGACTTCCACTAAAATAGGCAGTCTGCCCTCACTAGGATTTCCAGTCTCTCAAAACCTTCCACTGACTGTGTGTTAACTCTCTATCACTCACACACACACACACACACACACACACACACACACACACACACTCCCAGGGTTCAGAAGCACAGTGGATTTTGCCATGATCAGCTACACCAATAAATTTCCCACCAGACCAAGTAGACTCTCTCTCCAGTAAGGGATAATTCTCACTTTTTACATTATAATTGAGGTGCCTTGAAATGATACTACAGCAAGGCAAAAGACTGTGATAATTAGGATTCACTAATGTCTGGCTATTTGATTTAAAAATGGATCTTTGTTTATGCTCCACAATCTTTCTTGTTCAATTATTGCCATCTTTATGAGACTTCCCGTAATGAATCCTCTAAAATCTCTCACCAATTTCTCATCACCAGTTCCATTTCAAACCTGCTATAATCTTGGCAGGTGATTTCCACTACTCCTCGAAAAGATCAAGATTATCAGGCGGTAAGTCCCCCATTTTCCTTTAATCTCTTATTCTCAAAAATAACCATCTTTTTATCCCAGAGGGAGAATTGCCCCTTTCCTCTCAATCTCCCACTGAGCACCAGTCGTAATTCGGATGTTGAATGAGGTGTCTTTGATCCCTGAGATCTAAATAAGATTGGCTCAAACTCCATATTTACACTCTGCTGAAGTCTAAAGTCCTTCAAAAAGTTTCTAGAAATTTAGAAAGGTCTTGAATTCTCAAGGCTGCCTTAGTGTCTGACCTCTTCCTGTATGTATTGTTCCTATGATGTACTACACTGAACCAGAAGTGACATCCAGCCTTGACAACAAAAAAAAAAAAAAAAAAAGGAAAGAAAAGAAAAAACATGTTGCTGAGCATTGTAGGGCTCAGCGAAAAGGCCAAGCGACATCATTCTGGCCAATGAGAATGAAGCCATATTCTGCTGGCAGTATCTGGGGAATGCTTCCGTCTTCCTACTCAAAAGGGTAGGGTGTGGCTATGACACCCTTGACTTGGCTTGCGTGTGCTAAGTCTGGAGCCACAGTACCTGTCTTGTGACCATAAGGCAACGAATAAGTTCTGACATTTTAGAGCTATTGAACCAACGCCAAAAGTTTTACACTTACTGTTTGGTACAAAAAAAAAAAAAAAAAAAAGCAAATCTCTTTTTCCTTGAGCCACTAAGTTTTCTCTTATTTGGTACTGCAAGCACTTAAAAGTGACACAAAATTACGAAAGTTTACAATCACAGTTATCATAACCCTACACCGAAGAATTTCAGCCTTCAAAGATGTATGATCTAAGCCTTCACTACAAGAGCCATGCGGTAATCAGGGCACCTAAACCACCAAGTCCCATCAGGGCTTTGAGATGCAATGAAAATTATAAAGATGGTGGGAGGGTCGAAAACCCTCTCCTCAGAGTGATACCTCGTGCGATAATCATGTCTTCAAACCACCCGACTCCTTGCATTTGCCCTGAATTTCGAGACCTGCCTAATTTCCAAATCTGCCCTGATTCGTAGGAAACCCAACTATTAGTAATAGACGACCTCACAGCTCATCACCTGAGCCGTGCAACAGTCCTGGATTCCCACTGTCGACCTTCACTCATGACCCAGCACGACACTATTTTAATTGCTACAGCCAATTGTATAAACGCAGTGTAATGTCTGACAGATTAATTCTGAGAAGTTATCTATATATACAGAACTACAATTTAAAAGGCAGTAGAAAACGACACATTTTTGTTCAGCCATAAACTAATGTTACACCTCCACTAAAAGTGTTGTTGTATGAGCAGGTAGGGGTTTTCGGGGATGCTCAAAATATTATATTTGCTGGCATGAGGAGTGATGCTATGGGTGTTCATTTTATGCAAAATTCTTTAAGCTGCCTATTTGTTTTATGGACTTTCCTAGATTTACAATGTACTTTACAATATAAGGGGTTTAAAACAGCATCAAGAATATTAGTGACGTGCAAAGAGGTTAAAGATAAAAAACCACGTTACACAACAATGTGCACGATGCTAAGATTTTTCTCCAAACAGATATATCCAAAATGTTAAGAGGTATGTGATCTTCTGTGACAGTGAGCATAGAGATTGTTGAAGAAGCACGTTTCTAAAAAATGAAAAAAGTAAATACTAAGTCATATGTAAAATAATCTTCGTATGAACCATTGGGAAGTAACATACTAGTTGGATAGTCACACACACAAGATACATTTGTTCACCATTACGTTTTCCCCTTTAAGTTATGATCGACATAAGATTTATTTTACACAGTGACAGGACTCACTAACAATGACTTACTGTCCTAAAGTCATTGTTACTTTAGCATTTTGCTTTGTTAAAGTTCTTCACTAAAATAATCTGTGACACTAGTTAACAATGTCACAGTGATTTTTAAAATGGTAGGAAGACATCATGAAGCGTGTTCTGTTGCCCTAGACCTTTATTATTATAATGGATCACATTCATGAAGGCATCATAACATTATAAACAACTGTCGTAAAGAACAGATTACACTATGTAACATGATGTACTATATCCTTGTTATGATACCTTTATTGTAGCGCTGGCTGGTATTAATACGAAAAAAACCTGAAAATATATTGTATGTAGTTTATTTTGAGAAGAAATCACTTAATAGGCCAGTATTCCACTACACGGTCCTATAAGTCACCAAGGTGACTTCTAAAGGTTAAAAAGTCAAAAACAAGTTTGTGACCTGAATCTGTCACTGATGTGACAAATGGTTTCAGGGTCATAAACCAGAAAAAATATTTCAGAAACGAAGAATACCTTCTTTCCTCATTTACAGAGTAGCACTTACTTCTGTATAATGAAACACACGCTAATTTCGTGCAGGACGTACAATCAGAAAGTAACATCAAGTGCTCACAGATTAACGTAAAAACAGATTGAAATGAGAAACGCGGTACCACAACCCTCTAACATTAGCAACAACAGCTGCTTCTAGTTTGTGAAACTGACAAGGGCAAATGCCAATCAAACAAATAACTTGTATTTAGATAACCCAGGTTCAGCGGGGAGTTTCTGAAAAAGAAATTATTATTTCAATGCCAAGTCACGCTTACAGCTTTGAACAAGGAGCCAAACATGGGCATGTTTCTCAAATGGATTTCACAGCATCAGTGCAAGAGCCGGAGGGGATGGCTTAGTTTTTTAAGCCTCAGATTTGAAATACCGAGACTCCCTGCAACTCCAGCGTTAAATCCTCTGTGGAACCACAGCTTCAAATGCTATCAGGAGAGACTCAACTCTTCATCCCTCTGAGACTGATAAATTGAAAGCCATGAAGTTTAGAGGAAATGGAGGGGGGCCTGGAGCCTGATGAACCCCCTCCCCTTCCCCACCCCGCACAGGAGATCTCTATTTGTAATATCACTTAAGGCTCCATTTCAGGCTGTCGCCTTGGTAAGACTTGAGGCTGATGTTTTAAGACATTCATAAATCTCACAGCCCTGCGATGGACCATGTTTATAAACATGTAAAGTTTAGACAGCTCAAAGTAGGTGGACAACTTTATTTTTAATTCCCATTTAAGATAGTCGAGGAAATTCTAAGTGCTTGCTTTAAAAGGCATTATAGGTAGCTGGCCTACTCTTTATAATTCCTGTAGAAATTTCTGAATCTCAAATTGATTTCTTTTTGCTGCTTTGTACATTTCTGGGCCGCCCCCTCCCTGACATCATTTGAAGGCTGCTGGCTAAACTCCAGTTAAACAAAAGAAATTGTATTTGGTCTGCATAGCACTCTACCCTCACTCACAAAACTTTAAGAACACTCACGTTCTCCGTGTTTCAGATAAAGAAAAATGGGTGCCCCGGGAAGATTAGGTGGGTAAATCATGGCCAACAGGTTGTTGTCCTAGGTTTTAAAATCCATGTTTTGTGGGGTGCCTGGGTGGCTCAGTTGGTTAAGCGTCCAACTTCGGCTCAGGTCGTGATCTCACAGTTCATGGGTTCGTGAGTTCGAGCCCCACCTCAGGCTCTGTGCTGACAGCTCAGAGCCTGGAGCCTGCTTCAGATTCTGTGTCTCCCTCTCTGTCTGCCCCTCCCCTGCTCACGCTCTGTCTCCTCTCTCTCTCTCAAAAATAAACAAACATTAAAAAAAAAAAAAAATTTAAATCCACGTCTTGAGAATCTCCCTGAGATTCTATTCTATCTTATCGAATAAGGAAGTAAGTTCTATTTAGGAACATAAACATCTTACCAAAAGAAAATCTTACCAAAGAAAATTATGTAATGCTGTCCACATTGTAATAAAAATAGTCTATAACTAATTCTTTCCTCAGTAATGCGACCTATCTCTGCTGTTATGCATAATAAATGATTTAAGAGAATGAAAAATTGGACAGGATGCTGGGAAAGTCGTGGCACAATTTTTTTTTAAAGGTCCACTACCTACTTGATCAACAGATGTTTCATTTAGATTCACCTCAAACTAAAGCATAAGCCTCTAGTTCTATGAAAACCTACAAATAACATGAGGGGCCTTCCAAGACTAAAACTCAAACTATTCTCAAATTTTAGTCAAAGAAAAATTAATCCATTAGGAATGCAAATACCCAGAGCATGTTACCACCTTTATGATAGAGCCGCAGATAGGACATTAAGTTTAGGTTAACTGGATGGTGGACCCAATGGGTATTTTAATAGATGCTAAGAAGCCACCAAATAAGTCTGATTTCTTTGGGGTGGCATATTAATTATTTTAAATATAAATATCCTTGGGGAAACTGACCTACTGAAATCTTTTCTCAGACATTCCCATTATAGTATAATTTAGCTGTGTTGCATTTCTCTGACAGGAATTGATTTCAAGTGGCAGAATTTTTTCAAATGGAAAAAAGAGTGGACTTAGTGGAGGTAACAAAGTTCGGGCTCTTTCAGCCAGAAGAAACACAAATGCCCTAAGAACAAAGGAGGAGTGACAGGCAGCAGTGGGTGGACTTCTCATGTATTATATTACATAATTTTATATTATATTACATATATATTATATATACCATGTATAATATATATTATTTATGCCATATATAATTATATATTACATATTATTATATATAATTATGTATAATATGTAATATATAATTATATATTACATACATATAACATATTATATATTATTATATAATATAATATATATTATGTATTATTATATAACATATTATATTACATAATTTTTTGCTGAAGTCTTGTCCTAGCTCCTGAGGTATCAAAAATACTAAGGCTCAGTTCGGGTGCTAATGAAAATTAATAAATGCATGATATATGTTTTCCTTACTTTCTTATTCTGTTTCATCCCCTCTTTTAAATTTCACATTTACCCTGATTACACCAGCACAGATGACTTATTCCTCCTCCAAAATCACATAGCAGAGGGGCACCTGGGTGGCTCAGTTGGTAAAGTGTCTGATTTGGGCTCAGGTCATGATCTCACAGTTTGTGAGTTGCAGCCCCGTGTGGGGCTCTGTGCTGACAGCTCGGAGCCTGAAGCCTGCTTCGGATTCTGTGTCTCCCTCTTTCTCTGTGCCCCTCCCCCACTCACACTCAGCACCCCCCCTCAAAAATAAACATTAAAAAAATTAAAACAAAACAACCCCCCCCCCAAAAAAAATCCCACAGAAGTTTACATCAGTTCTCCTCAATTGCACCTACCTTTAATTAACAGCACTTCCCTGCCTTGCAATAATTCTTCCAGGCTATTTTGTGCTGTTTAAATTGTGTCTTATTTCACAGCAATGAAGCCTTGAAGATTTGGAAACTTCACAACTCCCACTAAGTGAATATTTTAAAAGTCTGGAGAAATTTGTAAAAATGTTTGTCAAAAGCATTTGATCACGGGGCTTCCTGTGGCAACAGGATCAGGTACTCCAGAGCCCCAAAGGGATTATGGGTTCGTGTTGGCGCATAGGGCCCAGACAACCACACTATCAAAAATAAGCAACGTCTGCCATGCATGTTGCTAAAAACAAGGCAACGGATCTAAAAATGGAGTTGTTTATGCTAAGACCTAGTCACCAAGACAAGACTTACTTACAGTTTTGGCTCTCCCAGAAACAGAACCTTAAACCAGTCAATCAGGAATCTCATGATGAGCAGGTAATCTGCCTGATGGTCCCCGGCCAACCCCCAAAAAGAAAGTAGTAACCTTGTAGGAATTAACCCACTGTTTGGACTACTGTAACTTCCTTGTTCCCGTCTCGCTCTCCCTATAGAAGTCTTTCATTTTGTGCAGCTCCGTGGAGCTCCCTTCTATCTGCTAGATTGGATGCTGCCCGATTTGAATCCATTTTGCTCAAAGGAACTCTTGAATTTGTCAGTAGGCCTGTTTCTGTCTTAACAGTTCTGGGGCGGGAAGAGAGAACCCAGGGAGCAACAAGCAACCAGGTGAAGGTACCTTTGAGTCCCCGGAGCTCGCTGCTTTCCCGCTGCCTCTGGGGGTGCTGGCTGGATCCTGCTGGGATCTGGGATGCTGGCTGGGTCCTGCTGGGATCTGGGGGTGCTGGCTGGGTCCTGCTGGGATTGGCAGCATTTGCATTAGGAGCTTTCAGACTTCATCTGCTGGTTTGTTTTTCCCGCTCAAGTCTGACCTAGAAGCTGGATGGGTTCTGGCTTAAAAACCGGGACGGGTGCTCCTTAGAAACTGGGCCGGGTCCGACTCGGAAACCGGGCCAGGTGCTCTTGTGAAACCGGACCGGGTCTGAGTCGGAAACTGAGCCAGGTCCTAAACTGGCCAGAGCGCCGTGGGTCTGGCATAAGCTGGACCAGGTCCAGCGTGAGGTGAGGGTGAGTAAAATTTTAAGTCTCAACAAGCAGGTTAAACTTACCAAAACTAATCTTGAATTACAGTGGCCACCATGGAGAACTTTAAATCACTTTAGATAAACTTACCCATTTTAGGAAGTGCCCTAGAATAAAAGGGGTCTTGGTGAAACACTACCATAAGGCGGGGAGGAAAATTATTTTTCCTCCTCTACAGTTTCTGGGGACCAGGAGGAGACTTGTAGGACACCCCACTCCCTCTGCAGCCTACACACAGGATCCCGGGAAAACTGGCAGAAGCTGGCAAATGGCAAGAATTCTTACCAGGGTCAGCTCTCCCAGATCTCCGTCTGGGGTGTCTGGTTGAGAGAGGAAGGTAAAAGTCCACTCTGTCCCTTCCTTTCCAAATTCAGATTGGCAGGCAAAAAACATTTGAAGAATTAGATCTTTGAATTGCGACACATGAATTTGCTTTTTAGGTGCCCTCTGGCTGTCAATCCTTTCTCTCCCAGGGACAGCTGTTGCATTCTTCTTTGTCTCATTTTGTGTCTGGAGAACTTGGCTTGGCACCTGTCAGGATTGGGCGCCCAGAAATATGGCCATGCAGAAATGCGGGTTGCACTCCATTTGTGCCTGTGGTGCTACTGATTGCTGTCGGCCCTCAGGAAAATTGTCTTTATTTCTTCCGGTTATCTTTGAGAGTGGCTCTGCTCTTGGTAGGGTAGGAACTTTTAAACCTTCTCTGAGGACGCCTCTTAAATGCAAAGGGTTGTTCCATACCTTCAGGGAGCATTTACTATTTGTCTCACCTGAAGCCTGACAAGATATTCAAAAGGATGCTTTTTAATGTCAGAAGGTGGCCAAATTGGAAATTGATAGAGTTTGATAAAAACTTTTTTAGGTGGGGCGCCTGGGTGGCTCAGTAGGTAAAGCGTCCGACTCTCGGTCTTGGCTCAGGTCACCATCTCACCGTTCGGTTCCTGGGTGTGCACCCTGCTTTGGGCTCTGTGCTGAGCCCCTTCCTCTCTCTCAGCCCCTCCCCGGCTCATGCTTGCAAGTGCCTGCAAGCCTTCTCTTTCTCACAAAATAAATAAATAAACTGAAAAAAAAATAACTTTTTAAGGCCTTGTCCCCTAAGCTAAAATGAAGCTACGTACCCAAAGGGAAAGAAAAAACATTCTGAAGCCCTTGTAGAAGGATTTACTAAAACATTGCAAAGACACACAGCTCTAAAGCTAGAAGACAGGAATGCTTTGATTTCCATCTCAAACGAAAATATTCTCCCTGATATAAACATGCAAAGTGGCCGTAATAGATTTGAATGCGTGGGTCAGCCAAGTGACATCATTCGGGATGCAACCCAAGTCTTTGAGGAATTAAATACAGCTGTACCTGTCTTACAAATTAAGTCTTGACAAGAAATGCGGCTCCAGAAACAATTCAAAGGCCACCTATCCCTTTTATCAATCCCCCAAGCCTCCCCTATTAAACAGACGTAAGTAAAACTTTACCAATGAACTTTTCAACAATACATTTTATAGCACGTCTACTTAAAAATAGTTTTCAAAATCTTTACTATTTTCAGTTTCTCTTTTAACAATGGCAAGTCTCCATTCCACCTTTATTCAAACGTGCATTTAGCACCTAAAGGTGTCAGGCACAAGGTGGAAGACACTAGAAACGGGAGCCCTTCTTGCCCTGAACCCCGGGGAGGGTGCACTTCGGTGAACCCTCGTGTCTCCGCTTCTTCCGGCTCAGCGACTTATCATGACAGCACATCCTGCAAAGAGCTGTGGTTCTCAGCAAGCGTGATTCACCCCTACGCCATAGCCTCCGCAGATCTCTGAGGCCAGGGATCCTGGAGTACATTTTGAATTTGGAAATTTGTCGACTTCAGCTTTTAATGTAAAGAATAAGGTTAAAACCAATGAAAATGTTCCCAGGGCCACGCAACCGGGGACTGCGTAAATTTCATACTGATTTCTCAACACAGGACTCAGTCTGCCTTTACCAACGGGGACGGCAATCATTCGGTCAACTCGAAGAAAACACAAACCCCGGAGGACCTGAAGGGTCCCCGAGCACCGAGCCACAGCGCCCCCGGGCCAGGAACCTCCGGGGGTGCTGCGGCTTCGGCGGTCCCGCGGCGGCCAATCTCGCGAGACCAGAGGGAGCCCTGACCGCGCCCCCGAGGGAGCCGCCGAGTGCGGCGGCGGGAGGCGGGGCGCGGGGCGCGGCCGATCACGAGTTCCGCGAGCGCGGCCCCGCGGGCTCAGCGGCCGCGCGGGCCTCTCTCCGCCGGGCGCGCGGCCATGGCGCGGAAGTGGAGTCTCCCTCTGCTCCTAGTGCCGCTCCTGCTCGGCCCAGGCCTCGCGCGCAGTTCCAGCCCTCTGCCCCTGGTCCTCAACACTTGGCCCTTTAGGAACGCGACCGAAGCAGGTGCGCGGCGGCGGCCGGGGGCGGGGGCTGCGGCCGGCGGGCTGACCCCTGGGCGGACACAGGAGCCTCACCTCCGGGCCTTCCTGCACCTCCGGCACCGCTGCGCCTCTTGCACTGGACCCTTACGGAGTCCTCCCTGCCCGCAGCCGCTTTTTACGTCCTCACTTCGCATTCCGCCTCTGTTCAGCCCCGCGCCCCCATGCTTTCCGCCCTGCTGGTGCCTGACCCGCAGCAGTTAGGCCTTTCTGCTGGGACTCCTCCACGGGCGCCTACGCGTTCTTGCCTGACATCCATACTGCTGTCACGGGGAGGGGCGGGGGCTGTCTCTTGTCTACTGTTCTACTTCACCTTTCTAGCCCCTCGGATCTCCCCAGTACCATGAGCTCAAGTGCAGCTTTGCAAACGGCTATTAATTTCCCATACAGACCCTTTTTACATTTACTTTCTGGTGTTCTGTGCTGACATTCTGTATTTGCCACCTGCCGTAGAGTTTCAATCTTGGTTGGCCATTAAAATCATCTGTGGAACTTCCCGTGCCTGAGCCCTACCTCCTGAGATTTTGATTTAACTGCTGGCAACAAGACATTTGTTTTGTTTCCTTTAAAGCTTTCTAAGTGATTTTGATTTGCAGCTAAGACGGAGAACCACTAAGCTATCACCTCTTTCGCGATTTATTGCTCTTAATGCCCAGTCTGCGTGAGGTGCCTATCTACTGTGCTTTCATTCCATCCTGTCCATGCCATGAACTTGTCATGTATTCATTGGATTGCATATGTTTGGCTCATTCATTCCAAGACCTACTACCCCAAGAGTAATTTCCGACTCCTTTCCCCCCCGTCTGAGGCTGCTGGTACAACTCACTGGGGCAGAAGTGGCTCCAGAGCTTGGCGGACAAAAGTTTGGGTGTTAGAGGCAGTGCATCTGATTCAGAAAAGGCGGAAACAGGTTGTGAGAAAGAAATTCCCGGCCTTGAAGCCATGATGAGAGAAAAGGTGCAGTGGCCAACGCAGGGGACATATAAAGGTTCTCTGTAGTGAAAGGGGGAACTTCTTGAAATACACTTTCAATTCTGTAGGTCCAGTAGTTAATGCTTAAAAATGACCCATAGTAGCACCTTCCCTTCAAAGAGTTCTGTTTTTATTAGTAAGACATTGACCACCAAAGATCTTTCCACCCCTTGCCAAGGTACGGGGCTCCAGAGAACAAAGCAGTGCCCAAATGGCTTTTGAATCCTGTTCCAGTTGTGTGACCTTGAACAAGTTCCTTAACCTGTCTGGGTCTGTTTGCTCCAACTTAAAATGAGGAGACTAATTGGACAGTACTTACCTGAAAAGCTGTTGTGCAGATTAAATGGATTAAACGCTGTGAAGCCCACATTGTAATTATTTGCTGTTAGGAAGTGGTTATTGAGACTTGCCATGATTGATGTTACCTTAATAAAAGTCCTCGTTGTGTATATTTTTAATAATCTAATGATACAGAAGAAATTTATAAGCCCGTGATTTAATGAACTTTCAATTTAACTGCCTTTTAGTGCCTTCAATTATAAAATTGAAGGAGAGAAGACATTTCTTACACAGCATAGAAATATTAGTAGGTAAAAAATAAAAAAACCCTCACTTTACATCAATAGTGTTTAAATTCTTCACAGTAAATAGTTGCATTATACAATTTGTCTGTATCACTCATTTACTTAATAAAGTAAAATTCTGTTTAAGGGTAAACATGAAAATATTTTTTTAGATGAGTGCTCAAAACATCTCTGGTTTGTTGCATTTGGCATTGGAAAAAATATATATATAAACCAGCACTCCTGGGATTTGATTAACAGCGTGGAGGACGTTAGCATCTGGAGGCTCTCCCTTGGATGCAGTTGAGCAGGGCTGTGCTGTGTGTGAGAGGGAACAGTGTGACGGTACCGTGGGCTTTGGAGGGAGTCCTGATGAACTTGGAGAGACCACACTGGATGCCATGATCATGGACGGGTAAGAAATCTTCACCCCATGTTGAGTCACACTGATCAGTCTTCTGATCTACTTGCTTCTACTGAGAGCAAGACGGACGAATACGTAAGTTTCATCAGGTCAGAACCCCTAGCTTATGGTGCCCAGCCTTTCCAAACACAAGTTAAGAGAAAGTCATTAGAATAATAGAAATTTCACATGGATGCAGTAGTCTCCTTAGAACACATAGAATCCCACACTACAGAAATACGTCTCTAGACGTGGTAAACAATCACTTAACTGACTTCTATGTACGGTGTGGTTTGCATGACCTGAAGCCTTAAAACTCTTTAGAAGCCATGTTTAAAAGTCGGGGTGGGAGGGGGGGTCGCACCTGAGCAGCTCAGTCAGTTGAGTGTCTCACTTTGGCTCAGGTCATAATCTCGCAGTTTGTGAGTTCAAGCCCCACAAGGGGCTTGGGGCTGTCAGTGCAGATCCCGCTTTGGATCCTCTGCCCCCCTCGCTCTCTGCCCCTCCCCCGCTTCTGCTATCTCAAAAGTAACAACAACAAAAAAGCTAGGAGGAACTTTGAATTGTGGTGCTGTCGGAGTATGCTGTAGGTTGATTTGCTATTCCTTAATTTATCTGATCATGGGAATTTGTATGCACTTCATGGATGTGGTATCATCTTTACGTTAAGACAGTGGAGTTTATCCTACAAAGCTATTGCTTGGAGTAAATCAATGTAGTTTTTATCTGTGAACCTGAGAAAGTACTTTAATAAATCTGACTGTGCTTCTTTTCTTGCAGCACTACAATGAACGTAGGAGCAGTGGGAGGTCTCAGACGAATTAAAAACGCTATTGGTGTGGCACGGAAAGTTCTGGAACATACAGCACACACGCTTTTAGTGGGAGAGTCAGGTATATTGTAGCTACACTGGAACTTTATCTAGTCCTTTGTCTATATTCCTCACTGTGAAAATATAAAATAGTAGATAAAAGCCAAGGCAAGGTCAAATTCTAGCTGTTTTGCTTAACATCTATTTACCATCAGATAAGTTACTTCTAAATTCACACTTTCTTCATCTGTAAAATAGGGTTTTAAAAATTAGTTCATTATCTATGGGGAGATAATTGCTGGATGGAAATATGAGTCAACATCATTTCTCCTCCTGAACTAGTTGCACAGAGCGCAGAGCATCCTTAACATCAAAAGATGGGCACCAGCGTATTTTTGTCCCTTGCTTGAACGTCTTCCAAGTTATATGCCAAAAATCATACCATGATCTATAATCAAATATACTTAAAAATTTTTTTAAACATTTTTTAAGTTTATTTTTATTTATTTTGATGAGATATAGAGAGCAAGTAGGGGAGGGGCAGAGAAAAAGGAAGACAGAATCCAAAGAAGGTTCCACGCTGTCAGCACAGAGCCCGACGTGGGGCTCAAACTCATGCACTGTGAGATCATGACTGGAGCTGAAATCAAGAGTCAGATGCTTAACCAACTGAGCTACCCAGGCACCCCCAAAATACTTTTTTTAATATATTTTTTAATGTTTATTTTTGAGGGAGGGGCAGAGAGAGAGGGAGACACAGAATCCAAAGCAGGCTCCAGCCCTGAGCTGTCAGCACAGAGCTGCACATGGGGCTCGAACTCATGGACTGTGACATCATGACCTGAGCCAAAGTCGGATGCTTAACTGACTGAACCCTCAGGTGCCCCCCAAAATCCGGTTTTTAATGTTGTATTAGCTAATAACTCCAGTAGGCGTCCTTCAATTGTGCCGAAATCCAGAATTAAAAACTGCCTGACAAACAAAAAGGTCTATTTGTTAATCATGCATAGAATCCAGTTGGCCCCTCGTGTGGGGTCTCAACACTGGGTATGGCGCCCTGGTTAGAACAGTAAGATTCTGTGTCGGTGAGCAGGGTGCTTTCCCTTTTGTGATGTGCAGGAAGGGGGATCGTGAAGGGGGTGGAACAGAGAGCTGTCACCATACGCACTCCAGGGTCTCAAGAAGATCAGGTGAAACTGCCTTAACACCGTTCCCGTCTGAATATTGCTCTGAAAGTCTTTGTGCGACCCAGGATGGTATACCCCACTTAAGAGACCGCTGAGAACACTCCACGTACATGTGTTTTGTTTAGAAAACCGTGCTTAACTAATGTACATTTTCCTTCTCTTCCTAATCTCCAGCCACCAAGTTTGCTGAGAGTATGGGCTTTATCAGTGAGGATTTATCTACCAATACTTCCCGAGCCCTTCATTCAGATTGGCTTGCTCGGAATTGCCAGCCAAATTACTGGAGGGTATGTAGACATAATTCTTACAAGCAGATCATTAGAAAATACTCAGTGACATCCTGTCTGCCCTCTGTTGCCTAAGGTGCTGGTTATCACCCTGGCTGCACTTTAGAAACAATGACTGAAGGTGACTGTCTGGGCATGGATGTTCATGAACGTTCCTTAGCTGCTTCTCATGCACATCTCTGGTGGAAAACTCCTGGTTCCTTGCAGTAGCTTTCAAACTGACGGGTGTGCCGCAGGAAGAGGGGGTGTCCTCAGTCAGACCTGCTCTGCTTGTATTTCCTTGTGACAGAAGGTTCCAAGTCTAAAAAAAAATCAAAGTTTGGAAATCATTCATCTAGAATATGTCTTACATTTTGTCTGTGTGGAGTATACCCCTTATCTTACCCTTATTTGACTGGATCTATACTATTTGGTGTCTAGTGTGTTACTGCTGGGATAATTTATCCTTAAATCACTGGGACTTTGAGCATAAATCAGGTTCTCTTTGCCATCCAGAACCCTTCTGTGGACTGCCTTGGTCTCATCTGTTTCTTCCCCCAAATCCTAATTACATTTGAGTAAGGAGTCTCTGGGCTTAGTTAGCATCTAAAAGCGGCAAATGGATAAAACCAGGTCAGGGGAGGCACTAAGTGTGCTAATGAGGAAGACATAGGTAGTAGGTTTCTTGATCAAATACTAATCCACATATACAACCTAAATTAATGGATTTGGATTATTTTCTTGTGTCTTTGTGATCCACAGAGTAATCTACAAGTACAACTTAGAATATGCTCACACAAACGTAGCTTTGAAATAAAGAAGCGTTTTGGTTTTTTTTTTATTTAAAGTTAATTTATTTATTTGAGAGAGAGAAAGAGAGAGAGAATCCTAAGCAAGCTCCACACTATCAGCATGGAGCTGGATGCAGGGCTTGATCTCACGACCATGAGATCGTGACCGAAGCTGGAATCAAGAGTCAGATGCTTAATTAACCGTCTGAGCTGCCGGGACCCCAGAAATAAAGAAGGTTTTTAAAATAGATTTTCCTTTAAATCTCAGAATTCTTCATTGGCCAGGGAACAGATTCTGAAATTTAAAGGTAGGGCTGTGTACCTGATTCCTTTGAGGATTAAGATCTAATAAAAAAAAAATCTTCATTTGTTATCTGCCACTGTGCTGAGAACTTTAGCCGTAGAGAGAGAAAAATCAAGGATCGTTTCCAGACATAGATGTCTATTATTCTACGTTATGTAATTCTGAGATAAGACTAGGTATTAAATAGAATTATATCTATCTGTTCACATAAGACTCAGCTAATCTTTGGTTTTTAATTCATAGCTTTCTGTTACCAGACATCCTTTTGGTTTCTTGCTCATGTTTAGTCATTGTATGTAACTGCTTGCCAATTTCTAAAATGAACTTTCCTAAAAAATAAAACTTAAATCTTGTTTGCAGAATGTTGTGCCAGATGCTTCAAAATACTGTGGACCTTACAAACCACCTAGTGTCTTAAAGCAAGATGGTCCTACCTATAAAGAAACAGGAGATAATTACAGTCATGATACAATTGGTAATTTGCCTTTTACATAACTTTCATGGTTAAAGTTCAGCCATTTTTTTTTAATTTTACTTTAGAGAGAGAGACCATGTGAGCCGGGGAGGAGGCAGAGGGATAGAGATAAAGAATTTTAAGCAGGCCCCACACTCAGCTCGGAGCCCAATGCAGGTCTCGATCCCACGACCCTGGGCTCATGACCTGAGCTGAAATCAAGAGTTGGAGGCTTACCTGACTGAGCCCCTAAGGTGCCCCAAAGTTTGGCCATTTTTAATTGCCTTCCTGTAGTTCTTAACTTCTTTATCCCTATTTACAGTGCCAGATGGTGATTTTAACTGTTTTAACTGCTAAATAAGCGTGCACACACATTCTTTTCATCACATCTATTTACATTTTGGTAAATTACTTTATACAGGGCTCCTAAAATCTAGTGATTATCCACTTGTAGATATTTAAATCTTTATTTCATATTTACTTGGGCTTTTTTGTAGTTTTTATTTATTCATTTACTTAAGTAATCTCTACCCAACATGGGGCTCAAAATCAGGACCTTTGGATCAAGAGTCACATGTTCTTCTGACTGAGCCAGTCAGGTGCCCCTATTTGATGTGTAGTTAGTTCTTTAATAATTTTATGTTGTTTGCTGTATCTGAGCTATAATGTTGAAAATTTCCCTTATTCTATATCAGTGATTTTTTTTGGAATTACCTTTGAAAGGTAACTGAGTAACTTGAAGAGTAAGGATATGGAAAGTCTACCAAATGATGCTGACACTGGGTTCTGAAACAGTACAAATGACACAGCCAGTATAAGTTTCAGTATTCCTGAGCTTCCTATTTTCTTCTACCTGAAATTAATGAATGAGGATATTTATATTACCAACAGTTCAATTATTTCTTTATACTTGAGGTAAACCTCAGAGTTGATACAATGATTTTTTTTTTTTTAACTTCTAGGCATGGTTGTAGTCCATAAGATGGGGCGTACTGCTGCTGGTACATCTACAAATGGTATAAAATTCAAAATACATGGGTTAGTGTTTCGAAAAGAACAGATCTCGCAAATATGTATTGAGTGTAAACCAATATGTGCAAGGTGCTAATGGGAGATGCAAAACATAAAGCACAACCCTACCCTCACAGCTGAGATAAGTAAATGTGAACGAAAATAAATTAGTACGTGCTAAGTGCCACAGGAGTGGGCGTCACAGCTAGTGCTGCGGAGCTCAGGGATGGGAGTGGTGCCTGAGTAAGCAGGGCAGGCAGTTGGGGAGACCAGCAGAGAGATCCTGGGGGCTGAGCCTGAGCCTCAGGAGGGGAAGGGAGCTTGAGTAGTACACGCTCGAGTTCAGGGCTCCCCCTGGAGGGGAGAGAAATAGCATGAATGTCGGGTACCTGGGAGGAGGCCCGGAGCCAGATTTCAGAGAGTCCTGAGTCACTTGAGAGATTTCTGGATTTTGTTTTAAAATAGCAGAAAAACACTGAAGGTTTATTACAAGGAAAAACCTTGGTAAAATTTTGGCACATCAGATAGAAAGCAGGAGTAGATTATAGATGAGGAAAACCAGTTTGAACCTATTGAGATAATCCAGAAATCTGATGATAAAGGATAGTAATAATTGAACAGTCACTGTAAATCTGTGCCGTCCTGATATATAACCAACTGGTATCCAATTCTTACATAATTAGGTTTATGGAAACCTTAGCTGAAAAACTAATGAAAATCTTTGATCTGTGTGTTCCGATGAAGAATTTACTTAAAACGATCCTGAGTGGCGAATTAGCAACATGCCCTATTGTGGAAACCTCCCATAAAACAGTGTGTGAATTCACTCTTGGTCTCCTGTCCTAAATCACTGTGCTGTGCCCTCACACAGTCGAGTCGGAGATTCACCGATACCTGGAGCTGGTGCCTATGCCGATGATACCGCAGGAGCAGCCGCGGCCACTGGGGATGGGGACATCCTGATGCGCTTTCTACCAAGGTGTGAGTCCTCACATCTCTGACCCTTGGAGATCCTTAGGGGGGATGTTGTCTGTCAAGACAGAAAGTGATGGTTTGTGCCACGCAGTCTGATTTTGTGGGTACCAGCCCTGCTTAGAAATCCTACCTCCACACTCTCCACCTATCATTTTTGATGATAATTTAAATTAAGTAATCATTGTCCTCTGAAATAGAATATTTCTTGCTTTACTTCACAGATGAGAACACTTATGATGCATTTAAATAATTTATGCAAGGCCACTGAGTAAAGGAAGGGTGATAATTGGCGATAAAAGCGGGGAAGTCAGTCACGGTGTGCAATTAATTACTGAAAGATGATCATTACGACTGGATGTTTTGCACATGCCCAGTACTTCCCCCACTGATTGTAGCCCCATTTCCTGTTTAAATAGAACCTCTCTCTCTTTTTTTTTTTTAATCACTTCTGGCTGTTGTTACTGGGTAGCAGTTACTCAGCCAGAGCGGAAGATAATAGTCCTCATCTGAAATTGAGGGACAGATTAGCTGAAAAGACAGACATGGGGTCAAGGTTTACTTCCTTTCGTGTTGATGCTTTCAGAGGTGCTACCAACTTCTCTGTATGTATTTCATCACACATGTGACAGCTCGGATGGTTTTAGGTGTCTTAACTTCGCGTTAACACCCTTGGACTTTGTTCTGTGATGCTTAAGTTTCGCCTCTGTTTAAACCAGCTACCAGGCTGTAGAGTATATGAGAGGAGGAGAAGATCCGACCGTAGCTTGCCGGAAAGTGGTTTCAAGAATTCAGAAGTATTTTCCAAACTTCTTTGGGGCTGTGATATGTGCCAACGTGACCGGAAGTTATGGTAAGTTTTATGTGGAATTCGTATTTGTGTGAACTCGTAAATGTTGTTGCAAACGTACGCTAAAAAATACTCTGGTGTATTTTTGCTGCAATACAATGGAAACAGGGACCGTATCAGGCAGGCACCAGGTAAATGTTAATTGTTGATCGTCAAGACCCCCAGAGTCCTTAAATATACCTAAACCCCCCCTTTGGTTGACTACTAGTGGTTATGACCTACTCTTTGGCTCTTAATTCTTACCTTTGACATTGGTCCTACGTCAGGTTTAGCTTCAGCTCCAGTACATGCTGAGATGGGCTAACTCTAGTCAGATGCTTTTATTAATTTGAGGTCGATAGGGACAAATTATCTTCCCTGCTTCTTTTCCATTCATTATATTAATGTCTCAGTCATTTAGACCTTCTTGGGGCTCCAAGATACAAAATGTATTACTAATTAGTAAACCAAAGAAGTTGGCAGAATTATTTTTGCACAGCATTTGAGGCATGTCCTTTGCTTCATTAACTTTCTATATGAGCCTATCACCGTTTCAAAGTGTTTCAAGATCAACCACTGCTGCTTCTCATTAGTGCATTTTCAGATGGGGAAGAGATACAGCTTACTGATCAATATAACTTATTAGGTTAGACTGCTTATTATTGTTCTTTGATCTTTTCCTTCCCACAGTTCTGTATTTGAAAAACTTGTTTGAGGGATTCCTTATTCTTTTTTAAGTGCTGAGATACCAAAGTCAATAGACGTTATGGGGGGGGGGGAGAAGGCTTTACATTTAAAGTAAGTCGGTTTGATTGATTCGGTGTTAAGAAAGAAACCTTAGAAGGCTCAGAGTTGGATTTAACAAGATGTAAAAATGACAATTATATAATGGTAGATGAATTTAAAATTGACTCGTTCCTTAAATTATTGGCATTAGAAGAGGCCCCTGCAAGGTGTTTGCGGGGGGGGGGGGGGGGTGGCGGGGAAGAAGCCCCCTATTGCCATAGGGGTGTGTGGCTGGTCGGGCAGCAGGGAACCGCGTCAGTGAGGCTAACTGGATTAGACACAGAGTGTCTTAACAAAGAGCTCGTCTCGCTTTGCGTGGGAGTAGGAAAGTAGGAAAGAGCAGGGAGAAAGGGGAGGGGAGGATGGAATGGATCATGGTCACGTCCTAGTGGCTAGGGAAATAAAATGTGAAGCCCTTGCCTGAAAAAAATTATTTTTTTGCCAAGAAAAGGATATGAAAACAAAGTAGTGGTAGCAATGACCGCGTGCGTGCCTAGAGTCCCAGATCAGCCTATTCTGAGGTTCAAAGGGATGGCCTTCTCTCACGGACCGCCAGCTAGGGCGTGCACAAAGCATGCTTCTGCGTGGCTCTGTTCGCGTTGGGTTCACGACCGCCACCCGCAAGGCGAGGAAGCTACGTGTGTATTGACCGTACTCACGTGCGTTCTGTTTACCCGGATAACTTTCTCTCTTCTTGGCCCCAGGTGCCGCTTGCGGTAAACTTGCAACCTTTACTCAGTTTAGTTTCATGGTTTATAATTCTCTAAAAACTCAGCCGAGTGAAGAAAAAGTAGACTGCACCTAATCCTTCTCGTCTGTCAACATCTCTGTTTAAAGAAGAAAGAAACAAAGGCTGAAGAGGTCGCGCACCGTCCTCAGCTCACGTGCCTCGTGTATCCTACCTTCTCTGTGTAAGCGCAAAAATACACATGCGCTGAATTAGCACTTGCGGTTTCTACATCGGAAACGTTTTTGATGATCTTTTTATCTAAGCTTTGTATATGCCCTGAACATGAATGTGTGTGTGTGTGTGTGTGTGTGTGTGTGTATTTTCTGTATGTTTAAATTTTAAGTGATACTTGGATCTCTGCTCAGTGTTTCAAGACATTGCAACTTTGGGGATTAATTTCCATAGTGACATATTGAGGCCAAAAGGACTAATGGGTGTTTGGATACTTACAGTAATTAGAATACCCAAGGTTTTAGACCCTAAGAACAACCTAACAATGAATCACAGCATGATTAGTCCTGATTCACTTTCATTACCTTACAGTGATGGGTCTCTTATCACTGATTATCAGTTTTACATAATGCTCCCTACTGACTGGAAGAGGAAACAATGCTGTTAATAATAAAGTTGATTTTTGCATGTATTTGAAAATATTGGGCAGTCTTCTGATGAGCAACTGTGTTAATTTTTTTTCTTTTTCTTTTCCTTTCCCCCCTCTGATGGAGTTCTTAGCGTGTGAAGTTTTTTCTCCAGAAAAATCTCTGATCTTTTAGCTACTGATATCTAGTATGACAATTTGTTCTGAAAATGTTTTCTGGCACATGATTGATACTATGGTGTTACGAATCTCATGTGTAGAGGTTGGTGATGGCACTTAGAAACAGGCAGTGGAGCGCCTGGGTATCTCGGATGGGCATCTGACTGTGACTCAGGTCATCATCTCACAGTTCGTGAGTTCGAACCCCACGTCGGGCTCTCTGCTGACAGCTCAGAGCCTGGAGCCTGCTTCGGATTCAGTGTCTCCCTCTCTTGCTACCCCTCCCCTGCTTGCTCTCTCTCTCTCAAAAATAAACAACAACAAAAGAAATAGGCACTAAAATGGCGTCTAGCTTGGTATTGTTTTCGTCAGCATCCAGTCAACTATCTGACAACAAGAGAGGTGCACATGTGCCTTTCTAGCGTCATCTTTTCCTTCAAAATCATCATCTTTTACATCGGGAGTCATTCTTAAACCTGTATGTACAATATTCTTCTCAAAGCGTAGTATATCTGCTCTGATCTTTTTCTGCACTCATCGTAATATGCAGTGTTCTTTATAACTTACTTAGGGCTAGAAACCTATAGTTTTCAGAATGCTTTCAGGTCACTTGTTCTCAGACCTGGCCTGTATAATTGCCTGGAGAACCTCTTCACAAACACCCTCAGCTCGAGCTCTGAGAACCTAACAGCATCTTGAACCGATCTGCCTTGAGGACCTGTGTGTGACCTGAAGACTTCTGGAACACAGCCCCAGCACCCCCCTCCCCCGCCAACACACACACACACACACACACACACACACACACACACTTTTTTTTTTTGTATAGTCACACCTCAAAGTACATCCTTGGGGCAAAACATCCATGATCTGCTCTGGAGATGGGACCACGATGCTTAAACATTTCCTTCTGGTGATTCCCCCAGCCACTAGGGCTGTAAAAAGCAGTTTTACAGGAGGTGGGGTTGTGAACCTCTGCTTATCTTGCAGCTTCCCAAGATACTCGTCTGTCCCTAAGTCCCCTCAATAAACCATTTCTTGTCAAGCCGGACTTGGCAGCCTTTTTCTTCGGTCTTATGGAGGCTTTGGCCTTTGGAGGTCATTCTGCAAATACCTCCTTTTCATGGGACATTAGCCCACCAAATCAGAGTCTTTACAGATGGAAGTCTGAAATCTGGAATTAGCAGCGACTAATGGGAACTTGTAAACTAAGAGAGAAATAATCCTACAGCTTTACACTCACAGACCAGAAGAGAAAATCTTAACTTTTGACGGTTCTCATGAGGCATGGGGATTTGTGTAAACCTGACATTGAGCCTTGGAACAGGGAAAGGATGCCAAATTCAAACTTGCAGAATGTTTATGTTAAGGTGGGACCCCTGTTTTGTGTGGTGGCTATCTGTTCACATTTTAGGCAGCCAGGTGCTACCAGCAGAAAAATGGGAAGTCTGGGGTGCCTGGGTGGCTCAGTCAGTTAAGTGTCTGACTTCAGCTCAGGTCATGATCTCGTGGTCTATGAATTCGAGCCCCGCGTCGGGCTCTGTGCTGACCGCTCAGAGCCTGGAGCCTGTTTCCGATTCTGTGTCTCCCTCTCTCTCTCTGCCCCTCCCCCGTTCATGCTCTGTCTCTCTCTCTCTCTCAAAAATAAAACGTTAAAAAAAATTAAAAAAAAAAAAGAAAAATGGGAAGTCTTTATGACCTATCATTCCCCAGCAAATTAGGAGTTTAGCTGATAAAAACAACCCACTTATGTTTTTAAAAAGTATTTTTTCGGGGCACCTGGGTGGCTCAGTTGAGGGTCTGACTTGGGCTCAGATCATGATCTCATGGTTTGTGAGTTCAAGCCCCATGTCAGGCTCTGCACAGAGCCCGCCTCGGATCCTCTGTCTCCCTCCCTCTCTGCACCTGCCACCATTCTCCCTCTCTCTCTCTCTGTCTCAGAGATAAATATTAAAAAATATATATATTTACTCTTTCACTTTTCTTCTTCCTGATGGAAATAATTTCCCTGTGTATCTCATGTAGAAAGACAGAAATGGAATTACCTTTGGAAACACTATTTTTAGGTTCTAGATTTGAATACCGTATTATTTCAATGCTGCAGATGTGTTTTCTTTTGAAAAGCTAGAAATGCTTTGTTGTCCCTGGTGATGTGCACAGAGGGAGCTCACCTCTTTGATGATGAGCTTCTGGTTAGCAGCGTTCCCAGGAAAGACACGTGGGAAACTAGTGCAATAGCACAGTTTGAAGAGAGAATCGTGAGCCAATCATAAATGGAACTTAGAACTGGTAAAACTTGGTGAAAGCGAGAAAGTGCGTGGGATGGCAACCCTGGAAGCATTCATCATGACCTAACTTTTTATGGCAAACAGTAGTTGGGAGTTTGTGTCACATCTATCCTGGCTGTGCCTCTGAGTAGGTGCGAGGCTATCAGGTGCTTGGGGTCAAGGTAAGATCAGACTGCAACACTTTCCTCTCCATCCTGCCAGGTTGGCTTTTTGTTTTTGTTTTGTCTTTGACCCCACAGAAAATGTTCTATTCCTTGCCTATTACTGTCTATTACTACTTAGGAGAAAATAAATTGTCCTAGCACACACACGATTAGTCACCTTTAAGTGTTTCTGAGAACCTAAAAGCTGCCACTTGGATTTCGTTAGTCAGGTTTTCTATACTGTGTGGATACAAAGAGTTAGGCACACCCTTCCCACCACCTCATTCTGTTCCTGCCTCTTCCGCTCTTGACTTTCAGCTTTCCTTTCCTGTAAGGTTTCTAACATAACAAAGGAGTTTCCTGGGCTTTAATTGGGGCATTATCTTAGCTCAGTTTAAAAACAGCCATCAGAAAAACAAAGCATTGTGGTGTCAACTGTCTCAAAGTTTCTTGATTGTTACCCTAGGTGAACAAGACTCAGCTGTTTGGTATTTTTTTAGCACAACAGGTAAAGAGGAAAACCTTAGCCACAACTAGGTAATAAAGATGTTGGTAATTTCATCTTCATTTATTTACTTTGATTAATCCCTGGAATGATTTTTTTTTTAAAATAATGGGGCAGCAGGGGCACCTGGGTGGCTCAGTTGGTTACACATCCAACTAGATTTCAGCTCAGGTCATGATCTCACCTGTAAGATTGAGCCCATGTGGGATCTGCTTCAGATTCTCTCTCTGTCCCTCCTACCTCACACTCATAAATATAGATAGATAGATAGATGATAGATGATAGATAGATAGATAGATAGATAGATATAGAAAGACAGACAGACAGACGGAAATAAGCCTTTGTTACTGTGAACCAGAACAAACTACCTTCTTCTGACTGATATGTAAAATATGCCTAAGTAGTTGAAAAGTTTTATGGAGGTTATTAAACTTACTACAAATGAACTGTTTAAAAGACAAAAGGAGTTAAAAAAAAAAAGACAAAAAATACCTAGAAAGATATCGGTTAGAAATTAATCAAAAAGTTAAAGGCATTGCTGGGGAGGAAGGTTATGGATGGCTTTGTTAAGAATTCCCTTATGTGTTTAAGAAGCCTGTATGTGTAGTTTGGTTCCAACTATGACATTCTAGAAAAGACACAAGGATGGGAACGGTAAAAAAGATCAGTGGTTGTCAGGGATTAGGGAGGAGGGTGGGGTGAACAGGCTGAACAAAGGATTTTCAGGGCAGTAAGACTACTCCGCATGATACTACAGTGGTGGACATGGGTCACTGTGCATTTGTCCAAACCTACAGAACATAGAACACCAAGTGTGACCCTCATGGAAACTACTGGACTTTGGGTGACAGACCCGTGTCCATGTCGGTTCATGAGGCATAACAAATGTCCCATCCTGCTGCAAATGTTGATGGTAATATAATAGGGAAAGATGGGACGAAATAGGCTGAGAGGGAAAGGTCAGGACCTGAGGTCCCAGGGTGGGGAAAAACACCTAGGTTGGAACAACGCTGGGAGGGTCTGACCACAGCAAACCCCCCAGGTGTAAGGTTCCTCTTGAGAATGTAACAGACACCCCCCACTGCCCCACAGGTTCTCCTCAGGAATTTGACAAAAGACCTGATTAAAAATAAGTAGTGGACCACAGAACACATGACCCCACAAGGAATGATATGGCCATAGACCAGCCCTCATACAATGGAATCGAGCCAGTCAGGAATGGGCAACCCAGCCCCTAGCACCGTCAAGCCAATAGGGGTAGAACCTGAGAGGGAAAGAGAGGGAAGGGAAGGGGGTGCTGACCTTAGAAAACCAGGACTTGCCTAGACTTGTGACTACTCACCTTCAAAGCTCCCTCTTTGTAAAGAGAACGTTCCTACTCTTCTTCCTTTCTGATCCTGTACTCTAATAGTGTCCACCTCCTCATTCTTCGAAGCGGAGAAACAACGAACCCTGGTGTTGGGGTGAAACATCGTGCAACAGTAGGGGAAGCCAGGCCTGTGTGGGGAAAGGGCTGTTAACGGAACTTTGTGTACTTTCTGCTCAGTTTTGCTGTGAACCTAAAACTGCTCTAAAAAATTGAAGTCTGAAAGGAAACAAAATGCAAATACTGTTTTTAGTAACAAGGAAGAAAGCTCAAGTATTGAAGGTCTCGCATGTGACTATGGGCTGGAGTCTTATATAATAATAGTCTGCATCGGGGCTCTCGCGGGGGTAGGGGTGGGGTCCGTCAGTGAAGCGTCGGACTTCAGATCAGGGTGTGATCTCGCAGTTCGTGGGTTCAAGCCCCACGTCGGGCTCTGTGCTGACAGCTCAGAGCCTGGAGCCTGCTTTGGATTCTGTGTCTGCCCCTCTCTCTGCCCCTCCCCTGCTTGTGTTCCATCTCTGTCTCTCAAAAAAAAAAAAAATAATGTTACGAAAAATTTTTTTAAAAACAATAAACATTAAAAAATAGATAAATAAATAATAGCCTGCATCGATTCAGCATTGAACAATACTGAACAATTTTATGTGTGGTGTCGTTTTATTCTACCAAAAGCTGATTAAGGAAGATAATATGAGTATTGTGAGTTTTGATATTTTACATGCACTGACTACAACCCTCTCAGGCAGGCATAGCACTGGATTCTGTTCTGGACTATTCTTTTCAACGTTTCTAAAGCAAAACCTTGATTGAGATAGTGTCCCTTTCCCGGGCAAGGGGCAGTTTGCTTGCTGTCCAGCATAATAAAAAGAATCTCTCTTTTTTTTTTTTGAGGCAAATGTTAGGCAGATTTGCTTGCAACCTCCTTATAAAAATGAGGGTTTCCTGAGCTTGAGTTTCCTCAGTTGTGATGCAGCCTTACTGTGTGCTGTGCCCACCCAAGCCCACTGCTCTGTACCCTCACCGGACCTAGGAGGGACCTGAATAGGAAGACCATGCTGTTTGCTGTGCTGTATAAGCAAGCAAGTCCTTTGTCTCTGACCCAGTATCTCTTGTCTTCTGCCAGCTTCCATGAAATTAGCAGGCTACCTAAGTAGGATGAGATCTCCAACTCTTCACAATTCTTGGCACTCTGTCAACAGTTATTAGTAGGAAATACCTTATTTTTGTTATTATTCCCTGTCTGTTGTCTATTTGAGGTAAATGATTATAGACCTGCAGTTAAGTTGAAGATAAGGACAAGGAATGTAGTTTCACAAATGCAGACTCTAAAGAATTGTTTTACAAAGGCCAAAGACAACCGTCTGAAGCTGTTCACACAAAAAATGTTAAAGTGGTTGTGACAAAATTTCAAAAAGATTCCTTATTCTATTCAGGAATCCCATCTGAAACCCTAGATATTATCATTTCTTTAAATGAAATAATCAAATTCTACTCAGGAATCTCGTCTACAACCCTAGATATTATCATTTTTTTAAAGAAAACAATCAAAGGGATGGTAACTAATATAATTCAAATTATAACAAGGTGTACAACTAAATAACATATACCAAATAATGGATAGATAAATGATACTTCAAGAGTCCTTCCCTGTTAAAATTGTTATAGATCTTGAAGTACTCTTCTAGGATACTGACCTAAAGTTGCTAGAAATATACTTGTACACTATATACACACAAACAAAAAAAGCATGTCTATTTCCAACACCAGCATTTACTCAAGTGATTGCTTTTGGTTTCAGAAGGCAAATAATAGGCATAATGTATTTTAATTGAGATATTATACAGACTATAATATACTTTCAAGCCCATCATTTTTCCTTGTTGAACTCCTTTTTAAAGTGTCATTACATCTGATGCTCGGTGATTGAATTTGGAGCTATGGACATAATTAAAGTCATTTAGTATCTTAACAGTTTCATTAAATTCATTTGAATAAAAACTGGTGACATATAAATATATATCTTAATTGGATGCTAATTATGAAGATAAACTAAGACCTATTTATGTCATTTTACTGGCATTTTTAAAAAAGAATCCTAGGGGCGCCTGGGTGGCGCAGTCGGTTAAGCGTCCGACTTCAGCCAGGTCACGATCTCGCGGTCCGTGAGTTCGAGCCCCGCATCAGGCTCTGGGCTGATGGCTCGGAGCCTGGAGCCTGTTTCCGATTCTATGTCTCCCTCTCTCTCTGCCCCTCCCCCGTTCATGCTCTGTCTCTCTCTGTCCCAAAAAAAAAAAAAAAAAAAAAAAAAAAAAACGTTAAAAAAAAAAGAAAAAAAAAAAAAGAATCCTAGACCTTTGAAAACGCTTCTAAAAAGGCATATTTAAAATTTTTGCTTGTTTTCTTGAATATTATGCTGTTTATGATTACTCAGTATAATTCCAACCCCTGTCTTAAGAAGTTAAAATGAGACGGGGCGCCTGGGTGGCTCAGTCGGTTAAGCGCCCGACTTCGGCTCAGGTCATGATCTCACAGTTCGTGGGTTCGAGCCCCGCGTCGGGCTCTGTGCTGACAGCTCAGAGCCTGAAGCCTGTTTCAGATTCTGTGTCTCCCTCTTTCTCTGACCCTCCCTGTTCATGCTCTCTCTCTCTCTCTCTCACAAATAAATGTTAAAAAAAAAATTAAAAAAAAAAAAGAAGTTAAAATGAGATAACGAGGTCTACAAAAAAATATAATTGCTTCTGGCTCATATGTGCCATATGATGTTTTCCTACCCAACCCAGGCTCAGCCAGCAATGTGCCAATGGAGTGCACACCCATTTGAAGAATAAAATAATCAAAATAAAAAATGAATATAATGGGGGACACCTGGGTGGCTCAGTCAGTTACACATCCGACTTCAGCTCAGGTCCATGAGTTTGAGCCCTGTGTTAGGTTCTGTGCTGAGAGCTCAGAGCCTAGAGCCTGCTTTGGATTCTATGTCTCCCTCTCTCTGCCCCTCCCCCACTCATGCTCTGTCTCAAAAATTAATAAATGTTAAAAAAGATTTTTTTAAAGTAAATGGATAGAATGGAACTTAAAGCTGCCACAATCAAACTTATTTGCTTCTGAGTTAAAGGGACAGGAAGTTATTTGTAGTTCTAATGCACGGACCGTGCACGAAAAAATGGGTCAACTGATGGACCTTTCTATGCTGCATTAGATGTGGCTGCTCATTTATTTTCTTTAATTAAAATGTGGTTCCTATAATGTGGATGGTGACATAATATTTATGAGAAAATCAGGTCTAAGCGTGGATGTAGAAAAACAGAGTCCCTTCCAATTGCTAGCAATCTATCTCTATTTTTTTCTAACTTAGGTAAAACCCTTCACCACCATCAGTGTCAAAATACTTTCCACTCCTAAGTAAAACCAAAATCATTTGCCTTCCTATTTTGTTCTGCTCATTGTAATTAAGGCCAAATGAAAATTAAACCAAAGATGAGTTCAGAATAAAAGTAATATCAGACAATCGAAGCTCCCTCAATTCAGTTCTAGCGAGGCTAAAGCAATATATTGGATCCCACTTTTACCAGTGGGGCCAACTGTTCGATCATTAATACCTTGCCATCAGCCATGGTGGGAGCAGGCATACCACACCTGTCAGCAAACACTACTATTAGGACTTGTTTTTCCCTCTGGAGAAACTGTTTACTAGCACACCATTGGCCAGAAGCATTGTGAGATCCTGCAGCATATGCAGCACACACACACACGCGCGCGCACACACACACACACACACACACCCCATCTTAGAAGAACTCTGGAACCAGATTGTTTGCGTTCACACTCTGCCTCTATCACTTATTAGCTGCAGGCTGTTGAGCAATTAACTTACCTTCTTTGCGCCTGTAAAAAGGGAACGAGGACAATAATAGTAACTACCTCACAGGACCGTTTTGGGGGACTCGTCTAAAGTATTTAGTGCCACACGCAGAAGGTGCTCAGTAAATGTTGGCTGGGATTATCATCGTTACCTAGACCGGAGCAAGAAATTAGATTCTGAAGAGTATCTTTGGGCAAGTGTATCTGATAGAGGTCACGTAGTCTCACCGGCCACCATTCGTGTCCTATTGGGCTCCTTACACCCTGATTCCCTTGTCCTCCACATGCTGCTAGAAACTGCACGAACACATAGGTGTGGCGCCAGCTCCCTGCCTGGGACAGCCAAGATGGCACTCACGCACACCTGCACACTTCCCTTCCTCGTCCCCACTGCATCCTCCCTACAGGTAAAGAAACCGGGAGCAGGAAGCGCCTCAACGAAATGTGTTCCTGAGCCCGCTTACTTAACGCGTGAAATTTCACTTACGGGTGACTGGTTTATTTCTCAATTGCTGCCTGGTATTCAAAGACTGGCTTCTCATACCCCCTTCATGTTTCAGACCTTTTCAGGAGCTTACAAGTCAAGATGCTCATTTCCTCTCCCTCTACTACTTTAAAATGACTTCAAAAAGGAAGAGGAAGAGAAGGAAGCCCATAGTATCAAAGGAAACGCAAGGGGACAAGTGGAAGAGGTTTTGGAAATTTGGAAGACGGAAGAGCGATGTCAAAGGATGTGGAGTGAAGGAGGTTATACGCAGATGTGGTGTAGGAGGACCGACGTGCTCCCAAAACTCTAAAAAGAGGAAGAAATCAAAATGTCAGGAATGACAGCGCACCCGCGAGATGT
Organism: Prionailurus bengalensis; assembly: GCF_016509475.1. NCBI lineage: Eukaryota > Metazoa > Chordata > Mammalia > Carnivora > Felidae > Prionailurus > Prionailurus bengalensis. The sequence continues at coordinate 8,856,126 of NC_057344.1, read as the reverse complement.
AGAGTTAAAAACAAGCGGACCTATATAGACCCCTCCGCAAGCTCCCTGCCACGCACACACACACCCCATTCCCAGCCTGCCAAGCAGGGCAGAATAAAAGGAAGCCTCGTTTAAAAGGGAGTAGGAGGCCACAAGGTCGATGCCTTGGGCTGACCTCTGCTGCCCTCTCATCTGCCTCCCCACGTAACGACGGAATTACGCAAGCACTGTTGTTGATTTTCAGCTATTAGAATCATTTAAGCCTTAGCTTTTCCTTCCACAACATGACACACACACCCACGCGCACACACACGCACACACACCCTACACACCTTGAATGAACGTGTACGCAGAACTAGAGAAGCTAGTGTTAGGGTTGGAATCATCATGTCAACTTCTGGAACCACACACAATTTTAATATGGTTAAAGACTAGACTAACTGTATACTTGCATACATGGGTAACAGTACGATTAAACAGAAATAACAGAAGATGGGCGATGGAAAGGGGAAGAAAGATCAAATAAAGGAGAGGGAGATGAACAGTCTCATCTCACAAAGCAGAAAATCAGAACACTGTCGGTAGGAAATTAAACAAGAAACAAAGGCATAAATGTTTATAAGTAACCAAGAAAGAAGCTATAATATGACTGCAGTGATTTAAGTACAGTGAGAGATACAAAACCTGCATCATCTAAACCTGAGCAATCATAGAAGAGGCAGAAATATCACTCCCCCTTAATGACGTGGAAGTAACCACCACTGGGTGTGGAAATAGGACAAAGGAAGATCACATCACGGATGCTTCCATGATAAGCCTTCCCCTGCTAGAATCTTTCAAAAGTATTTCTATTCAGCTCTAGCTCTCTCTCTCTCTGGCTTTTTGATAATATATGAGAGCTCATTAGAGTTCACTTTGTAAATATAAAACATGGTTTGCAGGATTCTAGTTTTAAAAATGAAATACACGAATGAGATCCCCAAGTCGATCTCCCCTATTTTGGAGATGAAGAGTCTGAGCTTAAGAGAGAAGTGAGTCATAATTCAGAGAGAAGGCCACATGTCAGTGTCAGGCACATGTCACCTGTCTCTACCTCTGACATCCAGGCTTATCCTGCAACCGCTACAGTTAATTTTGCTCTTCGGCAATCAGGTATTTCATTTCTTTCCCCTTCTTCAGCAGTATCAGTAAATTATAAGGTTCGCAAATTCTAAATCAGATATGACACCAGATAACCTCCAATATCTTCACGAGATTCTTAAGAAATTAGATCCCAGGTAAATTGATAACCCCAAGTGTCCACATTCTCTTAACAAATTATGCTGTTCGGTCAATATTCCATGTTCTTGGTGGGTTACTAGGGGATATAGTTCAGGCCACGGTAACAAAAAACCCCAGAATGGGTGACTTAAACAACAAGTACCTGTTTCTCATTTCTGGAAGGTGGGAAGTTCAAGGAGAAGGTGCCCGCAGATCCAGGATCTGGTGATGCCCCGCTCCCTGGTTTCCAGATGGCAGGCTTCCTGCTGTCCTCTCACAGGGAGGACAGAAGAGTAGAACCACGCCCTCTTGTGACTCTTTTATGGGTATTAACACCTTAATTAACTGAGTGGAACCTTCACGACCTCATCGAATCCTGGTTACTTCCGCAAGGTTCAACTTCCCAATTCCATTAAATTGGGGACTGGATTTCAACACACGAATTGTAACAGGAGGAGGACACATTCGGTTCATAACACTAGGCTTCTAAAACTTTAATTTGTATACAAAATTACAGACATGGAAAATAAATTCACTCAACCTCTGATTCTGATATTTGGAGGCACAGAGGACAAGTCTATATTTTGAATTGTGATTATAGAACCTAAAGCCACTTACTAGGGATTATTACCCTTGGGGTAATTAAATACACACACACACACACACACACAAACACACACACACACCTATCTTGTAAGATAATTTGTTTGAATTATCTGGCATCCTTGGCAGTTTAAAGTAATATGCAAAAAAAAAAAAAAAAAAGAAAAGAAAAAAACTCATGATACTATTTACCTGTTTACCTCTTCTGCTAGATCTGGTTCATTTTATAAAAACATTTTTTAAATATTTATTTATTTTGAAAGAGAGCGTGCACGTACGCGCAAGCGGGGGAGGGACAAAGAAAGAGGATCCCAAGCAGGCCCCACGCCCAGCACGTAGCCCAACTCAGGCTCGATCCCAGTGAGACCACAACCAGAGCCGACATCAAGAGTTGGACACTCAGTTGACTGAGCCACCTAAGCACCCGTCACTTTATAAAAACATTTAAGTAGATATTGCCGCCTCGGGGGCCTCGTTTATCCAGATGTTGGTGCTGGAAGTGAATAAAGAGCGGAAACACCAGACACACACAATCATCTTTTACAACTACAGGGAGATCCTCCACCATCACACCACCCCTAATTCCCTAGAGGATCCTACCTGTTCTCAGAGGAATTAATCATCAAAAGAAGATGCAAACAGCGTTGTTTAGCGAGATCCAAACTGGACTAAGCTGTAGAGGAGTTTAGGCTGAATCAGCCTTTCTGAATTAATTAGAATCTCTCCTGGTTTGGCCTGGAAACCAACCTACACCGCCATGGTGATCCTGGCTTCAGAGGTCTCCGTGGGGTTGGTTGAGGCCTTTGCTGATTCTGCATGGCAGCCCAGTCCTGCCTCCTTCCTTGCCCTTCCGGGAGCTGTGCAGGGCTGCCTTCTGGGTCTGGACACACGCTCTCCGTGTGTTGGCACCCACCCGGGTCTGCTTATTCCTTCACATTACTTGCCCGGCCACGGACGTTTGCGCTTCTGATCCCCACCGTGGAGGGACCGTAATGGTCTCCTTCCATTACTTATTTGTCTCTCAGGCTTTGGACCGCTATACTTGAGCTACACTAAAAAAGCATCAACTGAAAGTCAGAAAACACAAAGGCTCGACTCCAGAATTCCATACAGAAGGGAAGGACAGCAATGGAACTGAAAAGGGGGCTCCGGCTGTTCTCCTGAGTTGCAGAGCGAATACATGTGCATTTTTACGGGTCTACCTTGGTGGGGGCTGATGGGTAATAGGGGGGTGCCCTTCAAACCATCGTTTGGCATTGAGACCTGTTCAAACTCAGCTCTGCCATGATCTAGTTATGCGTTCCTAGGCTTTTAATGTCTCAGCCTTAGGTTTCCACAACAGAACTCGTGAGGTGAACTAGAGGCTGGCTACTCTGAGTACAGCCCCCAACCAAACACCATCGGCATGATCTGGGAGCTACTGAAAAAATGCAGGATCTCAGGTCTCACCCAAGGCCCAGGGGCTCAGAACCTGCATTTTCACAAGACCCTCAGCTGACTTGTGTGCACATTAGCATCTGAGCGAGATATGGCACGTTCCCTCCCTGATGAATCAGCCTCGTGAATTTGAGAAAACACGACGCTGGGATTTTGGAACTCTTTTTCCGCTACCACAGGATCTATGTGCCGTTGGAGAAACGACTTGACTTCTTCGCATCCGTCAAATTAGGGATATTACTACATGTTTTACGAGGCTGATGTGGTGGCTATAAATTATGAAGCACCCTACCACGAGGCCTGGCGTACAACAGGAATTGAACACATTTTAATTCTCCTTCCTTGCTGGCTCTCTCCCGCAGAACCAATATTTTATGAATCTGCGGATCTTCTTTCCTGCCACAGACTCATATCCTAGCGCCTTTGCCCCCAACTGAAAAAGAAACTAAAGTATCAAATCTTGCAAAAGTCCCGCAAAATTCTAAAAGCTAACAGTTACCAGGTGGCGGCGAGTGGAAGAGTGGAATGAACCGAGGACTTCATATGCAATACCTCTTAGGCATAAACTAGCTTCTCCCCCTACTGCTGTCAGTGCAGCTAAGAGACAATCAAGCTAACATTTTTGTGTGTCAAACTACCAAATTGATGCTGTTGCTTGGGGGCAGGGTGTGTGGATCCCCGGAGCGCTGTCTCAGAACAGGGCAATTGTGGACCCAATTACCTAGTTCGTGCTTTTAGTCTTTCAAAGTAACCCCGAAGAAATCTGTTTATTCTTAAGAGCTGTGAGGGGAGAGAAATGTCTCCCAAGATATCCCTTTTAAGGCTGTTCCATCGTATTTTGAGGTGATATGTTTTGTCTTTTACTGAATACGTTGCTATTCAAAAATGCTCACTTATCTTTTACACTCTTCATTTTGAATTCAACTACACTGTGACTTTTCTGTAAATCTTTTATGAACAAGGTCTCTGGTGGGTCCTCTTTAATTGGTTAAGGACGATCAGCAGAGAGCATTGTCAAAACTCCAGACAGTGTTTCTTTTGAAACTCGGGGCACCAAACTTTTCCTGGGATAAGATGTCTGGATGTAGATAAAAACCAACCATGCTGTCCTGCCCGCAAACACTACCTGAGCCTGACTTGTCAAAACAAGAAGGGCTTTCAAGTCCTCCACCGGCAGGCAGTCAGAGTTTAGAACGGCTTTGTTTTTCAAAACTGAATTATTTGTGTTATGCTTCTGACAAAAGGGGTTGAAAGAAGGAAGGGGATTGGAGGTCTTTGCTAAGAACACATTCTTGTAGCGATTCTTCCAGGAAAGACTAACAGAAAGTATCAAATACAAAAACTTCTGAAGGCCTTCCTCCTGTCATCTTGCAAATCTGGACACAACTTCATTACCCGGTGGGAAGGAGGAAGCATAAACACACACAGGCACCCACCTGTTGCACGGACACCATGCCCTGCTTTTTTTCCCCCCTTCTTGGGTTATTGTCTGGTCCAGAGAATTCATGTTTGAGTACATACTGGCTTCGCTCAAAGTCCTTCCCTGCCCTCTTCCTCCCACCCCTTCCTCAAATTTGTGAAGATATTCTCTATCCTTTCTCAGCTCATATCGCGACACGCACAGATGCTTCCCAGGTTTTTCTGTGTACAGCTTTGGATGGTCCCACTGGCTAGTAGGACTATAACTCCATTTGTAATTCAAGGTGTCCCTAAATACCGTAATAAACTTAGAAATGGCACTACAGTCAATGCTAGCAGGTATATTTTAATTCTAAAGCCCCTATGCCATCACACGCATTAACTGAACTACTTTTTGTCTGGTGTGTAAATGTCATTTACTTAGCATAGACATTAAAGGCAACCTTACAGGGGGAAAAAATGAGCTATTTTTACACTGCTTTTAAAACCATTTTCAAGAAAAACTGGTACTCAAAATCAAGATTAAACTAAAAATTAAAACGTGGGCAATATTCTGCATGACTTCCTAAGTTATATTCAGGGAAAGCAAGTGGATTCTAGAATTACTGGACATCATCCAGAAGATTCATTTCCTGCCAAGGTACTCAATCCAGACCTAACACTACATCAGCAATTTCTGATTCTGTATTATTTTTGGTTTACCATTCTATTTCTCATTACTATTCTGCTGGACATAACATCCCTCTGCTGTTTAGGATATTAAAAAAAATTTTTTTTGCCAGCTTTGAGAAGTTGTTTTGGTTGGATTGGCATAATCGCTCATCAGAACCACACTTAATTATATTACGTTTAATCTTGTCTTCGTCTTATTTGGGATTTACAATGCACTTACAGATGTCATGATATGTATTGGTCTTGCATTTTAGAAAAATCGTTGACAGTCCTCTGTATATCCAGGAAATCCATTAATCCCAGCACATCTAGATGTGTGTTTTCCCCAAACCTGCCTTCATCCGGGCAAGTCCTAGCCAGTGGTTAATAAGTAGGGCTTTCCCACAGAAAGCCTCTGCCGTATGACAAAGAACTTTCTACAGGTAATGGAGGCAGAGCTGTCCACTCTAAACACAGACGCCTTCCTGGGAGTTCCTTTCCCTTCTTTTTGAGATTCTGATCTGCTTTGGGAGAATGGCTCACAGGGTCAGGGATAGTTGAAAGAATGTGCACGGGGCACAATTTTTATATCTCTCTTTCACCTAGGAGATTTTTCATAAGCCTGCTCAGAACCTCTCTGCTTGGTATGCAATACAGAAATAACGGGGTAAGTCTCTCATAAATTGAATTGATCTGACCATGGATTTGAAGTTACTGCCTTTCCCACTGAGTTAAAGCCAAATAGAGTTGCCTGCCCGGCCAGCTTTGATCAGTAGCGCGGTACTTTCCTCTTTCTGACTGAAATGCGTCCAGTCCCTAGCACTGGTTTTATTCAATGTTCTTGTTCACTTCACTGGAAATGCTTTAACTCTGGCACCTGCTGGCTGTGAAAGTGATTAGGATTTCATGGGACCAGAGCGTTTCATTTCTAGTAAGACACACCACGGCCCATAAATTAATACAGGATTATGCTTCCGCATTTACTCTGCAGGCTTGTTTTGAACTGAAAAGGAAAGGCAATTGAAGGGTGAAGAAAAAAGGAGATGATCAGATGAAAAGTGAGCAGGTGTACAAAACCTGACGGTGCGCATTCGCGTAAGCGCTTTCTTAGGAGGGAACCAAGAAACTTGCTCCCTTTGCTCTGTGAATGCTGACGAGCATCATTCCTTCCTCTCAAAACCTGGCTCATTCTGCCACTGGAAAACATCTTGCCCTGCGTCAGAATGTAGACGGGTCGTCCCCAATCCCTCTGCAAGCCCGAGCAAACGCTGCGGCCACAAGGCATCTGAGCCTCGCCTTCCAAGCACCCCCACCATCGTGCCAGACGTTGGAACATCAGACCCTCCAGGCCAGCAGACCCCAAGCTGAGTGCTCTCAGGTGACCATGCCAACATCAAGAGGAGCAGGAGAATTGCCCCGCTAAGCTCCGTCTTAATTCCTACCCCCCGAAATAATTAAAGGAAATGAAAAATATTGTGGCGAGCAGCAGCTCAGGAGCCAGATTCAGCCCACTGACGGTTTTTGCACGGCCTGTGAACTAAGAATGGCCCTTACATTATTAAATGGTTGCAGATAATCAAAGTAACAATAGCATTTTGTGACACAAGGAAATCACATGAAGTTTAGCTGTCCTGTGCAGTACAATTGTTCTGGAACACAGCCACGCTCATCGGTTGACGTACTGTCGCTGTCTGCTTTCAGGCTCCTGCAGCAGAGTGGAATAATTCCAAAAGAGATGTCTAAAATATTACCGCATGACCCTTGACAGAAAAAGTTTAACTCTGTTTTGTTATTTTTAGTGTCTATTTATTTATCTTTGAAAGAGAGAGAGAGAGAGACAGACAGACAGACAGAGCATGCGTATGAGCAGGAGAGAGGCAGAGAGGGAGGATAGAGAGAGAATCCCAAGTAGGCTCTTCACTGTCAGCACAGAGCCCAACATGGGGCTCCAACTCATGAACCCGTGAGATCATGACCTGAGTCCAAACCAAGTGTCGGATGCTCCACCAACTGAGCCACCCAGGCACCCCTTAACTTCTGCTTTAAACCACTAAGTTTTGCATTATTTTGTCACATGTCAATATGGATTTTGCAGATGGAATACCCAAGAAAAACATTTCAATGTCACAGGTGATCTCTCAGCCACATACCTTCATAGTTAAAACTCAAGAGGAAGTCAAAAGCTGAAAAAAAAAAAAAAAAAGAACTTTCTGAATGTTTCCCATTTGTTGTATACAAATGCAAACATTTTATTCCACTGGGAAACAGGATGGATGTAACATTTCACGGACTCCCACCATATTTGAGGCACTGCTCTGGGCCACGGGGATCCAAAGGTAAGTAAAAACCCATAAAAACTGTGCCCTCCTGGAGCTGACAGTCAAATGAAGAAGAAAAACAGCCATCGACCAATTCCACAACACAATCGGCAGTAGGTTTATCAAAATGATTGCAAAGAGTACTCTGATCACTATTCCACAAAAATCTGACCTCGCCTAACGACAGCCAAGTTTCCCCAAAGATGTGATACTTAAGTCAATATCATAATGGTAAGTCACAGTTAATTAGACAAAAGGTGGGGGGGGGGAGGGCGGAGCGCTGAGAAATGCAGAGTTTTCCAGACTTTGAGAGCATGGGGAGATGTGTGTGACTGGTGACAAAGAGAAGCCCAAGACTGCAGGCCTTTGTGAACTGTCTTCCTTGTTTTCATTTGTATCGTAAGAGTCATTGAAGTATTTTAAGCAAGAGACATGGAGAAAGAGAAGGACCTTGGTTTAATGTTGTCAGATTCACATCTGGAAAATCATTTGCGTTTGTGGGAAAAACAGGCGGAAGAAAGCAGGGCGGCATGCCCAGAATGGAGGAGAAAGGCTGGTGGTAACCACTGGTGGGAGCATAAAAACAAAATCTCCTCACAACCCAGGAATCCTCTCCATGAAGTGAGCAGGGAAAGAAAATCCTTATTACTGAGTAAGCGTTAAACCAGAGAGGGCTGCACATCGCAGGCAATCCGCTACGGAGTTGCCGAGGCAGAACGGGACCTCACTCTTGTATCCGGCTATTCCCCGGCACTGGCCCCCAATCCTTAGAGAACCGGGACCCCCGCGTGGTTCGGCGACCCCAGGGGAAGATTCCAGCTGCATGGGAGACAGCAAAGATCATCACCATGGCAGCCACCAGGAACGAACGTCCCAACACTTCTGCCCACTGCAGCCACCACAGGGCGATATGCCTGCGTGCACCCCTCCACGGGTGCAGTGGAAGGGCCCCGTCCCCCCCTTCACAGAGGACAAATAGAGCAGGAGGCTTGGACAGGTGTCATATGATGCACACACTTGGCGTGAAGATCAACGGACCCTCGTGGAGCCCAAAACAAGGAAAGCCAGTCCCACTCGAGATGATAAACCCCACACAGCTGTGTGGGCCCCTTAGGTCTCCGTAGGAAGGTTCTAGCCCCAGGCCTGTTCCTGTGCTGCCGGAAGACTGTGCGCATGAGCCTGCCTTTCCCAACAGCCAAGCAGACACAACCCATCAAACACGGGTTCTCAGGATATTTAATTAGTCCTTCAGTGAGAGGACCGGCCAGCACTACCGGTTACCGGGAGTCCAGCCTAACTTTACCGGGTAACTGGGGGGAGACCACCGAGGCTCGTGAACTGGCTTCATCCAGGGGAAAAGAACACACTTCCCCGATCTTCTTGACAGGGGGTGGTTGCGCAGTTTGAAGCAAGGCACCCCCTAAGATCCTGTTCCTCCTTCCCCCACAAACCTGGAAATGGGGGTGCCGGTCTCTCTATAGGCTTACGTTTCAAAGAGATGGTTCCCAGGTCCTTTAGAAAGACACGCGAAATTGACCAAAGGCCCATCAGGTTTTCAAACAGAAGACCAAGGATGTACAAGTTGTCCAAAGGAAATGCGCTGAGAAGAGGAGAATCAGGCCTCTTGTGTTTCACTTGTTTTTCTCCTCCCACTGGTGCAAGAGAAAAGACAATGCATGTCTAAAAGGATGGAGTGTAGGGGAAGAATAATATCCTTGAGCTTAGGGTCACAGAAATCACTGAGGACTTTAACGAAGCCCGTGACTACGACGTACTTACAGCAGAAGCCGGACAAGCCAGACGTGAGCGGCAGGTAACAGCAGCCCAGGGGCTGGAAGGAGCGGGCCAAAGCCATTAGCGCTTCCGTGGTGACACTCTCCTAGTTTGCTTTTGCTCCTCTAGATGCTTCTCAGATTTCTCTTCTTATGCCTCTACCTTGAATGTCTGTCTTCCTCCGAGCCCTGCCCTGGCCTTTTCATCCTCTTCCACGCTTTTCCTCAGTGGTCTCATCCACTCGTCTGACTCCAAGTCTCAGCTACAAACTGAAGACTCTTAATCTGTTTCTCCTGCCATCCATCCATCCATCCATCCATCCATCCATCTCTCTCTCTCTCTCAAACTTGGATTCATAGATAAACACACCTACTGGAAAACTCAATTGGGAGTTCACAACCATTCCAAACTCATCAGGTACACGTGGCACTCACTGTTCTCATCAAATATGTTCCTTCCTCCACGTTTCCTGTCTCAGAAGATGGCGGCACCATTCACCCAATTGTTCAAGACATTGATATTCTCTGGTCTGTCACCAAATATGAAATCAATCCAATTTATCTCCTTCATATTTCACGTCCGTACATGCCTCTCCTGACCGAGACTGACCGGCAATTCCTTAGACTGGCCATCATTTCTCTCATGGAGATTATTCCAAAAGCTACCTAACTGATCTTCCAACTTCTACTCAAGGCTCTTTTCAGATCCATTCTCAAAAATTCAGCCGGACTGAATTACAATAACCCGAACGTGAGAACAGATATAATTTTTTCACAGTGACATTGGTGTCAGGATAGAGCGCTGGTCTTTAACATGGTTTGAAATGACAAGTTCTTGAAACCGGCAGAGTGACCTCCCTCTGGGAGCTCAGCTGCCCGGATGCTGACACTTCTCTAAGGGCAAAAGGCAATCTTGGCCCAACCCCCCAGGATCCTGTGAGACTTCTTTAGCATAACAAAATCCCTTTGGAGACTTCCTTTATCTCTACCCACCCACCCCCCAAGATATATGTTAGCAATTATTCTCCAAGCATATGGCCCACTCAGAGACCTCTGAAGGGTCTCATGACTGAGGTTTTACCGGACAGTATCAGATGACCTTATTCCAACAACAGCTAACCTCAAGGTCCTGGAAACCTTATTTCCCAAATTCCCTAAAGACCTGTGCTGTCCCTAACTCCCTCCCAACCTGGACGTATATAATCAACCACCCCTCAGCACCCCAGTGCAGCTCTTTCTGCGCATGGGTCCTGTCCCCAGGCTTTCAGAAAAAGCACCGTTTTGCCCTGAAGACATCACAAGAATTCTTTCTTGGTCATCAGCTCCAAACCCCAACTCTTCCACATCAGTGTGGGCACTGTTTCAGTGTTAACTATCATCCTCCCAGTTCCGATGTAAGGCTTTGACCTTAGTAGGGAATCAATAGATATTTTCATATAAAAGAGAAGGAAGGAAGCAATAAAATTCTTAGGCGGAGCAGCCTTGGGACTGGTCATCAGGGAATTTTGCAAATGCGTAGGACGCTGCGGTAGCTGAGACAGGATGAGATTGATTTACAGCGTAAAAGGCAGGGGGAAGGCAGGCTTCCTAACTGCTCTTCGTACCTGGAGGCAAATACATCTTGCTTTCTTGAGCTTGAAATTAGAAAGAGAATTAGCTGTATTAAAGCTCTAATAATAAAAACACATCTACGAGTGACACAAATGGTCTCTGTTTACATCGGTGTATGACAATTAAGAAGATGTGACAGTCTGCAATAATTCACGGCTCAGGTGTTTTGTGCAAATGTGACAGAGAACAGGATGCCACCTTGACATTAAAGAGTGTTCTGACCTCGGCCGGTAAAATATTAAATTTCAAGTTTCCTTGTACAAATCTTCTCCCTGGATCTTTCCCATTTAAGTAGTTTAGTATCAAACTAGAAAATAAAGTAAAGGAATCTGAGCCTTCTCTTTTATTTAACTCACGGACTCTTGTGAATCAACTTCAGAACTAACCACGTCTCCCCTGGCTCAGCCAGGTACGAAGCAGCAATGGCAGGATGGGGTCAACTTAGGGGGCATCCCCTGCTACCCCATGTCACCAGCCCCGTGGCATTTTGACACCCTTCAAGAAGGGACTCTCTTCACACAGTGGCTGCTAGCCCAGTGGGTATTGAGATGTTTGCTCTCCAGTGAGACTATCCTTCAACTTCAGAACGCCCATGTCTAACATGTTGGCATAGTTAGTAGATGTACCCAAGTCAGGGACTTCTGGGAGGGAGAGGGAGGGGGAGAGAGAGAGAGAGAAAGAAAGAAAGAAGGAAAGAAATATCTGGTGGGGATTTTCCTCAGCAAAATAATTACTCCTTCCAAGATGCACTCAGCAAAATAACTACACCTTCAGAGTCACATCTTGACGTGACAGAAGCAGAAAGGATACATTCATCAAGTCAGATTTTTTTTTCTTCTTTGGTTTTCCATCGAGGGACATTTCTATAATCGGTAGGTTTGTTTCTGTCTAATATATAGGAATCTTTGCTTCAGGGCATGAGGAAGATGGGGGGGGGGGGGGGTGGTGCGGATATTGCTTTGGCAAGACTTTGCCCGGGTCTACTTTGCTCCCGGATTAACACTGTGGCCGAGGGACGTTGCTTTCTACACGACTTGGGTGAAAATCATTGCTCTTTCTTGCATCTGAAATCACTCTGCTGAAACTTTAGCTCTGTTGGACCAAAGTCCTAGTTTTAGACTTCCGCCCGGCCCAATTTATAGGACAGTATACTCTCAGGCAGCACATCATCGTATCCTTACTTGGAAGCTGGGGTGGGTGTGTCACGTTTTCCCTGCCCACAACTTCCCTTGGAGGAAGCAGCGGAAGCACATTATGCCCCGAGGGTGTCACACTTTCCTTTCCCACCACTTCCTTCCAGGTATTGGAGGAAACACATTATGGCCCCAGAGGCCGGAAGCGGCCGGTTCTCACAGCCCCGGGAACAGAGCTGCCATTTTTGTTTGGGCTGCTGAGTCAGGAAACTGACATTCTCCTGTTGTGCTTTTAAAAGTATTTGCTCTAACTTCATTTTTTTTCCCTCTGACAGCTGAAGCAGAAAGGTGGATTAGCTTTCTTGATTCCAATTATCTACCCTGTAGTATATTGCTGATACGCTACTGTGTCAGATAACTTATGTGAAGTAGAAGAAAATGTCACCTAGTAAATGTGACAGAGCTGGAGGGAGGGCTTGAAAGGTATTTCTTGTCACTGATGGGGCTCCAAGAACGTTTTGAAAGACAGGTAGAATTCTCTTGAAATATCTGAATTGGATTTTTTTTTCCTGCCAAATTGGCTGAAAGATTACCATGCACATGTCAACTTTTGCTTTTAGAGAAGACCATCTGAGATCGTCGATGTTGTGCTCTACCTGATTTCCTTCTACATCCGGATATGAGAACGGAAGGTGTTCCTCACGACACCTGAGTTTTCCTCTGTTTGTTTGTTTGTTTGTTTGGCTCACATCGTCAGACAGGAGGTCATATCTCAGAAAGACGGGGTTGTCACTGCCTTAAGGAGATATCTGGGACAACGGTTAATATCTGGTGACCACGTGTGTCTTTGTGTTTATGTTTTTGTGTCCTGAGGTGGTAAGAGGAGGCTGAAGTGCCTGTGTGCTCATGCAAAGCCTTTAAAAAAAATTAATGTTCATTTATTCCTGAGAGAGAGACAGAGAGAGAGAGACAGAGCATGAACAGGGGAGGGTCAGAGAGAGGGAGACAGAATCTGAAGCAGGCTCCAGGCTCTGAGCCATCAGCTCAGAGCCCGATGAGGGGCTTGAACCCAGGAACCATGAGATCATAACCTGAGCCCAAGTCGGAGGCTCAACCCACTGAGCCCCCCAGGCGCCCCAAAGCCTTTTGATTACACAGAACTGCCTGCAGTTTCTGACTTTCGTTACTTGTGTCATGATAGCTTATTATTAAATGTTTTAAATGTACAACTTATCTTGTTTTCCCTGATGAATCACCTGTATCTTTTTACCACGTTGAGAGAATTTGAATCAGAGTTAAAATATAAAACGCTGCCCGTATTTTTGAGACAAGGACACGGGTCTGGAAACTTTGTAAGAGGAAGAAACCACGTCCAGAGGTCAGATTAAAGAGGAAAGCGGGTAATTACTTACATGGACGAGACAGAAAGGGGCTGCAGGGAGTTAAACTTGAATTCTTTGCCTTATGGACTTTACCACTGTGTCGTAGTGTGATATCAGGATATCACGGTGACATAAAACCACTAAACAAAATTTTGTGGTTTAAGCCAGGGCTCTCTGCTAATTCTTCACAGAATGAAAAGCAAAGACAAGAAATGTTTCTGACCTGCCAGAGGGGATCGTGACTTCCACGAGGCAAGACTGCAGCTCGCTTGATTTGTTCACTGTTTTCCATCCAAAAACTTCTGAATCATTCTCAGCACCATAGTGAACATACTCCTTTTTCCTTTCGTGACAGATGTAGTCCTGCAAACATAAATAATCTCAGGCCCTCACTCTCATTTAGTTGATTACTAGCATTTCAATAAAAGCAAAGCATTTTCGGTTGAGGCTCTTGACTTGAGTTCCTCTTAGTATGTAGTCAGTCTGTAACAATGACCTCCAGTCCCCAATGCTCTTCAGCTCAGTCCTTAAGCATCGCCAGAAAAAGAAAACCGCCCTGATCATTCTCAAGATGTCTCACCATGAGCAACAAGCCTCCTCAACTGAGTAAGCCATCAACACGGCCCTTACTGGAGCCCTGTAGAGACGGTCAATTTTATCACTTAGGGTAATGGTGAGCAGAAATGGGAGATGATGTGGGGTGAGTAGGAAGAAGAAAACAGAGCAGGAAACCAATGGTACTTCCTCTAACATCTGCAAGAGACCTGGGGAAAAAGTAGACAAGCAGGGAAAAGCAAGCTTGCAGAGCATCGAAGAAAGACTTGCCAATTCAAAGTAACTTTTTCTCTGTGTGTTAGCTGGCTGACATTTCCCCCTAAAAACACCCTTCTCTGTCCTTCACAGCACACCTCAGGCTCTGAGTAACCAGGTTTGATCCGCAAGATGAATTAAGAAAACCCTAGGGACACAGAGGGAAACAGACGGTTATCTACAGAGAGATAGATTACACCTCCAACTTGCAAATATGTGGCTCCTTTCTAGGTCAGCTCCTGTGCGAACAGGACTCGCCTGCTCCCTGATTTTTCCTTCAGGAAATGTGCTTCTGCTGAAAATGTGAAATGAGCAGGAATTTAGGAACAGGTGAGGGAGACGAGTATGTATTTATTAGAAATAATACTGGAAAAAAATACATGTATTCTTTGGTAAGAGGGACATGTGTATATTTTCCTGGGAACATTTACCAGGTTTCTGCCCAGGTTCAGAAAGGTCAACTAGTCCAAAACTTGATGTGGCCCGCGTAATGTGAAATTTGACGCAACTAAATTTCACGGGATGTAGCCCAAGCACTGAGCACAACAGGTTCCGTTTATTTTCTGAAAGTGTCCTTATAAAATTAAGGCTTGCTTTTAACAAGCGAGAGTCAGTAGTCCTGCAATCTTGCTCTGCCGCTATCATTATTTTCTGTGTATTTACCAGCCAAACATACGCACAGCATGTTACGCATTTGCGTGACGTGGTTGTGAGCAAACATGGCATCCGAGTTGCCAGAGGCCGTGTGTGGGAGGCGAGGCTGAAGGGAAGATGGTTTGTGAACTGAGTGCACAGCTCAAGTACCCAAGGGAGGCCAGAAACAACTCTCTCTACACTCAGGAAGACTGATTTTGGTTTTTGTCTTGAGTGCATTAAGAAAGAGGAAGTGTACACACATACAAAGAATATAGACTGCGACGCACCATTCTCCGCCACCTTGAATTGAAGGCGGGTGGTATCGCCAGGATGATGAGAAGTCCCGGGCATCTCTCCTTTGTCCTAGGTAACGTAGGAGTCTAGGAAAGGTAAATACCTGCCGGGCCAGAGACACAGCCCTTCCCTTCCCAACCAGCCTTTCAGAAGAGTGAGGATCATCCAAGGGGGCAGCCCGTGTGTCTGTGCAGCAAGACTCCCGCTTGCACCGAAAAGGAAATTTAGCTGAATATGTTTATCCTTCTGAGAAGTACAGTCTGAAGAAAGCAGGCTTCAGCTCCTGAAAGACCTCGGTACATGTCAATGATTTAAAAAGTACACTCCCAATGCCACATCAAGGACCGTGCCTGCTAGAAACAGCTCATTTACAATCTGAGGAAAACGGTCAGAAATAAAATGTGGGAATGGAGCTTTAAAGACATCTTACCAGTTGATTCTTGATAGGATTGATGTTAAAAAGTTCTCGCGTTAATGATATTTATCACAATAGCACAATATGAAAGCATCAAGGTCACTTTCCAAATAGCATGTTGCTTTCCAGAAGTGTAAATATGACGGAGTGTCTAGAAACTGCCTAACAGTGGTGTTATCATAAATTCTGATGATAAATGACTTTCAGGCAGTCCTAAACATCCCACAATGGGCTCTAATAATACTGAGGGAAATTTTTATGATGAATACAAATCACCCCTAAAGCCCATAATACATCAAGCTGAGTAATATCACAATGAGAGGGGAAAGAAAATGAAACTTTAAATAGGCATATGCTTTTATGTACTTTGATTGGATTTGTATTCATTCTACCCACTCCCTCAATCCAACAATAAATATTATGGTGGAAAATAAGAAAATATCATAAACCTCTCTCTGAAAATTTGATTTGGAAACCAAACAACAAATATAACATCGCTATTGTCAGATATTTACATTTTAATTTTTACTTATTAAGTCTGGTATAACGATAAGGCTTTAACACATGCTCCCTTCTGAAAGGACATTTCTGTCGATTCTCCTTTAAACCTTATAATAATAAGGGGTAGGAAATTTGGTTCCTTGCAAATTGCACATTAGCCTTATCAACTACCCGTGATGCACATGAATTAATTCGGGGGCTGCCCTTCTGTTTAGTATTTCCATGTAGAAAACAAACCCCAAACTTAGAGGTGTTTCATTCTGCTCGAGACTCTGTGGATCAGAAGCATGGGAGGGGCTGGACTGGGCGGGTCTCACTGGAGATCCCTGAAGCAGGTTTGGTCCGGATGCCCACTGGGGCTTTGGTCGTCGCGGGGCTCTGGTCGTCGCGGGGCTCTGCTAAGCGAGGTGTGCCAGTGGGTCACTCTACTGGCTGCACTGGACACTGGCTGTCGGTTGGGTATTAGTGGGGGTTCTCTCTCTGGATCCCCCAAAAGATGCCTCTCCCCCATGGTTATCTGAGTGTAGCAGGACCGTTTCTATGAAGTCTGACTTCCCTCAACAAGAGTCTGAAAATAGGGCAGAAGGCACAGACTTTTCTGATCTAATTTGGGAGATCACATGGCACTTCTCCATTCATTAAAGCAGTCCCAAACTCTCTTCCGGGTCAGGAGTATCAAATAATTTGAGCCTTTTATTATAAACCAGTATGGTCCCCAAAGTCACCCTTCCCCTCCAATTTCATTTGAGCCAAATATATCTCACATAAGTTTATGATAAATTTTCTAATAAAACTAAAAAAAAAAAGTCATTAAACCAATCCATGTCTTTGCAGGTACGATATGTTCTAGGTGGTTCCATTGAGTAATTTTAAGATAAGGCACCTGCTTAATTTGCTTTTTATGTTCCAAATAAAACAATTTTGATTAAGCAAATGCCATTCCAAATCGGTCAAGTCCACAGAGAGTAACTATAGGAGAAAGTGATAATTCCAAAAAGAAAACAGGATCACAGCGCTGGCTCTTAGTAACTTCTATTGCTCAGTATGTCAGCTCAGTGCTTTTCTGTGGCTTACAAAATAGTTAATTTTTTTTTTAATTTTTTTTTCAACGTTTTTTATTATTTATTTTTGGGACAGAGAGAGACAGAGCATGAACGGGGGAGGGTCAGAGAGAGAGGGAGACACAGAATCGGAAACAGGCTCCAAGCTCTGAGCCATCAGCCCAGAGCCTGACGTGGGGCTCGAACTCACGGACCGCGAGATCGTGACCTGGCTGAAGTCGGACGCTTAACTGACTGCGCCACCCAGGCGCCCCCAAAATAGTTAATTTTTTAAAATAATGACAGTTCAGGGGCGTGTGGGTGGCTCAGTCGGTTGAGTGTCCAACTTTGACTCAGGTCGTGATCTCGTGGTTCGTGGGTTCCAGCCCCGCGTCGGGCTCTGTGCTGACAGCTCGGAGCCTGGAGCCTGCTTCAGATTCTGTGTCTCCCTATCTCTCTGCCCCTCCCCAGCTCACACTCTGTCTCTCTCTCTCAAAAATAAATAAATAAACATTTTTAAAAAATAAAATAAATAACTGTTCAGTTCTTCTAGAAAGAAAGTAGCTCACCTGTATGCACTTAAAGCATTCCCTTAACTAATGTTACTATGCAGGGAATTATAAGACTGCCTGTCTCTGTATCCCCCGGAGCTGATTCAACATCTTCCAGACAATGGCACGCACACACAATGGGCCACTCCATGTATTAATTATTTCTTAATTTCAGCCATGCTGCTTAGAAATGATAAATGGGAAAAGCCAGTGCAATGAAATATAAGATTTATAACTTGGTCCTATGCATTCATTTATATTTATGTTCCTTGTCAAAGTTTCTGCAACGTTTCCTCAGATTTTGAGGCTTTTGAGCCTCACGACATCATTATAAGGTAGAGAGGAGGAGTGTTTCCATTCACACTTTGATGATAATTCTGTTAAGATTCATAAAGGCCAAATGACTTGCCCGCGAAGCCCCTAAACGTTGGCGAAGGGAGCTCAAGATTGGGGTCTGATTCATCCAGTTCTCTTTCCATCAAACTACTCCCAGAAGAGGAGAAACCAGACATTGCGAAAGGGAGATTTTGCTGGTTTGCTTACGTGGCTAGTGTAGGTCTGAGCTGTTTCAAGAGCCCAGGTTATATGGAGAACCAAAGGTGTTGCAGGACAGAAAATGTGTGGTCAAGGAAAAATGGGGGAAACAAAACAAAACACACATCAGCCCAAGAACTGAAGAATATTCAAGTAACTGCTGATATACCTTCGAGTCTCCCATTAAGCCTTCTCAGTGTCACACAAGGGGACCGGGCCTCTCCTGTTTTTCCACTTTTCCTCTCAAACTGTCTGCATCTAATTAGTAACTTCTCTCCATTCTTCTTGAGTTTAGAAGATGATTTTCCCCATTAACACAGGCTTTGAGGAAGAAATGGAATAGCCTACAAGATATGATCGCAGATATGTGAAAGTATGCTAGTGAAGGAAAATATGTAAAAATAGACACAGTTGTGGTAGTTAGGGCTCTTGGGAGATATGTTGTTGTTTTTAACGTTATTTCACATATTGTATTTTCAATTTAAAAATAAACCCCATCCACTCCTCAGAGTCAAGCATCAAGGAAAACGAAGACACGGAGAACCTGGGGAGGATGAAGGTATGTATACACGACCTGTTTCCTAAATGACGCTTGGAGAGTTTTGCTCTAGCTTGTATTTTTGGTGACCTTTTACAAGCAGGTGGTGGAAAAGTGGGTTACACGTGGCTTCAACATTGATTCTATTCAAGGGAGTATAAGTTTGAGTCCCCAAACCCCTGTGTGCTAAGAAATCTTATTTACTGGAAGACAAATTAAGTTAGTCTGAGCCCCATTCTGACAGCCTGGAGGTGAATTCTATTCCGGTCGCTACTGGTGTCTTTCTTTTCCAAAGTCCTCAGAGTGCCTGGGGTATATGCAGACTCACGCTGAGCAGCTGGGGATGCTTTTGTCACCAATGCTCTGGACGCCTCAAGTGTGTTCATGTTCCAGACCCACGTGATCGCCCAAGGGTCAGCTTTGCTGCTGGTGGGTCATCCATGGTGTCTGACAAGGCTTGGGCCCCTGTGACGAGAGTCCAGTCTCTTCAAGCTCACCCTGGGGCTGTTTCGTTTCAGAGCACCTGGCCTCCCTGCCCTGGTATAGAACCCCCAAGGGGCTCGGGGTTCCCAACATCAAAGTCCAGGAAGAAGTACAGGCTGCAAACCGCCCCTTCTCTCTTCTCCACACTCGTTCCCTGGGGCCCAGGGCAGGGGTGCACAAAGGCCTGGCCACCTGCTTAGAAATGGTAGGGATCTATATATCAACATATATAGACCCACAGATCAATATAACATTCAGATCTATATATCGATAAATTATCCAGAACAACTTTCATTTCCTGGCCCTCCTGAGAAGCAGGTATGAGGCCCCCAAGAAAGCAAGATCTGACCGTTTCTTTCCCCTAATCCCCTTTCTTAGTTTGCACAGTTTTAAAATGGAAATTATTAGTTTTTTTTTGAGAGGATTAAGCCTCATTCAACCTCCCAGTGTGAATTATTCCAGGTAGATGAATGCCCTGATTGCTTATTAGAGTAGAGAGATTCAGTTCCGGGATTGTCTCTCCACGCAGACTGTCGTGGCCGTATCTTTCCTGTAAGAGGGAGTCCTGCACAATTTCTGTCTTCCTCTGATCTTTCAACTCCTGACTCTCATTAGTTTGCGGGCATACTGGCATGCAGAGAATATAGATAAATATCTTCTGGAGTCAGTGTTTTGGTCACAGCGGTAAAGATTCAATGTCTGAGCACATACTGTATGATTCCGATAGGAAGATTATAATGCCCTAGCAAAATTTTTGTTCCTCAGCTTATTTTCTTTAGGAATCTCTGCAAAAGTGTACATCGCAGTGCACTACTGCCTTACCCACCGGCTCAATCCTTTTTCCTTTTTCAATGTTTGTTTATTTGAGAGAGAGAGAGAGAGAGCAGGGGAAGGAGAGAGAGAGAGGGAGACACGGAATCTGAAGCAGGCTCCAGGCTCTGGGCTGTCAGCGCAGAGCCCAATGTGGGGCTCCAATTCACCAACTGTGAGATTGTGACCTGAACCGAAGTCAGACACGTAAATGACTGAGCCCCCCAGAGGCCCCCCAGCTCAATCCTTTTAAATGGTCCCTAATTCTGAATGCCACAGCATGTTCAGCACGAAGCACAGAGGACAGCCGACGCTTAATATTTATGGAAGAGAATGAAGGAAGGAACAAATCTGAAGGCCATTTCTAAAAGTCACATTTCTAAGCCGCCAAGGTCTCACGAAATCAGTACTGTGTAAGTAGAATAGGGGAGTTGAACAATCAAAACTGAATGCTGATAGGAGTGATGTTAGCAGCTTGGCATGAATTGCGAGCTATTTGATAGTAGTGAGTGTGGACTCTGGAACCACACTAGCTGCTTTCAAGTCTTGTTTCTGCCCCTTCGCTTGGGAAAGCTATGTAACCGCTACAGACTTCAGCTTCCTCATCTGGAAAATGGGGATAATAAGACCTCTACTTGCTAGGGGTATTAAGAGAATGACACATTTTAAAAACACGTAGAATGGTCCCGTGTATAGTTAAGCGCAACGTGAGGGTTAGCGATCACCATCTTTGGTCAAATAAGGCCGCTTTTAATATTCGAAGGTAGTGAAAGACACATACGTTTTGAAATCCCTATACAAAGCCTGTGTTTACATGTAACGTTTTCAGTATCTAGATGTAGACTTTGTCCAAGTTAAGTTTGGGAGAAAAAGTGGAAAGAAACAGACGTTTTAAAAGCAGCTCCAGACTCATGCATGACTTCGAGTGAATCAGGATAGTGGAGTTATTTGTAAGGTCTTAATCACTGTCGTTCAAGATGATAGCAATGCATCTCGGGATATAATTATGTCACCTGCCTACATTTAAGTTGACGCGACGAAATAGTAAGACAGCAAGCAGGTAGCTATTAACCCTTCTTGCCCAGGGAGGTAAGCATCTGATAATGAGTGGCAGGAAAGTATTTTAGAGAATTTCTTTTCCCTAAGGATATCCAGTCTCTCAGGCAGCAAACAGCCTGGAAGAGAATTCCTCCTAAGACAAAGTCATGCCTAAAACCCCTTCTCATTCCAGGAGCAGGAGAGTCACAGAAGTCCTTCTGAGAAAGCAATCACAGCAAATGCTGTGGAAAAGGGAATCAGAGCCTGTGTTTTAACATTAGAAGAAAAAAATGGGAAAACAAGGACTTTGTCCTGAATGAACACAGCAAAGACAAATTTGGGATATCGGGTTTTTTGGTTTTTTTTAGTTGAAACAGAAAACATTTAATGGAACTAATGAACCAAAACTAATGGCATTTTGAAGTCCTACTTGTTAAGGTTGGTGGTGTTTTGTCATTAATATACAAATTAAAAAAAAAATGCTCCCCGATACACAAGTACAGGCTGTGTCTATACAGTATTGCTGATCAAGTTTTACAAGTGGATCTTGAGTTAGAAACTAAACAAAGGACCCACGTCTTGAAATCGCCGACTCTTCAATCACCTTCAGTTCCCCAGGAGGATCTATTCTAATATTTTTCATTTCATTTTTATCCCAATCACAAAATTTACAATGAAAATAAAGGAGAAAAAAATGCATGAAACAAGATGTTGGGAAACCGTTTCTTCTGTCCTCAGCACTACCTCTGAAACTTCTTGCCTCCCCAGCAGCTTCAAGGATAGATGACATTTTCCATGCATGTGCCTCATCCTTCTTTATTTTTCTTACCACAATAGCCACACTAGTCTATACCCCTCATGACTGGTCAACCTCACGACTGGATTATTGCAAATGCTGCTATTGTGTTCCTACTTCAATCTGTACGGTACTCTCCTCACAGACTCACATTCACGGGACACATCTCTGCTGAAACTCTTTGGTAGATTTCTACAGAGTTAGATCAACTTCCTTAAATGATTGGATCTCACGCCAATACCTCAGGTTCACATTCAAGATCCTACACCAACTGGCCCTTCAATATACAATCCCTCATTGTCTTCAAATTATAGCCTCCATCTAGTCACGTGGGTTTCCTTTCAGCCCTCTGCCTACGTGCCAACCAAAGCCCCATCTCTGGGCCTTTGCTTCAGTGGTCTCCTTGCCTAGAACAAATACTTTATGAAGCCAGAGCGTACATATCTTTAGGTCTCTATGCATCTTAACTGCTCTGTGAAGACTATTTGGAAAATTCTAGCCCATAGAAATGCTCCTTTTTCTGAATTCCAACAATATTTCTGGTAACAGATTATGGTAATATTAAATCACACTTTACATTGGTTTCTATTGGGCTCTTTAAAATAAAATATTCTATATACTGTGAAATATGAGTAACCCCTCCCAGGCTGTATCTATACGGTGAAAGTAAAAGGTGATGGGGTCAAGTATCCAACGCACCAATATGTCCCCACAGCCAGTCCAGACCTTTCAGAACAAACCATCCGAGAGGATTAGAGGAGAGGCCTGAGGACAAAGGAGAAGCAAAGCAAAAAGCATGCCCTCACATCTACCTCCCTGTACTTAACCAAATCTTGGCAGGGGAGATCCTCGTGGGTGTTGTTTTACAATAATTTTGTCTCTCCGAGGTCTTCTGCCATTTCCTCCTTCCTGTCTCCATTTTTCAAGCATCATCCATGCTTATCAAGGTATTTTTACTTTGATACTAGTCAAAATAGTTCAGTGATAAAAATCAAGCTTTCTATTTGTTAGGGTCTGTGATCTCAAACTGAAGAACAGCTGAATAGTTTTTGATCACAGAAATTTTGATATTTATCTCAGAATGACATGGCAGGCTTTTTTTTTTAAATCCGAGATTGATTGAGAATCAGGCAGAAGCACATGCAATAATTTCTCGGGGTTGGGGAAACAAGATAGTGAGGGGGAGCTCCACATGACAAAGAAGAAAACAAAAGTTTTGGTATAACTTACCTTGTAGCAATTGCTTCAGCATTAGTTAAGGAAGGGAATTCGGAAATAGAAAATATTTTATTTATTTATAAATAAAATAAAGGAGGCGGGCCTGGGTGGCTCAGTCAGTTAAGCGTCCAACTTCGGCCCAGGTCATGATCTCACAGTTCGTGAGTTCAAGCCCCACATTGAGCTCTCCGCTTCAGCACAGAGTCTGATTTGGATCCTCTGTTTCTCACTGTCTCAAAATAAATCAGCTTAAAAAGAAAGACAGAGAGAGAGAGAGAGAAGGAACTGTAGGAGTACAAATGGCTAGAACTATATTAATTGCGATTAAATCTGGAGAATGTGATTTCCCGTCCTGATGGGAATGTATCAGACAGAATACCCAGAGAAGACAGGGGAGACATTTATCATCTGACAAAGGATTTTAGTGGCACAGAGGAAAAACCTCTGTCACCAGAGAGGCTGATGGTGCGTTTTGGTCAGTGGATTGAAGAATTAAACCCAAACCTTCTGATGGTGTTTCAAGACGACATTTAATAAATGCAACCAAAAGTTTTAACACATGTATGGCAGGAACAGTCAGGGAATCCATGTGGTTGCTATATTAATTTTTTTTAAGTTTATTTATTTTTGAGAGAGAGAGTGTGTGTGAGGGGAAGGAGCAGAGAGAGACGGGGATAGACGATCTGAAGCAGGCTTTACGCTGACAGCAGAGAACCCCACGTGGGACTCAAACCCACAAACTATGAGATCATGACCTGAGTCCAAGTAGAACACTTAACCAACTGAACCACCCAGGTGCCCCTGCTTGTTATATTAATTAAGGAGAGTTGAAGTTCACCCTAAATAAACTAACTTTAGCTCCCCATAAAATCCATTAAATAACAGGATATAATTTTTGAATTAAACATTCTGGAAAGCCAACTCTTAAGAAAGGGTAAGATTTAGATCCAGGGGCTCAGCTAAGAGTAATAATGGTATTTTGTGGAGTATTTAAGGAGAATCGGAAGGAGTCGAGTGTTTCTTATACACTTAGTCCATTGAACTGCAGGAGGAAACAGAAAGGCCAAGTCACATTAGGTGAATTCTTCAAAACAAACGTGAAGAGATGAATCACTGGGTTCTGCTCCTGAAACCAAGACCACACTGTATGTTAACTAACTTGGATTTAAATACTAAATAAACAAACAAACCCCAAAACATTGAAGGATGACTAGCATGCAGGGCAGCAAGGGAAAGCCTGCATATAATTTGAAAGTCAGATGTGTGGAAGATGAAATGGGACTGAGGGAAAGCAGGTGACAAATCTATAGGAGAGACACAAAAAGATGGGTCGAGGAGCAGCCTTGCCCCGAGAAAGCGGAAGCCATGCGGTACTGAAGCCTTAGTATGTAAAGTATGTGCGTTGTATTGGTCCGCCAGATACCCTTAAAAGTCTGCAATGGAACATATTTCAGAAATCTGACAAGGATAAATTAATCTAAGCTAGAAGTACGAGTAGTGAGAGGGAGGGATGCAAACCTAAAACCATGGTAATTGTTTGTAATGAAAGACTTTATCCATATTACGTTAGTGAAAGCTCTCCTTTGGGCAAGAATTATTTAGGGAAGGATAAATGGCCGTAGACTTGAACCTGGGCAGCGAACAGAAATCCTTGCTGGAAGTATCTGTGGATGAAGCCACAGTATAATAGGAATCAATGTCCTCTTGGAGAGTGAAGGCTTTTAAAAAAATCTATCACTTGGTGACTCAACGTTAGAAACAAACTATGATAAAATGCAGGTACTGTAAAGCAGAGTCAATAATCAGCAGGAAATCTGTATACTGTTTGAAAACACCCTAGGGCCAACCCAGAAGTGTATGGCATGAATCAAAGAGAAAGATCATGTATTTCCTCACGGCTACCATCTTTCACGTACATCTTCCTCCTTCCTACCTGTTCCCCCATTGGGCTCATTTCTCCCCCACCAATCACCGCCCCCTCTTCCCCAACCTCCCACACCTAGAAACTCACAGACAGCATAGACATCTGGCAAATAGGCTAGTGTTGTCAAAAACACATCTTTTTCGAATGAGAACCCCAAACGCGTATATTGTGGCAGGTTAGTGACAAACTAGAAATCTAGAAGGCCAATAATAATTCAAGGTATATTAATATTATTGCAAGCTCTGAGGCAGAACATCTTGGAGTCCTTTTTTATTCTTTTCTCCTCCAGTCCCTCCATGTCCCTTTTCACCCTAATTTTCCCAAATAGAGACCATAGTAACTACAACTTCTGGAGTACTGCCTATAAACCTTAATGAATATACTGTCTCTAATGCTGCAAACCACAAGTAAGGTAGACAGTACAGCCCTCATTACTAAGGCTGAAAGACTGTGATGCACCCGAGGCCATGTCGGTAGCAAGTGTTAAGAGTCGTCTTAACCTGTTTTCTTTCATTATAATTCTTTTCATTTTCTCCCCCAAGATGGCCTCATCACCACCTACTCTTATTCCGGGAGCTTCAAGTCTTTTAGACTCATCTCCTTTCAACTCATCTTTTGCAGGCAATTCCAAAACAGTTTTCCCAAGCAAAGCTTTTATATCAGCAATCTATTGAGAAATCTGTTTTATCTGTATTTTCAGGACAACACAGTGGATGGGAAGAGGATCCAGCGGAAAGCAATTAAGGAAATTAAGAGAAAGGAGGGACAAGAGTATAACAGACTAGGTGAATCAGGACTATGAAAGTCAAAGCCGAGACCAGCTATGGCAGATGCCAAGGATACAAGAAGGCCAAGGGAGGAAACTCAGAAGCAGCAAGTCAAAAAAATCCATGATGCTGAAAGAACTAAAGAGTGGGAGAACTTGGAAAGGTCTAAAAGGAAGAGCCATTTCACAGGATGAATAATGGACTTCTGGAATATTCTACATTGTGAGATGCTAAGTATAAAAAGCATCAGTGACTTGAAGATGGCTTTGGATAAATCTACAGAAAACAGCCTGTAAAAGATCATTAAAGGAAGCTTCTGATATTTGCAGGACACTTTAATTTTTTGAGGTTTTCACTGATGCCAGTTACTCTTCCTTTTTAAAATTTTCTTTAATGTTTTTATTTATTTTTGAGAGAGAGACAGAGTGGGAGCAGGGGAGGGGCAGAGAGAGAGGGAGACACAGATGCTGAAGCAGGCTCCAGGCTGTGAGCCATCAGCACAGAGCCCAATGTAGGGCGTGGACTTGTGAACCATGAGATCATGACCTGAGCTGAAGTCGGTCCCTTAACCGACTGAGCCACCCCGGCGTTCCTTATGCTTATTTTTTTTAAAGAATACTCTGTGGCTATGGTTAGAGCCAGAATCGTAGACGGAATGGTTAGGCCTCTCACTCCATCAGGAAAGGCCATGTAGCCTGATTCCATCCGATTCCCTGCTCACTAACTCGGTCCATTCCACATTCTTCCTAAACTTGAAGGTCAATATCTGCAAGATGGGGGAAATGACACTTCCTACTGTAGACCATGATTGTGAAAATGAAAAAGATATCTATAAGATATCACCATGCCCAGAACATGATAAGTCTGAACAATGGTTGGAAATCTGTGACCCTTCCCTCTAATGCTGAAATAAGGAAGAAAACAAGAAAGCCAGAAAGAAAGAAAGAAGAGAGAAAGGAAGAAAGAAAGGGCGGAACAAGAAATATGGAGGGGGAAAAAAAGGGATTTTTTAAAAATAGAAATAAGCCGGGATATTTCGAATAGGAAATCTATAGGAAAAGCCAAATAAACAGAGCATCAAAATTGCTCAGTTAACGTGAAAAGTGGATGTGAAAAATTGTAGTAGAAATGACTGAAACAGAGTAACCAAATAATCCAACAAGTGAACGAATCATTAGGTAACCATCAGCAAGGAAAAAAAGACAACACAGTACAAAATCATGTGCAGATGTAACTTCTTCCCCAAGATTATCCCCAAGTGGCACCAGGCACTGTCACAGACGAGAGTGCGGTGAGCTCAGATGTACTCAGCTCAGAGGCTGCGGTCCGGAAGGAAGAGAGAAAGCCCCGGACGGCAGTTCAATGTCTAGGTGGTCCAAGCAGGGGCACACGATTGGACTTGTGTCAATCACTTCCCTAGTTCATAAGGGTTTGATGTACCGATGGCCTGAATAATTCAGTGGAAACATAATTCTAAACAGAAGAGTGAAAATAATGATGATAAATAAGAGAAAAGCAGATATTATCAAGACGGTTAAACCTCACGCCTGACCTGTTGCTATTGGTCCAAAAGCACCCAGAGCGTTAATTTAGTAAATTTCCCTGGAAACTTTAACTGCTTCCTGGTCAATAAGGCTGTCAAGTGGGTCCCTACAGCAGCTCAGAAAGACAACTGTGGAAAACCAGTAAAGCTTGAGACGTGTATTCGCAGCCATCTCCTTTGCCTGCCTGCAATTCCCCTTCATGACATCAATCTCTTGATATACTCTTAAAAATCATTATCTTCTTCTGACCCGGAGGGGTCCTCTCCTCTTTCTCACTCTGAGCAACAGCCACTCTTTGGTGTTCTATCAGACAATTTGATAACGGCTCAGAACTCCAGTCTGTGTGAAGGGAGAAAAACACTTTCTCCCCCGCAAATGCCCATCTCAAGGTCCACACAGTAAAGTGTTCAAATGCTATTCTGTGGATAGTTTAATCAACGATGCTAGAGGCTGGTATGCTCCACTCAGAAGCGGGAAACGTGGATTTTTGACATCAGCTCTCTTAGGGCCATTAGTCATTGGAGACGCTTGGCCTTTTAGGTGTTTTGTTTTGTCTTTTTTTTTTTTAAGGAAGGAATGAAAGCGTGTGCTCAGATGTGAGAGGGTTACCATAAAAAACGATAGGTCGTCTTTAAAAGTGTTCAACATTTTTCATAGGAAAAGATGTCGTAAACAGAAAACTTTATTTTTATAATACTGTTAAGCTTTGCTTTATGATCCAATCTTTATTAGGAGGTTCTGTCACTTACAGAGAGTTACGTAATTTGTATCATAGGCTTAATTCTTTGTGCACATGACACCAGAGTACCCTACCCACTGAAATTCAAACTCCAGCAAAGTGCTATGAATAAGAAGGAATTTAATAAACTTGATTTATTAATTATTATTTACTAATTTATTATATTAATAAATATGATTTTATTTGCTTATTAGCAGATAAAAACCACTGTGGATTCTTTCCCAGGAACAAGATCATGTAGTAACCAATCGTTTAAAAAAATTTTTTTTAGTGTTTATTTATTTTTGAAAGAGAGACAGAGAGACAGAGTGCTAGTGGGGGAGGGTTAGAGAGACAGAGAGAGACACAGAGTCCAAAGCAGGTTCCAGGCTCCGAGCTGTAAGCACAGACCCCGATGCAGAGCTCAAACTCACCAACTGTGGGATCGTGACCTGAGCCGAAGTCGGACGCTTAACCGACTGAGCCACCCAGGTGCCCAGTAATCAGTCATTTTAAAAACCAAAGGGAAAAGTAGAATAAACCCTCAGTGAATCAAATCGCTTTAAGATAAAGTATTGTGATGAACTATAGGAAGAAATTTATCCATTATTGGTTCCTTATTTAAAGTATACTAGTACTATTCTGCTTGGGTACAGTATAGAAAGCAGTATGTAATCATCTTTTACAACAAGAGACCGACCTTTTGAGTATCACCCCCCATTATGTAACTACAAGAGAAAGAGTTAGATCAATACTTATTCCAAGAGAGCCCCTTGATTTTTTTAATGT
Source organism: Prionailurus bengalensis (assembly GCF_016509475.1). Taxonomy (NCBI): domain Eukaryota; kingdom Metazoa; phylum Chordata; class Mammalia; order Carnivora; family Felidae; genus Prionailurus; species Prionailurus bengalensis. Next base: position 8,827,155 of record NC_057344.1, on the reverse strand, counting down.
TTCTTTATTTTTTTTCAACGTTTTATTTTTATTTTTGGGACAGAGAGAGACAGAGCATGAACGGGGGAGGGGCAGAGAGAGAGGGAGACACAGAATCGGAAACAGGCTCCAGGCTCTGAGCCATCAGCCCAGAGCCCGATGCGGGGCTTGAACTCACAGACCGCGAGATCGTGACCTGGCTGAAGTCGGACGCTTAACCGACTGCGCCAACCAGGCGCCCCGTTTTTTTTAAAGAAAAAAAAAAAAACAGGAAACGCTATAAGCCTTTTATTTTGACATTCGTCTTTTACCGAAAAGCAATAAATACGGTAAAAAAAAAAAAAAAATTATAATTTAATTACACAAGCTAGGTGATAGTTTATCAATGTTTTATTTATTTTATTTTTATTTTAGAGAGAGAGAGCTTGAGAGTGGGAAAGAGGGGCAGAGGGGGAGAGAGAGAGAATCCTAAGCAGATGCCGCGCTCAGAGCAGAGCCCAATGCGGGGCCTGATCCCATGACCCTGGGTTCACGACCTGAGCCCAAATCAAGAGTCCCACCCTCAACAGGCTGAACCACCCGGGCGCCCCAATGCTTTATCTTTATCACTTTTTTCATCTAAAGCCTGAAAATTGTCCTCACAGAATATGAGATCTGAATGAGTTGGGAGAGTGATAGGTACATGTTCTCAGCCCAACAAAGAACTTGGGAAGAGTCAAAATAAGGAAACAAGGAAGGAGGGACCCAGGTTTGAAAGCAGGCTCAAAGACCAGCCTCAAGTTTCTCAACCCTGCTGACAGTCGAAACCCCTGGGAGGCTTTCAAAGCATGAGGAGCCCTGGGCCCGGGTCTCAAGGGTCCCGATTTAATTGGTCTGGCTTGCGGCTGGAGCATAGGTAGTTTTAAAAGGCTCTCCACCTTGTTTCAACGTATAGCCAGGGCTGGGAGTCCCCTGTAATAGGCCAGCGTGTCGCATGTGGTGCCTGGGCCCTGGGGGCTCTTGAGATATTTTCACACAGTCCATGAAGTCGTAACACTTGTCATAATAATACTAAGGCACCATTTGCCTTTTTCTCCGTGTTGACATTCACAGTGACGGTGTAAAAGCAGCAACGAGCAAAAGAGCTAGCGTGTTGGCCTGAATCAAGACAGTGGCACCGAACCATATTAAGTGCCATCATGTTTTTTAGCATCAGACATCGTGCTTAAAAAAAAAAAATACCAGCTTCTCTTAAGAATGACCTTGATGATGTTGGGGCGCCTGGGTGGCGCAGTCGGTTAAGCGTCCGACTTCAGCCAGGTCACGATCTCGCGGTCTGTGAGTTCGAGCCCCGCGTCAGGCTCTGGGCTGATGGCTCAGAGCCTGGAGCCTGTTTCCGATTCTGTGTCTCCCTCTCTCTCTGCCCCTCCCCCGTTCATGCTCTGTCTCTCTCTGTCCCAAAAATAAATAAATGTTGGAAAAAAAAAAAAAAAAAAAAAGAATGACCTTGATGAAGGAAAAATAGTATTAACTTCATAAACTGTCAAACCTTGACTGTCTTCTTGATACTCTGTGTGACAAAATGGGAATTCTGTATATAAAGTATGTCTGCTGTAAACTAAAGTATAATGTTGTCTTGAGGAAAACCCTCATGCGATTGAGTGGTGAGCTAAATGTAGCCAACACTTGAGCAAAACAACAATTTCATCTGAAACAAGGGCTAACAGGCCAACTCTGGTTAGAAGGATTTAGGTATTTGGTAGGCAAGTTATGGGATGAAGTAATAAGCCTGATGCTTCAAAGGAAAATAACTGTCAGTATGTATCGTTCATGATGGACTCTGAGTTTTCACGTGAAAATTAAATTTTGGAATACTTACATTCACAACTGTGGGACGTAACAGCTCCCCACTACTTAACGACTTCTGTGATGAGATCAGTATTTATAATAATATACCTCTTGATACTATATGATGAAATCATCACCATTTGTAAGAGTTGCATAAATCAGTTACACGGTGTTTTCCAAACGAGCGGTGCGTGAGGGTACAATACTATGTGTGTGTAAGAGACTCATTCAAGTATAAGATAAACCAATGGATTTCCATGTAACAGAGTGAAGGAAGTTCACCGATAGGATGTTGCATACCCTATCATGAAATACCAAAAGAAGTTCAGTTTTGGGGCGGCTGGGTGGCTCAGCCGGTTAAGCGACTGACTTCAGCTCAGGTCATGATCCCACAGTTTGTGAGTTCGAGCCCCACATCAGGCTCTGTGCTGAGAGCTCAGAGCCTGGAGCCTGCTTGAGATTCTGTGTCTCCCTCTCTCTCACTCCCACTCATGCACATACACACACTCTCTCTCTCTCTCTCTCTCTCTCTCTCTCTCAAAAATAAATATGCTGAACTTCAAGAAATTACCACTTGTCAAGATTTGAGGTCCTATCAAAGAAGAAAATCCAACATTTTCTGTAAAGGCAATTAAAATACCCTTCTCTTTTGCAGTGGCATAGCTGTATGAGGCCAAGTTTTCTTTTAAGACTTCAATTAAAAGAACATATTGCAACACGGAATGGAGAAACAAAAATGAGAAGCCAGGCCTCTTCCTTTAAGCCACGCATTAAAGAGATTTGCACAGATGCAAAGCAATATCCCTCTTCTCACTAACCTTGTCTGGCAAAATACAGTTATTTTTCACAAAAAAAATTTATGTTGACAGACAATGAGTTTGCTATGTTTTAATTAAGAAATAGATTTTTATAATGTCTCCATCTTAGTTTCCAAGATGGTAAAGATTAATGGACAGTAACACACACTCAACATTGTGGCTCTCAGTGATTTTTCGGAGCGTGCAGGGGTCCCAAGACCACAACATTTGAGAAGCTGCCGCCCCAAACCAGGGACACAGGTAACAGAACCTTGTCAGAGGAATGCCGTCACGCAGCTATGGCCAAACAGAAGGACACTGAGGGAGCAGAGATGCAATCTGCTACAGAAGCCCAAGGGGAGCCAGGAAACTGGAGGAACCATGTGACATAGCTGAGGGGAACAGACACACAGAGAGATGGCTGTCACATGGAGAAAATGACAGTGGTCCAGGCGTGATAAGGCTGAGACCTGATGCAGAGATGTGATTCTGATCTGTGGAAAGAGACACGAATACTTTGATAGCCCCAGAGGAAATTATACTGATTTTTAAAAATGTTTTTATTTATTTTTGAGAAAGAGAGAGAGAGATAGTGTGTGAGCAGGGGAGGGGCAGAGACAGAGAGACAGAATCTGAAGCAGGTTGTAGGCTCCAGGCTCTGAGCTGTCAGCACAGAGCCCGATGTGGGGCTCGAACTCACGAGCCATGAGATCATAACCTGAGCCGAAATCAGACACTTAACTGACTGAGCCACCCAGGAGCCCTGAAATTATTCTGATTTTTAAGGCAAGGAGTGAGCAATTTACTCTAAGAGGCTGTCTTTGGATGAGAGCCATGAATACACAGGTGCCCCACGGTGTCTACGGGGCAGGAAGGGAGCTAGCCGTGAGGAGGGGCCAGTAAGAAATTAAACTCTGCTTTGCTCTGGTAAGGTTGTTTCTTGACCCAAAATTCTTCCTGATAATTTAGCCGATTATCCTATTTTTAGTATTTTACACCCCGTATGAGGATCTCTGAATACATCCATTTAGTTCTGTTTATCATCTGGGTCATGAATGTGTCCTACAACATACATTTCCAGGTTTGACGTTGGGAAGAATGAGAGAGAGAGAGAAAGAGGTTCACTGGGATCTCTCAAGTAGAGAGAGAGGCCACAAAGGAAGGGCTCTCTCCTCTTATTTTCTTTTTAAAGCTTATTTATATTGAGAGAGAAAGAGAGCACAAGCAGAGGAGGGGAAGAGAGAGAGAGGGAGGGAGAGAGAATCCCAAGCAGCCTCCACGCTGTGAGCACGGAGCCCGATGGGGGGCTTGAACTCACGACCCATGAGATCACGACCTGAGCCGAAACTGAGTCTGACGCTTAACCTACTGCGCCACGCAGGTAGGTGCCCAAGGGCTCTCTCCTCTTCTAGAGGAGAGTCTGGGAGCAGCAAACCACGCGCAGGCAAAGGCAAAGAATCAAGGTTAGGAGCTGAAGGCCGTAGAGAACAAGACAGTTTCCATCTCTAGGATATGATCTGTTTGTCAGAAAGTTGAGGCTGCTGCTTTATTCTGTGGTACTTGAGGAGGTTTGCTAGAATACATTTACCAGAGCTGACTGGCACACTGCTCCTGCTTACCCACGCTTCCTATGAAGTGCTGCTTGAAAATCAAATTGCCACGTTACATTTGCATCATATGTTATGCCTGGAGTATTGTCCTTGGAAATAGATTGGTCAGGGTATCCTATTCACAGAAGAACAATAAGCAACCAGCTTGATATTACCACGGAAGCTTTGCTTTTGTGGGAAGAATGCCAAAGTAAGTTATCATAGACTCCTCTTAAAACACGAGAGCCTGTTCAGATCAAGCAGAGTCTGGGAAAAAAAAACAAAGTTTCCTCGTAGTCTTAGAACTAAGGCGACATTTCCCTGACTCCTCGTTTACAACCGTGCTTCTGACCTCTTCGTGCCGGTCGGATTCACGCGCAAGAGCCTCGTGCAAGCCACGTGTCTGCAGACGTGCACAGGCTGTCATTTGAGACTGCTTGGGAAAGGGCGTGCGTCCTCAGGGATGGGTATAAAATTTGGCTTTCCAGAAATTTACTAAATGACATGGGTTTCTTAATACTGAGTTCATGCCGTGATCCCAACTGAGGGAAAATAATTTCAAATCGGCCTCAGATAGATGTACCCGGAAATCACGCCGGGAGTACGTCAAGACCAGTGAGGTGAACATTATGCATTACGTACTTTGCTGAGAAAGTCAACGCTGAGGTGACATCATGGACCCGGAAAACTACTAACACTTTAACATCGTAACATAACACGATGTTTAATTAGTTCATTTATCAGTGGCCTCAAATATCTGAATCAACAGCATTGATAGGGGAATAATGAAACTTGATGAAATGACCAAAATAAAGGTTTGCTTTCCAGCTTATTGACTGTAAGAGCTTCTCTGATTATCAGTTAAGGCTCCTCTGTACAAGTGAAGAATACTGTTAATTAACTGGCACTGAAGAGGTTCTCTGGAGAAACACAAATAAGATCTTACCTGCTCCATCCGGGTAGGCGGGCTGATGTGGAAAAGGAAGCGTATGGAAGCTCTCCTTTAATTCTGTTTCTTGAGTGACCTAGAGAGGAAGGTAATCAGATGAGAGTGAGCACGTAGAAGGGGGTGGTTATTTGATGTCTGAGGAAGGGAGATGTGAAATAATGTCAAAGAGAGTCATGAGACAAGGGATCACGGTTGCCGGGAGGCATTCAGAGCCCGCTGGATATTAGGAAATGGAAAGTAAGATGCACAGTGTGATTGAAATCCCATCACATGGGGATCTAGAGATGTTGGTGCTTGAAAGAGATTCATTTAACTGGGGTTATGGTTTAGCCAAGCGGGAGGATGGATTATTAGGATGGACCATGCCCTTGAGTTGGCTAAGAAAAGCAATAAGGGAACAGGTAGTGAGCCAGAGTGTAAAGGTAGTAGGTTCAATTAATTTTAGGTCTTACTTTGCTGGAAGCACTGTTGGAATTGAGGAACTCGATCTGGACAAACATGCAGTCTTGGGATTCTTCTCAATAAGCCATTGGTCTTTGCTTTCTTAAGATATACTTGGATTGGGGCACCTGGGTGGCTCAGTCGGTTAAGCATCCGACTTCAGTCCAGGTCATGATCTCACAGTGTGTGAGTTCGAGCCCTGCGTCGGGCTCGAGCCTGGAGCCTGCTTCAGATTCCATGTATCCCTCCTTCACTGCCCCTTCCCCTCACTCTGTCTTTCAAAAATAAATAAACATTAAAAAAATTTTTTTAAAGATATACTTGGATAAATATTAGATATGTATTATGTAATTTAAATCCATATTCTTCTTTGTTTTGATTATTATGATAATTAGAAAAATCTTTCCATGCCAAGTTTATAAAAGCAATGGACGTATTTTAAAACCTAGTTTGATACCTTTATTTCTCAATACTTAAAATCTTGTTCCATGTGGAATCTGATTTGGAATGAGGAGTAAAAAAGGAGTTTGGTGTTTTTCTTCCAAGTGGATAATTCCTCCCTTAATTCTTCTTTTTTCCATTCAAAGACATCTGACCTGTTTCTACAAGAGAATAAATAGCATCTATTTTGAGAAAAGGAGGAAAGTGCCTGGACCTTTTATTATGTGATCAAAAGCAACCATAGTTAAAGTAGCAAATTTTATTACTGAGTGCTTACGAGTAAAATTGTAAAATGCAACTGAAGAAAACAACGTACATTAGATCAGAGAGACAGACAAATACCAAGTTCTTAGGAAATACCCATATCGTAAAAATGTGCTAATTATTTCTAAATTAACATAGGATGTCAGTGTGACACAGTCCAAAATTTTTTTGGAGGAAAAAAATTTAATAATTCTATAATTTATATGGAAGAATCAAAATGTAATAACTTTATAAGAATTATATTTTTCAATAATGAATATTTAATTTAATTCTTATAAAAAGATTTTTCTTTTATTTTTTAAATGTTTAATTATTCCGAGAGAGACTGTGTGTGCAAGCCGGGGTGGGGGTGGGGCACAGAGAGAGACAGTGAGAGAGAGAATCCTAAGCAGGCTCTGTCCTGTTGGTGCAGAGCCCAGTGCAGGGCTTGACATCCTGAACCATGAGATCATGATCTGAGCTGAAAACAAGAGTCAGTCGCTCAATCAACTCAGCCACCCAGTCGCCCCAAAATATAAATTTTTAAAGTGAAAATATGCTGAGCACTACCAATCCTAGGAGAAATGCAAATTAAAATTCAACTCTTACCTTCTATCAGATTGGCAAAGATCAAAATGTTTGAAAACCTACTACTTTTTGACAATGCAGGAAAAGTTGTCATTTTATTTTTGCTGGCGGAAGGGTACATTGGTGTAGGCTTTAAGGAAGGCTATATTGCAATATCTATCTAAGTTAAAATACCCACACCTTAGATCTAACAATTCTACTTAAATTTATCTTACATTTATTACCACTTATGCTTATGTAAAAGGTGATTAACTGCAGCCTTCATATATATTAATAAGAAATGGACTACACAAATCTCCATCATGGACTATTATGCAGTTGCATAAAAATGAGGAACAAAGATATACATATATTTGTCTATATATTTACAACGTGCTTTCAAAGGATATACACATAAAGATATACACACACGTCCCCAGTACACATCGATGGTCTCTGGAAGAGGAAATGATTTCTTGGAAATGAGCAAGAGTGGAGACTTCTAACTCTACATTCTTTTGTATTTTGCAACTTTGAACCATATGAATATAATACATATTTTTAAAAAATAGAAATGGAGAAGGAGGTCAGAGAAGAAATCCCTCTGACGAAGACCTTTGTTGAATACCTCTCCCAGACTTTGTCCGAAAATATTCTGAGTCTCATTCTCGTTCTCGAAAGTTAATTTTGTTAGGCATACAATTGCTAACTGATAGTTATTTCCTCTCGGAACTTAGAGGAGTTAATTACACTGGCTTCTGGCTTCAGTGGTTGCTGTTGAGAGTTAACCCTACATGTAGTTTCCTGTCTTTTGCAGGGAGTCTGTTTTGTCTGAATACTTTCCACATCTCTTTATCTTTGGTGTCATTAATTGTCCAAATGATGTGTGTATATATGAGTTTATTTTTATGGTTCTTTATTCTGCTTGGAGTGCACTGTGCTTCTAAATCTAATGACTCATATCTTTCAACATATATTTAAAATTCTCATCACTTTTCAAAATATTTGTTCTCTGTCATTCTATTACTTTTTTCTGTCAAATGACAAAATAATAAGTTTAAATTTTTTCATATCTAAACATTTCTAAATGTTGCAAATTACTCTCAACAGCATGCTATAGTATCTTTGGCAATGTCTTTCATGCTTTGTCTACCCTGTCTCAAACTCCATTTCATATTTTCCATTTATTATGTTACATTATGCATGTCTGTGCTGCAATCTGAGTGATTTCTTTTCTTCTGTCTTCCAGTTTATCATCCTCCCTTCAACCCTTTCTATTATGCTGTTGAGTTTGTACATCACATTTTACATTTCATTGGCTATATTTTCACTTCCACAAATTCTGTCCCTCAATCAGCCTTTGAATCCGATGCACCAGGTAAAGAAAATCTTAAAAATTTCTCAGGCCTTTGGTATCTCCTTAATTCTCTGCATTCTACCCATTTAGAATTTGATCAGTGTAATCTCCCTGGGTTTTGGTAAGCTCAGCAAAGCATTTTAAAAGACATTTCTTCTATTACTGAGCATTTCTAGGTGTTTTCAGGGGTGTATCCAGCATTTCCAGGTTGTTCCAAGCATGTGATCTGTAAGTTGCTGGCAATGAATTAAGGAAGGAAATTTCAGCGACTTAAGGGGAGAAGGTGATGACATCTACACAGGAGAAATTGTAATACAACAACAAGGAAGAACAGGGACAAATAGTTGCAAAGGAGCTGGAGGTATTCACGGAGGAAAGAGGGGAAATACTTTAGATGTGTCAATAGAGAGCAAGGAGGTCAAATTCTTTATCTTGAGTTAGTTGGGATGCCTATGAAAAAATAAAGGCCTTCATTGAAAAGGGCTGCAAAAAAACAGTGTTTCACGTGTCCTCAAAGTTTCGGCTAAGACCAAAGGTAACTGGAATGTTTAGAGCAGAAGTCGGAGACGGGGCAGGTTTTGTCGATTACAGCTGTGAGATTCCATATTTCTAGAGAGGGGGAGGGGGGGATGAGAGAGAAACGGTGGAGGCAGCTTAGGGAGTGAGGAGGGAGGCAGAGGAAAGTCTCCAGGTAAGAGGGCATCTGACATATTGTCTTAGAGACAACCCCTCTCCTTCAGACACTACTCCTCTCCGTCAGACACACAGCGATAACACATTTCAGAAATGAAAAAGGTAAGGTCTCACCAGGCTCCACAGGAGACCATCGTTTCCATGGATCAGATATGGAACACAGACCCACAATGGCAACTGGAGCTGAAACGAGTAACAACAGTCAGCAGATACTCCTGAGATCTGTCACCTCTCCAGAGCAACGCACAATAAGAAATGTCTCCTTCGCACCAAAGCAGGGGCCAAACCCAGTGCACTGCTTGAAACCATGTGCTTCTTTGGAATAGCCATGCTTGTAAAAGTACAAGGGAAAACTACTACAGACTATTTGACCGTTGCTTTTATAGACTCACATGGGGAGGCAGAGAAACAAAGAGCTTTGCAGCCAGAATGTGGACCATTTGTCTCAAGGACTAGAGCTGGGGTGATCCCACCAGCAGGAGTCCTGAGTCATCCTAATGAGAGATCATTCCAGACCTGTGAGTCAGTATGGGGAGACAAGGAGGTGAAGCACTTGAGAACAGTGATTTGGAGAGAGATTAAGTGTTTGTGACTGGGAGGGAAGGGGAAGGGAGGGGAGGGATGGAAGAGGAGAGAAGGGGAGAGAAGGGAAGGGGAGAGATGGGGAGGGGAACGATGGGGAGGGAGGGGAGGGAAGTGGAAGGTGAGGGAAGGGAAGGGAAGGGGAGGGGAGGGGAGGGGAGGGAAGCAGAAAGCAAGAAGTTAAAGGAGGAGGAAAAAGGAGAGCTAAAAGGAACAAAAGAAAAAACCAACATTCGGGGTGCTGATGCCAGTTACAATTGCAAACGTGAGGAAAAAGATAAAGCTTGGAAAGGCAGCTAATGAGCTAAACACAAAGCAATCAGGAGATTAATGCACTCCAGAAAAAAATGAAAAGAACAGAACACTTTGAAAATCACAATAAATAATATGTCTAGGGCAGAAAGAACAAGAAATCATGAAACACAGCACAGGGAAGCTAAGTAACAAATGGTAACAAAGCAACACTTAACACATTTGCAAAGAAAAGCACACTTTGCAATAAACTCTAAGTATATAGGAGGGGTGCCTGGGTGGCTCAATCCATTTAGCCTCTGACTCATGATCTCAGCTCAGGTCATGATCTCACGGTTTGTGAGTTTGAGCCCAGCTTTGGGCTCTGTGCTGACAGCTTGGGGCCTACTTGGGGTTCCCTCTCTCTCTCTGCTCCTCCTCTGCTGGTATTCTCTCTCTCTCTCTCTCTCTCAAAATAAATAAATAAATAAATAAATAAATAAATAAATAAATAAATAAATAAAACAAAATCTAGATATAGAAGATAACTCTGGACTAGGCCAAATTAAAGAGAGAATAAATAAAGTATTTGTCTAAGAGGGATTCACCTCTAATGCCGAACATAAAGATATAGGACAGAGAACACACTAACTGAAAACAGGCTGAATGACAATTAATCCAACCCAGAGATTACAGAAGAAATACATACCATAAGGGGCAGAGGGATCTCGGAAGTTGCCTCAAGCATTAGGGACGGTATTTTGGGAGATAACGGATGACGGGATTAGCCCTGTAGGCTCTCAGAGAGGGCTTCGAACCCCAGTGTGTTGCCAGGCATGTGACAGAAGTGTAAGAAGTCAAGGGACTGTGAGTTGGTAAGATGTTTAAGGACCATGGATGCTCTCAGCATGCAGAGGCAGTAAGGACGGGACCGGGACAAACGTGAGCAAACACCTTACAGACAGAGCAGCCCCTGTGGGAACACAGATCCATTGTTAGGAGATAGAGTTCTAAGAGAGAACCAATAAATCTGGACTTGCAGGTCACAGCTTCTAATTTTAAATGTTGGCAAACAATTTAAAATAAGGAGCTGTACGCAACAGGGCAGGCCAAAAAGCACTGGCTGAAATTTGCACTGCTGACTTCAGAGAAATGTGTGCAATTAGTGGAATCTTTATAGCTCTGAATAGGCTTGATGTGACTCTGTGGGTTTCTCTGATCTATCTCCTCTCTTGTCAAAACCATGCTTTTTAAAGTAATATCGCAGCATCTGCAAAATGCAGTCTGTCTTGGGACTCTAACAGACTTCCTTTCCTCCCACGGAGGGTGGGAGGGTTGTCACCTTACCCCTGGAGCCACGAGCCATGCCTGAGATTTTGTTAGGTTGGCCAAAACTGCATCTCCAAGTTCCAGAATACTTACACATGATGGCTTCCTGTGAAATTGTGCTGGGCCTCATTGTTTTCTTTTAACTAAGGAGAATTTAACTAAGACCAGCCACATTTTCCTTCAAAAATAAAGACGAAATCAGGCTCTGCACTGACAGTGCAGAACCTGCTTAGGATTTATTCTCTCTCCCTCCCTCTCTCTCTCTCTCCGCCCCTCCCTCACTCGTGCCTTCTCTATCAAAATATATAAACTTAAAAAAAAAAAAGACAAAGTATAAATGAATTTTGAAACAGTCTGTGCTCTTCTGCCACAGTCCTTTTCCATAACTCCCGAGGGAGTTAAATGGACACCGGGAAGATATTAAAGTATTGTAAGTTACACATAATCTAGTATCTTTCTGGAGAAAAAAAATTTATTTTTATTTTAAGATTTTATTTTTAGGTAATCTCTACACTCAACGTGGGGCTCGAACTTACAACCCTAAGATCAAGAGTCACCTGCTCTTCGGACTGGGCCAACCAGGAGCCCCAGAGACCATCTTTTATGACGGTCATCTTACCGCTTGGCTTTGCTCATTTTCGTTTCTTCGAACATGACTGCACACAAACGCGTCATCTAATAACCAACTTAGGCATCGTAAAATAACAGGTGATGATGAAAATCACGTCTACATTTCTTACAATGACAGTAAGTATTCCAGTGAGCAATCAGTTGCTGATTTTTCCTCATCATTTCCTATACAGCAGTATATAAAGTGGTAGTGCTTATAGAATGAAATACAGTATAGGGTTATTTTGATGACATTTGTGTGAGACGAAGGAGTTACCCTGCTCAGTTTAAGTGTCTTGATTTTATTTCGTCTAAAGACACCTTATTTCCTTTAAATATTTTACCTGAAAATATTTCAAGGTTTCAGTGAATAGGAGGAATGTCTCAAGCATTATGCTGCTGTAATAAATCACTTAAATTGCCAGGTTATATGTTACAGCTTTGGTGGTTTGAATATTTATTGTAAAGCACCCAGTCTCATGATTTCCATTTTTATAATTAAGAAGAAGACCCGGAAAAAATCATTCTAATTGCTAAGGCAAGAATGATAGCAATGTATTCTCAGAATTTTGTCAAAGTCCCTAGGTATTATCCTCTTTGGTGAACACACTTTAATTAGAAGATCAGAGGAAGAATGATTACAAGAAGCTAAGTCCCAGACACTTTAATGTGACGGGGGCTGGGTCCTATTAGGCAGGTCCTAACTTTCAATGCACAGCCATCTTCGTTGGTGCGTTTTTCTATAATTGTTAACATATTTCTCATTCTTAACCCACAAAATACTTCCTTCACGGGAGGCAAGGAAGCCTGGGTTTGGAGGTCCCGGTATAATTCTGATGTCACTATTGAACAAGAACACTGGTCTCAAACCTCTTCTATCTACCTCTTCTCTTTAGTTTGAATCTGTTACCTTCCTGAACTTTTACGTCAATCCACTCTTCACTCTTGAAAGACCGCAGTCCACCTACTAGTTATGCTAGACAGTAATTTGATTTTGCTTTTTCCCTCCAAAGTGTCTCATTTTATATTGCTCCCAAGACCCCAAACAGCTAAGTGAGCCTTGACGTGAACTCACCATTTTCTCCTCTGCCTTTCCATCTGTCATCCACTCCTGAACATCTCCAATATACGCCCTCACCAGAGTCGTGCCTACACTGGGGCTCTTACTTACATTTTAATCATTTTCTCTATCAAATCCTACGTCTACCCCATTTATAGCCTTCTTAAATCTTTAATCTGCGAGCTTCAGAAGATCCAGAATTCGGCTGCTACACTGTGTTACCTCTGCATTTTTCACAGCTCTATATTCTCGACCTTTTCCTATAACCTTTGATGGCTTCTTCATCAGAAACTCTCAGTTAGCAGCTCCTGTGCTCCATTCTTGCTGTCTTTTTAACTTCCTCACACCCTTCTATGGAAACAGCCCCATCAAAGAAATCACAGTGCAATGTACCTAATTTCATTGTGTTTCCGTGAAGCTTGTCTCACCGAATCACCCAACATAAAGCCCGAGTCTGTGCCAGAAATTGTATTGGAAACAGCATACAGAATGGTATACTGTAAACAGGACATCTACCATTAAATGTTTACTGAGTTGGTCACCCGAGGTTAATGTCGCGAACATGAATTACTATTCTATGCTGTAATAAGGGCTGACTTTAACACAGAATGAGACAGCAAGGCCCCCTACGTTTGGAAATCTTCATCTCTGCTTTTTGCAGTTCTGGCATTTACGTTTTCTTGCTTTTACCAGTGTGGATACCAAGAAGCTCCCTCCCACCCTATCTCTCATTTCTGCTTTTTTTTAAAATTTTAATTTTTTTAGTTTATTTCTTTTCGAGGGAGAGAGAGCAGAGGAAAGAGAGAGAGGGAAAGAGAGAATTCCAAGCAGGCTCTGCACTGTCAGCGTAGAGCCTGATGCAGGGCTCAAACTCAAACACCGAGAGATAATGACCTGAGCCACAAGCTCAACCGACTGGGCCACCCAGCTGCCACCCCCCCCACCCCGCCCCATCATTTCTGCTTTTGTCTCCTAAGGTCTGGAGCACTGGGCAACCAATTTTATGAAAATAATGTACAAAAAGTAAATAGGCTCAGAATCTGATCCTCATCTTTAGGGTAGTAGGAGTTCATCCTGAAGGCAAGTTGTAGAAACGTAGTGCCTGGATTTGGGGACCCATATTTTATCTCCTCAAAAGCACATTTTGTATTCATAGTGCACACCCTTTGTTTTCTGAATGCAGATGTTATTAAATCTGTCAGTGAGGTATCTAAAGATATACTAAAACTTTTTTAAACTTTTATTTTTGTTTTTGAGAGAGAGAGAGAGAGAGAGAGAGAGCACGCACATGAGTGAGATAGGGGCAGAGGGAGAGAGAATCCCAAGCAGGCTCTGCACAGAGCCCAAGGTGGGGCTCAATCCCATGACCCTGGGATCATGACATGACCTGAGCCAAAATCCAGAGTTGGTCGCTCAACCAACTGAGCCACCCAGGCGCCCCTAGATATGCTAAAACTCTATTCCACTTCTGAAATGCATGACCACTCATTTTGATAAAGAGAATAACTTGAAGCCTTTTGGGAATGGTGATATTCTATAACAAAAAAGTTATTTTTGAAATTTCAAACAACGGAGTTATTTGTATTTTTGTTTATCCCTTACAAGTAAAGTACTGTGGGCTATATGTCAAGAGATTACATTTCCTGTAGGCTAGAGATATTTGAGGAAATAAAACAAAAATGCGTTTTGTGCACACTTAACTTTGTAAACCTGTACTTCTCATCTCTTGAAAGCAATTAGAAGTAGGCCTGGAGCCAGAGCATAGGGGTGGACCTGAATGCACACATGGAAGGTTCCGGAAATTCTGGAAAACTAGGACTCCCAAGCATTAACTTTTTTTTTTTTTTCAATTTTAGAGAGAGAGAAAGAGAGAGCTCACCCAAGTGTGAGAGAGGAACAGAGGGAGAGGGAGACACAATCTTAAGCAGACTCCAAGCTCAGTGCAGAGCCTGACTTGGGTCTCAAGTCCCCAATCCTGGCATCATGACCTGAGCCAAAATCAAGAGTCAGACGCTCAACCGACTCAGCCACCCAGGCGCCCCAGGACTTCCAAGCATTAAATTAATTCCACAGTACACAAGGAATATAAAGCCAATGCATTCATTATTCACAGACTAAAAGAATGTCAATGTTTACCAGGAGATCCTTCACACTCTATTGAATCTTTTGGGGGAAACATGTGCTTTGACAACAGCTAGCTACACTATAATGTTTCTGGAGCTGCCATAGGGAAGTCTCTGATATTTGGTTTCCCTGAAAACCAAGAGAAGTCTTCTCATGACTCCTCCGAAGGAGAAATCTCTGTAAAGCCAAATATGTACACGAGCGTAGCCTACTCCGCTGCTGACCTCCTGGGACAACAAAGAGCCCAAGTTCTTCTAACTGGAGTGTTGCTGAGCCCCGGTGTCTCTGACCTGTCGTGGCCACTGTGAGGAAGGCTGGAAGGCGGTGTGGCTGGAACGGTCACCTGACCCCACTTCACCTTGCAAAACGTGAACCTGAGTATCAGTGCTTGGATACAAACTGAGTTGTGTTTCTTCAGAGCCTGTAACACTGAGCCATCAGAAACGTCTTATTATTACCAAACTGCTTCTGCCTGCTCTGTGCTCCTCTGAGATCTGGAAGGCATGAACATGAACTAACATTCTAGGCCCCCAGTGAAAAGTTCACGAAAAAGCTCTCCCACTCTTCGTCAGGAGCTATCTACGAGGAAGTCTCGGCCACCAGTCTCTCGAGACAAGAAACAGACAGCAGGAAAAGAAGAGAAAGCGGGGCTGGGGTTTGTCAGCTCCGGGAGGCCCAGGAGTTCGCGTGGTTAGTAGTGGCAAGGACAGGAGTCACCCCGGCAGTTTGAGATGAAGTCGCCCTCCAGGAAGAGAATCAGGAAGGTCCCAAACATGATGGATGAGATTAGTTATCTGTAGAAATGACATGCCCTAAGGACTAGCCAAAAAGACCGTGTGCAGAAATTTAGAAACACCCTGAGGAATTCGACAATAGCAGAAGCTTGATGGTATCCATATATTTCCGGCAACAATCTAATCAAAGTAAATGGATGAAGCCGTAACACAATCAAGCGGTAACTTAATCAGTTATAGTGAATAGATGAAGTACTCTAATCACAATCAATTGTATTGTAGAGCACCTGAAGAAAGAGCAGCCAGAAGGAAGTGGGAAGCCCGGGATTTGTCCGTGACTCCGGCTCCCTCCAGTGTGGGAAACGCAGCCTCAGCAGTCAGCTCAGGAAAACGGGTAGGACCAGGGGCTGTTTCCATGGTAATGTGGATTCCGAAGGCTGGGGCACCTGTCCTTTCGTCCGGGAAGAGAGAGCACTTGTCAGCAGAGCAAGGAGTCCTTAGCAGTTTTGAGGCCAAAGGAATCCAGTTTTAGAATTACAGGGACAGCTGAAGAACAGAATTAACAAGGTAACTGGATAATATTGGCTCAGTAACCCTTTATGGAATGCCAGCTGTATTCAAGCCGCTGGCCTAGGAGCTGGGGAGTTCGTGGGGAACAAGGAAATCCTTGCCCGCATGGAGCACGTGTCGTAAGGAAGACAGATCTGAAACAAGTGACTATACAATAAATTATTTTGTTAGAATTGTGACTACTTCTAGGAAGAAAATACACAGAATTTACTTGAACGGAAAAATATTACAGGCCTTTGAACGGACGGGACATCCAGAGATAGCTTTTATGAGGCTCCGTTAGGCCTATCTCACAAAGGGAAGGAGATGGACAAAGACAAGATAAATACAGGCCGAGGAGTAAAATCAGACTAACGGCGTGAGTAAAGAGGGCAACAGGAAGTAGCTCGAAAGTGATCTGTGGCGAAACAATTACTCACAGAGAGACCATTTAGGAAGACTATTGCTAATGTTCCCTTGAGAGTAATCCACGTCCCAAAGACGATCTACTATTTAGAAATGAACAGTTTCGCTATTTTTAGAGCTGGGAAGAGCTGGGAAGATTTTACACCCCTGGCATTGACCATGGATCAAAATTACCTGCATGCGCTCCAGAAACAAGAGTGCGGGAAACGTGTTGTGGCTCGAGTCCCAAATCGCAAAGAACTGGACAGTCACCTACAGCAGTTAGACCCGCATGGGGATGGAAGTCCATCAGGCATACGGTAGAATGACTGCAGAGCGACGCTGACTGACAGAGAGCGTTACCCTGTAATTCCGTATCTGAGGCAGAGAAGGGTTATGGAAAAGTTTTCGAAGCAGAAATTGGGCAAATCGAAACCCCGTACGTTCTCGCAAAAATACAAGTAAAATATTTTGGAGAGAAGCTCCAGGGATTGTAAAGAAAACCAATTCATTGACGGGGGCCAGTAAGCATCAGGCATTATAAGCCTTAAGTAAGCATTGATTCTTTAAGTCTGTGCTCCTTAAGCTTGTATTAATTATTTATTTAGGGTGTTATGCTAAATGTTATGGAGGGTTCTTACCAAATCTTGCCTTTTGGAAGTTTACGGTTTAACACATGCAAGATTTGGCGAGGAAGCAATTCAACCCAAAGAAAGTCTGCAAAAAAGGACTGTAAAAATGAGAAGGAAAGAAGGAGGGAAGGGGGGTGGGAGGGACAGGAGGGAGGGAGGGAGGGAGGGAGGGAGGGAAGGAGGGAGGGAGGGAGGAAGGAAGGAAGGAAGGAAGGAAGGAAGGAAGGAAGGAAGGAAAGAAGAAGGAAGGAGGGAGGGAGGGAAGGAAGGAAGGAAGGAAAGAAGAAGGAAGGAGGGAGGGAGGGAGGGAGGGAAGGAAGGAAGGAAGGAAGGAAGGAAGGAAGGAAGGAAGGAAGGAAATTCTAGGGCGCTGTGCACAAAAAAACCCAGCTAAATTCTTTTCCCTGGGTCTCTAGCTTCTGAAATCTTAACTTCAGTGAATGTTTTCTTCTTCATTCCCATCCCTTGTGAATTTCTCAATTTACATTCAAGACAGGATGTTTCACACTCTGAGGTGCTATTTGCTTTGTTTGCATCTAAAAGTCTATTAGGGAGTTTTAGACAAGGAGCCTTCGTGGGAGTTATGGAGAAAAGTAAGGGTATCTCATTTGAAACGACTGTGTAAGTGAACCCACGGCTGCCCCAAGGAGGGGGAAGCAGGAATAAAAGGAGGTCTAAAAGTGAGGGATGGAAACACAGCGGAGAGCAGGCTGGACGGCTTTCAAAAGGCACTAGAGGCGAAAACAATGGAAGGGAAGCTGCAAGGAGACCGCTGCGATTATATTATTCAGTTAGGCAAGTAAGTAATGTTGAAAACCATTCAGAGTCACAATGTTTTCGACTTGGAAAGGGGTTTTGGAGCTCTGCCCACACAAGCTCCTTGTTTTATGTCTGAAGACACTGAGGTCCAAGAGAGTTCAGTCTCTTACCCGGGTTGCACATTATTTAGCAGCAATTTTTATTATTATGTAGTGCAGGCCCAGCATTAGAAACCAGGTCGCCTGACCATTCATTGCTCTCTCCCCCGCCTCACATTCCCATTCTATTTCAAATTAAGTTATTATTACAGCACATTAAAAAAAAAAAAAAAAGCACGACACATTGATTCTAATATAGTAGATTAAAAAGTTTTCTAAAACACACGAAAATAGTCCATTCTGGAACAGTGGTTCACAAACTTGAGCTTGCTTAAGAGTTACCTGAGGGCTTCTTACAGCGAACATTCCTGGGCCTTGAACCTGGAAAGTCTCCCAAGCTTTCGGGTGATGCTGATGCGGCTGGCACTCATTTTTAGTAGTAGTTTGCTTAGCAGGGCTCCAAGAAATGGCTGGTATTTTCTTTTATAATTTAATGCCTATTTATATTTGAGAGAGAGGGAGACACAGACTCTGAAGCAGGTTCCAGGCTCTGAGCTCTCAGCACAGAGCCTGACCTGGGGCTTGAACTCAGGATCTGTGAGATCATGACCTGAGCCGAAGTCGGACACTTAACCAATTGAGCCACCCAGGCGCCCCTGGCTAGTGTTTATGAAATCGGGGTGAGAGTAACCAACAATTTGCAATGAATGAACAACATGAAAATAATTACCACGACCCAAGTTGGCTAACTTGGGCTGGAGTCACCTTCCATAGGTATAATACAGTAAATAGCCTCGCCCACGCCAAACACCTTGTACAAACTCTCCTGGGACTGCAGGCTCCTCTTAATCTCTCCCTACCTGTTTGCAGCTGGCAAACTCCTCACCTCCAGTGTTTCCTCCTACAGGAAGCCTTCCTGGCATCCCTCAGGTTTCCACGGGAGCTCTTTTTCCGAGTTTCTCTTTGCCCTTTCCATCTCTCTGCAACAGCTCTTGCCACACTGGACTATAACTATGATTGTTGCTTTGAATACCCACTTCCCCCCAAGACTTTAAACAACTTAGTCAAGCACAGCAACACACACATATTTGTTAAGATGTTACAAAAATGAGGATAACCAGACAGAAAATATAGAATATATACCATAGAACTAATTCTCTGTGAGTGAAATTTGTGGTTTTTAATTCAGTATTTATTACCTTCCATGTATTATGTATCTATGTATTTATATATCCATTCTATGTGCCTATCTCATCTATGTGCATATCTTTCTATCGATTATCTATCATCTATCTATCTATCTATCTATCTATCTATCTTCTCCTTGGTAGACTTGTAAATAAAATGAAAACCTCTGTCAACAAAGAATAATAAACATGTTAAATGTAATGTTACATGCATCTTCCATGCAAATATTCACAAAGTGCCACCCATAACTTTACCGCCATCAATGATCATTCATTTATTGCCAAATCATTTCCTTCAGAGGTTTAATTCCTAGGATTTTACAATGGGAAGGAGCCTTTGTTAGAACCTAAGGTCCTTTCTAACCAATCTGCCCTTGGAGGAGGTCAGTCACTGAATTTATTTGATGACATCCGGGCAGGACCTAAATATCTCACTGTACCCAGTTCAGTTTTAAGACCTCTAATTTTGGAAATTTTGTCCTTTCTATTAAATCCATAATCCCACATCCCTTAGTTCTGTTTTTTGGACCTGTGTGAAACAACATAATTCTTTGTCATATCAGTCCCTCAGAACTTTTTATTTTACTTTAGAGAGAGAGAGAGAGAAAGAGAGAGAGAGAGAGAGAGAGAGAGAGAGAGAGAGAGAGAGAGAGAAGCCCAAGCAGCTCCACAACTTTGGGCTGGATCTCACGACCCTGGGATCATGACCCGAGCCGAAATCAAGAGTTGGATGCCCACCGACTGAGCGACCGGGCACCCCAGTCCCTCAGATTTCTAAAGATAGTTATCATGTTCTGTTCAGCAGGGGTTTTTTTTAGTTAAAAAAAAAAAAAAAAGATCGAGAAAAAGGAAACTCATTTGTTAAGAAATACTTACCAAGTACATTTATTGATTCAAATGCAACTACATATTTACTGTAAAAATATGATCAGAGATAGATACCTGAATATAAGCTCATTCAGAAGGGACATGTGGGAGTGTGCAAATCAAGTGTGATGTAAAAGTAAAAAAAAAATACACACTCATTGAAGGAATTTTACTAACTGATTTCCCTATTCTATTTCATAAGTGCTTTTTGGTCATTGGTAATATCCTTGTTTGTATAGGTTTTTCACTTACGGAACTTTATTCATGTGAACATTAGCAGTACTATCAAAAGAAAATTAAAAACGGCAATATGCCATCAAATGTGAGAATCCCGTTCCTAATCTCGTTTCAGGGGGACATTCCCACCCAGTTCAGGACAGAGCTGATAAACCTCCCTTCCCCTGGAAGTCTCCATGTCTGATAAAAAATGGAATACTTGAGTTTGTGCAGCTGTTCACGAGCTAATTATCTGCAATCATTTCTGATTACTTAATAGGCCGTGGTAGGATGTGTGTTTGTTGCTATGTTGAGTTTAGACATTAGGCTTTAATGTGCTGATATGGTTAATTGTTGCACTCACTGCCGCCTGCTAATAGACCATTCCTGAAAATGAGACCATATCTCAATGGAATTTGCTTGTTTATTTTAAATAAGTCATAACTACAAACTCAGATCCTAGATCCAGTGTTTACCATTTTAAGAATGCACTTTTTAATGCTGTATCATTTCTAATGCATTTAAATTATTCAAGTTGGGAGAAAACGCGTTATTAAACTAATGAGTCAATAACCAACTCAAATACTTAGATTTCACATTCTTCCTGCTCCGTTCAGCTTCCTGAATTGTTTTCTGCCATTGATAGCTAAATAAATTCTTCTTAAATGCGGCCAAACAAGCTGAATGTAATAACACAATAATGAGGAAAATATGCCTATTAAAAGCCCACGAGTATTTATTAACATGGAAACCAAGATGCCAAAGCTAGTGGTTGGGTGTGACCCAGAGGCGTTAACACGGAAGGTAGATGAGGAATTGTGGCAAGGACAATGCTAATTTGCTTTGCAGTTTCCATTTCATGATGGAGTTTCGTCCAAAAAGCCAGTGTGTAGTGTTAAAAATTTAGAAGGCTGTTCTTTTGTTGACTATCCGTATATTTGTGTTTCTGATTGCCAACAATGGATGCAAAGGGCCCATGCAGATGCTTTTGGAGTCTCTTCCTCTTTGCCTTGCTGTTCACAAGCTCTACTTTTATTCCTATCATGTTTTCATTTCTTCATCTCTTTTAAACTTCTTTTTCTGTCTCTCGCTACTCTTTCATTAGAGAAGCCAACAGGATCCATATAACAAGTAGAAAGCGTTTCAACCCCCAAACCCTCGGCTTTCCTCCTGCATCTTCCAAGAACAGGGTCCTTCCATCCTGTGCCTGCCCCAGGCCTTGTTCAGCACCGGATTTACCCCTTTTAAAGTTGACTTCAAGGAACGGGACCCTGCGGACTGTGCGGATCCATCGCGCTGGGTGAAATGGTGCGATCCTATGACCTGCTTTCTCAGAAACACGACACACACAGAGCTTCAATGCACTTAAACCCAGGTCTCTTCTGCCATCAAAGAAACAGGGGGAGAAAAGACTAGAGTAATTGTACAGTGATTTATACTCCTTATTGGCATGTACGATTTCCATGTAGAAATAGAACACGTGGATTTTTCCAAACCTTTGCATCTCCTTCACAAATTAAGGTTCTTAGTTCTTTTGTGTTTTCTATGTCTAAATTTTTGGTGTGTCACTGGAAACATAAAACTCATCCCAGCATCTCCTTTCTAATACCTTTTTTTTTTTTTTTTTTTTTTTAAGTTCTGGGCTCTCTGTTCCCCAAACACAACATGTATTTCCTGAGGTGCCCACACAGGTCTCTGGTGAAATCAAATCCTTCGGGCCACTGCCATTGCTGTTTCCCCTCTGAAACCTCCCACAATAGTTGCAGGGACACTAGTAAGAGCATCACTATAAATAATGACAGTGGAATGAACTTGCGTCTTTCACTGCCAGGTGCTGTGCCAAGCCCATTAAATGGATGCAGCACTTTATCTTCAAAACAGCGTTGTGCGGTGGGCCCTTTCGTCCCGAGACTCATCCGATGAGTGAACCGGGGATTAGCACTCAGGAGCCAAAGCTTCAAATGTGTTCAGAGTCACATGGTCAAGGTCTAGGTAAGGGAGAGGGCAGGTCTTTAAATCGGCAGTCTTGAAGAACTCCATCTAATTCCAGACTCTGCGTAATTAAACACTGTAGCTACCCTTTCTCATCACACCCACAGAATAGATTCCTTACGTGTTCAAAACGCCCTCTGTTTGCATCGCTAATCTAGCACGGGTCCCAGGGTACCCTGGCTTGCTCGCTGCCTGTGGGCTCCTTCAGGGGAGAGAGCGACTTCTCTATTTTCACATCCTCAGGACAAAGAACTGGCCCTTCTCAGAAAATCCATTTGTAGCGGTGAAATGGAATTAATTCTCCCTTTACAGATTTCTCTTCCTGTACGTGCCCTATGTCCATTTTTTTTCCCTGTACATACCGTTCCTTCACATACACGATTTCAAGCCAAATGGGACGATTTGCTATTCCCCGCACACCCTGTGCCGTTGCTGTTAGATACCTCTGTGTGTGCTGTGCTCACGCCTGAAATGCCCTTCTACTTATGCAAATCTTCACCAAGGAGGAAATCCAATCGTCCGCTCTTTCCTGGAGCGCGTCTAGCTCCTGAATCGGATGGGAGCTCTCCTTCACTGTGCTTTCTGCACCTGACTTGTGGGGCTCTCATTCCTTTCAATTTCCCACCTCACCTACAGATGGGCAGGTGCTCCTTTCAGCCCACCTACTCTTGAGTTTTCTCCATCGTAGGTGCATGATAGAGATTAAATGAATTCAAAACTAACAAGGTATTTAAACCAGTCGACTTAGTTTCCTATAAAATGAAGAGGTTCAAACTCATGGCGCGTAGTTACATTTTTTCATCTTTATGTTATTAAATACAGTGTTGGAGTAAGACAGCATTACCTTTACCTTTTTTTTCCTTCTCAATGAATGCATACTCTTTGATCTGATTAGTTTTGGCCTGTCCATTTGTAAGCAACTATCTATGGAATGATAAAAAAGAAAGAGACAGAGACAGAGACGGGGGGGGGGGGGGGGGAGAGAGAGAGGAGACTTTCATTTAAATTGCTGCAAAGATTTAACAGCTTTTAGACACTGAGGAATTTCTCTTTTATGATAAACCTGCAACACTCTTGTCAATGACATTTAAGTGCACTCGTGTTTGAGTAGCAGTAACAAGGTTAAAAATGTTTAACAGACTGACATTATATTAAACTTTTATCCATTAAATTCAACAGATGTTTACCAAGTTTCTACCGTGCACAAGGCACAATACTTGGTAAGATTCTGTGGGGAAGAAAAAAGAGGTATATATAATCCCTTAAAGAGGTGAACATCAGGAATGCTGCCAGGACAGGTAACTGAGCCTGAGACACAGTATAAGCTCCAGAAGAGACAGCAAGTACTGTGCAACCCACGAAGGAAAAAGAGGTTACGTCTTTTGGAAACTCATTAGAACATCTATTCTTTGATTTCACATGCCAACCTGCGGGCCACGGTGACTTGGAACATGTAGCGACAGGTGCCTTGACCAAGTACACGAAAACAATGGGTTTAAAAAAAATTAATGGAAATTAAATAAATGAAAACAACAGAAGGCAGTGGCAATTTAACGTAAGTTTATAGACATTTTCTCTTTTTCAAGTTTATTTATTTTGACAGGGAAAGAGAACGCATGTGTGTGGGTGAGCAGGGGAGGGGCAGAGAGAGAGAGAGAGAGAGAGAGAGAGAGAGAGAATCCCAAGCAGGCTCTACACTCCCCTCTGACTTGGGGCTCCACTCTCATGACATGAGACCATGGCCTGAGCTGAAATCAAGAGTCAGACGCTTAACTGAGCCCCAAGGCGCTTCATAAATTTGTAGACATTTTAATATTGCACATTTAACAAGATAGGTTTTAGGGAAAACATTAGCATAATTTTATCATCATACCACAGTTGTTTCCATTTGTGTATCTTAGGTATTTGTACATATTTAAGATGCGCAATTCTGAGAAGAGCACTTTTCTTCAATGCATAGAAAGGAGAAGAGTTTATCTCAGAGTGTGCACATGAGCACGGCCTGTGTGACACACGCACATCTCCTACTTAACCTACGTTAACCAGGTTTCCTAAACTGGGAAATGAGAAATAACAATGAGTAATAAAGCCTATTTCATGGGTGGTTGAGAGGATAAAGTGAAACGCTCTAGGGAAATGACAGCAGCTGTCACAAAGTAAGGGCTCAAGAAACAGTGGCTCTTTTTTTTAATTTTTTTTTTTTAACGTTTATTTATTTTTGAGACAGAGACAGAACATGAACGGGGGAGAATCAGAGAAAGAGAGGGAGACACAGAATCTGAAACAGGCTCCAGGCTCTGAGCTGTCAGCACAGAGCCTGACGCGGGGCTTGAACTCACGAACCGCAAGATCATGACCTGAGCCGAAGTTGGACGCTTAACCGACTGAGCCACCCAGGAGCCCCAAGAAACAGCGGCTTTTAAAACCATCTTCCTCATTTCGCTTCCTACCTCATCCCCAGTTCTCCCCCATCTCCAAAAGCCTTTATATTCATACGATATTGGTTTGAAAGACCAAGAAACAGACAGACGAACTCCAAAGACACGAAAACCGGGAGACCACACAGCATCTCCTGAAAGTCTGGCACGAGGATGAGCAGACACCGGCTCTGAAGGCTGACAGCCGTGTCCCGGTCCTGCTGCTGCGGGCATCAGAGCCACTGATGTGGGACAACAACGGAACCTGCTTCCCTCGACCTGGAAGCATCAGAAGTCAGAGACACAATGGCTTCTGCCCTCGCTCCCCCTGCGGAAGATGGCCTAGGAGCACCGGGCAGCCTAGGGAGTCACCTCTTTGCCCGACCAGAAGCATGGAGCAGGGGCCACGGCAGGAATAGCATGAAGTGGACCGGAATCGCATCGCAAGGGCTCTGTAACCTACACTGTCCCCGGGACTGAAGCCCGAAGTGTAAGGCAGAACCTGCACATTCAGTCGAAGTGGAGCAGTAGCAGGCTCGGGCAGACAGGCTCCAGGGATTCCTCACCTAATCACCAAACACCCAGGAGACAACAAAAACATCACCTCTCGTGCCCCAAACCAGGAGAGGCCCAATGGAAAGAAGACAAGACACTCAACCGGTGGCAATAATGAGGTGAACCAGATGTTCGGGTTATCCAACAAGGATACCAAAAGTGCTTCCGGAATCAGTGATAAATTCTCTCGAAAACAATGGAAAAAATGGAAAATCTCCGCAGACAGAAGTTTCGCAAGAGAACCAGGTACAAGTTCCACGACTGAAAAAGCACATTCACCAAAATAAAAAAGCTTGCTGGAGAGTCTCCCTAGTGACGAACACAGAAGAGACTCGGGGACAACAGCAATCTAACGAGCTAACTAACATCTGTATCATCGCAATCTCCAAAGGAGATGGGGGGAGCGTGGGGGATTGAGAAAATACTGGAGGAGTGATTGAAAATCCGTCGGTATTACAGCTATCGCCTCTGACAACAGAGATAAAATGGCACCACTTTGCATAAAATGTAGGCAACCTGCATCTTAGCGTTCCTTCGACACCTCTCTCTTCATGATACGGTCATTGTAATCTACCTGCATACAGTACGACTCTTGCAGGACAATGTTATATTGCTTTCAACAGTCCCATGTAAAGAAACCACAAGAAAATACGAAATACTTTGTGTTCTAGGTATTTGCCTTTTCAGGTTCTTAACGATTTGCATTTCCGTCTGGCATCATGTCAACAACCAAGGGCACAGTTACTCTCGCTGCTCTAAAGTCCTCGTTTGCTAATTCCCACATCTCAGTCATTGTGGCATCGGTCTTGGTTGGTTGTCTTCTCTCTGAAACTGGGTCATGTTATTCTGGTTCCTCTTAGGTTGCATAATTTGGATAGAATCCTAAATATTACATGGAGGCGGGTCTGGATTTGGAATATTCCTCTGGAGAGGGGTGATGTGTTGGTCTCAGCAGGCCACTAATTTGGTCAGACTCAAACTGCAAATTCTCTTAGGCAATGGATTAAATCTTGGTTGGGTTCTTGTATGCTCAGCTGTTCTGTGTTCAGTCGGCCCCCACACACGAGTGCGGTTCAGGGGTCAGGCGAGGACAAGGGCAGAGCTGAAGCACAAAACTTGGGGCTCGCCATCTCAGATCTCTCCTATTCCCCCCTTTTCCAGCGGCCGTGGTTGGCCAGAATGACCGTGGCCTCTTCAGGCCCCCTTTCTGCCAGACTTTGGCGTGCCCACTGGGTACTGATTTTGTTCTGCCCTCAGGAAAAAAAACTAAAAAAGAAAAACAGGAGGTTACCTCCAGCTGGTCTCTCCTTCCAAGTCTTACATCAATCCAGAATCTGCCTGCTTTCGTTCACTCTCCAGTGTTGTCTGATTGTGGGCGGAATCTATTGACCAGGTTGTCCAGAATCTAGAGCTGGGCTCAGTTACAGCTTGCTCCACAATGGAAACATAAACCTCCTCGAGGTTTTGAGGGGAAATTTAGTCAAAACCCAAAATGAGGTTTGAATGAGTGCCATTTTTCAAGCATTCTTTCCAAAGAAGACCCTGTTCTGCTTATCCATTTGGTTCATTGATGCTTCCCGGTACCATTTTCTTCATATACATCCTGTATATCTCTTATTAGATAAGTATCAAATTGTATCAGACTGAAATTGATTATCA
Organism: Prionailurus bengalensis; assembly: GCF_016509475.1. Taxonomy (NCBI): domain Eukaryota; kingdom Metazoa; phylum Chordata; class Mammalia; order Carnivora; family Felidae; genus Prionailurus; species Prionailurus bengalensis. The sequence continues at coordinate 8,800,267 of NC_057344.1, read as the reverse complement.
TTAAAAAGTTTCCTTTGTAATGTTTATTTTTGAGAGAGAGAGACAGAGCGTGAGTGGGGTAGGGGCTGAGAGAGAGGGAGACACAGAATCTGAAGACGGCTCCAGGCTCCCAGCTGTCAGCACAGAGCCCGATGGGGGGGCTCAAACTCGCAGACCTTGAGATCATGACCTGAGCTGAAGTTGGACGAAGTCTGAGCACCCAGGCGCCCCTGGTTGTGTTTCGTTTGCCTAGATTTCCTTGGCATTAATTTGCTAATTTATGGAAGCCTCATTTGAGAGGTGCCTTTCCCTCCCTGTGGCACAAAGAATCCAGTTTTTTTCTGAATGCACAACACTGTGTATTTCACTTCAGATCAGCTGAGATCACCCGTGGTCCAGCTCAGTTCCCGGTCTGCCTTGTGGTCACTGTCCTGTTCAGTTCTTCAGGTAGGATCACTGATTTTAGGTTGGTTCCAAATCTGTGTCTTCAGCATAGAGCTCAAACGCTGGCAAGATGATACCTTATGTTCTGCCCTTGCTGATTTCATATGCTGATGATTCTCAAAATTCTGCACGGACAATTTAGTGACAGAATGGGAGACAGGTTCAAGCTATCTTCTCTGCTGTCCTTTTTTTTTTTTTTTTTAATGTTTCAGAGAGAGACACAGAGACAGAGACAGAGAATCCCAAGCAGGCTCTGTGATGTCAGCCCAGAGCCCAACAAAGGGCTGGATCCCATTAACCATGAGATCATGACCTGAGCCAAAATCAAGAGTCAGATGCTTAGCCAACTGAGCCACCCAGGAGCCCGTTTTTTTTTGTGTGTTTTTTTTTTTAAGTAGGCTTCACACCCGATGTGGGGCTTGAACTCACAACCCTGAGATCAAAACCAAAGCTGAGATCAACAGTCAATTAACTGACTGAGCCACCCAGGCGCCCTTGTCCTTTTCTTTATAAAAAATCTTTTTACTAGACTGAATCAGCTCTGAATGGAATTTTGCACAAACATGCAGAAATAACCTAACATTGAAGTTTTCTTTAATTATATAGTTACCTGCACTAAATTTGGGGGGATAAAATAAGGGAGAGAAACTAAAATGAGAAATAAAAAAATAAAAGCACAGTATTAAGCTTTATAAATGGACTTATTTTTAAAAATTAATTTCAGATATTAAAATCAATCAGAAACATTTAAATCAACTTCTCTTTTAAAGATACAGACTACTTCTTCTGTTCTTAAATGTTACTTTTATATTCTGAATCTCCATAAGTTTCCATGAAAATGTATTAAGCTATCCAAGTATTTGGCTTATCTCTAATGTCTAAGAGGAACTTGATGCTACTGAAAAGAATACAAAAATATTCTTTTCCAGAGGTGATCTCATCTTAAATTTCATTTACGAAAACAAGTACCTTTAATCATATGCTATGAAGAGTGGCAATCCCTGAGAAAATGACTCATTGCAGACAAAATAATTAGCTATTTCACTGGACTACATAATCCTCTCCAAAAAAAAAAAAAACAATCACTGCTTCCCCAAAGAAGTTACAAGAGGCCAAGAGCACACTAAAAATTCTTTATTGTCATTATTAAATGCATTATATAAACATGATAATTGGAATATACTATACATTCGATGGAACACATATAGCCTTTATCAGGGTAAAAAAAATACATAGCCAAGAATGGAAAGGAGCATACATTAAAAAAAAAGTGAACAGCTCTCATATATTACTGTCACTATACAATGTGCCAGGATGTTCTACAACCTTTCTATTAAACAAAAGGGAACAAACTTTATGTATGGTTTAAAGGAGTTAAATGCCAGATATTCCACAGAAGGAGAAAATATTAGCATCCTGGAATGATCTTTATTCCTGGTCCATTTTCTGCCCACTGGAAAAAATTGCACTGTTTTGCCTTCCCAAGAGGACACACGAAAAAATTCTTTCCGTTATTGGGTCCAATCTTCAACACCGTTCTCATGATAGCGCGTCTGCCATGGTTGCAGAATGGGAAGGACAGATCTGCCCACTACAGGGTTAAAACAGAAGGATTGGGAAGTTTGGATGCAGGTTAGAAACACGTACAGCCTAAGCCTCGGTGCATCTGGTTAGCGCATCCCGTGTTCCCTGCAACTGTTAATCTGACATTGGAAAATAGACAGAAGTCATTAGTGCTTGCCCTTGAAAAAAGCTCACATCCTGTACGAAGCATCTCTCCTGCAAATTTGCTTGAATGACACAAAAAACTGCCAAAACGCTCAGCTTCTCTTTGTCTACAGACATGTTTACAGGGGTTCTCTTGCTTTACTGAAAATAATTGAGAACGATCAGCATCTTGCTGCAAAGCCATCACCAGTGCTTCTGCTATGTTAAACCAATTAAGATCAAAGATTTGTTATGATTTTAATACTCAACTTCCTTCCTTCATCTCTTAGGAATAAAAAGAATCCAATACAGAATTACATGGATGAATTTAGGCAGATTCCATTGTATTACTCTTATAAACGTTGGCCTCAAGGGAACTATAAAGCAGGCTATAATATTATTAATTTTCTACCTAGTATTTTTTCCATTATGTCTACGAAAGCTCCTTGAGGGAATGTTGTCAGTTCAGTAGGATGCAGTCACTGCTCATGCAGGGGTTCAGACCCAGTCATTATCCAGTTTTCCTTGGAAAATTCCTTAGGAAGGTACCACACTGAAGACAGAGGTTTTCAAGCTCAGTAAGCCCAATCAGAAAATTTTTGCTCCAGCACTGAGACAGATCAGTATTTGCTGTTATGCACCAGATGTAGCAGTTGGTTGGAGAAATATGTATTTAAACATTGAAACCACAGTCAGCATAGTGAGAGACTCACATTCTGAGAAACACAGAAGGTGAGTCGGAGGAAGACGGACTCCAGACTCTAGTGTCCTGTCCTGTCTTCACTTCCAGGGACACGCTCCCAGAACGGCAAGGGGGGAGGAATCGCCCTACATCTAAATTGTTATTGTGCAAGCTTGTGTGATAGGATTCACTACGTTTACTGTAAATCCACGGTTTGTCTGTGATTTTTCCCCGTGTACTTCTCCCCAGGGCATACACCAAAGGTTCTGTGGAAGGGAGGAAAAACACGTTTGTGTCCTGAATTATTTGCCACCTGTGTAAATCACTCAGTCCCTTTCTACCCTTATAAACCAAGGACCACACATCTGCACCTGTGGTTACACACGGGCTACACCAGAATCATCTAACGGCTATTATTTGATTAGTTTTTCAGTTTCTGATGAAGCTCCTTGAGTTTTATGTTCTTCAACGTTCAGGCTTTAGACTGAATGTCAGTGTGGCTCTTTAAAATTTAAAGGTGAACAAATTAAATAAATAAAACTTAAAGGTGAAAGCGGAAAACAAGATCGCTACTCATTACATCCTAATAATGGAAGCATGTGATGACAGTAGAGCGAGCTTGAAAAAATCTTACACGTACTTGGAAAAATCCGCACTGCGCTTGTCTGGGTAGAGGACAAGCGTAAAACTGCCTGCCCTTGTTTTCGCCATCCTTCTGCACAACTCGTAGAACACACAGGCGCTTGTGTTTACCGCAGCGAGGACTGCCAGCATTTAATGCACAGGTACCATCTGTCATGTTAATTCCAAGTTCACTGTAACGACAGGTTACAAAGTTACTACAGCCCAACAGCGCTAAAGGGATAATCCCCACCGCCTTCCCCTGCATTAGAATTCTGCTTGTACAGGGGGTACCCGACTGCCTCCATCGGTTAAGTGTCAGACTTCGGCTCAGGTCATGATCTCATGGTCTGTGGGTTCGAGCCCCACATGGGGCTCTGTGTTGTCATGACAGCTCAGAGCTTGGAGCCTGTTTCAGAATCTGTCTTCTTCTCTCTGTGCCCCTCCTGGGCTCACGCTCTCTTTCTCTCTCTCTCTCTCTCTCTCTCTCTCTCTCAAAAAATAAACATTAAAAAAAAAAAAAAAAAAAAGAATTCTGCTTGTACAAAGACGAGGTGCCAAAAAGGGGGCCAGGGTCAATGGCAGGTCATTCCACACACTGCTACCACATCTGTTTAATTCCTGTTTTTTCTCAGGTAATCCTAACCTACCTCCAAAGCCACCTGTGCACCCAAAGCATGCAATTAAAATTTCTGAAGTACAAAAACAGCTGAAATGTGTACCCCGCACACCTACTTTCCTTAGTGTTCATTTGTGATAGCTGGTTCTTCCCTTACTCAGTAGTATAGGGTGGCCAATTTCATTTCCTCTAAAATATTCTCAAGTTCAGTAGCTCCCCAGCCCCCAAAGTAACTAGAATGACAGTCTTCTCTAATTATTTCCTCATCGGTAGCAAGCTCTCGTGGATGGCTGTGACAAGGCCAAAAAGATCACTCTTTCTATCGTCCATTTTAAAGACAATTTTCTACGCTTTTCTTTGATCAAGGCTACTATAATAGTTGCAGTCATATTTCAGCAAGGCCTGGGCTGCCTGGCAGAGAAGAAATGTGTATTTTGTCAAGCCAGTAGGGAAGCTTTATTCTCCCCCACAATTAGGATCAACTGTATCTGGAGGTTATTCCTGCATTCAGGGGACGAAGGTCAGAAGCCGGACTTGTACTGGTATCGTAGAAGCAAATTTTCTCTTAGAAAAAGAGCTTCATGGGTATTTTAACCTTTTTATATTCTGCATATTTTTATAATGCCTTTATGAGAGTTAGTCTCTTTAATAAACCAGTTGAAGAGAAACAGAGCTCACATTAATTGAAGAAGTCCTTTTTTTTTTCAATTTTTTTTTCAACATTTATTTATTTTTGGGACAGAGAGAGACAGAGCATGAACGGGGGAGGGGCAGAGAGAGAGGGAGACACAGAATCGGAAACAGGCTCCAGGCTCCGAGCCATCAGCCCAGAGCCTGACGCGGGGCTCGAACTCACGGACCGTGAGATCGTGACCTGGCTGAAGTCGGACGCTAAACCGACTGCGCCACCCAGGCGCCCCCAGAAGTCCTTCTTAATATCACTATTTTAAAACTTTTTAATGATAAAAAAAATTCATCCTTTTTTATTTTTTTGGTTAAAATATCATCCTTAAATAATCTTTAGAAATACTTAAAAATTATAAACAGTTCTCATTTCTTGCTTCCTAAACTACATACTTTATTTATTTATTTATTTTGAGTTCATTTATTTATTTTGAGAGAGAGAAAGAGAGAGGAAGCACAGGCAAGGGAGGGGCACAGAGAGGGAGAGACAGAATCTCAAGCAGGATCTGCACTGTCGGCTCAGAGCCTGACACAGGGTTCGAACTCACGAACCACAAGATCATGACCTGGGCTGAGACAGAGTCGGACGCTTAACCGACTGAGCCACCCAGGCACCCCCTAAAGTACATTCTTCATATACGTGTTCCAGTAATGATGCTTCAAGGCCTATGTAAGTGAAATGTTCACAGTTTGAGGTATTTTTTCTTTCCATTTTCATTGAGACACAGTTGACATAGAAGAGATATTTTATTTGTGATGAAACTGGCTTAAACTCTTTTATAAGATAGATGCTTAAGTAAATTGCTTTAAATTGAGTCAAATATTCTGAGGGTAGTCTCCAAAGCTGTTCATGCAGTAGGCATTGCTAAGGAAATCATTACTGTTAAGTGTTTTGCCAGCAACTGTTTTGTTTGTACGTCTGTTGGGGTGGAGGACAGTTGCTTCTACTTTAGAATCCTAGGTATTAACATCCAGAAAGAGCAAAGCTGGAAGGCAACAGGATCTTCTTTTCCAGACTCCGTTTTTCCGATGCCCCTTCCAAAAGAGGATATATTAAAATTTTAACTTCAAGAGAAGCTAAATATCTAGGTGGTTGCAGAGAAGTCAAGAAACATCAAAAATGTGGGGCCGCATGGGTGGCTCAGGCGGTTAAGCGTCTGACTTTGGCTCAGGTCGTGATCTCACGACTCATGAGTTCAAGCCCTGAGTCGGGCTCTGCGCTGATGGCTCAGAGCCTGGGGCCTGCTTGGAATTGTGTCTCCCTCTCTCTCTCTGCCCCTCTCCCACTCACGCTCAGTCTCTGTCTCTCAAAAATAAATACATTAAAAAAAATTAAAAAAAAAATACTGAAACCAAAGTAGATCATAAATGTGCTTTTAAAGAAACTGTCAAGAGAAAGAAAAAAAAGGTAAAGAATATTGATAGGAGTGAAGTGATGCTCTCTTATAAAAAAAAATACACACTTGCAAACAGTTTTCTACATTATTATGGAAATGGCTGTCTTAGATAACAATTAGTTGAACACTTCCAAGCCATCTGCTTCAACCTAGAAATCTCCAGAGTTCCACATAGCCAAGAGAGGTTTAAACTCTCTTTCCTAGTAAAGCTTTCCTGGGGAGGGGCAAAGTGGAAGGGTGGAAGGTAGGATTCAATTGGGGATAAAAGACTCCAGGGGTCCCCTCTGGCTCCTCATTTCTGTCTTTCATTCCATTTTCTTCCTTGTTATAAAGCTAAAGAAAAACAGCAGCCATAAGCTCTCTTATCCCTGGCACTCAGAGTATGGGCTGCTGACTAGAAGCATCGGCATCACCTGGGAGAGCCTGAGAAACACAGAATTAGGGAGCCTGGGGGGCTCAGTCTGTGAAGCCTCCGACTCTTGGTTTCAGCTCAGGTCATGATCTCACAGTTCGTGGAATCGAGCCCCTTGTCAGGCTCAGTACTGGCAGTGTGGCAGAGTCTGCTTGTGATTCTCTCTCTCTCTCTCTCTCTCTCTCTCTCTGCTCCTCCCCCCTTCTTTCTCTCTCTCAAAATAAATAAATAAATAAACTTAAAAAAGAAAAAGTAAAAGAAATACAAAATTATCCACCCTGCTCCAGATCGCCTGCTGAATTAGAATCTGCATGTTAACAAGATTCCCAGGTGATTCATATGCACATTGAGTCGCGAAGCTGAGTGAACATAACTGAGATATTGATGCCACCTGTGATCGCATCAACTCTAAATATGCACAGCTAATCTTAATTTTATGATAGAAAACATTATCCAGGATAATTAAATGTTCTGACGAATCGAGGACTTCCTGGTTCCTCTTTGTTTCCATCATTATTTAAGAACTTTGTAAACTGTAGCAGAACATTTTCTCAGGTAAACTTAGCATAAGAATAGTTTAACTTATTTTATAATTAGGACCATCACTTTGAACATTAATAGACTATAAATGGTCTGTTAATGGATCGGGGTTGACAAATGTTTTCAGATAGCACATATTTTCGGCCTGTGGGTCTTAACAGTCTCCGTTGCGACTACTCAATTCCGTCTGATATTGTAGCATGAAAAGCGGCCATGGAAACTATGGAAACCAACGGGAATGGAATGTGTTCCAATAAAACTTTATTTATAAAAACAGGTGGGAGGCTGGATTTGGCTCTGCCAACCATAGTTTCCTAAAGTAAATGTCATTTGAACTGAGCAGCGCTTGATGCATAACAGGTTTTCAATAAATATTTGTTAATGAATACATAAATAACACTGAACACAGATCAGATAAAAACTCTTCTCAAGAGAGAATACATCACCACGCACAACTGTGTAATTTTAAAACGGATAGGTTTTCAATGCTCAATTCATCATGGCTTAACTCATTTTACAGATAGGGTGATTCTTTATAATAAAACCACTGTCTACATTTTTTTGAACCCTTCAGTCTCACCGAATGTAGATTCTGTAGCTCAGTGGCATTTCAAGAATGAAAACAAACACAGGGAGGTAAAATGACTCATCCTAGCTGGCCCCAGGTGGTTCTCTTGGGGATCGAATACCCTGAAGGTTACAGGAAGCATGAACAAGGGGTGTTTCCCTGGTGTTAGAGGCGGCACTGCCAACCTTGATGTAGCAGACGTGAGAAAATGGTAGTGATGCTGCCAGTTTTATTTCCTCACCCAAGCAAACCTCTGCACCAGCTCAGGAGAAACCTTCACCCAAACAAACACATGGATTCTCTGAATTTGTACCACTGTGTTTTGCTCTGTATTTACACTAATTGGATCAAAGACTTTAAACTGTTTCTAGCAGGTACTCTGAACTGCTAAAAAACTGGTTCGACCATCTAATTCATAATCCGGTCACTGGATAAAACTCCGGTATATCCAAAGACCAATCCGAAAATATGCCTCGTCAACAGAGCATGTATCATGTAGTGATGGGATCAGTAATTAAGAGAACAAAAGGCGAATTAATTACCATATAATTATTAAAGAAAAAAAATAAACTGCCTATAAATTCTCTGAGTGGACCACCTGTTTTCACGTATTATGTTGTGAGCTTCTGCTGGGCATCTTGTCCACAAGATGAACACTGAAGCTGCCAGACAAGGAGAAAAATGAAATAAATGACAGTAATTTGCAATTTATTCCTTGTAAAGTAGCTGGGTGCAGAAGGGCTGCTGGGTGAATGTATTTCATCACTTGACATTTATTCTGCTAGTTGATCTTGATTGATTTTAGAGTCTCAGTCCTGGGGTTCTTATATTCAACACATACATAGGCTGCGGCGTTTCTAAGTAATGTTATGCACTGTGATTAATCATATGACCCTATTACTAATGGCTTATGAAGAAATCATTTAAATTTAAGGTTACAGTAATGTTTTTTTAAATCCCTAATTCATTAGTTAAATTGTCTAAGATTTTCTACAAAGCACTAAGGAAACAAAAATATGCCAAGATATTTCATCTGAGTACAAAGAATGCCACAACACTAAAATGATCACATCTACATCTTTGCTCTTAAGCTACAGGAAAGACTTAACAAATGACTTTCTTACAGGATGGTCTCCCAACTCAGATGCTCCAGACCCTACCTCCGTCGTGACCTCTAATTAGGGCTCGTTAGATGTTAATTGGGATTAAAATGTAAAGTTAGTCCTGATCCAGTCATTTAAATGCTTGGCCTCCATAGCTTAATTCAAACATCTGTCATTTCTTAGTATTATGGACACAAGTTAAAACAGATATTATAAATGACTGTGAATGAGATTTTTTGAGAGACGGTCAAGGAGAAATCATCAAGACTAACCTATGGCAAATTTAGTGTCGGGAGAGGAAACTGGAGACAAAATCATGTACTGACCACACACCGCCTCGGAAATCTGTTAGCAAGTAAGCTCGAACGAAGGGTTCCCAGAGCCTGGTCTGGGCCTGCACATCAAGTGGCCCCTGGTGGTGCGGCCCAAGGGAAGAACCTTCCCCTCAGCCAGGACACAGCCCATCGGTGGAGAAGCCAGTAACGCAAATCCCGCCTGCAATCGAATGAAATCCCACGCACACCAACTCTCCCTCCACCTCTCTCCCACTGGCAAGACAACACCCATGGGAAGGAAATGCTCCAACTTCACTTTATTTAAAAACGCAGGATGTACGGCACCTGCTTTCTGAAGGAAAAAGGAAAACACAGCTTGAAAAAGAAAACTGTGGAGACATGTCTCTCTCTGATGGAGGCCCAAGAGCAGGTGGCCAGAGTAGAGAAGCCCCAGATAAAGACCTACACGAGAGAGTGTGGACAGGTAGTTCTAGGTGCTGCCGTAATCACAGAAAGGGGACATCGTTTTAGTAAAATTTCTCTACCTCCAGCGACAGCCATCGGGAGGCTGCTTCTAGATGGGAAGGTCAGAGTCTCAAAACATACCTGGTCTGCCTGTATTCACGAATTTGCAATGACAACTTTTCAAGTTCAGCTACAACTATGGCACACACGCTCTCTGGGCCTTCGTGGCTGAAACACACACCATCCCACACGGCTGGAATACAGCCACCTTCTTCGGCAGCAATGCTGCTGAAAGTATCTCCTCTCTCTCTCTCTTTAGAAGACACATACTAAACTCTCATGACTAATAGTCTCCCTTTCGGAAGAACTATCTTTCTTTGGAAGGAAATATAAAAAAAATGCAGGGGCACCTGGGTGGCTCAGTTGGCTAAGTTTCTGACTTTGGCTCAGGTCATGATCTCACAGCGTGTGAGTTCTAGCCCCGCTTTGGGCTCTGTGTTGACAGCTCGGAGCCCAGAGCCTGCTTCGGATTCTGTGTCCCCCTCTCTCTCTGCCCTCCACTTTGCATTCTGTCTCTCTCTCTCAAACATTAAAAATTTTTTTTAAATAATGCTAACAGTGGTAATTGCTATCGGGTGATATTTTTCTTTATCCTTACCAGTATTTTCCAAATATTCTGTATTGAACACATACATGGTTACAGTCAGAATAAAGCAACTTTGGGGGTGCCTGGGTGGCTGAGTTGGTTAAGAGTCAGACCCCTGATTTTGGCTGAGGTCGTCATTTTGCGGTTTTGTGAGTTTGAGCCCCACGTCGGGCTCTGCACTGACAACTAGGAGCCTACTTGAGATTCTCTCCGTCTCTCTGCCCCTCCCCAACTCGTGCTGTCTCTCTCTCTCTCTCAAAATGAATAAACTTAAAAAAAAAGAAAATAACTTTTTACAGATAGATGCAGAAGATTCTGTTTTTCATTCTCTTCCCTTCCCTAACATCATAAGCTAGAGAAAACATGGGAAGGAGATGGCTATAGTCATCTTTCTGGGTTTGATTGACCTTACCAAAATCAATACAGCTTCCTTAGCAGGGGCCGACTCTTCTGCCTTCTCAAAACTTAATGCAAATACCTTCAAGATCAAGGTTAGAGGTATCATACCTGTTAGAAAATCCAGGGCTACGGCTTTTGAGGTCTGGTGATGAGGAGTGGGTTGTTTTTAACTTTTTATAGGCTGGACTAAATAATTTGGACTGAGAACAGGCCGTAGGTGATCCGTTTACTCCGTTAGATGGTTGAGCTCTATGGTTTGCTCTCTCCTTGGAGGGGTGCAGTGGATCCCTAAAACACACGTCAGTCGGAGGAGAGTTTTGAAATTCTCTATCTAGCATCCCACTTTGGCTTGTTTCTCCTTCCAAAGCACTGGATTTATTGCTGAAATCAGTCAAGACAAGGGTTGTAGTTCCAAATACTGTTCTCCTGTTGACCTTCACCTCTGTACTTGGTTTTCCAAAACTATTACAAGGATACTTCACTAAGCTGTCAAACGCAATAGAATTGTCTTCATTGCTGATTACTGAATCTGGAAGGAGAGAGAAGTGATACTTCAGAGTTCCTAGAAGTGTGATAATATATTGACTATTTGAAACATCTTTTAAAAAAAAAAATTTTTTTTACATTTATTTATTTTTGAGAAACAGAGTGAGACAAAGCGTGAGTGGGGGAGGGGCAGAGAGAGAAGGAGACACAGAATCCCAAGCAGGCTCCAGGCTCCGAGCTGTCAGTGCAGAGCCGGATGCGGGGCTCGAACCCACAAACCGCAAGATCATGTCCTGAGCCGAAGTCGGACGCTCAACCGACTGAGCCACCCAGGTGCCCCGAAACATCTTTTTATATCGTTAAAACTTTTAGTTCACTTATGATGGTGAATGCATAGAACTATCAACACAGTTAGTTTGGACAATTCAGGATTAACTGTCTTCTCGTTAGGAAATAAAGTGTCATAGAAAGGGCAATTTTTCACCAACTCCTAGCAGCACAGAGGTGGCTTTAACAGAGATTTATATTTGCTTATTATTTTTTACCATCTAAAAGTCATCCAGCTACCAATTTTGTTCCTATTAGGCAACACAATAAAGCAGTGGTAATTAAGGGATGGTATATAGATCAGCAGTTAGAGGCCTGTCTCTGGATTATCAGGAATGTCTCTGTGAATGACACATAATGGGAAAGGCTTACTGAAATTAAACAAAGATGAATTACAAAGATGACATTAATTAAAAATGTTTCTTTTTTAAAAATATAATTTATTGTCACATTGGCTAACATACAGCGTGCTCTTAGTTTTGGGGACAGATTTCCGTGATTCATCACTTACATACAACACCCAGTGCTGATCCCAACAAGGGCCCTCCTCAGTGCCCATCACCCATTTTCCCCTTTCTGTGAATGGCACATAATGGGAAAGCCTTATTAAAATTGGACAAAGATGAATTACAAAGACTTGACACTAATTAAAAATGCTTCAACAAAGCATCCTAGCATTTTGGAATCCATACTATGTTCTAAATTGTAGTCTTTCGTACTCAGAAAAATAACAAGAAAATAGTTAATGGGATGCAGAGAGGCGTTTCAGAATGTTGGAATGAATGAGGAGGCCTCAGACTGTGGTCTTCTGAGGGCTCTGTGATCAAAGATACCAAACGGAGGGTGGGGGGGGAGTGGATAGAAAGAGGAGGCGTGGTCCCTTCCAGCAACGCTGTGCAAGGGGTGGGGCCCACCCTTCTCGCCCAGAGAACAAAACACCCTGTGACAGCGACCACAATGTGGGGTCCGTAAGTCAAGAATGAACTTTCTCATCTCTAATTGAAGGGAGAGAGAACACTTTGAGAACACAATAGAAACTGCATCAATGAGCTGGTTCCTAATCACGGGTTCGCTCTGAGGTTTTACATTCTCTGAACACATGAAATTGTGAGCTGTAAAGAGTTATTTTGAAGGATTTCAATGAAATCAGTACAATTGTCTGGGTAAAGATTTTAATAACAAGGGGTAGGAAGGATAAAGAAGAGAAAAAATTCAGCATTTTTCTGTTCCACCTGCAAAGATATTCTTACAGAAATCCTCCCTTTCAGTTTATGAAGTGCTTGGACTGAATAACAAACTCAAAAGTTGCTGAAATCTGCATAAAACAAAGCTTTATTGAATAATTCATTAGAAATAGTAGAGAACAGATGTGATCATCTCAGTTTTTTGAGATACAAAGGCACAAACTCTTTTAGCACAAGCATGTTTTCACTCCTCGTTTAAGAAAAAAAAAAAGGACTGAACAGAATATTAGCATGGTTTACATGCAAAGGCTGGCAATTCCTTTAAACCTTGCAGAAAGAAAGCATTTTACTTAGGAAATATCAAGATGGAACAAGATATATAGCTTTGTATAATTAGCCGCCTTTGAACTCAAAATCAAAATTCAGTCTTACCGATAGGTCTTGAAGTCAGGCAAGCATCACAAGCCTTCGAAGACGGCCTGTTTATGAGCGTGCAGACCACACACGTCCACTGCTCTTCGGATTTCCGAGCCACATGGTCCCCTCTGCTGGATGGCCAGGTGACCGTAGTGTTTCTCCTTGGCAGAGTGCTACCAGAGAATTTTGTAATGTTAACCATTACCACTCTTACGGTTGCCTTGTTCCTATACATTCAGGGTATTTTAGAAACTCTTACAGAAACATTAACACCCAAATGTGTACAAGCCCTAACTATCTCAGAATAAAATGTTTCCGCTTGCGTCCCGCTGACTGCTATTAAAGACAGAAATAACAAATAAATGTTTTTGTTTACAGTCAGAGCTGTGGTTTTGTTTAAAACCCTCTAAAAAACATTTGACATAACCACTAGAAAGCATTTCTCAAATAATGTTTTAAGTAAGCGGCACTCTTCCCAAAGCCAACCTAAGATATCTCTGTTCAACCCAATTGGCGGGTGGGGATGAAGCAAAGACTTGGGCAGAAATTAGAACATGGAAAGCAGAACGAGAAACATTTTACACTTCCTTCATGTCCAGATCTCTCCAGAATTTCTCAACACTATCCACTAAGCACTACACCAAATAGCTGATCTGTAATGAAGAAAAAGATCCCCAGCCTCGGTGTACTTTCCTTCGGGTAAATCTGTTTCATGTTAGATATCTAATAATAGATTAGTAAGAAAACAGTAAAACCAACCCTGATTTTTGGACACAAAAGTGAATCATCATTTTCCAACTGGAGTTCCTGACTGGTTATTTGTCGTTACACAAAATGCCTTCAAAAGCTCTGATAAAGTCCTACTCTTAAATACATCGTGCAGGGACGCCTGAGGGGCTCAGTCGGTTGAGCGTCCGACTTGGGCTCAGGTCACCATCTCATGGTTCACGACCTCGGGCCCCACGTCACGCTCTCTGCTGTCAGCTCAGAGCCCGCTTCAGATCCTCTGTCCCCCTCTGTCTCTCCCCCTCTCCCGCTCACTCTCTTTCTCAGTCTCTTGCTTTCTAAATAAATGAATAAATACACTTACAAAACAACAGCACCCCATTCTGTAGAGCATGTCACGTGGGTAAGCACCATGGCAGCATCACAGGTCCCTTTATTCCCAACATTAATAAAGAAAAAGTTCTTTTGGTAAAAGCCACGGTGCCTTACATCTCACAACATGAGTTCTTTGACTCCCAGAGGTACCTGGTCTCCTGTAACATTTTGCTCCTTACATATAATTACACCAGTTGTTGAATTCACCCTTGTCTGGTGAAAGAACAAACAACATAAGCAAGTCTGGAAATCAGACACATGTCACTGTGGCCCTTTGATGTTTACTGACTTTTTTCTTATTCCTATGGAATACCAGACCTTCCACAGAATTTGCTTGACCTAACTCCTGCCCTCCTCCCAACTTACTCTGAAAGGCAGCAAGATGTATTTATTCATAACTAAATAAACACAATTTAAGTAATCCTCAGATTTTCAACAAGCTCCAATTTTTCACCTCTCTTATCTTCTAGCCTATAGATTTCACTAACCATAAGCATATATTCACTGTGACCTACATACGGCAGCTTTGGAAGTATTTTTCCCCTTACTGCTCCACTGTCAATCACTACCGAGAAATTCTTTCCAATCCCCACTTGGATGTGCAACAGGAATTTCCAATTTCATGTAGTAGCGGACTGCGGAACGGTGTCCTGAAGGCATCGCATCATAATGCCAGGAACCTGTAAAGGTGAATTTACAAAGAGGACCTTTGCAGACGTCCTCTTGACATGGGGGAGATTACCCTGGATTATCTGGGTGGTCCCTTACTCCAAACACAAGTGTCCTTGGAAGAGAGAGGCAGAGGGAATCTGATGCCCATGCAACAGAAGGCGATGTGACCAGAGAGGCAGAGACTGGAGTGACGCAAACCACAAGCGAAGGAAGCCGGGCAACCATCGGAGGCTGGAAAAGGCAGTGGGTTCTCCTCTAGTGCCTCTGGAGGGAACACAGCCCTGCCCACACCTTTGGCCCCAGTGAAACTGCTGTTGAACTTCTGGCATCCACAACTGTGCGAGAATACATTTCAGTTGCTTTAAACTATCAGGTTTGTGGTAGTTTGTTATGGCAACCACAGGAAGCTAGTGCAAATAAAACGCATGATCACTTCCCCAGCCCCAACACACACACACACACACACACACACACACACACACACACACACACACTCCTTTGCAACTGCCAGTCTGTCTCATCTCAGTAAATGCCATCACTGTGCACTCCACCCGTCAGGCCAAACACCCACAAGAAGTCATTCCTAACACTTCTTACCCTCACATCCCACATCCAGTGCACCAGCAAATAGCGTAGGCTCTGCTCCAGGGGCAAATGTACCCTGACGCTCAAGAAGCTTCTGCAGCTCAGTGTGTTCTCCTCTAAGGACCGGGAACAACGGAAGCAGGAACCCCAGCCGCCTGCCGGGGGCCAAAAGCACCCTCGGCGGTGTCCGCCCCGGGATTCTTGGTAGGCAAGGCCCGTGCCCCGCCAGCACTATCCTGCACCTGCCCGGTGCCAGGGACCACGTGCCCTGGTGGCATTGGGAGCCGCTGCACCGTCTCGACTTTCAGGAGAAGGACGTGAGACAGCCCGCCCATCCTTCGCTCAAGGGCCAGGGTGACCCAGGCTGCGAGGCCATTCACCACACGCACCCCCCTACCACCAGCCCAGGACCAGCCTGGAAGAGGTGAGATGTCAGAGGCAGCCGAGGGAGAGCCGAGGGCTGGCTGTCTCCTCCAAGGTGGTAGCTGTCACACTAAGGTCCTCGGGCCACCAGCATCAGCATCGTGTGGAAACTTGTCCGACACCCAGACTCTCAGGCCAGGCCCTCCCCGGGCCTTCGACTTTGGGGCCGAGGCCCAGCCATCTGTGCGGACAGCCCTCCACAAAACTGTGGTGCACACGGACGTTTTAGGAACCGTCGCTCCGAGGGCCTCCCCACAGACAGCAAGTAGCACTTGAGCAAAACGGTACAGGGCAAGCGAGAGATGTGCCACCACTGAGAGCCGATTGTGAAGCCAAAGGACGATCTGCTCGTCTATCGATAATGAAAAAATACGATGCTGTTGATGGTGAAACTACAAGGCAAGAAGTAGGCAAGGAGGCAAAACATGGAAGAAGGTAATCACCCAGCCGCGGCAGGTAGCTGAGAGAGTCTTACTTGTCTGATGTCTGCGGTGTTCAAAAACTAAAATTTGTTATCTATTTCTTATTCTAAATATTCATGGTAGGAGCAAACTTTGCATTCATACTTTTTAATATATTTTTTTTTCATAAAGAAGTCCCCTAAATTGTTTAAGTTTCAGTCCTTAACCCTACCTGAACTTCTAAATATAGCCTAAGGGGCGCCTGGGTGGCTCAGTCAGTTAAGCGTCTGACTTTGGCTCAGGCTGTAATCCCACAGTTCATGGGTTCGAGCCCCACATCAGGCTCTGTGCTGACAGCTCAGAGCCTGGAGCCTGCTTCGGATTCTGTGTCTCCCTCTCTCTCTCTGCCCCTCCCCCACTCGCACTGTCTCTCTCTCTCTCAAAATAAATAAATAAAAATGAAACCATTAAAAAAAATAAAATAAAAAGAGCCTAAACTGAACCATTTTTTACCACCCCACCCCACCCCACCCCAGCCAAGCTGCCATCATTTACCACTGGCACTCGTGAGGGCACCCAGATGTCATTCCTTCACTCTGGTCACACCACAGTCCCTTTTCCACACAGTGGCCGCACGATCCTCGTAAAACACAAGTCAGTTTACGTCATCCGTCTGCTCAAAACCTTCCAGTGGCTTCCCGGCTAACTCAAAGTCAGTGGACCCCACGCTGCCCACGGTGATCACTTGACATATGAATCGGTTACTTCTCTCCTGTTCCACACCTCCGATGGCATCCGAGCATACTCAGAATAAAACCGCAACTTCTTCTCATGGCCGGGCGGGCCCTGCGAAGTGGAGCAGCCCTGCGCCCACATTCACTCTGCTCCGCTCAGTCACGCCTGCCTTCCTTCTCTCCGTGACACCAGAGACTTCTTCATGGTTCTCCAGTCGCCTTCTCCTCCACCCCGATCTTTATAAGACATCAGACCTTCTCAAAGTCTCCTGAGGGACTTCATCCACCCAACCTATTGAAAATGAGCTTCCCTGTCGCCATGTGTCCCCTCACTGAGGCTGATGCTTCTTCCGAGCACTGCGTGTCATTATCTGACATCTTACACATACACGGACATAGAGCCTTTTCTTAAGAAGATCTCCTCCCACTGCAATATAGAGTTCCACAGATATGCCACAAAGAGAGGTTTAATGAACGAATTTTGTCCTACGATATCTACTGAATTTGCTTTCTGGAAGATCACCATTTCTTGCTTGTCATCCGTCAAGCCCCACCTGCTCTAACGGCCTGGATGTCCCTCTCTAAATCACTTCCCAGGGCTCTTCCAAAGTGCTCCTTTTCTTCTTCTCATCAGCCAAGGGAAGGCAACCGCAAGGCTTTCTCCGGGACTTTCCCTGCTTCTCTTAGGACATACTCTCACTGACTGCAAACACTAGCGGGTTCAACTATGATCTCAGGTTATCAGGTAGTGGGGAGGGGCTGTGTTCTCAGAAACCAAAGACTTAAGATACAGGTGGAGGATGAGGGTGTCGCCAAGGAAATCTTTGCACTTCTCAATGGAAACTACGTACAAGTATGGGAAACAACTCATTTTGCTTTGTCGAAACAAAACAGACTATTTTTTTCAAAGGTAGAAATGCACACATTAATTAAAAAAGAAAGTGAGGCAAAATAAAGCACCATTTAAAGAACGTTTGAATAAAAAGAACACCCAGGGGCGCCTGGGTGGCTCAGTCAGTTACACGTCTGACTTCGGCTCAGGTCGTGATCTCACAGCTTGTGGGTTTGAGTCCCAGGTCTGGTTCTGTGCTGACAGCTCAGAGCCTGAAGCCTGCTTCAGATTCTGTGTCTCTCTCTCTCTCTCTCTCTACCCTCCCCTGCTCACACACCCTCTATCTCTCTCTCTCTCTTGAAAAATAAACATTGAATAAAAAGAACATCCATGCTGCTGCCCAACTGCTATTTCAATGGAACCAACTGCTACTCCATTCTAATCGGGACCCTCCCTCATGGGGCACGGGGCCTTCCTGGGAGCCCTCCAGAACATGCTTCTTCTGCTGAAAGGAATTTACTATCATGAGTCTTGAGAGAAGAGGCTTAAGCAGGAAGCACCTTAGATCTGCCTTTATTCTTTCCACCTGTTCTGTCTGTGGAGTGCCCAGCCAAGGGCGCCTTGGTGGGTTCCGGTTTTCCCGAGACTGGAGCTTTTACACCTTTTTACTAATCCCATGAATTACACCAATGTTCGTTTTGGCTACAAGACCCACAGATTCCCATGCTAGTGTAAGATAATTTGAGCTGGGTTTCTTTCCTTGTACTCAGAAGAATCCCTTTTAAATTATGTTTTGAAACATGACAATTGTGTGATCAAACTCGCTTCCCAAAACAAGGCTGTCCTATCAAGACTAACCCGTTAGAGATTTTCCTCATTCATGTCTCCTAAGTGCCTTGTGATTGCTCCGTTTCCCCTCAGACATCTCTGCCAGCTCAGACCTGCCTTAAGAATTGGCTCGTAGGGGCCTCTGGGTGGCTCAGTCGGTTAAGTGTCTGACTTGGGCTCAGGTCATGATCTCGTGGTCGCTGAGTTCGAGCCCCTTGTCGGACTCTGCTGACAGCTCGGAGCCTGGAGCCTGCTTCGGGTTCTGTGTCTCCCTCTCTCTCTGCCCTTCCCCCCTCACACTCTCTCTCAAAAATAAATAAACATTAGAAAAAAAAAAAAAAAGAACTGGCTTGTGAACATCAGTAACTTCTCATTAACTAGCAACCAATTCTCAATACTTTCCAAATTAGATGGTTTTCAGAGACCTGAACGTGTCTCCTGGTAGGAACAAACACCCCCCCACCCCCCCAGCAGCTCTCCACATGCATGTTCCTGCCTCATGTCTTGGAGGAATTCCTTCCACAGATCTCAAAGGCCACGTTCTTCACCTTTCCTTGCCCTCCCCAAAGTGGAAGAACGACTCCACTGCTATTGGTACAAAAGTGCCCTCTGCAGCACCTCCATTCCAAACCCGGGGCGGGTACAAAAGTGCCCTCTGCAGCACCTCCATTCCAAACCCGGGGCGGGGGGGGGGGGGGGGTTAATGATCTACTTACTCATTCACTCCCCACCTTAGGCTCTGACGGGCTAAATTTTAACTGTTTTTTTGTATTTATTAATTTTGAGAAAGAGAGAAAGAGCATGCACACACGTGTGAGCAGGGAGGGGCAGAGAGAGAGGGAAAGAGAGAATCCCAAGCAGACACAGAGCAGACCCTGACACAGGGCTTGCTCCCACGAACCGGGAAATCGTGACACTGAGCCGAAACCAAGAGTCGGACGCTGACTGACTGAGCCACCCAAGCACCCCTAAACTTTGTCTATGTATTTGCAGTACCTGAATTATAAGACACTAATTAAGACAGTAGTAACACATTTTCAAACATTTGTAAAACAAAGACTAGCACAGAAAAGGAAAAGACAGCAGTTACCTCATAAGGAAAAAACACTCACCTGTATATATTACGCTAGCTCGTATACAAAGAGCCAACAATAAATGGTGTAAGTATTCAGTGTGGCGTAATCCATAAACACTAAAATTGGGGGAGGGCTTCATGAAGGAGTTAAATAAACTTTGTGTGATTCAAAGAATAAAAGGGATCAATGCTGTTGGGCTTTTGTGTTTCTTCAACTAAATTTGAGATGACTTTAACTTAGGATGAGAAAATGGAATCAACATTAAAAATGTTCAAAAACTCATCCAGAAAATGAACATCGGTATAGAAATCTCTAAGAATAGGACAAATGCTACTAGTTTTCAAAAGTCTTATTATACACACATGTGTTTGTCAATATACAGTTGCTCTTCCAAATGATGTCTTAAGCTGAATGCCAATGCGTAAGTCAGAAGTAGCTTAGGAGAGAGGACGGATTGCAGGGCTCAGAATATTTGCAGCAGAGCAAGGCCTCCCCTAGCTCACAGATGCCCCTATGTCTGTTGCAGGGGCATCTTTAAAACCTTTTTTCCTTCAGTCTTTAAAACCTAGTTTCCAACAACCTTTGGAATCAACATTTACATGATAATCAACATATTTCTTTGATCATGTGGAAGAATACTTTTTTTTTAAACCCCCAAAACTATCAATTCACAGAAAACAAATATAGAACATCAATCATTTATTCAGGAGACAAACATTTATCCAATGTCCTTCTGCCAGATACTGCGTCATACACATTTGGTCAGATAAGAGTACACCTATAACATTAAAACTAAGAAAGCCATAAATCTGCACAATAAATATATTATCTAAATATACCTCAGATCTTGGTGGCCGTACGCTGGGGTGAAGAAGCCGAGAGGAAGAAGCTGTGAGTGGTTGGGGAGCTTAGAACAAGAGAAGGGGGGATGAAAAGGAAACCACAGGGGCAGGGAGGGCGGGGAGACTGCCGCAGACACACGGGGGAAGGCGCAGATGGGGGCCTCCCCCATAGATCGCCTCCGGCCCATCACCTCCAGCCCGTGGGCCTAAGCCTGCCATTGGGCAAGATGGCGCCTCCCTCCCCAGGGTCCACAGCTGCTTCCTTCCCTGCTTGGGCACTTATTCCTCAGCACATCACTGTGTCTTCCTGGCTCACTCTTTTGCTCTTACTCTGGATATTCCCTGAAGCTCAGACCTTGGTTCCTGCCTCTCTACATTCCCTGTGAACTGATTTCCTTTGAGTATTTCACTTAGTAAGGGCACCTGGGTGGCTCAGCCGGTTGAGCGTTGGACTCCTTCCTGGTTTGGGCTCAGGTCATGATCCAGAGTCATGAGATCCAGCCCCCAGTCAGGCTCCTCACTGAGGATGGAACCTGCTTAAGATTCTCTCTCTCCCTCTGTGCCTCTCCCCTGCTGGTGCTCCCTCTCCCTCTCTCCAACATGAATAAATAAATAACCAAAACGAAGACTTGCCCGTAATAACCATCAAGCCACGACCTGCCAACTGTGACAGGGCCCATAACACATCTCTTCAGACAGTCCACTGTTGCTTTACATGGACAAAATTCATCTTTTCTCCTCTATCCCAACTCTCCCAGACCCTCTGAGTGAACATTTCTATTATTTGGTCTGAAACTTCTTACATCACCTTACATATCAAACCTGTCAAAATTCTTACTGACTTTTTAAGATTTTTAACCCAAGTCCCGCTCCTCTTCTCCGTTCCCAGGGTCCTGGCCTCAGGCCCGGCAACCGTCACTGCACCAGCTTCTTGGCCTCCCCCCCCCCCCCCCGCCCCCAATGAAGAGTCCTTAATCTCCTGAGTTAGGCAATACGTCAACCATTCCCAGAACAGCTAATAATTCCTAGTCTTTGATCCCATTCTACCTGTAAAACTGGCTTTTATGATCCACCAACCCAGAGCCTCCTGTGGCTTGGCCCTTGTTACTGCCATCCCTTGACCATGTCGTGATTATTCATTAAAGGTCAGGGTCTCTCTGCTCCACCTTCCCAATGGTGTTTGTTTTCTCAGTTCACCGAAGTGCTAACTGTCTTTTAAAAGTAAACTTCAGGGGCGCCTGGCGGGCTCAGTCGGTTAAGCATCAGACTTCGGCTCAGGTCATGATCTCGCGGTTTGTGAGTTCAAGTCCTGCGTTGGGCTCTGTGCTGATGGCTCAGAGCCTGGAGCCTGCGTCAGATTCTGTGTCTCCCTCTCTCTCTCTCTGCCCCTTCCTTGCTCATGCTCTGTCTCTCGCTCAAAAATAAAACATTTTAAAAAAAAAGAAAAGCAAACTTCACACTTGTTCTATGACATCTTTCCAGCTTTGTGTGTACATATAAACACTTAACATCCCTGAACTCTTACAGCATTTCATGTTCTTTGTGTCTGTACTGGTTATTTTGGCTTATGATCACATACACTCCTTTATTATTACTTTTTAAATGTTTATTTATTTTGAGAGACAGAGAGAGGAAGTGTGAGCAGAAGAAGAGCAGAAACAGAGGGACAGAAAGAAAATCCCAAGCAGACTCATGCTCAGGGCAGAGCTCAACATGGGGCTCGATGCCACGGACTGTGAGATCATGACCAGAGCTGAAATCAAGAGTGAGACACCTGGGTCAGCCACCCAGGCGCCCAACACTCCTTTATATTATTGATATTTGTCCCAGCCTTTCCCAAAGGGACCTAAAGCCTTTTACCAGGGTAACTGCGCACTGGGAAAGAGGAAGTAATCAGACCTTTTGGGGACCACTGGACACTGGCTCCAAACAGAGGCTAATTCAAAGAGACTCAAAACAGCACTGCGCTCCACTGACAAAGTAGGGGCTTAGAGAGGTCAGGTGATCAATGGAGTCGTAGCTCAGACCCATCTCAGTGGGTCCCTGAACCTATCCTGTGGTTATTTCCCTAGTTCTGGAAGGCGTAATTGGAATAGACATATTCAGCAGCCGGAAGAGTCACCGCGTTCTTGTTTAGCAAGCAGCCAATTATATAACCAATAAGACAAGAATTTTGCAAAGAGATGTGGCTTAGGTTTTTTAATATTATTTCTAACTAAAGCAAAAACCTTTGAAGAGAGTTGCATTTGTCCAATTATTGACCTATCTACACCTCCTGGTAATCATTTTACAGACAAGATAAAAACCAAACGCTGGATATTAACATCTGAACTGCATTTGTTCTACTGAATCCAGAAGTGGTCCATTTATCGTCTTCAGCTTATCCTGTTTTCTGTTGTTGTTGTTGTTTTAATTTGAGAGGGGGGGGGATGGGGGAGAGAGAGAGTGAGTGGGGGATGGGGGAGAGAGAGAGGGAGGGAGAGAGAGGGAGGGAGAGGGAGGGAGAGGGAGGGAGAGGGAGGGAGGGAGAGGGAGGGAGAGGGAGGGAGGGAGAGGGAGGGAGAGGGAGGGAGAGGGGGAGGGAGAGGGAGAGGGAGGGAGAGGGGGAGGGAGAGGGAGGGAGAGGGGGAGGGAGAGGGAGGGAGAGGGAGGGAGGGAGAGGGAGGGAGAGGGAGGGAGAGGGAGGGAGAGGGAGGGAGAGGGAGGGAGGGAGAGGGAGGGAGAGGGGGAGGGAGAGGGAGGGAGAGGGAGGGAGAGGGGGAGGGAGAGGGAGGGAGAGGGAGGGAGGGAGAGGGAGGAGTGGAGGGAGAGGGAGGGAGGGAGAGGGGGAGGGAGAGGGAGGGAGAGGGAGGGAGAGGGAGGGAGAGGGAGAGAGAAGACTGAGAATCTTAAGCAGGCTCCATACTCAGGGCGGAGTCCGACTCGGGGCTCGATCCCACGACCCTGGGATCATTACCTGAGCTGAAATCAAGAGTCGGGCGCTCAACTGAGTCACTCAGGAGCCCTATCCTGGTGTTTTGATAATGTTATTTACCATTTCCTTCCAAGAGTTCAAATGTCTTTGAATTAGGTTCTTACTAATAGCTTTTGAGTTAGCCAATTAGGGCAAATGGTATATACGTTTACATTAGGTAACTCACCATATGTCAACATGTTGAGGATTTTCTTTTTGACAGCGAGGACAGAAATATGTCATCCTGTTATTCTCTCCCAAGCGACACACAGTTATTTTGCAACAGCACTGACAACAGTTAGGACGCTTGTAAACCTTATAGTGTTTAGAGATAACAGATCCAGTTTTCCGGCACTAAAAACAAACAAACAAAAAACCAAACATTATAATATTTCTATAAGACAGTGTTGCTAAGGAGCCAAAGACACGTTCTTGAAAGTCATTTCTGAAAATAATTTGGTTAAAATTTACATGCTTGTACATATGTCCATATAATCTCTTCTTTTCATCTGAGAAAAAGGTATTGACAAGATTCAGCAATATTTGTCAAACAACATTTGTGTGAAATAATTAAGTCATTATTTTACAACTTATTAGTATTCAAAATTATCCTTTGCATAGCATTATCTTTTTATTTAAATGGGACATAAAAGTTCTACAATGTAAAATGTCTCTCATGCTTTTAAGGTTTTTTTTTTAAATTAAACATAATTATGTGGTTATAAGAAAAAGACTAGATTAGCTTGAAATCTGATTTATTTTTAGAACACTAAAGCTGCTCACTTTCTTTCAACAGACAAAAACAAAACATTATTTCTAGGGCCAAAAACTTGAGATCATCTTCTTTGTTGATCTGACAATGCTTTTTCACCTTTCATCTTACAAATTCACTAAAAAAGAAAATAAAAATTCAAATGCCTCCCTAGCCAAGAACATGTTCCATTTGGTATACATTCCAACTCAAAAGACATTTTGATATTCCCTGTCACAGTTTTATTCTACTCACATATATATACTTAAAGCTCCTAAAAAGAGGATGTTTTGGGTTTACATCAGCACTGCGAAAATCTCAAGACCCAGAAATATGACTCACCATATGTAAGATGAAAATTACACAAACAACCTCTATCGATTTAAACGAAGTATTAAAATACCCAACTTAACAGGGGCAGAAAATGGATAGTTCTCTATAATCACCTTCCCCTGGAAGAATAAGTAAGCATACAGAATATTAAAATAGTTATGGGGTGGGGCTCCTGGGTGGCTCAGTCAGTTAAGCGTCCGACTTCGGCTCAGGCCATGATCTCGTGGTTTTTGAGTTCAAGCCCCGCGTTGGGCTCTGTACTGATATTTCAGAGTCTGGAGCTTGCTTCAGATTCTGTGTCTCCTTTTCTCTCTGCCTCTCCTCTGCTCCCACTCTATGTCTCTCAAAAATAAACATTTAAAAAAACTAAAAAAAAAAAAAAAAGTTATGGGGCGCCTGGGTGACTCAGTAGGTTAAGCGTCCAACTCTTGATTTTGGCTAAGGTTACGATCTCGTGGTTCATGAGATCGAGCCCTACATCAGGGTCTACACTGACAGTGCAGAGCCTGCTTGGGATTCTCTCTTTCCCTCTCCCTTTGCCCCTCCCCCACTCACCTCATTCTCTCTCTCTCTCTCTCTCAAGAAGTAAAATAGTCATAATACTCAAGGCACACACGTAAAGCAGGAGGTTCAGTAACACTCCAGGCCAATTAATGAAGACTCCTATCATAGCTGCCTTTCTGAACAGAGTGAAAATAAAAATTTTGAATACAGAAAATGGACAGTGGAGAAAAAAAAAATGACACATTCATGATACCTTGTTTAAAAGATAAAATTTGTTTTTTGAACACTATATGCACATGTATACGCATATTTACAACTTCCAAATTTACAGGTTAGCAAGTACTTATTTCATTCTCAAAATAGTCCTTCTGGTAGATGGAGAAAATTTATTATCCCATTTTACAGATGAGGAAACTAAACCTAAATTACCTACATGATGCAAAACACAAAGACAGCAAGTGGCAAAATCTGACTGAACGGAGGACTATTTATTCCAAAGAATTGAGTTCTCTCTCTAGAGTTCTTACATTACTTTTATATACCCCAAAACAGAAGGAGACTGTAAGTAAAATGCTAACATGGCTGTTTCCCCACCTTAGTCTACATTTAAAATAATTACCGTGAGACAAGTTTGGACTGAGCCATGACATAAAATTTCCAGATGTTCATTATGCCCACACATCACTCTCCCTTATTGTACCTCTACACACTGGCCACTAGATGGCTACATGCAGCCAAAACATTTTTGGTGCAATGAAAAGGGAAGCGGTTGACATTTCACAAGTAGAAAAAATTTTGCTCTTACCCTGTAAAAAAGAACACTGAAGTCACGTATCATTTTCACAAGGTGATGGGTGTGTTCATCTGTTAACTGACAAGCCTTCAAATAGAAAAACAAGTGAGGGCAGTTTCATAATTTGCTCATTACTCTACAAAAATAATACCAGTTGCCAGTTTTAAGAGAACTCTCAACAGATTTCAAATACATGCATGCTTTCCAGAACTCTATTTCTCGCACATTTATTTAGCGTCAGTAACGATGGTTTTATTTTTACGTGATAGGACTACGGATTAAAAACTGCCACTCTAATTTATAAATTTTATATCTAAATTCAAGTATTTATTGAATATCTCTTCTGTTTCAGACATCTTCAAAGTCCCAGCATTGTTTATCAGCCACGTGGAAGAGTCCTGCTGGATTTGCAAAAAGAAAACAATGAAAGAAAGAAACAAAGGGAAAAAGAAGGAAGGGGAAGGAAGGGGAAGGAAGGGGAAGGGAGGGAAAAATCATCACAGGAATAGATGACCATCAAGGACACTATTCGGCCTAAAAAAGATATGAATTTACATACATGCATTAATATCAGAGCACTTATTAACACATGGAAGAACTCAGAAATAGACCTTCCTGAAGAAATTTTTGTGACACAGCCTGGCATAAATCTGTTATCCTTGTAGAATTATTCACCATGTGCATTTGGTTTCAATGGTGAGGCCAGGAAAAATTCTGATGACTTATCCTTGTTTATGTACGTCAATGTATACATACATCTATACACAACAGAAACTCATTTATCAGTGACCTTAAAACCTAAAATCATCTAATCGACATAAACAGTATGAAAGTATTCTGTATATTTTTCATTTACTTAAAGCTTAAAACATATACGCTTCTACAACACACTTGTCTCTTCCCATATCTTATATAACAGATTCACTCATACGTTGCAATGTTAAACTGTACTTTTTCAATAACCGTGCATGTGCTCTTAAGGGGCGAATAGCTAAACTTGAGAACTGCCGTTAATTTTTAAACTCCCAGACATTACGGGCAGATGCTCCTTTACTAGATGAATGGCTGGCTGGATATACAAGTAAGAAGTGAATTCTTAGATTATTAGAGATAATAACAATACTCTGGGTTCTTTTTTTCAAAAACGTTTTCCATAGACGTCTGGGTAATTTTAAAAAGCTCATTCTTATTAAAAATCTGTTTTATTAATTACTCCCATGTTACAGAAATTTAAGTAACCTGTTCCAAGAGTCAAAAAGCAGAATCTAATCTAGAAAAGTCATTAACTGGTTTCTTTTAAGACTTACCTCTTACTGGACTGGATTTAATAAAAACTACGAAATAATTACACAAAAATCAAAAGGTACCTTTGGATTCATGTAGAAGATGATTTAGTTTAAAGAGACTAGTTGGATATAGGTAAAAGCCCTCAGGTAGGTTTCTTCCCTAGAAACTAAAATATACATAGCCTTCTACCTGGGTCTGAGTTGTAAGCTCTCTGACTTTCTTACAACTTTGCCCTATAAATCACCATTCTCTTTCCTACAGATTTAACCTGCCCTTCTTTACCATTTTTTTTTCTCATTTAAATAAGTCTGTGTCTCTTCTGTTGAAGAACAAGGAAAAAACAACCAAACCCGGTCCTTGTCCTGAAAACGCGCCCCTCCCCAGAAATCTGTATTTTCCCTTCATTCCAGTCTAAGCTAGTTAACAAATGCTCCAAATTTTGTTTCCATCCCCCCACTAACCTCTTACTCCTCAACCTCTTCCTTGCTTATCCCACCAACAAAGCATTTGCTAACATCAGAACAGCTACACGCAGGAATACGTGTGTGGAGTGTGAATTTAATAGGCCGGGTTCAAAAAGCAAGCTGTGAGCTTACTTCATTCATACCCCCCAACAGGTATTTCTTTGATGCCTTCCATGTGCTAGACGCTGCATTCTAGATGCTTGGCTACCTCAATGCGCAAAATGGACACCTTCCTCCTAAGAGACTGCATGGCCGCAGGGGGCGGGGGCAGATTTTAAGTAGTAAGTATAACAAGTGAAAGTTAGGTTGATCAAAAAGTGATCCATGGCATGGGGATAATAAAAACCAAGGCAAGTTAGGGACGATGGGGGACATGAGGTGGGGACAAAGGGATGCACAGGGCAATTTTAAACAGAGTGGTCGGGGGACACCTGTGCGGCTCAGTCGCGCAAGAGTCCGACTCTTCATCTCGGCTCAGGTCACACATGATCTCACAGCTGTGGGTTTAAGCCCTGCGTCTGGCTCGTCGCTGACCGCTAGCATGCTTGGGATTCTCTGTCTCCCTTCCTGTCTGTCCCTTCCTCACCCACTCTCTCTCAAAATAAATAAATAAACTTAAAAACAATAGAGTGGTCTGTGTTGGCCTCATTAAGAAGCTGACGACAGGGGCGCCTGGGTGGCGCAGTCGGTTAAGCGTCCGACTTCAGCCAGGTCACGATCTCGCGGTCCGGGAGTTCGAGCCCCGCGTCGGGCTCTGGGCTGATGGCTCAGAGCCTGGAGCCTGCTTCCGATTCTGTGTCTCCCTCTCTCTCTGCCCCTCCCCCGTTCATGCTCTGTCTCTCTCTGTCCCAAAAATAAATAAACGTTGAAAAAAAAAAATTAAAAAAAAAAAAAAAAAAGAAGCTGACGACAACAAACACCCTCAAAGTCTCTGTTTGGGGAGAATGTTTTACTGCAACACGGACTCGAGTGTCACACATTGGTCCCTTAACAGTATTTAAAAATACAGAAATCATTTAAAAAAAAAAAAAAAAACTTCTATCACCTACTTTGACAGCTGGGTTGAGGCCACTGTCAAAGAGAGCTTCATTTTTGATGATGTTCCCCACCCCAGGCAATACTTTCTGGTCCATTAACACGTCACACAACATCCGTCCTTTTTGCTTTTTAACTTCACTCTCTGCTCTTGAGAAACTAAATTTAGGCGAACATACATCTAATTCTTCCATCATTCTTATTCTCTGCTGGCTTTCTGTAGAGTTTCTGTAGAAAGGAAATATAAAAGACATTCATCATAAGCCTTCACACAGTGTCATTTAAAATGATCTCGGATACACACACCTTCCGTTAATCAGGGCAGAAGAGTTCTAGAGCCCAACAATAAAGACCCTAACAAACTAGATTATCCGACGCCTCTTCCAAAATGAGTGTTTATCAGTTATAAACCATTTTTAAAACATCTACCTGTCTCCACACTTCAAACCGCAGCTCTAACTCTGCACTTTTCCAGCTGAAGTACTTTTCTTTTCTTCTCCTTTTTACCTGAATTCTACCGATGAGTCAAAGAAACAAATGAGATCTTCGGTGAGCTGGACTTCAAGAACAGGAGAAACTCCATTTTTATTTTTACACTCCAGTGGATTAATCATGATGGAGCCTTTCATTCCAAAATGAATCCTGAAACAACATCAGACCCATTTTTGAGTGGCAGAAAGTATACCGTGTATCTAGTTTTTCTTCCTTCGTTTCACGTTTTGGATTATAAGAAAACAAATGATAGTCAAGACAGGCGCTTTCAGAGGGCAAACAATGTAGTTCGTATTGTATATTCTTCTGTTAGGGCATTGTATCCTTATAAAACTAGGTGTGACAATCAGTTTTTCAAACCACAAATAAAATAAATTCCTAGGAAAATAACAGGGCCCCACAATAAGCTCAGGAACACATACCCTGTTCTTCTTTTCTTGTCAGATGAAGTACTTT
The DNA here is from genome assembly GCF_016509475.1 of Prionailurus bengalensis. Taxonomy (NCBI): domain Eukaryota; kingdom Metazoa; phylum Chordata; class Mammalia; order Carnivora; family Felidae; genus Prionailurus; species Prionailurus bengalensis. The sequence goes on along the minus strand of NC_057344.1, from coordinate 8,770,750 downwards.
TATTCACAGAACAATCTAGCATCTCCGCTTTCTCTCAGATTCAAAGGCTTTGGATGAGATGAGGCTAGATTTAAATTGCCTCTAGTTGTTTCTGTTTTGTTTTTTATACAAATTCTATAAAGCCACTAACGTTCAAATTCTGTATTTCTAGCCACAATGGATGGCAAGTGTTTACCGACTCCAAAATGGTATCTACGGTTTAAGACCCTGTTTTGTTCCCCCATGCTCCGGGATGCACAATGAAGCAATTTTTTTTTTGCAAAATCGTTCGTTATCAAAAGAGGACGAGTCAAAATGCTATTGTCTTCAGTTCTTTTAGTTTTCTTTTACCTTTATACGTATTGGGAAGAGGGGATTTATAAATATTTACGGTTAGCTTGAAAGCCACAATGCAGTGATGAAAACCTTGGAACCTTTCAGTTTTTATAGGACTGATTAGCATGTCCAGTAAAAACACGCATGCACGCACACATGAAAGAAAGCAAGAGAAAAAGTGGTTTGGTGAGGCCTCTGATGATGGAGATGGCAAATGATTCTCGAGATGAAATACTGTGTTCCGCCTTTCTGATCCTTCTCCTTACAGCTTTGTTGAGTTAATAAATATGGCTCTTTTGGCAGCAAATGTTACCGCACGGTGCTTCTAATTCCGAGGCACCGTGTTACAGTATTGTACAAGGTTAACCAGTCTAACTTTAAAAATGTGGGTTTTAAACTCTGTGTGCCCTACTATCAATCACAAATGCATTTTACATGCCCCATAGTTCCTGACAGGAAAAATGTGTGCCTGTAAGTACTCCATAATTTAGCTTCTGGAGGTTCAACCCCAGCGAAAGGTATACAGCTGTCATGCCCAGAAGCCATCACATCTAAAATCTTTTTTAGTTGCATGGCTCATAAAGTGGGTTCTAAATCACCTTCTGTAATGAAACTGCATCCACATAAAATATCTCAAAGGTTAAGACCCAAACGAATTGCCGCAGTAGCCCCAATAAGAGCCCTGAATCAAATTAAGTAGGCTTCTTTTTTTGTGTGTGGTCTTATACATCTATTCAATTTAGAAGAAAATGTGTGTACAAAAGTGTATTTAGTTTATTTTTATTTCTTTTAATTGAACACCAGAACGTTGTCACTACTGAGTCCCAACGCACCACATTTTGTGTTAAGTACCCTTGACACTAAACTAAGAAAAGCAGACCAGCATCGTGAAAATTTCTGAGGCACACTACACATCTGTACTGTTTTTTAAAATTGCCATACTGATCCTTTATAGACCAGGACATAGGCTCATTATCACATTTACATTCAAGAGTTAGATATGTTTTTTAAGACTCATTATCATCAACCCGTTAGGAAAATTTTATTAGATCTTTGCTTCTATCTCCTGATCCTGTCAAGCCCCTTCCACCCCCAGTCAGACTGGTTACCCAAGATCATTTACTCTGCGCAGTATGGCTGCCTGCCAACAGGGGGCCTTAGGCCCAACTTTGAGTTCACCTCTTGTCCCTTCCTCAAGATCTCATGCCTTGACATAGCCGATTCAGAAATGCACAGCTGAGTCAAGCTGGGTCCATGAGTATCCAGTATCTGGATTCATCAGCATTCTCCTGACGAATTTATGGATTCGGGATGCAGAGAGATCAGTTTCTTGTGAGTACTAGGAGATCTAATGTGGGAACGGTCTCTGGGAATATTACCCAACATGGGCAGCAGAGAAGCCAAGAGAGGCCTGTCTGCAGAAAGGAAGATTGCAGCAGATGACAGCGAGAGAATCAAAAACTGCAGAGTCCTCAGAGCATTTAGTCTTTGCTTCCAGTTCTCCCTGAAACCCGACTGTTCTATCTTCAGGTACGATACTCCGTATTCTTACAATAAATAATCACTGAACTCAGTGGAGTTTGGCTTCTGTCACCTGCAGCCAAAGTTCTGATATAAAAGAATTATGTCCAAACTAAAAACTGAAGTGATACTGGGAAAATTCCTCTAGTTAGAAATAACCTCCTAACACAGACCAGTAAGTAATACCTGATCCTGTTTTCAACAGCAGCCACATTCCATCAGAAAGATCGGAATATCCTTACACAAACATAAACAGCATCAGCGACGGTGTCAGAGGTTCATCTTAGTGACAACTGTACATTGCTAACAAGACAATTGCTTATGAAGATTAGCAAGTAGTCAGAAGTGACCTAGGGATAATAACAAGTGTAAAATAGTTGAATACAATTATCGTAAAGCTTATGGTACGGATTTAAAGAAAGAAGTTCTAAAACAATCTGGACTTAACGATGTGAAAGCAGCAGCAGGGAGTTCTGAATCTGCTTAGGCTATGCAAGCTGAAAGCACATAGAGCTCGTCTCCCAATACGGAGAGAAAACTGCTATTATTGACAAAATGCTAAGTTCTCTTGAGCCCGTCAGAGACATGGGGCTGCAGGCAGCCAGGTAGGCCAAATTCCGAAGAGTCCCGAGTCCCTCCATGTGGAAACACAGACACACAAATTACTTAACTGCAGAAATGGGTAAGAAGGAAACTGCTGAATCCAAGAACCTCTCACTCCTGAGTGTGGCTGCTGGAACAGCTGAGAATTCCTGGAGTCCCAGATACAGAGAGCACGGGCTCGTGTGTGAGGGCTGGTGTGTGAGCTCTGTCGCACGGCGTGCAGCAGTTGGGCGGGAGAAAGGGGAGTCCTGGGAGGGGACTGAAGGAGGCCCCCCGGTGGCACGGCACCTGTCTGTAGCCGAGGGAGAGGTACAAACAAAAAGCCCGGGGCCCTCAGGGGTAACGGGAACCCCCCGCACCCACAGGAAGTCCTCTCCTTGGAGCTAAAACAGGCAGGCTGCCACCGGGGAGGGCAGGAAGCTCTTCGCCAGCGGGCTCAGGCCAAACGCACCGCGTCTGAGGACAAGCAGAGCAAAAGCCGTCAGTCTTTAGGGGAGAGACTGGGAATCAGCTTTGTCAAGGATTCCTGCACGGATACGATACGACGAGACATCTGTTCCACTTAGAAGAAAGAAATGCCCTTTGACTAGAGATCACCCCCACATGGAAGTAAGAATGTGGCTGCCTTGGGGGAAGAGAGGGTCAGCAGCTCTGGGCAAAGTGCAACCCTGAGGTCCAAATGCACGGTGGCCTAGAAGAACCACTTTCCCCATCATGCACCTCTCACTGCACGACAGGCAACAGCAGTGGTGGGGGTGGGGGTGGGGAGGAGAAGCGTGTGGAGGAATCCCCTGATACTAATACGCAGGGTCTGTAAAAGCTGAGAGCAGGCCAGAAACACAGAGAACCAGCCACAGCCATACCAGGCCATGCTCGAGGCATAAGGCTTGAGCAGCAGCTCAAGTTTTCGATGTCACTGTCCCCAGAGCCAATGACAACACAACAGGATCCAAACCAAGCTCAACTCCTCAATCTCCCACATGACCTGATGGAGTCCTATAAGTCACAAGCTGGAAATGGCGAAGTGCTTTGGAAAGAGAGAATATTTGAGCTCAAATATTATTTACTTGTCTCTACTGTTGCTCTCAACAGGGTTATCTGGGATCCAAAAAAATTATGGCACATAAAAATAGGAGATAAAGAACAAAAAACAAGAAAGAAAAACAAAGGGACTCAATGTCAAGAGATAAAGCAGTCAACAGAACCAGATCCAAAGATGTGCGAGATGTTGAATTATGAAGCAGGTATATTTAAATCATTTTAACAATTAAAATTACAGTTATCAGTTGAGAATAGCAGGCCAGGTCAATCTGTTATGATAAGGTCCCTAACCTTACACAATTTTTTTAAAATTTTTTAATGCTTATTTTTGAAAGAGAGAGAGAGAGAGAGAGAGAGAGAGAGAGAGAGCGCATGAGTGTGGGAGGGGTAGAGAGCTCTGAGATGTCAGCACAGAGCCCAACGCAGGGCTCGAACTCACGAACCACGAGCGAGATCATGACCTGAGCTTAAGTCGGACGCTCAACCGACTGAGCCACCCAGGTGCCCCCCATTCCACAGCTATTATGGTGCTGCACATGGGTTTTATATTAACACATTTCTGGGCTTTTATAACCTCACACAGAGATTTGGATAAATACTACACAATCAGAGCCAAGGCAGGCCACGCACGGGCCGTTCTCTACTGTATGACCAGGTGCAGACGCCTGTGCTTTCTGCTCATGATAGATTTCCATACGCTTTCAAAAGGGATATAAAAAAGCACCAGTAGGGGCATCAAGGTGGCTCAGTCAGTTGAGCGACTTTGGCTCAGGTCACGATCTCACAGTCTGTGGGTTTGAGCCCCGCGCCGGGCTCTGTGCTGACAGCTCAGAGCCTGGAGCCTGCTTTGGATTCTGTGTCTCCCTCTCTCTCTCTGCCCCTCCCCTGCTCGTGCTCCATCTCTTTCTCTCTCAAAAATAAACATTAAAATATTTTTTAAAAAATGAATAAATGTTGAAAAATTAAAAAAAAAAAAAAAAAAGCACCAGTAACCAAGATCCAGCAAATCCACATCTAGGAATTTATCCTAAGGAAACATCACAATGGTAAAAGATACATGCTCAAGGATGTTCACTACAGAGGTATTAGAGTGAAAAATGGGGTGAAATGCTAGTCAGCAGTGAGATATACACGATCTAGTGGAATACTATGCAAAATAACAAGGCACACGTCTATTTTGACACCAATATGCATACTGTGTAAAACAAAAGCCTCACATAATTAAAATTCCCATTTATATAAAGATTGTAATACATAAATATCATATGATCTGTGCACATGTGATATAAACTGTGTATGAATATATGGTATATATACAATTTGTATTTTACCTATGATGTGTACAAACATTGTTAAGAGTGCCCTTTTTCGGTGATTGTAATTATGGGTGGTATTTACTTTTGCCGTTACACTTTTTGGAACTCTCTTAATGTTTTATAATCGACTTACGCATTACTTTTAAAATAAGGAAAAAAATTGCAATAAGATGGCATGTATTATTAAGTGAAACAGGAAAAGGCAGGCAGGACTGGTAATCACGCAGGCCATCAGGTGCAGGAGGGAAAGGGAGCGAAAGAGGTGAAGATTTCCAGATTTTCTCCAGTTGCGCCTGACAGGACCATCACAACCGAAATAGAAAATAAAAATGTCAACAATTTATCATCTCACGAACTAAAGATGCTTAATTTTCTGCCCACAGATTACTTTTAATGGTGAGTGCTCTTATTTTCTCTTCCGCTCTTTCCTCCTTCCTTCCTTCTTTCCTTCGTTTAAGTCGGAGGTACAACTGACAGAGAGCATTATATTAGTTCCACTTGTACAACAGAATGACTCAGTATCTGTATACATTGCAAAACGATCACAGTGAGTCTAGTTAACATAGGTCACCAAACGTAGTTAAGAAAATGTTTTTCCTGTGATGAGAACTTTTAGGATCTACTCTCTTAGCAACTTTCAAACATGCAATACAGTGTTATTAAACGCTGTAGTCCCCATGCTGTATGTTATATCGCAGGATGTATTTAGAGAAAATACACGGTAAACTGGAAGTCTGTACCTTTGGATAATGGTCAGTTTTCTTAACTTGCAGGTAACAGAAACCCAATTGAAACAGGTTTAGGAATACTGAGCTCACGGAATCAGAGGGGAAGTCTGAAGAATCAAGCACAGGAAAGGCAGGAAAGCAGCCGGATCGCAGGAACGGATGGAAGGAGGGGCTAAAGCCTTTGTGCAGGCTGGTTTTATCCTGCACCACCTCACAAGCCCGGGAACATGGCCACCGACAGGTCCTGAGGCCTCATATCCCAGCTTGCCTACATCACAGAGCCTTCAGATGAGAAAGTCTCACAGAAGAACCCACACTGACCCAACCCACTGTGTGAGAGAGAAGGTTCAGTAACACTGTCAGAGTCAACAGGAACTCTGCAGTTAGTGTGGCCAGACGACCAGTTTCGAGAAGAAGTGCTATCTTTAAGAGACAAGTCAGCAAGTGAGGCAGACACATCGTAGGAGTGACTCCTCTTAAAGTACATGATTTCATTTAGAATCTCTCCCCACGCTTCGGTTTTTCTAACATGTTAAGCGACAGATCGCAAGAACCACGTCTAAGCTGTAAAACCCTTTTGTGAGTAGCGTAGGACAGATTCCTTAAAGGCTGTTCAGCAAACATGTTGTCTCATGCAAATCTGTTTAGAGGATGGTATCACTTAAACTCCAATAAATTACAAAATCGATAATGTATAAAGGTTCTCTAAAATGGCAAAGCCTCCGAAACGTTTCAGATAACAGTTTCCGAACACGATACAAGCCACCGGAGTCCTATAAGTCACAAGCTGGAAATGGCGAAGTGCTTTGGAAAGAGAGATTCATTAAAAAAATATCTTTCGAATGTTGGTCCAGGATGTAACAGCTGGGTTCAGTTTGATGGAAAATGGCAGCTTGGAGGGTGTGTGTGTCTGTGTGCCCACACAGTACCGTGTGCTGGCGCATGCACCCACAGTTAAGGGAGGTGATACTTGGGAGCGAGACCGCCAACGTATACATTTATTCCTGCTTGCTCTTTACGGCTCGGCCTCCTCTAATGAGTATTTGCCACGTGTATAGCCAAAAACTTAAAATGATTTTCGTTTTGTTATAGGTGACAAGCTTCTTTAAAGTGTTCAGAAGGAGTGCAGGTATTAGTCACACAGGACGCCACAACTGGGCTCCAAAAAATAAACGCGTAGCAAGTAAGTTCAGTCTTCTATGGCACTCACAGGAACGCTTGAGCACTTTGATAATCTTTTAGTAACAGAAATACTCACTCTAATTTGTATCCCTCTGAAGTGTGGTTGTTTGGAAGGCAGATCCTCTTACAGAGCGCCGGGCCACATTCTACTTCCATTATGAGTGAATACCAGGAATTTTCATGGCCTGCCCTGTAAGATGTATTAAAGCCCAGGGCACTTTTAACTGTAAAAAGCTGCGCATTAAGGGATAAATGGAAGCGATCACTAAGTGGGTTTCCTGCTACCTGCTCTCTAAGATGCAGAGCAGCCCGGTGGGTAGCAAAACGAGGTCAGAAATGAACGCTCCATTTCTATCTCGCGCCCACAGACTCGCAACCTCACGCAGCGACCCCACGTCTTTGACAGTCACCCATTCTAAGAAGCGCAGGTTGGGAGTGTATATATGCATATGTGTGTGTATTTTTAACTTATATTAAATTGCGAAGGGGGATACAGTTGATTTTAGGTTACTCGGCTCGTATTCAAATAGCTGATCTGCCACTGACCTTGAAGTATTACATCAAATGGTCGTTAGGGCTGTAGGAAATTGAAAGGAAGCCAGACACTGCACTTTTCTCCACCCATACGTGGAGACACGTAGTCCCCAGGGATGGTACCAGTTCAGTTCGTTTAAAGAGGTGATTGCCCTTGTTTAGAACTTCAGGGAACACTTACTGACAGCCGAGCACTGAGAAATGATTCCCCCTTTCTCAGTCTGCTGGAGAATGCCTGATAAAAACGTCCCTCTCATCCTACAGAAATAAATCTGCACCTAACACCAGAGAATCAATAACATATCAGTGTTTCAACCACCTTACGTGGGCTCAGTAAGAGTCACGTCGTGTCCCGCTCAGTTCAGAGTCAAGAGTTTTCAATCACATCCATCTACCAAAACGATAATGCAGCCTTCCGTGGGTCATTACTGCGTGAACCGGTAAGCATATGCTGATGCGATCATTTCCAGACTAAGACAAAACCATGAAGTGATACTCGTCCAAGGACAGCAGCTGCTGACAACAAAGAGAGCCCATTTCAAAGGAAAAGCCATGTCATCAACTCCGAAGTTCTCTAAACGTGTGGGAGACGAGGTGCAGTAAATAACCATCATCCAGTCATATGATCTCCTCGTGACCATCAGTCGCCTTCAGTTAGAACCACGAGGTCTCTAGGAACAGGACTCTTCTGTTAAGGTGAAATCGCTCAGTATCTTAAAGACACGCTGAAAGAGATTCAAGGAGGCGCTACCATTCTTTACAGTTTGCGATACCTTAGGCTAAACTCTGAGAAGACAAAGATACAAATCCACAGGCCTCTCTCATTTTCCTGCAAACGTTAAACAGGGGATCACGCTCTGGCAGGTACAAACATTGTGACATTTTGGGAGTTAAGTCAACCAAGGTAGCGGACTGCTCGTCGTTCACTGCCAACACATTAGCAATGACTTTGCAAAAGCGCTGTGGAAGAATGGAGAATTTGTGACTTCTGTGCACGGTTTTGGAATTCTAGAAGTAAGTTTCTGATTGCATACAAGACTTCGGAAAAAGAAGGGAGATGGAAAAATATAAAAATCTACAGACAGGCTTAAACCAAACTAGGAGCTGTTAGAAATGCAGAGAAACTGCTGTCACTGATACGAGAAATGCCTGGTGAAAACAGGAGGGGAGAAGAGCCGTGTGGGGAATCTGCAAAGAGCAGCGCCCCGCTGCGCCCCTCCAGCATCTCCCAGAAGCCCGTCCAGCCTATCGGTTTTTCTTAAAAGAAATAAATTGACTAGCCTTCCAAGTAACGATGACATCACAATTTATTCTGCTGCTGCTTATGGCTTTCCATGATAGAATCTCAACCTCTTATATGAGAGCCCTCTTAAAAACGGAGTACTTTCTACATGATTAAATGTGACACCCGGCGAACTACAAGAAAAGCCTCCTACACATCTTTAAACGGGGAGAGATAAGATGCATTGTACAGGTTTATCTTACCGTAAAGCTTTTGGTCCAAAGTACATAAAGAGCTCTTTCCCCAAAGTTTGTACACCACTGTAGACGTGTCCGTTAAACAGTCGCGAGAAGTTCTGGCTGGAATCTTTATTATTATTCAGTGCAGCAGCCTGGTAGAGAATACATACACACATGTAAACACACATACAAACTCTAAACAAAATTACAATTCCATTCTTCAATGTACTTAAAATACTTCCTACCCAGGTGCATCCCAATGAAAAAAATAATCTCCAGCAAGTCAAGCAATGTAATCAGCTGTTTACATACATCTTGTCAAATTACTAGGTAGTCATTTAAAAGAGGGATGCCGGGGCACCTGGGTGGCGCAGTCGGTTAAGCGTCTGACTTCAGCCAGGTCATGATCTCGCGGTCGGTGAGTTGGAGCCCCGCGTCGGGCTCTGGGCTGATGGCTCAGAGCCTGGAGCCTGTTTCCGATTCTGTGTCTCCCTCTCTCTCTGCCCCTCCCCCGTTCATGCTCTGTCTCTCTCTGTCCCAAAAATAAAATAAACGTTGGAAAAAAAAAAAAAAAAAAGAGGGATGCCAAAATAAATAAATAAATGAATAAATAAATAAATAAATAAATAAGTGGAAAAGAAAGTAATTGGCTCACAATCAAAATGAGTTTCTTCCAGGACCATATGGCTCTCTGAAAAGAAAGCACAGAAAAATGATGGGAGTGTTTTAAAACTAAAAATAGGATAGAGCCTTCCATTGACCAGAAGCCTAGTCAATGTCCCAGAAGAGCATTCGGATGGAAACAGCTAAAAATAGTGGATAAAATATGAAAACAAAGTATTTTTACCTGTCATGATGAACTCAGAAGGCAGGAAGGCACAACAAAAGGTTGCAAAGCAAGAAGTGGGAGGAGGGGTGCCTGGGTGGCGCAGTCGGTTAAGCGTCCGACTTCAGTCAGGTCACGATCTCGTGGTCCGGGAGTTCGAGCCCCGCGTCGGGCTCTGGGCTGATGGCTCAGAGCCTGGAGCCTGTTTCCGATTCTGTGTCTCCCTCTCTCTCTGCCACCCCCCCCCCCCCCCCCGTTCATGCTCTGTCTCTCTCTGTCCCAAAAATAAATAAAAACGTTGGGGAAAAAAAAAAATTAAAAAAAAAAAGAAGTGGGAGGTACCCCCAAAGACAAGAAGCTGCTGGCAGCAGGTTTTTATCAGAAGGGCACTGCTGGGCCCCAAGGACTGAGAGTGGCCGTTTCCCTGGTCTTGTCGGGGGGAGGGCATCCGTGGTGACGCCTGGGGCTCCCCCAAGAAAGGGATCGAATGCAAGACCTGCTCTTCTCTTCCTCCCCAACCACAATGTTAACAATAAAGGAAAAAGAAACCCACTTCCTCCCATCACCCTGCAAAACCAAACAATCTATTATTAGGATCACAATCCATGTACTCAACAGGGAAAGGATGGAGGAAGTTATAAACAAAGTATCAGCCCTTCTGTGCAGAAGGGACAGGAATGCAACTGTTTAGACATTAGTAAGGCTCTTTTTCTCTGTGGGCAGTGGGTATCCTGGTATGGTTCGTATCCTTACTCTTCCTTCTTGAGATATGCTTTGGAAGTTATCATTTAAATTTGCCCTCAAAATATAGTAAAAAAAATTAAAACTAAGGTCTAACTATAAGATACCATAAGTACATATAATTGTATTTACACATTAACCCTTAATCTCCTATCTTCACACACTTCTTTCTTTGCTTTTTCTCAAAAGGACCTCAGCATTCTCAGAAGGTCCAGGGTAAAATCTTGGTTGCGGGAGACGTAGTGGTGGTGGGGGTGACAGGGAGATAATTACAAAACAACTTTAGATAGAGTCGAGGAGCAAATCCCAACTTGCCCTCCACTTATGGTTGAAGGATACTGTTCAGTGATTCTCAAACTTGTGGTTTACAGACATCTGTCATTCTAAATATTTAAGATGATATGTCCACTCTATTCTTTAGTTTATGAAATTAGCCCTTGTGAAAAAAGACACATAGTATTTAGTTCAAAGGAACAGAGGGATAATGGATTTACAAATAAATAAAAATAAAAAAGACTGAAAACATCTAGGGACTGAGTTTTGTCCCCTCCAATGACGCTCTAACCTCCAGTTAGAGCGTTCGACTGCGTTTGACAAGAGGGCCTTTATGAGGTGCTTAAGGTTTCATGAAGTCATAAGGGTGAGGGCCCTGATCCAGCAGGATTAGGATCCTTACAAGGAGAGAGAGCGGAGTTTGTGCTCAGTCCCCTGTGCTCAGAGGAGACAACACGTGAGAAGGAAGCCAGGAAGACAGCTTGTACCAGAAACCCAACTGGCCTGAACCTTGCTTGAGCTTGGACTTCTGGCCTCCAGAACTGTAAGAAAATAAATGTCCGCAAGCCTCCCGGTCTATGGCATTCGTCATGGTGGCCCAAGCCGACTGGGGCAGGAGCAGACACCGCCCTCCCACCCAGGCCACGTTCAGTGATCATGGCGACAGCGGGCTGCAGATCCCCCCCAACTGCCCGAAGCTCGGGAACGGGCTTCACATCCCTCCTTCACGCAGTAAGAACAGGGGGTCATCATAGGCTCAGAGCAGCCAACCAACAGATGCACAGGGGTAATTACAAGTGGCAGCCTTCCAGTTCTGCCCAAACCACAAAAGAACCGGTGGGAGGTGGGGCATCCGGGTGGCCCAGTGGGTTAAGCGTCTGACTGCGGCTCAGGTCATGATCTCAAGGTTCAAGAGTTCGAGCCCCGCGTTGGGCTCTGAGCTGACAGCGCGGAGCCCAGAGCCTGTGTCTCCCTCTCTCTCTCTCTCTGTCTCTGTCTCTCTCTCTCTCTCTCAAAAATAATAACAAAAAATAAACGTTAAAAAAAAAAAGTACCCGTGGGAGGTTCTAGCTACGGAGGCGCATGTCACATCCTCGGAACATCTGCCTCTCAGTCCCCTTCTCTTTCTTGGTTGAACCCCGGGACCCAGGTGATGACCAAGCCCTGTCCCGGCAGGCTTGCGTTCTCGGTGGGAGAAAAATACACTTGCGCGTCTGCCTCGTTTTGGTAAGTGAACCTGTTACGGCCCCGAACTGAGAAGGCACGGGAGTCTGCCTAAGAGAAGACTTGCCCTCCTCACATCTACGTGCTTGGAGCCAGGTGCCGATTGCGACAGCCTGTCTCAGTGCAGGTTCCCAAGACAAGCAATCAGGAGGTAAAAAGCGCTTCTAAACCAGCCAGGACACCTCTGACATGACGATACGCAGAGCAGATACAGATCTGTTAGGGGTGGCCTTTGCCTCAACATAGATTAGGTTTTGCACATTTTTGGACCTTGGATTTAAGGTCCTGGAGACATTTAAAAAACCTTCATTTCTAAACTCATGTTTTCCCCACCACCTCCCATGTCAACAATCCCTTATTCTCGCCCAATACCCGTTGCTAGCAAGTGGTTTCAGCCATGCCCTCTGAAGTCCTCTGGCTTCCGTTAAGCTTCCGGCAGAGGCTGGGTGATCAACGTGAGCCCATTTCACACACACAGCCCTAGACACCACCGGGGTTTTCCAGGCCTCTTGGCCAAGAGGGAATTGGTGGCCACTGCCGCCACAGTGCTTTAATCTCCTTGAACCCTGCAAGTTTTACAAGCGCGTCTCTAACTCAGCCTCTCTCCAGTGTGCTGGGAAGGCAATGGTCTGTCCTTCCCCCACCCCCCTGGGCGGCGTAGGAACGGCCCTCGGGCCTGGAACGTCTCCTGGCTAGAGACAGACGGCCCGCGCAGCCTGTGCTCCCCTTGTTGCCTTGGGGGGCAGGATCCTTCCCTCTTCCAGGCCTGATGTACAGGCCCGTGTGCATCAGTGGCTCTCGGGCACGACCCCAGCTTTCTGCATTGCACCCCCGAGGGGGACAGAGAGGGGTCCTTCCAGCTCAGCACAACGTGGGGTGCGCGCACAGGCACAGTGTGCGTGTCAACTGCACGGCGGACCCACTGGCCCTGGGGACCCAGGCATTGCAGGGGACGCGATCCTGTCTGGCCTCAGGCTCTGAGCACCTACCGTACCACCTGACCCTGGTGTACAAGGTGTCTTTTCTCAGCAACCTGGAATCAGGCACCGGTACCTTCCAGCGGCACCTAACCTCGCTTACGCTCCTGTTAATACAATCTATCCTGCGGGGGCGCAGACTGATGCCCTAGTGAACAGTGAAACACAGCAGCTCACTGGCCAGCACAAGATTTTCCTGCTCACTTGCACATCACTGTTTCACGCTGTGCTTCCCGGAAGCTAATTGTGCCCCGTTTTGCTGCCCCACCCGCAACGGGAAACCCCATGACTGAGCTCGTCCACCACTTCCCCGTGCCCTGCCCAGAGCTCCTTTCCTCTACTTAATCCCAACTTTACCAGGTTTTATGATGGCTCCTGGCAAAGGGACAGACACGGTAACCTTGAAACAGACAGGTTGTCACAACACCTAATAAAACAGTAAATGAGTCCCAACTGTCTCGTGTCAAGTCTGCTCATGTCGCTAAATGAACGGCTTTGACGAGAACTTACTCCATTCAGGTTAACGCGCTCACAGATAACTGCTACCACAGGTCAGCTATTCACTTGGCTGTGTCTTCAATTTGACACCCTCTGGCAACAACAAAGGTGGCACGTGACATTGGAAAGACGTCCCCCGCCACCAAAAATGCGCCCCTCGTGGCTGCTCATGGGATTCATTCGTTGTAGAAAAGCTAACTGACCCTCCACTATGTATTACACCTTGTTCTAGATCCTGAGGAAGCATCGGTGAAAAACAAAAACAAAAAAACAAACAAACCAAAAATTAAAAACCTCCTGCCTTCACGGAGTTTACAGTCTTCTGGGCAAGGAAGAGTGAACAATGAATATAATGACAGTGCATTCGAACATTTGGAAAAGAAATTGAGATGGGAAAGAGAGATCAAGACTAGGGGAACGTGTCACAGGTTACAATTCTAGATGAGGCAGTCATAATCTCATGAAGAAAATGACATCTGAACAGGTCTGAAAGGGGTTTCGAGTGAATCATGATCTGGACATAGGGAACGGTGATGCAAATGTCCTGCGGCAAGGTGTTTCTGATGTATGAGGGACAGTGAGCAGGTCAGGATGGCTGGCGCACAGAGAACAGGGGAAGGTGTAGAGGGACAAAGCCTGACACTGTGAGAATCAGAACATGTGGCCCACAGGGTCCATTCTACGGTCTGGCGGTTTCTCTGACAAAAATGAGAGAGAAGAAAAATATGATCTAACGTTACTTTTTAAAATGCTCCCTCTGGGGGCACCTGGGTGGCTTAGGCAGTTAAGGGTCTGACTCTTGATTTTGGCTCGAGTCACGATCTCACGGTTCGGAGATCAAGCCCCGTGTCAGGCTCTATGCTGACAGCACAGAGCCTGCTTGGGATTCTCTCTCCCTACCCCTCCCCTACTCACTCCCTCAATCTCAAAATAAATAAATAAATACTAAAAAAAAAAAGTTCTCTCTGGGTGCTGGGCGGGATCTCTGGCTAAGGGGATCAGGGTAGAAGCTGGAAAAGATCTCAGAAGAACAGTTGCAACGATCCAGACAAGAGATGAAGGAAATCTGGGCAATGTCATAGCAGCAGAGGTGCTGCAAAGTGGCCAGAGTTTTGGATGTATTTTTGGATGTATTTTGAAGGTGGAAGGGAGACGATTTGCTGGTACATTGAACAGGGGAGAGTTTGGGCCTGGATTATTGGAAAGACAGCAGAGCTATCAACTGAGATGAAGATTTGGGCAGAAGGGGATGGCAGAGGAAGGTGAGGGTTAGGCTTTTGGTAAGTTAAGGTGAGATGTCGAGCAGGCAGTCGGGTATGAGTCTGGAGGTCAGGGAAGAGGTCGAGGCTACAGATGTAAATATGTTCAGTCGTCAGCACTGCAGCGGCTTCTCAAGCTTTGAGACTGGATGAAATCAGCAAGAGAAGGAGTCCGGCTCAAGAAGAGAAGGGGCCCAAGAGCTGAGGGCTAGGGCACGCCTATGGCATGGTGGTGGGGAGAGGAGGAGGGGCCAGCAAACCGTCAGAGGAAAGCGGGCCAAAAAACGGCACAGGAGAGAAGATGGCCAGCAAGGCAGGAACAAAAGCAAGCCAGGGTGGTGTCCCAGAAGCCACGGATGAAACACCGCCGAGAAGACACGTGCCCGGGACGGCCAACACATCAAGCAGGATGGAGACTGCGACCCGACCACCGGATTTAGCAATACGGAAGTGATCCGTGACAAGGGTTTTGGAGAAGTGACAGGAAGCAAACGCCTGGCTGAAGCGGGTTTAAGAGGCTACGCGCAGAGGCATCTGAAGCGGCGAGGTAGCGTGAACACAGGACGCCGTAAAGGGCAAACAGAAACGCGGTGACGGCTGAGGGCAAGCAGAGGCGAGAGGGTCTGTTTGCTTGCAGACGGGCCATCTCAGCGGAGCGGAACGCAGTGACAACGGGGGACAGGATGGCTGGAGCAACGTCTCCACCGGGAAGGAGGGTCACACAGGACGCATGGCACCTGTTGGTCTTGACAGGAACAAGGACAGCCCATCCACAGCATCAGGAAGGAAGGCATATTACACAGGTCCGGGTGCTGGCAGGGGCCTGTGGTTGCACACATTCTCTCGTGGTGATGAATTTTCTCAGTAAAATGGGAACCAAGGTACCAGCTAAGAGACAGGCAGGCCCCAAGGCCCTTGTTTCTCTACAGTCACACGTAGCACCTAATGGTAAGACTCAATTTTGCCCGATTCTGACATTATGTCTCCAGCGTCATCACTCGCGGGGAGAAGCCAATGGCTTCACACAAATGTGCCGCTCACTGCCCCTGGAGACAGCCATGAAAAAATGTCATTCACACCTCACTGTCAGGACCACAGTAGGTATCCTTAATTACTGACACCAACCTAAAGCTCATCAGTTGACGGTGTTGCTATTAAAAGTACGTACCTGTTTGTATTTGTCTACATAATCTTGCACTTACCAGGATCATAATTCCCCCCGATTTTTATTTTACTCCATGCGTTCTGAAAACCTAGATTATTCTCTAGGAAGCTTCCCACTCCCCAAGGACTGCTGCTCACTGTTCAATGACTAGACTGGACCATCCACAGCTGCCCCATTATCAAAACATCGACATCTAATTCAGCAGTAATACATCACTGGGCTCTGTTGTAGCTGGTTAAACACTTAAGCACAATTCTTACGAAATTCGTGCCACTCATTCTTCTTCAACCACTCCGTAACACATATTTCAGCAGAGACCAACTGAAAGAAACAATAAAAATCTGATTAAAAAATAATAATAAATAAGGGTTTCTAATAAAAAACCTCTACCTTTTTCATCCAAATAGTCAAATGCCTCAGAGCTCCTAATAATGTCTATTAAGAAGAAATTCAAGCCCAGTTTATCCTGATTTCTATCCCAATTCCCCACCCGCCGCCCTGCCAGGGAACATCTAACTATGTGCTAATGGGGTCTGTAAGGTCCTGTCTCTGGACTGCACAGAGCCTGCCTGCACTGTGGGAAACTGAGTTCCATATACAGCTTAGGGAGAGCAGAGCTGAAACATCCTTTATAACCAGTGTTAAAGGGTAGGTTAAAAAAAAGTTTTTACTGCCAGGATTAATTCCTCAAGGCACCAGAGAATGTCCTGGTGCAGACATCTATATGCTCTTCAAATTACTGTCAACTATCAGAGATTTTAGAACACATAATAGATCCAACCATGGGAAAATTGGTTATTTAGCAAAATAAAGTCTCAGCGGATGGCCCTCCAAAATTTTACAGATACTAGACCACCTATTTAATAGACAAAGGGGAGTACATGCCCTTGTAAATAAATTCTGTTGTGCATAGGAGGATGAATCCAAAAATATAAAGGCCAATATACTTAAAATGCACGAGGCCATTAAATCTCTTTGCACAGCTGTCAGTGAAAAGCGAAGTATGTCGTTCTGGCTGAAAGAGCCTCAAAGAGAACCGCAAACCAAATCCTTCAAGGTGTAACCCAGGGCTCACTTTACTGATGTTTTGTCCTATTCCCCATGATTAAAAATAACACACAACATGACATCGAGAAAAGAAATGTTCTAACAGTTATGATACTAAGGTCTCTACAAACACTGAAAAAAGACGGTTACGGGCTGACGACGGGGAGCATCACAACACAGATGTCAGCAGAAGGGCAAGCGGAGGAATGATGGCAGGTAGGGAAACAGTCGCCGTGGAAACAGATCTGCAACTGTCAAATGACTTCGGTTCAGCACAAACTCTTCCAGCTACAGATGCCGTGTGACCTTGGCTTGAATACATTCCAGAATCCGTTTTTTAATACTTGATGAGGTGCTTGGGAGTTAAAATGAAATGTGAGCGTACCTTCTTCCTTGCTCACATACACAGACTGTATTTCTCTCTGGTGCTAGAATTTTCCCACCTGGGAAGCAGAATAATCTTGAGGCTTCTACCTGCCAAACCCGGTAACCACTATCATGGTACTTACGATGCACAAGGATTATTTGCATTATTGCTGTGATTTGCATTTCTCCATTGTTTGTCTCTAGGCTCCTTGGGGACAGAGACTACAGCGTTTAACTAATATTCGTGAGCCCATCACAAGCTGCCTGGAGTTAAGTAAACATCTGGGGGATCCATCAGATCCTTCCTCCTAAAACTAAGCGTGGCTTTAAACTACAGGCTTGCCCCAATCACTGTGTGGTACACCTAAAACTAATGTAACATTGTGCATCAACTATACTTCAATGATTAAAAAAAAAAAAAAAAAATACAGGCTCACTGTCTCTCCACCTACCATCGCCATCCTTGCTTAACCTTTCCCAAGATTTCTTGGCAAAAACTTCCACTCTACCATTGAACATGATGAACACTCCAGTCTCTTGTTTTCTAATTTTCTGCAATGGAGTGAGGTTTAAATATTAGAGAACCAAATTCTTGTAAGGACCAAAAACTAGATGGGAGTAAAGTACTAATGCTTACCAGAACTGGCCATAAAGTAAGAAAAACTTTATGGGAAGGTTTAGGAATTCTGTTTAGTAATTCTTTATGGGGAGGGATTTAGGAAGGGACTGATGTATTTTCAGCAACCAGTCCTAGCACACCCTAGCTTTTATTGGAGATGTTTACTCAGCATTTCAATGGTTGCTTTAAAAACACCCATTCTAATACTTCATTTGGGTTTTGAGGGAAATGATAAAGATCTTTTAGTTCAGTTGTCCATCATGTGGGCGTTGGACCCAAGTTAACTGTTTCCTGGTACACTATCATTTATAAAATAATCAGCTTTGGATAATATACTTGGGACATAATAAAATTTTCCACTTGTGACTGACCATCTCAAGCACCTGCATATGTTTTTAACTGTTTTTTCTTTTTTTCTAATTCCATTTTAAGAGGTAATTCTGGTATACCAGTGATAGTTTGTGCCACTTATTCTGAAATCTATTGTGTATGAACTGGCCAAGGCTTTTGCAATAAATCTAAGATTTGCAAGATATCCACTCATCCTACTGTAGAATGTGGGGTTATCACCTCTTTGTACAAGCTCCAGCTGGCCAGACAAATTCAAAAATTAATGTCCACAAGCCTATTATCTCTGCTATAACCATACACAATTGCCCAATATATGTTTGACTTTCTCACATTGACCCTTACAATCCTGTTACTGCGTTATTTGAACATTTCATCCTTTTCCTCCCCCTGAAATAGAGATGAAATTCTCCTTTGCCACAATTTTAAGTATGATTGAGAAGGGTTCACCTTCTCATTTTCAAGTGGCTTAATAATATGAAATCATCAAAACAACATACATCTTCAGAGACAGCACATGATTTATTGTGCTGATTACCATTTATCCTGCCTATCCATGGGTGAACAAGGAAGATGAACTTTTCAGAACAGAGCAAGACTTTTCCATAGATAAGTGTTTCAACACCTTGCAACTATATATTTTCCCCACAGAGAAAATACCATATTTACTTTCATAGTCTCTCCTTTTTTTTCCCCACATGACTTTTTTCCACCTAATACAACAACATTTTTCTTAATCAGAGGTCACTTACCTACCAATTTAAACCATCTAAGAACCTAACTTTAAAATGGTCTCTAAATTCCAAAAGAGAGGTCTTTAGGTTCATATATCAAAACACATTCTACAGTTTTTTTAAAAGCAGAGCTTTCAAGCATTTACCTAAAGGCTAAATGCTTTGTGCACAATGTGAAGGCCCCAAATGATTACAAACCCTGCATTAGGGAATAGGGCGTTCCTCCAATATATGGGTCTAGTGAGAAAGCCCTGATCTGGGGGGGAAAAAAGGAGCAAACATTGGGGCGCCTGGTGCCTCAGTCAGTTAAGTGTCCAACTTCAGCCTAGGTCATGATCTCACCATTCCTGAGTTCGAGCCCCACATCAGGCTCTGTGCTGACAGCTCAGACCCTGGAGACTGCTTCAGCTTCTGTGTGTCTCTCTCTCTGCCCCTTCCCCACTCACACTCTGTCTCTCTCAAAACTAAACATTAAAAAAAAAAAAAAAAAAAAAAAAAAAGGAGCAAACATTTACCAGGATATTTACCAGGGCATCTAAGATTACTTTGTTAGACACTAAGCTAAGAGTTTCATGCATCCTCTCATCTAATCCTGACCAAATAAGCAAAGGTTCAGTATAAGCATTTCTATAGGAGGAAGTAACACAAGAGCTAGAATTCAAAATCAAGATGGTCAGATGTTCTTTTCTCTACCTCAAACCAAATACTTCAGTGTCGGATTGCACTGATTAAGCCACAATGGTCACTGACAATCACCTTCCTTAGCCTGCTCACCTGTAAGATTGTTACCTGTTCTCCATTATCTTTGATTCCATGACTCCACATAATGCTGAATATGCTGATAATAATGATCCTCAGTCATTAAGCAACCATTAGTATGCACTTAAGGTAAGGAATCATATCATGCATGTTCCCGATCATGGTATCTCCCCGGCCAGCTAAGTACTACGTCGCATGTTCTATAAAATTTTAAAACCCTTTTGGACTTAAAGGAATAAGCTCGTCTAACTAGGAAATGAATCTCTGTGGATTAGCTCATCCCTTCATACAATGACAATAAAACGAGCTATGATTTCTTTTCTCCCCACTATGAACAAAAGGAAGAAGGAAATCTTTTAGTCAACATCTCCAGTATTTTCTTGTGGTAGGAATTTCCAAGTAACAAACATAACAAGATACACATACTCATAACAAAAGATTCCGAACTAAATTTAGTTTTGTTTTTTTTTTTTCAACGTTTATTTATTTTTGGGACAGAGAGAGACAGAGCATGAACAGGGGAGGGGCAGAGAGAGAGGGAGACACAGAATCGGAAACAGGCTCCAGGCTCTGAGCCATCAGCCCAGAGCCTGACACGGGGCTCGAACTCACGGACCGCGAGATCATGACCTGGCTGAAGTCGGACGCTTAACCGACTGCGCCACCCAGGCGCCCCAGATTCCGAACTAAATTTAGTTTTAAATCCTTATGCATTTTGGACTATTCAAAACTTTGCTCTTCTCCATCCATGTAAATGTTTACTAAATGCCTACTCTCTTCACAACACTGTGAAGGACACAAAAAAAGATGAACAACATTCACCAGCATACTGAATACATGTATCAAATCATAAGGAGTGACAGAACAGCCAGAGGATCACGTTTCAAATGAAAGGAATGCTTGCAAATAAACTGGGTTCCAGATCCAGTTTCGGGAAAGGAGATTAAAAACATATGCAGATTACATACCGATTTCACTAAAATATTGTACCCACCCAACAATTAAAATCGGAGGATTGACTCTTCACAGCTCCTCAAGCAGAAATGGTCATTGATATTCCAACACGGTTTCTTACCATACGGTTCCAGGAGCTCCAGCACAGTTTTTATGCAACGTGCTTATACAGTCGCCTAATTTTATGCTGACAAGACAGTGGATCAAAATTCGGAAAAATAATCTAATGCGTACACGAATTGCAGATGCTGAGATCTTGTATGGCTAGGCTTTCTTCTTCAAAATGAGGATGGGCTGTCACAAGGAGACACACATTAAAGTGTGTTCTCTGTGAACTCCAAACTGAAGCAAGGAGGAGGGAACATCATACGACAGGCTTAACTGGTTCAAAAAGGCAGTAGCTACATAGGTGGGGGGTTGGGGGTGGTTTTTCAGTACAACGATTATCTGAATTCTTTTAAATGCCCATTATTTTAAATGCCCGGTTAATATTTAACTCTCCTTTGTATTTTCGCATGCTTAGTACAATGTAAAGAATACACAAGGCCGTTGTTAACTTATTTTTAAACTCTGCCTTGCGAAAACTAGTAGCATCTGAATACCTTTAATACCTTTAATTCCATGTCATCAATGCCTGGGAAACGTGGGATCATCTGTAATGGTAATGAGCATTCTGGAAGTCTGGGGACAACCTACCACGTTTTGATTAAATTTACCATGGATCCAACAACCCTCTAAAATGCAGGAGACTTTTGATGTTTATAAAGATTATTATCGTTGCTATTATTAAATATATGATCAAAGGCCCAGCAAGTGAAACAATGGCAAAATATTTACAACTCTCCCAATAACCACAAAGAGATTATCATTAATTCCATATTAATTTTCAAATCCAGCTCCCATCAAACCAGATTTTTGATCCCAATCATAATGATGTATTCCAACTTTTAACACCTCCTTATGTCAAGATATGTTTAACAGCTTTACGTGCACAGCTTTTTAAGAGGTATCGCTTATTTCATATTGCTGCCAACTGATGTTAACAAATGCCCAACAATTCATGAAGCATTCGTGTTATAGTATGAGGCTGCACTCTCTTGTTCGATCTAGATGTAGGACGGGAAGCCCTCAGAAGAGAATTATCAGTGTAGGTAAATCGAAGGTAAACAAAACTAGCTAAACAAAACAGCATAGGTAAACAAAACTAAAAATTGTGGGGAGATGCCACCAAAAACCCAAGGTCTCACTTTCCTAGTTAATTAGTCAGTACTACATTTTAAGAAATATGGTGTTCCTGCCGCAGCATTGGCCACTTTCCCTACTGAATCTTTTACAACGGAGAAAAGCTAGAGCTAAGAGAATCAGCTGTGGAGGGAAAGAGGGAGATCAAACCCTGAGGTTCAACCCCTTACCAGTCATGTGATCTTGTGCCATTTAATTAAACTCACTCTGAATCTCACATCCCTCAACTGTAGAATCATAGGGTTATTATTTCTCTCAGCTACATGAAACGTAAACGTTCTTCAAAGGCACTTTATGCCTTGCCACTAGAGATAATCACAACAAACTTAAAGGAAATGTTCATGCTATTTTGGCCTAAATACCAAAGAGGTGATATCTATTTAAAACATTAAGCTGGATTCTCACAGGAGGGACTTTATCTTACTCGTCTTTGCATCCCCAGGAGCTAGCATAAAACCTAACATGAAATACATTACTGTTGAATATGTAAATCATGATACCCATACACAATTCATGTTACCGCCTTTACTTGTGAAATAGTGACTCTGTCCCTTCCTCTTCACCTCTACCACCAGCCCCACCCCCACCCCCCGCGCCCCTGGATTCCTGTGGCCCTCTCCTAAGGGAGGCTGCAGGATCTACTTGGGCTTTCCTCCAGTCTTTCGTTTTTCCTTTTCAAGGCTGAGTGATCTTTCCAAAGTGTGAGTGGATCTCACCACACCCTGAAGACCCCCATTACTCCTAAGATAAATACAAAGTCCCTAACCAAGTCTACGAACATCTCCATGGTCTGGTCCTGCCCAGCAACTCCAACTGTTTTATTTCAAATGGCCTTCCTTCTAGCTCTTTCTCCCTTCTCCAGTCACAATGGCTTTCTTCCAATCTCTCCAATGTCTGAAGCTCTCTTCCTTTGCGAACGCTCTGCCTGAAGTTGTTCTCCCCGCCAAACTTCCACACCTGAGTGTAACTGTACTTCCCCACCCAAGCCTTTCCTGACTTTCCTGAGCTCTTACAGAACCATGCAAGAAAGCCCTCAGGGAATTTACCAATTTATATTTACGTTCTTCCTTAACGACTGCCCGTGTATCTTCCCAACTAAAGTGTAGGCTCCACAAGGGGAAGCGTTTGTTTTTTGTTCCCCAGGTGATTTTCATATTCGGAATTTTGTGGAATGCGTGATTTTTATAAACCTTGATATTATTGAGAGTTCAACCAAGATGAACCCGAGTTACCCTGACATGATTTTGAGAAACACTACACTAAAAACAATAAAAGCACTTAATGCTTAATGCGGAGCACTTAAGGACGTATAAAGTTAAAAGGAATAAAATACAAGGACACATGGAAGAACATACAAAACTTATTCTTTTTCCAAGTTTGAAAATGTATTTCCCCAGACCGAGAGCCTCATTTCTTTCAAGTTCTAAGCGTATGCTAATTTCATAGCAAGCAACTTTTCTTCCTGGACCAAAGGCTAGGAGGAAGCTTTGCAGGAGAAACTGAAGTGCACTATAATATTGCATACATCCGTGAAATACAATCATCCACACATCTAAAGGGCTTTTAAAGCATGACGGCTTAATCAGAATATTTTTAGTACAAGTTATAAATTCTTACCAAATGAATATCACACCATCTGCAATGAATGCCTTGAGTGGCCAGAAGCTGTGCTACAATTTATTTGAAAAAGAAAGAAATTCACTTAAGGGAACCAGAATTGGGTTTCACAGCCCCTTCATTAGATGGCAATATTAAGTTGAGTGGGAGGGTCAGGGCTAAATTTTCTATACGCAATTTTAGAATTATATGTTAGTTGTGATACACTTCTCAACTGCAGAATAGCAGGCAAGCGAGAAGCGAGAGTTTCGTGCTAGAAGCTTATTGTTTTAACCACGCGAAAAAAAATGTAGAGATCTGATAATACTAACAGCAGAAAACGCACCTATAGCTATACAGAGACCATCTTTTGGAGGGTTGTAAAAAGTTAAGCAAGGTGATTCTTAATGAAATATCTCCATCACTTCTTGCCTGGGCATCTCTCTCTGGTGGCCTTCGCGCAGCGGTCCAGTAGTCCCTACTACGCAGGCGCGCGAGCACGGCCTTCCACCAGCAAAATCAAGTTAAAGTCTGGGAAACGCGGAGCCCCAGCGAGTCTGTTCCAGAGCAAAGATATGACACTTTGGGCCCTGGAAACCTAATGGGGTCTTTATGCCATTTCCCCCTGCTGGCCCCATAGCAAATTACACTAACGGCTCACCTGGGAAGAGCCCACACCCAGGCTCTGCAGGGCGCTTCCCCGCAAGTCCGTCACCGCCTGGCCCGGGCGCACTCGCGCCCGAATTTTCTCTCCATTTAGAGTACAGCCTGGTCCTTCCACCATCTCCCGCTCGGCACTGTAGCTCACTAGCTGCAGGGCCCTGCGGAGAAAGCCGCTGTGCACCTCAAGCTCTGCGCGGGCCCTCGCTGGCGCAGAGAGGAAGTTCAAATCTCCCGCGCATCCGGCCCCGCCCAAGCCCGCTTGGCCCCGCCCCTGTCACGCCCGCCGAGATCCGCCAGGCCCCGCCCCGTGCCCGCCCCCGTCACGCCCCCTGAGATCCTCCTTGCTCCGCCCCGGCCCCGCGGCGCTCAGCTCTGCCAGGCCCCTCCCCGTCCAGGGTGCACCAAGCCCACCCAACGCCGCTAAACTCTAAGAGCCCAGGCAACTGGGACGTCAGAAACTCCAACTTTTTGTTTTGAGGTTTTTGCTCTTGTCCTTGAACTACTCCATACACACATGTTTTGTGACCTTGTCCTCTTAGTCTGCTCTAAAATTCAAGGTCGTCACAGCCTTGCAGGCTTTAGCTTTTGTATGCCCTCTTCAGATGTGGGTAAGGAGGAGGGTTTTTAGAACAAGCAGCTTGTATTTTTTCTCGGATAGAGTTAGCATGCTTTCGAAAATGTGGCTTTATATACCAAATATATTTCAGTGTCTCATATTAAAAACCCTTTCATTTTTTAGATGGCTAAGCTAAGTAAGTTGTACCCAAATTCATCAACCCTGTTACGGGTTGCTGCATGAATGCCATATGAAATCACTTTGTAAAAGCCAGGGGTCTATACAAATATGAGGGCAATGAATAGCTTTTCAAATTTATACGAAGATCTTCCATATAAATACATGAAGCTAATGGCTCCATACAATTTTGTAAATAATGAAAAATCGTAAATCTTTTTTGAAAATTAAAATACAGCGCATTAAAACAAAATGTTACTTTGTATGTGATTCAGTAAGCCTATCACTGTGCTGCACTTAAACCAGAAGAATATATATTAGAGACTTGAATTCAAACATTTGAGAAGAATTCAACCTTTTTCTTTGTGGGGAGAGATGAGTGGTCAAGGTAGCGTAATCACCTTCGAGATTCTTTGTACGTTAGTTCCTTGTTTAATTGTGTTTACTCTTCTAGATCCTGTTCATTACAGGCCAAATTCAGTCATCATCTCTGCCCCTTTGGTGCAGGAAAGTGCTATTTGCTTATCTGCTTCTCCCTTTTCATTAACTATTTATTGCTACCTTGTAAATTATCCCATTTGTTATGTCAAAGTTTCTGCAGGTCTGGAATTGGGCAGTGGTCTGGCTGGTTGGTTCCGCCTCCGCGTTTCTCAAGCATTTGCAGTGAAGACGTTGGCCACAGCTGCCATCGTCAAAGGCTTGACTTTAGCTGGAAAATCCACTTCTGAGGTGGCTCACTTGCGCAGCTATTGACAGGAGGCCTTGGTTTCTCATCTTCTGAGGGTTGCCTGGCTGTCTTCCTGACGTGGCAGCCGGTTCCCCCGGAGATGTGATCTACAAGAAAAGCCAAGGAGAGAGCTTGCAAGGATCTTTATTACCTAGTCTCCGAGGTGACACAACCACACCTTCACGATTTCTATTCCTTAGAATCCAGTCAGTCAGTATGGCCCATAAGGGTTTAGAGGTGGGGAATGAAGCTTTATCTCTTGAAGGGAGGAGTATTAAATAATTTGTGAACATATTTAAAAACCATCGCAATGATCATTAATCTGAATGCTCCATCATGGACTTCTCATTTCTCTTTAGGTTGTGCTGGGTGAACATTTAGATCAAATATAATCTTTAGTTAGAATTAAGTTTACCATTCCCCACAGAGCTCAGTAAGAGTTGGGCAGGAACACTGAAAATACTAAGAGACGTCACTGATGTGTCCCAAACAGCCAAGCCAGATTTTGTTTATACGTGACTAGCCTCTGAGTCTTTTGATGCTTCTTTCTTATCCTTCCAAATCGGGGGTGGGGGGTGGGGAAGGGGCACCTGGGTGGCTCAGTAGGTAAAGCGTCCGACTTGGGCTTAGGTCATGACCTCACGGTTCGTGGGTTCAAGCCCCACACCAGGCTCTGTGCTGACAGCTCGGAGCCTGGAGCCTGCTTTGGATTCTGTGGCTCCCTCTCTCTCTGTCCCTCCCCTGCTCACTCTGTCTCTGTCTCTCTATCTCAAGAATAAATAAACATTTAAAAAATTAAAAAGAACAGTAAAATCACATGGTAGTGCATCTGCAGTAGCTATAAAGAGCTGCTTCACCACTGCAAACAAACCAACCTTGGTTTACAGTCTCAGTGTTTCTCTCAAAACCGTCAGAAACCTCCTAAGTGCCATCCTTCCTGCACTTACCCTGTCACATTCTTATCAGAGTAATCTTAAGCAGGATCTATTCACTGATGACTTCATAAAAATCATTTGTTTTCTTTAAACCTCACTTTCTTCATAGGTAAAATCAAATACAACTTTACTATAAGCATCCACATGATTGTTCTAATTCTCAAACATCACATACGAAAGCACTTTGAGAAATAGAAGACACTCTACAAATTGAAGGAATTAAGATAAATTCGACTTGCTACTCTTAGAGTATTTTCTGTACTTTTTGTTTCTTGGCCTGTGCTGTTATGCTTACATTTTTTTTTTTTTTATATTTTAGAAAGAGTGAGTGAGCAGGGAAGAGAGGCAGAGACAGAGAGAGAATCTCAAGCAGGCTCCAAGCACAGTACAGAGCCCACAGAAAGGATTGATGCCACGACCCTGGGATCATGATCTAAGCCAAATAAAAAACCAGATACTCGGGACACCTGGGTGGTTCAGTCGGTTAAGCATCTGACTCTTGGTTTCTGCTCAGGTCATGATCTGACGGTTCATGAGTTTGAGCCCCGCATCAGGTTCTGTGCTTGGTATTCCCTCTCTCAATCTCTCTCTCTCTCTCTCTCTCTCTCTCTCTCTCTCTGCCCCTCCTCCATTCATGCACACTCTTTCTCTCTCATAAATGAATAAATAAACTTAAAAAAAAAAAAACAGACACTCAACCTACTGAGCTACCCAGGCACCCCATACCTTTTATTCCCCTTTGAACTCTTCAACCCAGCTCACTGAAATCCGCCCAACTTTGAAGTCCTAGTTGAATGCATCTCCTCTAAAAAATCTTCCAGGTATGGTCAGAACTAATCTCTTGTCTTTTGAAGTTGGTTCTTCCACAGATTGTACCAAACTTCCCTTGTGTTAAAGTTAATTGGGTACCTACAAGTCTCCTACTAGCTTTGTCCTTGAAGACAGTAGAGTGGGTGTCCTGTTGATACTTCGTATAACACCCAGGATGCTCTTTTGCACAGAATAGACATTCAACAAATATTTGTTGAATTGGATTAGCATTATTAACTTATAAATGAAAATACTGGACTTCTCTGCCCCCAAATACCTTTCCTTATATCTTTAGTGTCATTCTCATGAATTGAGGTTTTATGTTTTCAGAAGTCCTTGTTAGAGGGGCGCCTGGGTGGCGCAGTCGGTTAAGCGTCCGACTTCAGCCAGGTCACGATCTCGCGGTCCGGGAGTTCGAGCCCCGCGTCGGGCTCTGGGCTGATGGCTCAGAGCCTGGAGCCTGTTTCCGATTCTGTGTCTCCCTCTCTCTCTGCCCCTCCCCCGTTCATGCTCTGTCTCTCTCTGTCCCAAAAATAAAATTAAAAATGTTGAAAAAAAAAATTTTTTTTAAATAAAAAAATAAAAAAAGAAGTCCTTGTTAGAAATCAACGTTGACAAAACTAGGTAATACATCATTACCCTATGGCATATTTTCTTTTTTTAAAAATTTTTTTTAACATTTATTTATTTTTGAGACAGAGAGAGCATGAACAGGGGAGGGTCAGAGGAAGAGGGAGACAGAGAATCTGAAACAGGCTCCAGGCTCTGAGCCGTCAGCACAGAGCCCGATGCGGGGCTCAAACTCACGGACCATGAGATCGTGACCTGAGCCAAAGTCGGACACCCAACCGACTAAGCCACCCAGACACCCCGGCATATTTTCTTTATTAGATCAACAAGCCAAGAATCTTGATGCATCCTTGAGGAAATCAGACCAACCACATGTGCAGTCACTGGTGTTCATTCATTTGTGTGTATTTAGCTTCACAATAGCCCTGTATGATAGTCAGGATAGATAATATTAGTAGTTTATAGATAAAGAAGTTGAGTTTTAAACCAGTGGTTATTTTGCACGGTGACATTAGGGACCAAAAAAGATACAGAAATGAAACGTTTTCTGACTCCGATACCAATATTCTTTTCACTAACACCGCAGGTGAGCGTAAATGAAATAAAAATGTCTAAAACGTTGGAAAAGATAGCTTTCTCCGGGACCTCAAGTGGCTACTACATACGACATGGGTCCACGGCATGAGTGGAGAATGTGTCGAAAAGGGTAAGGAATCACCAAAAGGAGATGGAGAGGGGCTGAAAATAAACATGAATTTTACTTGCAAAGACTTTCACTAATAAAAACATACTGAATCCTTGCTCCGTAGGAGACACTGAGTCAGGCTGTGTGGTAAGAAGGGATGTAGAGAAGCCTTTGCACACAAAAAATTACAATGTGGTTAGAGATACTGATATTTAAAAACCATAAAAGGAAAAGAGATCTCATGTACAACAAAGGACTTAGATGCTAAGGAAATTCATTGAAGGGACACATCACTCAGAAGTAAGATACTCTGGGGGCGGCTGAGTGGCTCAGTCAGTTGAGCGTCCAACTTCGGCTCAGGTCAGGATCTCACGGTCTGCGAGTTCGAGCCCCGCGTGGGGCTCTGTGCTGACAGCTCAAAGCCTGGAGCCTGCTTCAGATTCTGTGTCTCCCTCTCTCTCTGCCCCTCCCCTGCTCATACTCTGTCTCTCTCTTTCTCTTTCTCTCTCTCTCTCTCAAAAATAAATGAACATTAAAAAAAAAAAGAAGTAAGATACTGTGGAACATGTTCAGAGAAGAGATGGGGTCTGAGCCCATCCTTCAAGAAGGAGAGCCCTAGGCAAGTAGAAAGGTCAATTAAGAGAATTTTAAGTAACAGGAATACAGAAAAACAGGTGATGTATTTGAGACACAATGATTAAAGCAGAAATTGTCAGGGAGGGGAGTAGTGGCAGATAACACTGGAAAGATTCCTCTCCTCAGCCACGTGGAGAACCCAGGACAACTGAAAAGGAGAATTCATTTTTCTGGGATATGGGCAGCCATGACACCTTTGAGCCGGTGTAGGGACCCCAAGCCCACGAATTCAGCATACTTATTTCTTAAAGCTGAAATTCAGAACTCCATTCCGACCATGGAGAAGACCGGGCTCTGCAGTTTGGAGCCCTTATTTGCTTATTTATTCCTCCTTGAGAAATAGATGGGTCACAATTGCTCACAGTAGGTGGGCAGATGCTTATATACTGCTGAGTTCATAATGCCTTGAAGAGTCCTTAGTTCAGAATCCCTCTGTTTTCACTAAAAATAATCGCAGATATTTATTTAGGGCTTCTATGTGCCAGGCAATGCTCAAAGTGTTCTGCAGACTCTTTTGATCCTCACAATAATCCTCTGAGATGAGCACTATTCTTATCTTGATGAAGGAACTGGCACAGAGAGGTTAGGTAATTTGTTCAAGGCCACAGAGTTGGGATTCAACCAGGCAAGCCATGGTCTTAGCCAAATATTTTCAGCAATATCAATTATATTACACTGGCCTTCAACCAAATATTTTTAGCAATGACTTGAGAAATGGTGTTTTAGGGGAAAAGCAACCTTTTAGTTAGCCTTACATAGGCATTAAGGACAATTTTAAAAAACCTTCCTTTAGCATATTAAGTTTTGACATATTTTGGATAGTGCAAATTTGTTTTTAGCCCTCTCTTGACAAAGCCTGTGGGCAGATTTTTAGGTGGAATCATAAAAATGTAGCAAGGGGGAGATTTCTTTGATTTCTGTGTTTTACATAAATTACCTGAATATATTTAACAGATAGATAACATCAATCCTCTCTCAACATCCTCTTAATCTAAGCTCTGAATAGAGGAAACAGTCATTAGTGAACATTATGTGCAGGTGTTTTGGTGGTATTTACTAAAGAGTCTCCAGTTTCCAGCCATTAAGAGAAACTTTTAACATTAGACTACCAGAAGAATAATAAAAGGCACAGCAACAGAAACCATTTTGACAGTTTTATTGTTGGAAGCACATACCAAATGTTGAGACTTTGCAGAGCGGTGGATTTTGTTCCACTGTGAGGGCTGGAGGTGCCAGGCGGCTGTTTTCTGCCAGCAAAGTCACAATCTAAATTGCAGAATCGACCATGGCCTCCTAGGTGATACACGAAACCACCCTGACATTACCTAGTCTATTCACAGTGTTGGGAAATCCAGGATTGTGGCGTTTTGCAAAATTCTCCATGGAAGGGATTTTTTTCTCATTTATTTTGTAATTTAAGCATAAGTAAGCAGAGGTAGTTTCTATGCATGAACTTGATTTGGAGGAAATTAATAACTCAATAGTTATTAAACAGTCACAGAAGCCAAAATAATCCCTTTGTGACTCCCTCCATGATACAGGATCGGATTGATTTCTTTTTTGTTTTGAAATAGAACAGCGAGTTATTTTTTTGTTGTTGTTAATATCTTGAGGCATCATAATATCAGCCTCAGCCACCAGAGAATGTACTCCCGGTGAGGCGGGAAATGCACCATTTACTCATTCATTCATTCAAAAAACAATCACTGGGCGGGGCACCTGGGTGGCTCAGTCGGTTGAGCATCTGACCAACAACCCTGGGTTTCAGGGCACCTGGGTGGCTCAGTCGGTTAAGTGCCTGACTTCAGCTCAAGTCAGGATCTCATGGTTCATGAGCTCAAGCCCTGCACCAGGCTCTGTGCTGACAGCTCAGAACCGGGAGCCTCCTTCAGGTTCTATGTCTCTCTCCCTCTGCCCATCCCTTCCTTGCACACACACTCTCCCACACACACTCAAAAAAAATTAAACATTAAAAAAATTTTTTTTAATAAAAAAAAACCCAAACCACTCTTGGTTTCAATTTAGGTCTCACGGTTTGTGAGTTTGAGCCCCGCATTGGGCTCTGCACTAACGGGAAGGAGCCTGCTTAGGATTCTCCTTGCCCCTCTCTCCGCCCCATCCCCACTCCCCACTTTCTCTCTCAAAATAAATAAACTTAAAAAAAACCATGATCATTGGGCACCTCATATGTTGCAGGAAAGATGCTAGATCCACAGGTATAGATAAAAGTCAGAGATCTAAGCAGCTCCCAGACTAGTGCCAGGGAAAAGAGGAAGTACCAGTTCTCTAACAGGTAACTCCTAGCACCACAAGAAGACATCCTAAGGGGACTGGGATTCCAGACATTCCAGCTACATTTTGAGGAGGAATAGGAGAAGGGGAAGAATAGGAGAAGGGGATTTTCAGGCAGATGGGGAAGAAGCTATTTTCGAAGCCAGGGGGTGTGAGAGAATGTCATGTTATGGGAACAGTTAAGAATACCTGATGGAAAGAGGTCAGGGAGTGAGGGCTGTTGGGGCCCAAAGAAGTTAGCAAACCAAGATGGTGAAAAATCTAATATGAGATGCAAAGAAGTATGGATATTATTTTGCAAGTAATGGGGGGGGGGAGCAAATAAAGCAACCTATGCAGAAGTGACATGATTACATAAGCTTTAGTCAATAATCACCAGAAAAGTGTGAAGTAGTGATTCTCAACCAGGGCGGTTTTGCACTTTCGGGGACAGTTGGTCACATCTAGGGGAATGGGAGTGCTATTGGCGTCTAAGGGGCAGAAGGCAGGGACGCTGCTAAATAGCTATCAGTGCCACCACAACAAAGAGGTCTCCAGCCAACATGTCCATAGTGCCAATGTTGAGAAACCCTGGTGTGGAATGCTGATTAATGCCCCGCTCCCCAAGTTCATGGTCCAATCCTTGGAACTTGTCACCTTGTCTCCTTACATGGCAAAAGGAATACTGCAGATGTGACTAAGGATTGTGGGATGAGGTGAATATCCTGGATCATCTGGGGGCCCAATGTAATCACAAGCACTGATGAGAGGGAAGCAGGAGAGTCAGAAAAGGCAATGTGAGCGCAGAAGCAGTCAATGAAGGAGATGTGATGTCACCACGCTGATGCCTTTGAAGATGGAAGAAGCCAGGAGCCAAAGAAAGTAGGGGGCATCTAGACGCTAGAAGGGGTGAGGAGAGAGGCTCCCTGAGAGACTCCAAAAACAGCCAGCTCTACTGACACCTTGATGTCAGGCCAGGAAGATTGACTTTGGACTTGTGACTTCCAGAACAGTTAGAGAATAAATTTGTGTTGCGTTAAGCCACTTAACTTGTGGCAATTTGTTATAGCAGTGATAGGAAATGAATACATATGTTTGGGAGGATGGGGTGAATGGGAAGCAAATCTTAAGGGAGAATAAACAGGAAGGAGATGTCAACATCACCTGGCACTTATCTGAGTGCTGGAGATACAACAGTGATCGAGGCAGGAAGCTAACAGAATTCCTGTTCTCTTGATGTTTATAAACCAGTAATTTATAGGAGTTCTTGTTATATTCCAGAAGATAATCCCTTATATAAGGCTAATTTCCTATCCCAATCCATTATACATCAGCTAACGTTTTCTATTTTGAACAGAAAGTTTTACTTTTGATTTATTCAAACTTGTCAGTATTTCACATTATGATTCACACTCCTCCCCCATTCAAAGTCATTTCAGTGTCATAAAATCTCTCTCTACATTTTCTTCTACCAAATTTATTTATAGTTTCCTTATGATAGATTATTGTTCCCAATTATCCACTCACTCCGCCAAAGCAGAATTATTAACCCCACCCTTGCCGCATGCTCCTATAGAGGGATAGACCTCACCATACCACTGTCAGAAACGGCCGTTCGACTACCTTGGCTCAGTGGAGTGTGAGTTCTCTTATCTGATCATAAACTTGTGAATGAGAAATAAAATGTTCATTGCTGGAGACTTTGGGGACGGTTTGTTATACAGCATAATCCAGGAAACTTTGATTAAAACCCTTATGTCTATATTTAGGCATTTTAGTGATGATGCCGTCATTGTCATGTGCAAAGTTATCCTTAATATATTAATGTGTGTGGTGGCTCCATTGTATTTCATTGACCTATCTGCTGTTGCACCAATTCTATACTATTTTTATGACTGTGCTATTATACTGTGTCTCCATGTCTTGTGGGTTCTCCCTTTTCAGTCTCCCTTCTCAAAATTATACTGGCTTTGTATGAATGTTTAAGCTTTCACGTTCTATTTAGACAACGTTCCCTGTTCTCCCCCAAATTCTGCAGAAATACTGGCTATAAATACAGAAAACGTATAGATAAGCTTGGGAAGCCATTCATAGTTTTGCAATGTTAACATATCTGCTTTTATTAAGGTCTCATTTAATCAACTTTAGAAATTTTATAAGTTTCTAGGTAAAGAAATTGTGTTTTCTCCCTTGGTTTAGTTCCTCACTATTGTATTGTTTGGTTTGATATTTCAAGTGGAATATTATTTTGTATTATAGTTTTAGTTGTTGTGGTTGTTTTTCCTATATGACGTGCTAGACTACACAGTGAAACATATACACCCTGTGGGGGAAGGAAAGAAAATATTAGCACTTCTCTGTATGCTTATTTTTTATTTTACTTTAACATTTTTATGTTAGGCAAATGTATCTAGTGTATTAATACATTAGTTCTATAATAAGAAGAATAGCTAAATTTTAGGAGGCACTACCTTTGTGCCAGGTACAAAAGCCTTCCAAGTATGAATTCACTTCATCCTCACAATATCCTAAGTGGTAAGTGCTGCTATTATTATTCTTACTATTCTCATTTTACAGACAGGAAAAGCAAGGCAGAGAGGAGTTATGTAACTTGCCTAAGTACACACAAGCAAGGAGTTAAGTAACAGAACCAAGATTTGAACCCAAGGCAATCTTGCTCGTAATACATATACTACATCGTATGTAAAGTACAGAATTGCAATTTATAAATAAATATTGGAGTCATGCGAGGCTCATAGGAGGAGTTGGCTTGCTTTTTAAAGATTAAGTTAATTTTTTTTTTAATTTTATTTATCAACTTTTAGGGGAACCGATATTTTGAGACTGGTAGAAAAACGCTATTAATCTTTGAAGTTTATCTTGTATCTGGCAATTCACTGAACTCTTTCATTAGATACACCAATTTGTTCATTCTCTTGGGTTTTCTATGTAGATAATCTTATCATTTCCAAATAATGACAGTTTTATCTCTTCCTTTCCAATTCTTATCATTGCTAATTATTTTCCTTGTCTTATTGTGTTGGCTGGGGCCTTCAGTACTATAGTGAATAGTAGTGGTGATAAAAGATATCCTTGCTTTGTTGAGTTCAAAAATTCTTCCATAAGCACTAACTGAGGCTTTTGAGTAAATATTTTTATCAAGTTAAAGGCATCATATTTGTTTTCAGTTTTCTTAGTTTTGCGTTTGTTTTATCATTACACAGGTGTGAAACTTATTAAATCCTTTCTATATCTACTGAGATAATTTATTTTACTTTTTTAGTCCATTATGATGATGAATTACATTGATAGAATTTTGATCAGTAAACCATTATAGCATCCTCAAGATACTTCCTACCAATTCACACTGTATTATTCTTAACTGATTATGAATTTGACTACAATTTTATTTCTCATTTTCTCATCTATGTTAAGATGTGAACTAAGACTATTTCCCTTTTTCCTTTATATTGTCCTTATTCAATTTTATATCAAGATATTAAATTTATAAAATGACTTGTGCTATCTTTGTTTTTTCTGGAAGAGCATTCATAAGATAAAATTATCTGCCTTTTAAACTTTCACTTAGCAATCTTTAACGGACCCTATTTCAACGAACTCTGACACATTTAGTGACCAAGGAAGGGAAGGATGGATAGCAAAGCAGTCCTATGGCATTTTCTAGAGGAAGCTGCTTTACTTGGTTAAGTATTTTCTACAATTCATCATAAGATAAGCGAGCTTTAAAGCTTCACAGCAGAATTTGGAAATTCATAGCACTGGGCTGTTTGGGAAAGGATTACGAACATTAACACGTATGTTTGTTTGACGTGGCATTGTCGTTTTGGTTGCCAACCACTTCCCCCACAATTCGTGTCAGATTATGAGTGCAAAAAGTTAAAATAACTATGTCAACGCACACCATGCTTTATTGGTCAAATAAATGGACAAAAAGGAATCAGCTCCCTGAAGGCAATTACTATAAACGTTAGAACTCTGGCGGGGACCCCTCTGTTCCAGTGAGAAGATGCATCAAGGTAATCATTTCTCAAACGTGCAGAACTCCCACTGAGGCAAAGGGGCAACCGTTTTATCTGCCTTGATGGGGTCAGAATGTGGGGGGTGGGTTTAGTGAGGAGCTCCCCTTGAGAAATAAAAACTGAGAAACAAATCTTACTAGTATTTACCTCCAAACCCAGGTACGGATCTACTCATTTTAGACCAAGGACCAAGACTTTTAAGAGGCTTGAAATCTTTCCTCCTTGCAGATTCATTGTTCTTTTTAATGACTGCTGGTTTTCCATAATGAGAAATTGGAAAACTCTGAAGACAGTTAACAATCCACGTGCTTGTTTGTAGGGACAGGAAGGCATTTGGAGAAGTGGGAGCAAAGGGCAGCGTGGAAGGCGGCTGCCAACAGGAAGGGCAGATACTCCTCCGGCCATTACAAAGAAGACGCACAGGAAGGTCTTGAGCCCGAGAATGAAGCTGGAGTTTAAAATGGAAGCACTTGAATCACGCCATTACGCCTTGTCATCTACACTGTGGACAGTCCACACTCGCCAGGATTGTGTTGAGCCATTGTGTTCAGGCGGCATTGAAATTGTGAGCTTGTGAAATGACGGCAACAGATAGACCTTGCTAGCGTGAATCGATCAAAGGTGTGCAATGTCTGAGCAAAAATCCTCAATCCTGAGCCTGACAACCATATAGGCGCAAGTTGTTATATCATCAGCTAAAGGTCAGGTATAAATATAGTGAGCTTGTCTAAGACAGTCAGGGATGCTCTATCCTTCTCATCACATTTATACACCTAGGGGTAACTTGTCAGCTCTAGGAGTATCCATCTTTACCTATATAATAAACCAAATAGAAATCTCAGGAAGTGACTGGGCCCAATCCATTGTATTTGATGTCTTAATGAGAACACAATAGTTATAATATAGTAATATGGATTTACATTCCTAACAGAACCGAGGGGTCCATTTCGGCAGCCAAATACAAGATCACTTCTTGCCCTAACTTTTAGCAAATAATTTTAATCAGCTACCAAAGTCAACAGAAAAACTGTCTTATGTAGTTTGTAGATGTCTTGAGAGCCATTTAAAAACCAAAACAAGATTTTGATATTGTTCCTTTTATGCACACGGGGTTCAGAGTTTACCTGTTGAGCTTCAAGAAGGATTCTTTGCCATTTCTCATCTCATTATTGTTGGCTTGGACCCAGTTGGAGCTAGCGATTAAGCCATGACAGGCTCTGTTTTCTATTATTAATCTCTTGGACTTGAAAGGTTTATCAGACCCAAAGTGATTAGACATTTAAAATTATGGGCTTTTTGCTTACTTGCTAAATAGTGACACCTGAGATTTTTCTGTTTCAGTGTTTTCATTTGTGAAGCAACTGAAAAATGCTAAGGTGTACGTGTGTGCATGTGTGCGTGTGTGCATACCTGCCCACACCCTCATACACTTGCATGTGCATACACACAAACATGTTTTATAGTCTTTCAGGGATAAGCATCCACCTTTACAAAATATCCTACTTTAGATCAGCAAAGCTGAGAACCTCTGCATTCTCTTCATGCATTAACTCAACTAAGGCATCCAGAGCCACATCCTAAATGCCGACTGGAATTATGGTCTACTTTAGATGTGGAGGTTTGCTTCAGCAGACATTTATGTGACAGCTTGATTATCAATGGTGTCATTAATTCCTCAGCCCATGCACGTCAGAACTCGCCTCTGAGGCCGAGTGCTAGCATGGAAGGGATGGATTAGCACTGCATTCGGGAATTCAAAACTCCCCCAAAGGGACAGGGTAATAAGCATGACATCAACTCGGACAGAAAAGGCCAGGCAAGTTACAGAAACATTTGCAAGGATTCCAGATAAGAAGATAATTTCGTGCCAATTTCACCTTAGAATGTCTTCCAAACCGTGTAGGAAGCTGAACTGTTTTACTGAAGGGCAATCATCTTCCTCAGTATCACCTGCACTGGGTGCTTCATTTTAGAAAAAGGAGTGATATTTCAAAGAGAGAAAAACACTAGCCGGAAGACTCCCGATTACCAAAATGATGCATAATGGGAGAAAGTCTGCACAGGATTCTTGCATTGATAACATAGACAATTTTAAGGATTTTTCTTTATAGAAACTATGCTAGAAGAGTAGAAAATGTAAAAGTGTAACTCTCTGGCAGAAGTTTGAATTTGCCTTTGGATAGACGCGTGGATTTCCTAAGACTTTCCCCTTTGGTCTTAGTTAGGATTATGTTCAGCTGCATATAACAAATGCAATTATGGTGGCTTCATCAAATAGGGGTTTCTTTTTCTCATACATTACATCTGGACATAGGTAGGTGAGGTTAGTGTTGCGGCATGACATTATCAACATCCTGGCCTTATTTTGTCTTTCTGTTCCTTCAACCTCATGGATACCTCATGGTTTCAAGATAGCGTTTTCTACCTCTATAGAACTTCCTTCCATGTTCCGGGCAGGAAGAATAAGAAAGTTACGAGGAGGAAGGGCTGGTACGTACATATCAGGAAAGCAAAACTATATAGAAATTCCTGGTGGGTTTCAGCTGATTTCATTGACCAAAACAGGCCAGATGATCAGTCTGTGCTGTAACAGAGTCTGAGAAATAATGTAGATATTTTTTCTTTTCTTAGATTTCCTTTCCTGTCTTCTCCTCTCCCCCTTTTTTTTCTTTTTTTGGCTCTACTGCCAATAAAAGGTACATGAGGGTTCTTTTGAGAAAGGCGAAGGAGAGGATGGATGTTGGGCGGGCAAGCAGTATGCTCTTCAAGTTGCTTCAAGATACTTACCAGGGTCCCTTGTGATTTGGTAATGCCTGTGATGTTCTGATTGTTACTTGCACACCAGGCCTTCTTATTCTGATTTTGCTTGATTAGAAGTGGATTTTGTTCAGTACAGCTTTAGGGCACAGAGCTGATGTTCTCAAGGATTGTCATCCTGAGAGCTTGTTGCTCAAGGTCATTCTTCCACAGCGCTCCACAACAGCACCGCCAACGACCCAATTGTACGTGCAGAAAGGCTAGGGAGTTGTGCTAGGTCGGCGGCACTGGGTACAAAGTCAAAGGCAAATCTGCCATCATTGTTCATATAGTGGCCCTGAGAGCTGACATCTGAAGGATAAGCTATGTTGATATTAAAACCCAAAGCAAACGCTTGTAGAACAAACTGGATAAATAGACAAATCCAATGGAGATTTTAACGTCCCTTATCATGTGCGGACAGTGAAATCTCCAAGATGAATCATATGTTGGGAAATGAAACGTACTCAATAAATTTAAAAGGCTTCATGCTTTCAAGTGTGTCGACTGATAATGATAGACTTAAATCAGAAATCAATAGTGTAAGGTATCTAGACAAGCCCAAACATGGGAAAATGAAAGAACTCCCTTCTGAATGTCAAAGATGTCAAAGATAAAAAAAATTCACAAAGAAAATGAAAACTTAATTTGACTGAAGTTGTAATGAAAATATGGCAGTTGTGGGATGCCGCTAAAGCAGTACTTAAAAGAAAATTCTTGAAATAGGAAAGAATAGAGATTTAAGATCACTCTAAAATCCCACCTTAAGCTAGTAAAAGAAAAGAAACTTGAACCCAAATATATAAAAGGACAAAAATAATAAATATGAGTGTAAATCAAGAAATACAAAATGAACAATGGTGAAAATCAACAAAACCAAAGGTATCTGAAAAGATGAATAAAATCCATCAAACGACAGCTAGATTGATGAGGACAAAAAAGTTTTAAAAAAGACCAAAACTACTACTTTCAAGAATAAGTGAGAAGTTTTTTTTTTTTTTCAGTATACAGATATTAGAGGGATCAAAAAGGAATATTTTGATCAACTTTGTGACAATGTGTATGACAATTTAGGTGAAATGGACAAATTCCTTGAAAAATACAATTTTCAAAACTGCCATGGTAGAAAATCTGAGTAGCCCCATAATAACAGAGCTGAATTTATCATCAAAATCTCCCCACAAGTAAAACTTGAGTCTCAGGTTGCTCTATTGGTGAATTCTAGCAAGCATTTAAGAAAAAATGCAAATCCTACAGACAATTTGACTTAAAATAGAAGCAGAGGTAACAATTCCCAACTTTCACTAGGAGCCTTATATCAGGCCTGGCATTTAGTTTTACCCTACTTACAAACTAACAAATTAACCTATTACTATTTCATAGATTCTGGCAGAAGACGTGAGACTCCTGGATCAGAGACAAAAGACTTTATTACTCACAGACAGCAAGCAGCATGAGCACCATTATGTTGTGTCTGTCCCCCTTTTTCTCGAGTCCCACAAAAGGGACATAAAGGGCCCAAGTAGATGCCTGCATGTGCAGTTAACTGCATTGTAGAGGGGGGATTCTGAGTCTGGAGAATCTATTGACCTGTGCCTGCCTAGTGACAGGGCCCTGATTGAAAATTAGGAAAAATGGCTTTCGTTTTACCTCAGTTATTGATGTATTCCTAGCATAGGACAAATCACATGTGTTTTGGGATCCTGGCTTCACTAACCATAAAATCAGAGGATTTGGACACTGTGATTTCTCAGGACCCTTCAAACTCTATAATTTTTTTTTTAAGGTGGCTTCACATGCAGAGTAGGGCCCAACACAGGGCTTAAACTCACGACCCTGAGATCAAGACCTGAACTGAGATCAAGAGTCAGATGCTTAACTGACTGAGCCACCCAGGTGTCTCTCCAACTCTATAATTTTAAGTGACTATGTCCATGAATTAAAGAAGTTTGAAAAATGTAGTCTCAAATTATTTTCTGTGATAGAATTAAGAACATAAAACTAAAGACAGGGTAAACTCCTTTGGTCAATTTCTGGCCTGAAAGTATCAATGCCCCACCCTATGATTCACACATTTGTGAGGGAATTATAACTTCATAACATTTCTTTTTAAAAAATTTTTAATGTTTATTTATTCTTGAGAGAAAGAGAGAGACAGAGCACGAGCAGGGGAGGGGCACAGAGAGAGGGAGACACAGAATCTGAAGCAGGCTCCAGGCTCTGAGCTGTTCAGCACAGAGCCCAACCTGAGGCTTGAACTCACGAACCATGAGATCATGCCCCGAGCTGAAGTTGGACACTTAACTGACTGAGTCACCCAGGCACCCCAACTTTGTAACATTTCTATTCAAGGTTTCACATTTGTGCTGCTCATAATATTATTTTCATATCCATTTCAAAATATCTCTTGACCCTTGAACATAATGGCTTGAAATGTATGAGTCTCACTTACATGCAGATTATTGTTTTGATAAATACAGTACAATATTATAAAAGTACTTTCCCTTCCCTATGACTTTAATAATATTTTCTTTCCTCTAACTTCATTGTAAGAATACAGTATATAATACACCGAGCACACAAAATATGGGTTAATCAACAATGAAACAGGTTAACAGTAGGCTATTAGTAGTTTAGTTTTGGGGAAGTCAAAAGACATACACAGATTTTTAACTGTGTAGGGGGGCTGGATACACCTAACTCTCACATCGCTCAAAGGTCAACTGTACTGTAGGGGCTCCTGGGTGGCTCCGTGGGTTAAGTGCTGGACTTCGACTCAGGT
The DNA here is from genome assembly GCF_016509475.1 of Prionailurus bengalensis. Taxonomy (NCBI): domain Eukaryota; kingdom Metazoa; phylum Chordata; class Mammalia; order Carnivora; family Felidae; genus Prionailurus; species Prionailurus bengalensis. Next base: position 8,729,773 of record NC_057344.1, on the reverse strand, counting down.
CATGATCTCACGGTTCATGGGTTCGAACCCCGTGTCGGGCTCTGTGCTGACAGCTTAGAGCCTGGAGCCTGCTTCAGACTCTGTCTCCCTCTCTCTCTGTCCCTCCCCTGCTCACACTCTGTCTCTCTCGCTCAAAAATAAATGAGCGTTAAAATTTTTTTTTAAATTTTTGATAAAATAAAAGGTCAACTGCACTTACGGTAAAGTTATCTTGACTCTTGCCTGGAATCTACAGACATGCTTCCCCTCAGTTATTTTAAACTTTTGACTTCACTCCTTAGGTTAGCATTTCTTAAATTCTGTTCCACATGATGCTATTTGAAAACAGTATTCCAGGAAAAATGGAGTTCTTGGAAACAATGGGTTAAATAAAGAAAGGTAGAAGTGGTTTATTTTGTGCGGACTTCTAAGGGTCTTAACAGTTCACTATGGAAAGCTAAAGGGGAAGCGTGGAGTACTGTTTCCCACATCTGTTTTACCTCTGAAAGGCATTCTAAAAATTATACTTCGGAGATGCTATTTTGGGTTCTTCAGCATTAAGCCTTGTGATTATTTTACAGTTTGCAGAAAGTCTGCCTAATTTTTCTAAAAGCTCTTAATTTGCCCTTTTATCACATTTTCTAGCTAAGAGATTTGTGTTGCCTTGGCCCCCCTGTGCTTTTTCTCATTCAGCTACATAAGAGAGAGAGAAATTAAGGATATGGGTACAAGAACAGTGGACCTACTTAATGGGAGAGTGAACGGAAAGAGAAGCCACAGCAGGTTGAAATGACTGAGTAGACAGATATATTTAGGCCAAGAAACTGGCAGAATGGAGGCGAGTGGAAATGGCAGTCAACGCAGACTTTTCTAGAAACAAAGTCCAGGCAAGATGAGTAGACGAGGCGGGATTGAGGCATCACCAAATAGGACTGGAATTGCAGATAATATAGTCTTGGAGCGCCTGGGTCTAAGGACCCCACCTTAGGGAGGAACTGAGTCTTAATACTTCTGGTACGTGAAACAAATCCTTCTTCATTTTTCATCTCTGGTGCCTCAGATCATTTTTCTCCTGTTAAATCACTCTTGTTGGCTTTAAAAGACAAGGGTTTTTAAGCCAAACTGCGTGAGAGGGCAACACTATCCTTCAGGTGGTTTTAGACTCAGATAGCGTCAGCTGTGGGATGGGTAAGGCCTGATTTCTGGAGTCCCTGAACTCCTAGTTGTCTTTCCCGCTGGGAAAGCTGTTTTGATCAGAATCTTGACAAAAAGCCCCCATTAGACCTTGTCCGATACAATTAGGTTCCAAGCCTTGTACATTTTAAACTTTAAGCCAACTCTGGCAATAACATATGTTCTACATGGTATCATGTTTGGCTCTGAGTTATAGAAAACCCGGAAAACAATGGCTTAAGCACAGAAAGGGATTGTTTTTCTCACGTACCCAATGGTATGGAGATAGGCAGTCCTACAGTTGCTATAGCTGAGTTCCACAAGGTCATCAAGAACCCATTTCCCCTCCACACTGCCCTCTTCAGTGTGTGGCCTTTGCACTCCTGTTTGCAAGATGGCTGCTGCTCCTCCAGACATCACACGCCTATTCCACACAGAAGAAAAGGGAAAGAGAGGTCCAGAAGGCTTTCCCATAAGGCTTTGTCTTGGGTTGAGAAGGAGTGGTTTCCCCAGATACATCTTCCCCTATCTTACTGGCCAGAACTGGGTAACATGGCTTTCCCCAGCTGCAAAGTTATTTGGAGAAGTGAAGCTATTTACACATGAACGGTGAGTATCATGTCCAACACAGTTGGAGGTGTTTTGTTTTGTTTTGTTTTGTTTTGTTTTAGCAAGGAGGAAGGGGAGAATAGATGGTGGCCAGCGACACACAGTTTCTGTCATATGCTTATTGCAGAAAAAAATTACAAAAACCAGAGACGTACTTCTCAATCGCTTTGTGCCATTTATTTATTCATTTAGCCCCTCTCCCTCTTTCTTCCCATCAATACCTTATTTGAAAATGAAGATGCTCTTGGCCTCAGGTAGTGACTCAAACCTACCTCCACACTAGATCCTTAAGTTGATTGTTTTCTGACACAAATAACTTGCAAAAAACATTTTTTTTCGCCCCTTGGGGAAATTTAGTAGCCCTAAGATGGAACCTTTAAGAAGAACAAAAATGTACATAAGGTGTGAGGGCAGAAATTGAACATGAGTTTCACGGCAGACCGTCAGCATTTTATTTGGGTCACAAAACAGGCCATTTCCTGTCTTCTCAAAGCCCTACCCTTCTTAAATCACTGCCCTGTAACCCAGTGCGTAAATTCGGATGCCAGTGGGGCCACAGGGGTAACAGTCACCCTGGCCCAAGTGCGTGGCTTTTCGCTAATGGCTCTAGACACTGATTGCGGGGCCTGGCCCTGTTCATCATTGCCACCTTCGCCATCGTATACTTTTGAGTGCCCACGGGGGCACGGCATTGTGCTGTGCATAACGTTCCCCGTCCTCGTCCTGCTTCCGAATTGTGGGAGGTGTTGTTCACACTGGGCTCTGATCGCAAGTAACGCTGCCTGCCACTGTCAGCTCCCTAAAGCTACATTTTTTATGCAGATTTCCCAAAGGAATCTGATGAAAAAGGGACAATCCCACTTTTTACCTGAGTTTTGTCATCATTGATGGGTTTCCTCAACATGCCTATTGGTAGGCACTATTTTCTCGATGATGGAGCCTAGCAAGGACATTGCTGAGTTCGAGGTTTGCCAGAAATGTCAGGATTTGGAGGAAAAAGAGAAGGCTAATATTTATCAGTTCTGGGGACAGCAGTAAGTGCTTGATATTGCATTTTTTTACAGTTTATTTGTTTACTTTGAGACATAGAGAGAGAGAGAATGCGAGCAGCAAAGGGGCAGAGAGAGGGAGAGAGACAGAATCCTAAGCAGGCTCTGCATTGCCAGCACTGAGCCTGATGTGGGGCCAGAACTCGGGAACCGTGAGATCATGACCTGAGCCGAAACCAAGAGTCAGATGCTTAACCTACTGAGCCACCTGGGAGCTCTGATATTGCATTCTTAAGTTATCCCACTGAAGGAATAATTACTGCACACATTTTGTAGAGGAAGCCATGGATGCTAAGAAAGTCCTATAACCCGGTAAAAGATTAAAACTGAACTTGAGGGGTGCCTGGGTGGCTCAGACAGTTAAGCTTCTAACTCTTGGTTTCAGCTTGGTTCATTATCGCACGGTTCCTGACTTTGGGCCCTGGGTTGGGCTTCTCTCTCTCTCTCTCTCTCTCTCTCTCTCTCTCTCTCTCTCTCTCTCCTTCTGTCCCTCCCCCTCTCTCAAAATAATAAACTTAAGAAAAAAACTGAACTTGAACATGGGTCTTTAATTATCTTTCAAGTACAGTATATTGTCCTTTAAGAAGTGTCATAATATTTCACTAAGAGATCGTGAAACCCAACCCTCATTGGTGAATTCATTTTAACCTAAAGGAACCCATCAGTGACCCACTGATGTCAGTGGGTACAATGCACAAGGAAGAAGAGATACTTTCCCAAGGCAAGAGAAGTTACTTAAAAAGTTACAGGATACAGGGCATCTGGGTGGCTCGGTCAGTTGAGCATCTGACTCTTGATTTTGGCTCAGGTCATGATCCCAGGGTCATGGGATCGAGCCTCACATTGGACTGAGTGAGGAGCCTGCTTAATAAATCAAAAAAATAAAGTAACAGGAATAAGGTGTATTATTTTCTTCAAGATGTATTGCATACTACGTTCTTTTAATGTAGTAGAAGTAAAATTACACCGTATTCTTGTTTATTTTTTATTTTTTTAAAATTTTTAATGTTTATTTATATTTGACAGAGAGGGAGGCAGAGAATGAGCAGGGGAGGGGCAGAGAGAGAGGAAGACACAATCTGAAGCAGACTCCAGGCTCTGAGTTCTCAGCACAGAGCCCGACGTGGGGCTTGAACTCACAGACCGCGGTATCATGACCTGAGCTGAAGTCGGATGCTTAACTGACTGAGCCACCCAGGCGCCCCTTCTTGTTTATTTTTTTAAAAATTTTTAATCTTTATTTTTGAGAGAGAGAAAGAGAGAGAGAGAGCAGGGGAGGGGCAGAGAGAAAGGGAGACACAGAATCTGAAGCAGGCTTCAGGCTTTGAGCTGTCCGCACAGAGCCTCACGCGGGGGTGGAACTCATGAACCATGAGATGAACCTGAGCCGAAGTCAGACCCTTGACCGACTGAGCCACCCAGGCACCCCCATACTCTTGTTTAGTGTGGTTTCTTTCCCCTGGACATATTCGCATCTGTTTTCTGCAAGTCCTCTGTCATACTGATAGTTCTTCTCATGATCTACCCTTGCGCACGACCCTCTATTTTCTAGTAGCAATTTCTAGCGTGATGCTACATTTGACATGTGCTTTCTTCCCTTCGTTCAAGGGCTTTTGAGGCTTTCATACTCCTTCACATCAACCTCATTCTCCTCTTGCATTATTTCTGAGGGGCACTGGATGCACATTTGTTTCCTGAGTGTATTTCAGAATCTTACATCGCCCCTCAGGATTTCACGAGTGCAGACGGCCCTTGTGTAGCATTTTCTAAGTCCCTACTTGTGCAAGCTTGAAGCTCCAGCTCACTTAAGTAAAGATCCAGGAAGAGCCTGAATGTTTTGCAGACCGTGACTGCAACTGTATCTAATTGTGCCTTCTGGTTCCTAGGTGGCGCCATTTTCTTTATTTTTAATAATTCCATCTGTAATGACTTCACACTTTATTGTATCTTCAAAAAGGAATCTTGAAGATCTTTTTTGCATGGTTCCTTCTTTACAGAATTTAGTGTAAAAGGCTTTTTTCTTCCTTGTAACTCTCTTAGCAATGGAGAGTATTTCTATTCTAGACTAAAGCCCAAACATGTACCACCAGTCTCGTTTCTTATCCTATGTTATCTGGTCTTTAACCCACATTTCCCACCCGGTAACTGGAGATGTACCCATGTTCATAGCTCTGCAAAGCATTTTCCATTAGCCTCACTGTCTTGACATTCAGGCATTGACTTTGGCAAGGACAATTATTTAATAATGTACGATTTTGCCACCTGTACTTGCCTACAATTACCTGATTGGTAGGAAAACAAAACAAAACAAAACAAAACGAAACGATCAGCTATGTAATATAACCTCACAGAGACTAAAATAAAATATGAAAGCAGATCTAAACATACTTTTGAAATAAATAGACCAAGTGGAGGAAAAGAGACTTACGTGAAGAGAAAAAGAAAGACAAAACTAAATGCAACAACCACCTCTCAAACACACAGAAATTAAACTTCATGTTCTTTGCGTATTTTAAAATCACATAATCATGATACAATTTCTACCCATCTGGAAGCAAACCAGCATGCAGGGGAATTATCCACAATAAAGGACTGAGGGCTCATGAACAAGGCAGCCTGAGATGTCCAACCTGTCCGTGTGAAAGTGATAGGTAAGAGATAGAAAGAGAAGGATCCAGGTGTGCCCAGCTGAGCTGGACACAGAAGGCAGCATTGGAGGCCCAGGCTGGGTGAAGACAGCTGTTGGTATCACAAGAGGACAAGAAAGAAGGGGCTTACGTTGGGTAGAAATATATAAATCTGATCCATTCCGAGGTCAAGCAGAACTGTTCCATTTACTATTGGGTCTGGTCACAGGAATGTAATCAATAAGGCGTGTCATTAGAAATCATGTTGTTTCACATGCTCTTATTATCTTATTGTCAGCCAACGTGTGTGGATACTGTATTCATATACTGATGGGGGATTGCATGGAAGATAGTTTCATGAGTCAAAAACTATCAATCTATTGACAGGTAAAGACAATCAGCCTATTACTTCACAATTTTGGAAATTCTTTTTTTTAATTAAAATTTTTTTTTTATTATTTATTTTTGAGAGAGAGAGAGACAGAGTGCGAGCGGGGAGCGCAGAGAGAGAAGGAGACACAGCATCCGAAGCAGGCTCCAGGATCTGAGCTGTCAGCACAGAGCCTGACGCGGGGCTTGAGCTCACAGACCGCGAGATCATGACCTGAGCCAAAGTCGGATGCTTAACCGGCTGAACCACCAAGGAGCCCCCACAATTTTGGAAATTCTTACACTGACATTAGTAAGGTTTATTTTTCTATTTTACATCGATTTCTTTTGTGATTTAAGCTTATTAATTTTTCAATTATTTTTCCATCAATAGAAACATCTGGTTGTTTCCTTTCTTTCTCCTACATTTAAGCGTTTAATGACAATTAAGTTTCCCTTTCCTTTCACATTTTGATTCTTTAAGTCTCCTTCAATATCTTCTAAAAACAAAAAAAGAAAAAAGAAAGAAAGTCTCCCACCAACGAGGTCAAATAGTGGCTGTGGGAAGGACCACCCACACTCCGACTAAGCAAGAAATTCTCAAGGGAGCAGAGCCCCTGTTCTGAAATAGATCCCTCACATAGGCCACCAGTTAGATGTCCATTTGGGCACAAATATTTCCGTTTTAAAAATAAAACAGCCCTAAAAGAATTATATCATTTTTGTACTTAGTATAAATCCCTTTAATCAGAACATGACTGGCCCTCCCCCACCCCCCACCGTCTCCACACACACTTTTCTTCCTGTTGTTCGCCCAGTCAGGGACACCAGGTAGCTTCTCCTCCGAAGCTCGCCTGAGGGGAAACATTTCTGAAGTCACTCTGAGAGAAATGACCTCAAGACTGTCCATTCCGCTGGGAACCCCACCACTGCCTTTGAACAGCTTGTCTTGGTCAGAGGTGTTGGAATGTATTTTGTCGCTCTTTTTCATCATCTTTGCCTTGTATCTTGCCTCCATCCAAGACCTCTCCTCCTCAAACCTGGGGAGCTAGTTGTTCATGGCTCACTAGCTCATAAAGACTTGTTTCTTAGGTCTTGAAGAGAAAATGGGAGGGGCACCTGGGTGGCTCAGTCGGTCAAGCATCCAACTCTTGATTTCAGCTCAGGTCGTGATCTCATGATTCATGAGATGGAGCCCCGCATCAGGCCCTGTGCTGACAGCATGGAGCCTGCTTGGGATTCTCTCTCTGTCTCTGGCCCTCCCCAGCCCTCCCCAAAAATAAACATTAAAGAAAAAAAAGAAAATATGGTAGGATATTGATGGGTTCACGCACACAGCCTGAGAGCTCCCTTTAGATAGCACGGCAGTTAGGGGGAGCTGGGATCCTCACTCCCTAGAGATCCAAAACCCTGCCAGCACAGAGTGGTGTCGACATGAGGACAGCTGGGCACTCAAAAGTAGGCTGTGTCACAAAGTCAGGAAAAGGGAAGGGAAACTTGGAGTCCAAGAAAGGGACTTTAGAGGGGAGATAGGACAGTGAACAATAAGTAAGTAGCGGGAAGGTACCAGGAATCTCCAGAGGTGATGTGTGGTTAAGGATGAGAAGGGCTTAGTCAGCAACAGGTGAAGGGTTTTAGAAAGACAGAAAGTTGGGGCGCCTGGGTGGCGCAGTCGGTTAAGCGTCCGACTTCAGCCAGGTCACGATCTCGCGGTCCGTGAGTTCGAGCCCCGCGTCGGGCTCTGGGCTGATGGCTCGGAGCCTGGAGCCTGTTTCCGATTCTGTGTCTCCCTCTCTCTCTGCCCCTCCCCCGTCCATGCTCTGTCTCTCTCTGTCCCAAAAATAAATAAACGTTGAAAAAAAAAAATTAAAAAAAAAAAAAAAAAAAAAAAGAAAGTTTATAAAGAAAATTTCTTTTATACTCTGTAATTTTTACTTAAAGCTTTTGGAGACCATTAAAATGGAACTGGAAATTACCATCTGAGGTAAAACATTTAGCAGGCAGCCTTGGGAGAGAAATGATATGAAATGGCACTCACTGGCATTAGAATAGGAGCTGGCAACCTTTTTCCGGAAAGGTTCAGAGAGTTTAGATGTTACAGGCTATGAGGCAAAACTGAGGATATCGTGTAGGTATTTATGTGACAAGAGAAAACAAGTTTCCACAAATTTCGTATTGATGAAATTCAAACTGTAATAATGAAAATTAAGTTCATTTTTAAAAATACGGGTCTACCAATGAGAAGAATGGGATTCTCCTTTTGGCGGGGGCTACATTTTGCTTAATTGAGGCTCAAACTTAGTTTTGCTATCGTCAAAATAAATTGCAGATTCATCTGTAAACTTGATCCATAATTAAACTTGAAGTACTTCATCTTTGAAGATATCTTTTCACGCAGATAGGTTATTGCCAAACACCAATGTCAACATAGGAGCATATGATTTTAATTGAGCACATTCATCAGCTGGCAGGCATATAGAATTCTATTATATTTTCCTCTTGATATCTGATTTGAGCATGTCATTATATGGCATATTAGTAACTTCCAAAGGGAGATTAGGTAGAAGTTCAATTGCACAGTTAATTGAATTTTGAAATATGAAGGTTTTTTTTTTTCTCCCCTTGCATTTTGATTAAGGTCTGAAAAATGCTGCCGGAAATATATGGTTTGAACTTGGAAAATATATCTACTGCAAATTTGTGTGGCAATGGATATCTTGTTTTTTGTCTGAACTTTCAATAGTACATGACACGCATAAAGGAGCTTTCCCCGACTTTGTTCCAAACAGCATTAGTTGTCATAGAAATGACTTGACTGTAGTAGAAGTTTTGCACATACGCCCTCTCTTACCTTGTAATTTCATGTTGAATTCACGAAGAATGGATTCATGTTGAATTCATTATTAAGTCGGCACTAAAAGCTAATTTCCAACTAGTGTCTGAGAACAGTAGTTCAGGGTAGTCCTTCCAACCATTTGAAAATACAAAAGCCATTCTCAGCTTGTGAGCTGTATGGAAACAGGCAGTGGGTGGGATTTTGGTCTGGGGGTTTTGGTTTGCGACGTCGGGAATGACACCGATAGACCCTCTGAGTCAGATTCCCTATGTTTGAATCCTGGCCATATTCACTTAGGGGACCCATGGCGCTGGGCTAATTCCATAACGTCTCTAAAGCCTCTAAGAGAGGATAAGAATTCTCCACTTCATAGACTTGAAAGGATTAAATGAAGGGAGTGCATAGAATAATATAAACAACTAGTGAATAGTTTTTAATACTAAAAATAAATACCTACCATAATGTTGTAGATCGATAAAAAATTTGCTGTATTAGAATTACTGAAAATAGTTTATGAATATGGCTATCGTGACACTCTCTCATTTCAGTCTTATTTTTTTTTAAGTTATTTATTTTGAGAGAGACGGAGACAGTGCAAGTGGGGGAGGGGAGAGAGAGAGAGAGAGAGAGAGAGAGAATCCTAAGCAGGCTCCGCTCTACGCAGGCAGTGCCCCGATGTGGGACTCGAACCCACGAAGCTGTGAGATCATGACCTGAGCCGAAACCAAGCATCGGATGCTTAACTGACTGAACCACGTGGGCACCCTTCTTCTTATTTTTCAAAGCCTCCTTATGAGATAGGTATTCATACCATTTTATAGATAAGAAAGCCAAGGCTGTCAGCCTTGAATTTACTCAGTTCCTCTTCTCCTACCTGTCTATGCTCAACAAATCCGGCTTCACCAATCTTGTGCTATTCCCCAGCTCATCTCGTATCACCTTTCTCCAGAGTAGGTGCAGGTTGAAAGCAGGGCATCATTCTTGGGTTTTGACCTTGAAACTGCCTATTAAAAGTCCTTACATATAATCTGATTATATGCCCATCTCCTTCCACACTGGGTGAGTCTAAGCAGCTAGGGGTGTGCCTTCTTTATTTTTGTATATACAGAGATGACTATTTGAGTAGTTTTTCAGAGAAAAACTATTGAACCATGTAACAATGAATGAATGAAGATTGTTATAAAAACGAAGTAGTGTTTCATTATTATTCCTCATGAAGGACAATGGTCTTCATTCATTTATTTCATTGTGCTCACTGTTTTCATACTCTTTTTTCTTTTTTTAAGAGAGAGAGAGTGTGCGTGCATAAGCAGGGGAGCGTCAGGGGCGGGGGGGGGGAGAGCGAGAGAATCCTAAGCAGGCTCCATACTCAGTGCAGAGCCTGATGATGGAGGGCTCGATCCCACAACCCTGGGATCATGACCTGAGCCAAAATCAAGAGTCTGGTCGCTCAACTGACTGAGCCACCCAGACACCCCTTCATATTCTTTTTTTATATTATGCTATTTATTTACAAACTAAGAGAAACCTTTTATAGAAAGAACACATGGATTAACGCGTGTTCATGTTCAGATCCCAATTTTGCCATTAAAAAGCTATGTGAACTTACACAAAAATTTCACCTTTCTGTTTATTTCTTAATCTAAAAGGTATCCTTAAGATCAAGTTCAATTCTGAAATTCTGTCGCCGTTTTTAAACCTGCTTAGTGTTGATAATAGATTCTGTATTACGTATTTATTTTTTGAAAAATAATTTCTAAGATTTCAATTAGGACTCAAAAATATCTCGACTCTACATTGCTTTAGGAGATGAATGGCATCCTTTTATTTTTTGGTAGAAATACTTTAAAAAAACATATGTGGTATATGATGACTAAGTTCTGTTTAACTGTTTCCTTGAGGTTTTTTGTTTCTTCCTTTTGTTTTGTATTTTAATATATCCCCAAAGTGGTCTACCTTGATGCGTAACTGAAGTTCAGCATTGGGCTTTTTAAACGTCACTGCCAATAAGACGGGCGTCTTAACTGTGGCTTTCTGTGCATGCCGTCAGGAGCCCAAACTGAAAAGGACGGTTAAGACCCGGCAGGAGAAACCAAGGTAATTTCTTTACCATGTCCTAGAGATTTGCTTTCTCTGAGGCACCTCACATATTACAGAAAAACTCTAGTCCGATGTCGATATGCATTTTTCTCTTCATCAGGTCAACGTTGACTAATGGTTCTTGATCTTTATTCCTGGAAACGGAATTGGTTATTGCTCTACACCTGCAACATAGCGCGTCTGCAACATAGCGCGTCTTTCTTATGACAGTAACCAGCAGCGTGTGCTGATGGCTTTAGGTTTCCAGGCACTTTTGCTTTCCTAAGGCCGGGCGATGGCTACGGCTGTCTTCTTCTTGTCTGTCTTCCCAGCCCCGAGCTCAGAGCCTGACACATAATGCCCGACTCAAACACATACGCACGGAATGAGAGTGTAGATGAAAGCATTAACACGTTTGATGCTCACGGCATTATCCCCATTAGACAGATGAGGAAAGAAAGGCTCAGACAGGTTAATGAAGGAACATTTTACAGGGTCACAGGGATGATAAAGTGGGAGCGCCAAGACTGAAACCCCATCTTCTGACTTGAGGGCCATTATCTTTTCAATTACTCCGGGATCTTCCATAGGATCTTCCACCCGCAAATCAGTAAGGCTGGGCAGGTTCTCAGAGCTGACCTATCAAGTCATGGTACTTTCAGAAAGTTGTATTATGAAGTATTCACAATATTCCTATTTGTCTCTAGCAGTTTTACGATGGTTAGAATTGTAAAGCAGCCATAAACTTGCTCAGCACAAAAGCACCAGGAGGGCCAACCGAGAAACCTGTACAAACGCTTAATGCGTGTCTGTAGAGGATTAGGGTCCCTGTAAACGTTCCGGGACACTCCCCAGGGAGTCCGGAGGGCTACGATTTCCCGCAACTGTTCAGAAGCTCCATGAAGCTAGGAACATTTTTGTGCTCCTTAGGCAAGTCTGTCATCAGCAGGCTGTAATTTCTAAGGTCGAAGAAAGAAAACGGTGATGAAACTTTCTCTGGGGGCTTTGTCTACAGAAAGCAAGCTCGCTCATCCCAGACAAACCATTTCTGAGACAGTAACAATTCTGTTGCCTGCATTTAAAGACAGACGCGGCGTTCCCAAATACCATTGCAGTTTTCCAAAGGACAGTTTTGTTTTTTCCAGAAATGCCTTGGTGATTTTGTTGTTGTTGTTGTTGTTTTGTTTTGCACAGAAGCACTGCTTAATGTGTCTCTTTAGTGAACAGGAAAAAGAAAGAAAAGAACAAGCAAGCCGATGATCCTCTGATGGCCTCAAGGCAGAGGATTGAGGACTTCTCTTAAATACAAACAAGTGTTCTAGGTGACACTGGTAAAGACTTTTCAAATCAGGCTAAAATACGCTTCAAACACTGACCCATTCAGAATGACTCAGATTTAATGTTTTCTTTCTTTCCCTAGAAAAGATTTATTTTCCACAGAGTTTCTAAGAAATCTTTTTAAAGGTACTGAAATCTTAATAATAAGATGTTAATATTTTACATTAAGAATTCGATTGGGGCACCAGCCGGTTAAGCATCCGACTTTGGCTCAGGTCATGATCTTGTGGTGCCTGGGTTTGAGCCCTATGTCAAGCTCTGTGCTGACGGCTCAGAGCCTGGAGCCTGCTTCAGATTCTGTCTGTCTGTCTGTCTGTCTCTCTTTTTCTCTCTCTCTCTCTTCTCAAAAATAAACATTAATTTTTTTTTAAATCATTAAAAAAAAGAATTGGACTACATTTACTTACAGTGGCCAATCTTGGGTTCTATTACATTCAACATATGAATTTTCCTCTTTTGACAGCTACTGTTATTAAAATTACTGATTCCACGCTTTCTAAATTTGTGCTATCAGCCCTTAGTATGTGTGTGTATATACATATATGTGTGTGTGTATGTTATTTTTTTAGAGAGGAAATTAATAGGAATTTAGTACCAGGACCAGCTACTGAAGCAGTATTTTTGGATGTTTGTAAACTCTCTTGGCTGTGTAAGGGATGAAAAACCCTTCAGAGTTCTCAGCTGAGACTCCTGTAATAAAAGGCAGATTAACAAGAGGAAAACAGACAGACATCCGATTAACACGTATACCTCAAGCAGGCATGGGAGGTGCCCAGGGGGAAAAAAGCCACCCCTTAAAAACCATTCTCATAAAGAAAGGGAAAGGGAGATAGGCCTCTTAGGGGGGAGGAAACGTTCTTAGGAAAGATGAATGGGCCCTCGTTAGAAGAGATGGGAGGTGTGATAGTTTGGGACACAGTGTCTGGGTGTGGGGTCGACTTCAAGGCTCCTCTCCCGTGATGAGAGTCAGTCTTTCCTCATTGATGACGTTCCTGGGAGGGGATTTATGACAACTGGTTCCTTTTGGGGGATCTGTATTAAGGCAGATGAGGGAGTTCAGAGAAAGCCTCTCCCTGCATTTCTTGTTTCTCAAGGGTTTTTAGCTCAAAATAATCAATACGCCAAAGAGGCGTATTTTGAGATGGCGTATCATGCTACCCTTCACCTCTCCGTGTCTTTGGTATGTTCCTGGTAGGTAAGACATCAAAGCTTCACCTATGGGTAATTCCCTAGAGCCGGTGATTTCCCCAGTTTAATTAACAAGTTTATAACTAACTATGTGACTCTTTTGTATCTATGTCTGTAAAATCTACATTCTAAAGAATATTCATTTTGGGAGAATGAAGGGTGGGTTCAAATTTGGGGGTTATTTGGGGCATCTTCCTAGGTTATGAGCTTTACTGAGGGCTAGACTCTATCATTCATGACTATATCCTCAAAACTTAGTTGATGACCGACCATATTAAACACTCAGTCAAGTTTTGTTAACTGACTGAATGAAAAGCAATTAAACCATATATCTCATGTGTCTATCCAGAAGTGAGCACACTAGGGTCAAATCTGGCCCATGGGCTGTTCCTATATGCCCTGCAAGCTAAGAACGATTTTTAATCTTTCTAAAGGCTTGTAAAAATGATAGCGAAAAATATGTGACAGAGACTATGTGACCCACAAAGCCTAAGATATTTACTATCTGGCCCTTTGCAGAAAAATGTTTGCAGACCCACCCATCCTTATTCCTTTAAAACAATCTTCTTTAACGTTTACTTATTTTTTAGAAACAGAGACAGAGTATGAGCAGGGGAGGAGCAGAGAGAAGGAGACACAGAATCCAAAGCAGGGTCCAGACTCTGAGCTGTCAGCACAGAGCCCTGTGTGGGCCAGGAACCACAAGATCATGACCTAGGTCAAAGTCGGGTGCTTAACCAACTGAGTCACCTAGGAACCCTAGACCCATCCTTATTCTTAAATATACATATATGTTTATATGTATATTCTTTAGTCAGAATCCAGACCAATTTGTGAAGGGAAGCTATCCAGGGAGGTAGACTCTGGTAATTGCCTATTCAAAGTCATTCTCCTTCTCTCTTGTTCTATGAAGAAGTCCTATTTGGTTTGGCTTACATTGTACCTACCTCTAGGGATGAAATGTGGTAGGTCAGAGCCCATCTTGGCTATTCCCTCTCTCTTTACCAGTGATCTGTCTGGGTAGACATGCGACTCAGTCCTGGAAGATGAAACTGAAGGGGGAATGTCCAGGGAGATAACCGGGAAGGATTTCAGTGCTGTTCTAAAAGGAAACATGTAGAAAGGAATATACACGTTTGTTCCCACTTTGTTCCTTGGGAACTTGTTTGTGGGAGGCCATGTTTTGGATCTCTGGCAGTCATCTCTTGACCATGAAGGAAAGACCAAACACATCGTGGTGATGCTGACCTAAAATTTTATCACTGATGGGCTGCCGGAATGGCCTCAGAAACACCTTCTTACACAGTAAGACATCATGGCTTTCTGGTTTCACCATTGTTAACTGTGCACTGAGACACCTGCTGCGAAAATATCCTGATTCATTCAGGTTTTACATCTGCTCTAATAATGAGCTTGATTAAATTATTAAGTTTGTTTGGAATGAGGAGCTTTTTTAAATGACTTGGAGTCACGAATGAAGTTATGATGAAATTATCTATTATCCAGACAAGGATTAATGTAAGCTGGTATTGCATAAGCTTGGAAGCAACCATTTAGTATTAGATTTGTATGAGACAGGTAGCCACTTGGAGAACAGAGTGGATTCAACCATGGAAAATCAACTTAATTTTCCTATCTGATTAAGAAGTGTGTGTGTGTGTGTGTGTGTGTGTGTGTGTGTGTTTACGTGTTTATTTGCATGTTCTGTGTGAACACAGAATGTATGCACCACACTTTATCAGCTATTGTTCAGAATGCAATAGACTAGGAATTTAGAAAGGAAATACCACCGACCTCTCAATAAAGATGTTACAAATCCATGCCCCAGAGTTCATGCTCTTGACTTTCATTAAGAACCCCCAAGTACTTCCCTGAATGCTCTTTTCAGAATGGCTAAAAACACAACGTTGCTGTGATATTATTTTACCCTATTTCATTTTGACATCCCAACTTGCTAATTGCATTTCACTGCCACAGAGGAAACTTCCCAGGGTTCACAAGTGCAAAATAATACTTTTCAAACTTCCATTAACTCTCCATTAGCTTTGTTAACTATTGCAACACTGCTACAAACTAATATTCAGCTTGATTGCAAGTTTTCTGAAACTTTTCAAGTAATTTATGACTGAGATAATATTTTTCTCAGCTGTGTGCTTATCTTACTTATCTATGTGTATATGTATATACATATGTATATATGTATGTATAGATGTATATGTATATACATGTACATATGTACATATGTATATATATGCATCTCCAAATAATTCTTTGGATAGACATTCCATACACTCATCCATCTCTGACTTGTATTACCTTCTATTATTGGTTAGACAATCTGTAAAATTTCATGCATTATTCCATTTTTGTCCATTATTGCAAACTTCTTTTTTTTTTTTTAAATTTTTTTTTTCAACGTTTTTATTTATTTTTGGGACAGAGACAGAGCATGAATGGGGGAGGGGCAGAGAGAGAGGGAGACACAGAATCGGAAACAGGCTCCAGGCTCCGAGCCATCAGCCCAGAGCCCGACGCGGGGCTCGAACTCACGGACCGCGAGATCGTGACCTGGCTGAAATCGGACGCTTAACCGACTGCGCCACCCAGGCGCCCCCATTATTGCAAACTTCTAACTACCTGGTAGGGGTCCATACTTCCTGAATTTGTAAAGGGACAACTCTCTGCTCCCCACTAAGCTGCTTTCATCAAACAAATTAAGAATGAAAAACTTATTTATCTAAAGGGAGAAAGGGGTACATTTCCCATAATAAAATTCTAACATGCACATAGTGCTGTACACTATAAAACACATTCGTGTATCTTATATCATCCTCATAAAAACTCCATGAAGTCAACCAAGTATTGCTTTTTGTGTCCACTTCCTACTTAAGAAACAGGCTCATAAAGTTTAAGAGATTTGCTCAAGTCACTGGCCTGCAAAGAAACAGATTCTGACTCTAAACTAAGATCTCCTAATTCTTTTCATTTTTTTATTTCAGACAGCGAGAGAGAGAGTGCACGTGAGTCGGGGAGGGGCAGAGGGAGAGAGAGAACCTTAAGCAGGTTCCACACTCAGCGCAGAGCCGGATGCGGGGCTCGATCCCACCACCCTGGGATCACGACCTGAGCCAAAATGAAGAGTCAGAGGCTCAACCAACTGAGCCACCCAGTCGCCCCTGATCTCCTAATTCTAATCTCCCCCTGGAGTAGGTCATTTGAACTGTTTTTCTGTTTTTTTTTTTTTTGTTTTGTTTACTGTTGGTACTGTCACCATCTTTTTTAATGCGTTTTGGAAATAATTAATTTCGAAATAGAAATTTTGCAGAGGTGGCAAACTAATTAGGCTGGCTGACACCTGACATTTTCACCAAACTCGGCGAGCCTATTTAAAAATGTGTCCACCAATTTCTCTTTTGCAAACATACAGGAAAAGTAATTCACCACCTATTAGGAATGCATAGAAACAGTTTGGAAACGTTCGCAAACTGTGTACAAAATCAGCGTAGGACATACTACTATAAATTCTATTGCTATGTGTCAGACGTCAATGTCAGTTGAAGATTGTAACAGAGAGTCTAAACGCGAAGGTCCCCAGTGAATTTACGACGCTATCTTCCTTGGCTTGTATTCTCAACAGACGACAGAATTCTGTGTACCTGAGGGTCAGGCTTTACTGGTGGTCCACATGTGCGCAGTGTTCATTCCATTTTAATTAACCTCAAGACTCTAGTTTATGCAAAGCTCGGCTCCCTAATTATTTCCACAAAACTAGTGATCTGCCCAGAAATGAAAGGGGAGAGAAGATAGAAGCTGTTAGAGCCACTGCTAAATCTCACACAAATAGGCATGGGTACTAGAAAATGTAACAAGTTACTGGTTTAAAAAAAAGACTCTTGTCCATATTATTTAAATTTTGTCAAAGGTGTGCCAGTTAACTCTAGAAAAGACTCAGGGGCTAATTCTTTTTGCACATTTGTCTATCAATATATATATTGATAATACCAATATATCAATATATATATTGATAAATAAATATATATATATTTAGAACACATTAAAACAATATGCCCTAAGGTAATAGTTCTCATTTTCATAATGTATGTGAAGAAGTATCCATTTTTTATCCTCGAAGGAGAGCTAAGACTGGGAACTGAATTCACTGTTATTCATTTGCTGGCCTTGGCAGAGAAAGGCCAGGATTATCTTAGAATCACGGCTTCATTATTGAGATAAAATGGAGGAGACTTTACTGCTCTTTATGTAATTAAATGCAATCATTATTATGAAAAATTTTCTGCACAGCTGTTAGGCTGAAACAAAATTTGCATTATCAGTAATCCCTTTATGTCTTTGACATGATTCATAGCTTCTCACATATTCCCTGGTCTGAAAATGAAATAGAATTTGAAACTTTCCATAGGTAAATATTATGTATTTGTTGTCTTAATATTGATTTTGTAGCTTGTTTTTTCTTTCTTTCTTTCTTTTTTTAATTCAGTGAGCCATTTATATGGTAAAAGTGACAAATCTGTGGCACAAAAACAGACACATAGACCGATGGAATAGAATAGAAACCCCAGAACTAGACCCACAAACGTATGGCCAACGTATGGTCATCTTTGACAAAGCAGGAAAGAACATCCAATGGAAAAAAGACAGTCTCTTTAACAAATGGTGCTGGGAGAACTGGACAGCAACATGCAGAAGGTTGAAACTAGACCACTTTCTCACACCATTCACAAAAATAAACTCAAAATGGATAAAGGACCTAAATGTGAGACAGGAAACCATCAAAACCTTAGAGGAGAAAGCAGGAAAAGACCTCTCTGACCTCAGCCGTAGCAATCTCTTACTCGACACATCCCCAAAGGCAAGGGAATTAAAAGCAAAAGTGAATTACTGGGACCTTATGAAGATAAAAAGCTTCTGCACAGCAAAGAAAACAACCAACAAAACTAAAAGGCAACCAACGGAATGGGAAAAGATATTTGCAAATGACATATCGGACAAAGGGCTAGTATCCAAAATCTATAAAGAGCTCACCAAACTCCACACCCGAAAAACAATCCAGTGAAGAAATGGGCAGAAAACATGAATAGACACTTCTCTAAAGAAGACATCCGGATGGCCAACAGGCACATGAAAAGATGTTCAGCATCGCTCCTTATCAGGGAAATACAAATCAAAACCACACTCAGGTATCACCTCACGCCAGTCAGAGTGGCCAAAATGAACAAATCAGGAGACTATAGATGCTGGAGAGGATGTGGAGAAACAGGAACCCTCTTGCACTGTTGGTGGGAATGCAAAGTGGTGCAGCCGCTCTGGAAAGCAGTGTGGAGGTTCCTCAGAAAATTAAAAATAGACCTACCCTATGACCCAGCAATAGCACTGCTAGGAATTTATCCAAGGGATACAGGAGTACTGATGCATAGGGCCACTTGTACCCCAATGTTTATAGCAGCACTCTCAACAATAGCCAAATTATGGAAAGAGCCTAAATGTCCATCAACTGATGAATGGATAAAGAAATTGTGGTTTATATACACAATGGAATACTACGTGGCAATGAGAAAAAATGAAATCTGGCCTTTTGTAGCAACGTGGATGGAACTGGAGAGTGTGATGCTAAGTGAAATAAGCCATACAGAGAAAGACAGATACCATATGGTTTCACTCTTATGTGGATCCTGAGAAACTCAACAGAAACCCATGGAGGAGGGGAAGGAAAAGAAAAAAAAAAGAGGTTAGAGTGGGAGACAGCCAAAGCATAAGAGACTGTTAAAAACTGAGAACTGAGGGTTGATGGGGGGTGGGAGGGAGGGGAGGGTGGGTGATGGGTATTGAGGAGGGCACCTTTTGGGATGAGCACTGGGTGTTGTATGGAAACCAATTTGTCAATAAATTTCATATAAAAATAAATAAATAAATAAATAAATAAATAAATAAATAAATAAATATAAATAAATAAAAAAGAAAAAAAAAGTGACAAATCTGGACAATTTCTCCTCTAAGTGACTCACAGATGAAGGGGCAAATGGCCAAGCAGGTCATAAAATAGTCAGTTTGGTTTGTCTCAAACTTTCAGATACTGAGGGAATAGCATCCTGTGAGGCTGTTAATTAGGCCCCTCTGATGTCATAAGGTGCATGTCACAGTGGAGGTTATGTCATGCTCCAAAATAGGGATCTGGCTAGGTCCATGGTTAGGGGCCTTGTGATTGATGTATTGCTTGACCTACTTAACCATATCTGACAAACGTTCCCCAATATGTTTACTAGTATTACAAATATATTTAATTTCCTTTGATTGTCTAAATCTCCAATGATTGTGGATGTAGGCAGAGAAGACAGAGGTACGGTATGCGGGGGTCCTTAAAACCACATGTATCAGACCAAACTCAGTAATGAGTCCAAGCTCAGACCTGAGCTATTCCAGTCCTATGGTTAAGTGGCTCTATGCCTTTTTGGGAAAGAGTGGGAAGAGGTAGCAGTCCCAGGATCCTTCCTTAAGGGAATCTTATTCTTTATTTGAAGGATCCTTGGTCTTGAGAAGCAATCTATGTCTAAGAATTGGATGAGGTGGTCTTCTATTGCTTGATGATGTCACAGCCAGCCTTCTGACAACACTAGAATTTGTTTATTCAGATCAAGTTGGACCCTACTGGTCTGCCCAACAATTTTAGTCCAAGAGATACCATAGTTAATTAGCAACTACTAAAAATCCCTATGGGGCAAATTTTTCTGATGATCTTTAGGTCTCCACTGCCTATTTTTATAATTACAAGCACCTTGTTTCAGGAAGTTAAGCGCTACACTTAGTCTTTTCCACTGTGGGATCCAACCATCCACACTGAAATCAGGGAGCCTATTTCCATGGCAGCATTTTCTGCCTTACTACCCAGACTATTACTAGAAATAGCTATTATAGCATCTTGCAAGATATAACTGTATATCTTTGAATAAAAATAACTATTTACAAGTGTTTAATTTGGAAGCAATTTCAAACTTGCAGCAAAGGTGCTAAAAGCATATATGAAGCACATACAAAGCATATTACGAGGCATATATGAAGCATATATAAGTATATACGAAGCATATATAAGCATTTATAAGCATATACAAAGTATAGACGAAGCATGTATAAGCATAGATGAAGCATAAAAAAGCATAGATGAAGCATATACGAAGCACATATAAGCATATATAAACATATATGAAGCACATACAAAGCATATTACGAGGCATATATGAAGCATATATAAGTATATACGAAGCATATATAAGCATTTATAAGCATATACAAAGTATAGACGAAGCATGTATAAGCATAGACGAAGCATAAAAAAGCATAGACGAAGCATATACGAAGCACATATAAGCATATATAAACATATATAAAGCATATACCAAGCATATATAAGCATTTACAAGCATATATGAAACATATATAAGCATATACTAAGCATAGACGAAGCATATATAAGCATACATGAAGCACATACAAAGCACATATAAGCATTTATAAGCATATACGAAGCATATATAAGCATATACAAAGCATATATAAGCATTTTTAAGCATACGTGAAGCAAATATAAGCATATACGAAGAACAACAATAATGCCCTTTCCCGGGTTCATTTAATGTTAACAGGTTACCTCATTTGCTTTATCATTTGGATTTTCTCTCTCTCAGCATTTGGGAGTATGTTGCATACCTTTTGGTCCTTTACCACTAAATACCTTATTTCCTGAGAAAAAAGATACATTCTCATATAACAATGGTACAGTTATTATCTTTAGTAAATTCAACATTGATTCAATACTTTTGTTTCATCTGTCATCCATATTCCAATTTTGGCAAATTGACCCAGTAATGCCCTTTATTGAATTTGCTTGGCTTCCAGCATAAGTTCCCTAGGATTCGGTATTGCACTTAGTTGTCATGTCCTTTTAGACTCATTTAATCTGGATTATTTCTAAGGCTTTTCTTTGTCTTTTATTATAGAAGAATTGTGCAGAATGCAATGCTCCCCCTCAAACCAGAATACCATGTTCCTCTTTTTGAGTTTGTTTTGCATGTTTCCTCAGATTAGGTTTAGGTTATGAATTCTCAGCCATAGTATGACATAGAGGGGATTGTGACTTGATATCCTTCTCAGGGTATCCCTCCAAGAGACACACAATATCTATATACTGTCTTTAGCCCCCTGTCAAGGTGTATCTCATTTCTCCATTGAACAGTTACTACTTTTTTGCCTTGCACTTGAGACATAACTGGTGTAAGGAAAATTTAAGGTCATGCAAATATTTTGCTCCTTATCAGCATCTGTCCCCCTAGTTTTTAAGAACAATTTTTTAACATTTGTTCATTTTTGAGAGACAGAGTGTGAGTGGGGGAGGGGCAGAGAGAGAGGGAGACGCAGAATCCAAAGCAGGCTCCAGCCTCCGACCCGTCAGCACAGAGCCTGTCACGGGGCTCAAACTCACAGACGGCGAGATCATGACCTGAGCTGAAGTTGGACACTCAACCGACTCAGCCACCCAGGCACCCCTATCCCCCTAGTTTTAGCATCAATTGATGATTCTTGCCTGTATCGGTATTTACTATTATGACTGTAAAATGATACTTTTCTCCAACTGCAGCACTCTCTCTCCATTTACCAGTTCACATGTGTCATTCTTCTAAAGCAAGAGCCCCTGTCTCCTTATCTTATATTTATATATTTTGTATATATGAGTGTCTATGTTATATGTAAGTACATACATTTTGTGTATAACTAGGAGTCTATACTAAAATATGGGATATATATATATATATATATATACACACACACACATACATATATAAGGGAAGTATAATATATACATATATATTACATATATGTTTATTTACATTTGTATATTTTAGTATGGACTCATAGCTTCCCATTTTTCCCCCAGTGGTTTATAACATATTTCTGTCTTCAATTATTATTTTTTGTTTTAATTTTTTTTAATGTTTATTTATTTTTGAGACAGAGAGAGACAGAGCATGAACGGGGGAGGGTCAGAGAGAGAGGGAGACACAGAATCCGAAACAGGCTCCAGGCTCTGAGCAGTCAGCACAGAGCCCGACGTGGGGCCCGAACCCACACACCGCGAGATCGCGACCTGAGCTGAAGTTGGACGCCTAACGACTGAGCCACCCAGGCGCCCTGATCTTCAATTATTTTGTTTACCAATTTACATTTCATTTTTTTTAATGTTTATTCATTTTTGAGAGACAAAGAGACACAGCACAAGCAGGGGAGGGGCAGAGAGAGAGGGAGACACAGAATCCGAAGCAGGCTCCTGGCTCTGAGCTGTCAACACAGAGCCTGACGCGGGGCTCAAACCCACGAACTGTGAGATCATGACCTGAGCCGAAGTCAAACGCTTAACCAACTGAGCCACCCAGGTGCCCCGACCAATTTATATTTCAAATGCCTAGATGAAGGGGGGATCGTCTAAGCCTCCTCGGGAGAAATTCTTACAGACTGAATAATTTATAGCAAATAAATCCATTCCATCCTCACCTTTCTGAGTTTTAAAATTCCTTCTTAGGCATCTCGCATCTCACCTTCCCTAAGTACAGTCCACCACCGGGTCCAGCCAGGTTCCAGGGAACCGAGCAAGCGAACACTTCATACCAACCTGGGAAGCTTGAGTTGGCATACTGACTGTCATGTCTGGCAGGTACAGCCATATTCATACACTTGGCCCGATCTACAGTTCCATTTCTTTTCCCCTTGTTTTCCTCTCTTGGAACCCATCTCACACAAATTCCTTGGCTTTCTGCTATTACGTATTAGCCAAATCCTGGATCTATTTGGATATGTAATGCAATGCCTTCCATGACTCTGTATTTGTCTCCCTGGGATGAGCTGGGCGCCGACGCTTGCCACATGGGTAGAACTCTACGAGGGGCAGTAGAGTTGGGGGGAGGGTCGTGTCATTCTCTGAAAGGGAAAGGTATCACAGGGTCCCCAAACAACTCCCGTTTGTGTCATCAGAGGGGAGAAAGAACTGTTGCTTCTGGCCAAGAGATATTCACTGGTCTTTAGGGATACAGAGTAGTCGGGGTCATCTGAATCCACCAAAAGGGCTTCGGTCAGAATTCTACTTTCTCTCAACAAGTGCTCAAGCTTTGATGGAAGAGGCACAACGAGGCTTTGCATTCAGTTTATGCTGTGATTTAGGAAATTATAGGAACTGACTCTGTGTCTGATTTCTGGCTTAACATGTCAGTGTTGCAGCTGCAAGAGATCATGACAGACATGCCTTACTTAGTCTTTTAACCATGTCTTGAGCTGAGAATTTCAAACTCAGAGCATGTCCTTTCTCTCTCTCTCTCTCTCTCTCTCTTCTTTAAACTCCCCAGAGTCATGAGAAATACCTGGACGACTGTATTCTTCTTCCCTTCCGCCACCATCCATCACAGGAATCACCCGGTCTACCCAAACCTTCCTTCGGAAGGATGCTTTCTTTCAAGAGGCTGAATGTGATCATAGAAGTCACGGTGTCATGGGCGGGCAGTTTCCCGTCTTTCATGTTTGGGGCACTATCCCTGCTTCGCTCCCAGACAGGTCTTGCTACTCCTAGTGCCAGATACTGTTTCAGTCAGAACTCAGTGTAAAAACAGGGTTAATTCTAATTCTTTTTTTTTTTTTTTAAAGAGGAGAAGATTAAACACACAGAATCAGAGGTTTACGTTAAGGAAAGCTGGAGGGATAGGTTTTAGTCGAGGTGCCAGAAATGACTTGTGCAGTCAAGAAAAGCTCCACGGGGCGTGATGCACTGAGAAGGCCACTGAAATTGAGCGTGGCCACAGCCCTGAAATCAGGGGGCCAGTATCAAGAGGCTGACACCACGGCTGCCTCAGATGCAACTCTCTCAAAACGAAAGAAACAGGAAGAAGAACAATTAACGAGGCAGACCATCTTCAAATTTCCATGATCTCGTTCACCAGAGAAAGCACCAAAAGGAAGAAGAAAAATGATTTCAGCCTCATGTTCACCGTCCAAATCTCACTCAGGTGCATTTAGTCTGAGGAACCTATTTTGGATCCAGGACCCGAGGTGCAATGGAGAAATGCTGTCTCCAGCTTTCCCAAATCTCAACAAGAGACACGGTGTCATGTAGTTTGAACAGGCCATCCGCAGTATTCAGTGTGGCCCATCCGTGAGAACTGCCACACTTAGAGTTAGGTGCATTCAAACCCATTTATCTATTGTTAGTAAGAGTTATAATCCTTGACTCAATTCTCATACCAGGTACTTATACATCCGACTTTACGAAACTCAACACAGATAATTCTGACCTCCTCAGACTGAAGTCTAGGACACGTACTTTCTTCTTTGGTTTAATATTCTTAAATCATGAAAAGAAAGGGCATCCAGCCTATGACTCAAGCGATTTTGATATTTAGTTTTACATTTAATGGTGATGCATTTTTCTTTTCTAATAAAGCCTTGATATATCAAAGTCAATTAAACAGTAATTGTATATAACTCATGAACATATTTGTATTTCAGGCATGGCAAGAACAAGCTGATTTTTTAACAAAATGGTATGGAAGGTCCAGTCCCTCCGAGAAGAAGGGCGGGTCGTGTCTTCTCAAAGATCCAGTCCATCCCAGAGTAGGGGAGAGGCGTATCTTCTCACTGAGGTGATTGAGTCAAACTGAGTGTGCCGACCAGATATCATAATCTTGTCAGCTAATAGAATGGCTAATTAAATATATTTGTTGATATAGTTGTAAGCATACCTTTTATGCTGTTGTTGTTATCAGTGGCTGCATTTTTAACTGAAGTAGAAAATCATAGGGAAAAAAATGAAAAATATAACTATAGACTAATTGGCTTTGAAGCTTTGGGGGATTCATTTTATTGTGGAAGATTCAACTGAAAGGCAAATACTCATACACAGCATGAAAAGTATCGACCACCCGGAAACCACAGGAGAAAGTTCAATTGGGCTCGCAATGCTATCTGATTCAGAGGTGCATATACATAAACCAACTTTCATTATGTTTGTTTTATTTATACCTGTTTATCTCTCCTAGGCAAGCACTTACTCATTACTTCAAAAAGAATTCCATAAAAGGGGAAAAAAAGACTGAGATTAAAGAAAAAAACTTTGTTTTTTTTTTTTTTTTTTTTTAAGTATCTTTCTTTTTATTTGATATCTTATTTGGAGGTTTCCATTTTGTGGTCAATTATTTTGTTGCATTTAACATTTTAACATATGCTTGCAAACTTCTGTTCGTTAATACATTAGCCTTTGTAATTCTGGACCAAGAATATTTATTCCCCAACCTTTGATAGGAGAAGAATGTCCTCTATCAGGAAATAGAGAAAATAAGGTGGCCTATTAGAGTCAAGTTTTCAGTTACTACCTGTCCTTTTGTGTAGGAGAAACTAACATGTAAGAACACTTTTCCAAGGCAAAGCCCTCTGACCACTTTGAAGCAGCCAGCCTATATTGGAGCTTTGAATACCATTGGTGTTGGGGGGTGGGGGGGGACAACCTTCCCTTCTGATTGAGTAGATCTAGAAGATTCCATTTTCCAAATTTCTCTGAATGATGCAGATTAACCTTTGGAATACATAACCTTAATAGCTACACGGTGCAAAATTTGAAACATTATTTTACACGGTATTTTCTTTTTTTTTTTTTTTTTCAACGTTTTTTATTTATTTTTGGGACAGAGAGAGACAGAGCATGAACGGGGGAGGGGCACAGAGAGAGGGAGACACAGAATCGGAAACAGGCTCCAGGCTCCGAGCCATCAGCCCAGAGCCCGACGCGGGGCTCGAACTCACGGACCGCGAGATCGTGACCTGGCTGAAGTCGGACGCTTAACCGACTGCGCCACCCAGGCGCCCCGGTATTTTCTAACTTACTGAGAATACATGTTTCCAATGATATCACCACAGCCAGAATATGCCCTAACTACATACAGATAATACGACACATGCAAAACGTCACTGTAACAAACCGGAAGAGGCATCTGATTTTTGCTACACTAGAATTTAGATCTGCAGAACACATAACTATCAATTTCACTTGTCAAATGATAGACCTAGAGGACCATGGCACTTGAGTCTTGAAATTAGCAATGAAAAGAAATGCTTCAGTTAAGTTAGTGCAAAGATTACGTTGGGTTGCATGTTCGAAAAGATGATAATTATCCAGAAGAGGCACTCATGTAAGGCTTTAATAAACATAAAGGGTATGGGGGAGCAGGAGAAGGAATCACAGGCAATCATTGATCATCACGAAGTCCACATATCTCCAGGCACAGTCCATCAATGTCCCTCCTCAGTCACAGAAGATACACTTCATCTTTGGATACAAAGTGCCAAGATATGAGGTATCTGGGTGGCAGGGGAGTCCAAGCTCAAGTTTACCAGATGACTCTTACAGCCCCACATCACACAGGCAAAGCAGGTTGGATAATTGGTTAAATCAGGTGCAACTATCAGTTTATGCCTGCTTTGCCAACCCTATGAACACACATGACCAAGCCCCCACCTCTACCATTTTTGAATTTTTACTTCTCTTGTCTTGATTCACAATATATACGTGCTTCCAGATTCCTGATTCCTCATCTGACTACATTCTCAAAATCATTTATTCCCCTGACCGTTTTCTCCTACCAACATTCACTATTGGCCTAGTGCAGCGAATTGGAAGAGAAAATAAGACTGAAGATGTAAAACTTGACCTACGTATTTTCTGTTTGCAAGACTGTGTTTTATATTAGGATGTTTGGTGATACATTTGACGGTTTAAGTTGGTAGGATGGGAATATGGGGGTAAAGGATTTAAAATGGCTTATTTGAGAAGGAGGCAAGTGACCAAATTGCCTTATATGATATTTAGATGTAGGGCATTCATTGTAAATGTATCAACCATACATGGAGAATAGCTTTTGCTTACATGGCATTCACGTTGACGAGATGCTATCCGCATTTCTTATTTTTACATTCACAATTGCTTTGTTAGAAAACCTAAGAGGTCTTATTAGTAATAATAGAGCTCTTAACTTTAAATATAGCTAGTCTCTGCCACCATGTGCCACAAAGAACATGTGCAATTGTCACTGAGGTCACCTGGGTTGGAACAAGATTTTCTTGTCACTGCAATGGCCCTCAACACTCCCCTACAGCATGGATGGCTGATTCTCATCCACTTGCCTGTCTTGCAAAAGCTGATTTGACTGTGCCTGTTGACCCAGGATGTTTTTCGAGGTTACCAGAAAGAACATAATTGGCATTTTCAGTTTGTTTAATGTCCTGATGAAGTTCAGTATCTCCCAAGTGTTTTCTATAGAAATCAATTTTTGGAATAAAGACTTTCTTGGTTCATCAGGGAGCATATGACCAAAAAAAAAAACAATAGCAAAATCAACATTAATTGAGTATATACCATGTGTCAACTTCTAAACTATACAACTTACATCATTTGATCCTTGACAATTTTATGAGACAGTAACTGCTAGTATCACCCTTTTATGGATGTGGAAACTAAAGCATAGAAGGGTTTAGTAATCTGCCCAAAGGCGTACAATAGGAAAGGTGTGAGCTGGTATTTAAACAGATATATTAGGGGCACTTGGGTGGCTCAGTTGGTTAAGCCTCCGACTTCGGCTCAGGTCATGATCTTGTGGCTCACGAGTTGGAACCCCGTGTCAGGCTCAGTCCTGACAGCTCAGAGCCTGGACCCTGCTTCAGATTCTGTGTCTCCCCCTCTCTCTCTGCCACTCCCCACTCACACTCTGTCTCTCTCTCTCTCTCTCTCTCTCTCAAAAATAAACATTAAAAAATAAATAAACAAATTAGCGAGAAAGTCCCCGAGTCAACACAAGATGAAACAAAGCAAGAAAAGCCATGGTAACAATAATTTAAAAACTTTTTAAACTGTGGCTCTTTATACACATTTGTCCAAGGCATGGGCCTTAAGTGTTACATCCATTATTACAGTGTACGTTTTGGGAAATGACTCACGTGATTTGGTTAGACTCTTTACGCTGTCCTTCCAGACCCCAGGTAAGCTCCAAAGTTCCAGAGCTGCTTAGGAAACCTTGTATAAACAGGTCTGAAATTTGCCAGGGTAAGGGGGAAGGTTCAAGACATTTCATCACATTCCCTTTAGAAATCCACAAAGAGTTTGAGACAAGCCCCCAAATTTCCCACTCTGACTATGAGCATGTTGCAAAAAGGCAGGAATATTTGTTTGTGTTGTTCTCTCTTTCATCTCCGGAAGTTAGCATAATGCCTAGAATGTAGCAGCTGTTCAAAAAATGGTGAATACATGTATTAAATAGCCACCACAGACCAACTTTACTATTTACCAGATTAGTTCTACACTCTGGAGTATAGAAGAGACCGGCAAAGTAGAATGGGAAGTGATTTCAAACGTCTGTCACACGTGTCCCCTCTCCTACTTATTTCTCATCCTGATTGCTGTTCCACAACACTTACGAAAACTAAGATCCATGTTCCAGTCAACCAGAAGAGTTCCTTCATTTGGCATATGAGGTTTCCTATGAGGACAAGGACAAGGTTTTCATTTACTAATTTAGATAGGGAATATTTTCTGAGGGCTTATTATGTGGAAGCCATTGGATACACAGCAACAAAGAAAATACCATATAACACTTACATAGGAATTACTATGCAACTTTTATAAGTGACATGTACAGGGGCGCCTGGGTGGCGCAGTCGGTTAACCGTCCGACTTCAGCCAGGTCACGATCTCGCGGTCCGTGAGCTCGAGCCCCGCGTCGGGCTCTGGGCTGATGGCTCAGAGCCTGGAGCCTGCTTCCGATTCTGTGTCTCCCTCTCTCTCTGCCCCTCCCCCGTTCATGCTCTGTCTCTCTCTGTCCCAAAAATAAATAAAATGTTGAAAAAAAAGAAAAAAAAAGAAAAAAAAATAAGTGACATGTACACATATATGTCTTATATAGTATATATATATATATATATATATATAATAGACATGACAGATCTATTATATATATATATACGTATATATATATATATAATATATATACTTATTGAATCTTCAACAAATTTACACATGAGAAAATGAAGACTGAAAAGCTGGTAAGTGGCATAGCTTGGATCATGAACTGAACTAGCCATTCTTTTTTTTTTTTTTAATTTTTTTAACATTTGTTCATTTTTTTGAGAGACAGAGTGAAACAGAGTGTGAGTGGGGGAGGGGCAGAGAACGAGGAAGACCCAGAATCTGAAGCAGCTCCAGGTTCCGAGCTGTCCACACAGAGCCCGATGCAGGGTTTGAACTCACGGACGGCGAGATTTTGACCTGAGCCAAAGTCAGATAGTTAACCGACGGAGCCACCCAGCCGTCCCGCAAACTAGCCATTCTTTAGAAGGCATGTTATTAACCGGTAAGCTATGGTCCTCACTCCAACTTTAGCGGAAATGAAAGACACATAATCAGTTACACAATGTTTATCAAAAATTACAAACATGACAAGTGCCATGGAGGAAGAGCAGAGGGTGTTTACGAGAGGATGAAAGGGAGGGAGGGTCGGAGTAGGACTCTGAGAAAATGACATTCAGGCTGGTATCTGACAGGAGAGCAGCGGTTGGCCAGGATCAGCGCGAGGAAGGCATGCCAGCTAAGGGGAGCTCTGTGCAGATGCCAAGGCAGGGCAGGCATATTGTGTGCCGTGTCAAAAAGCGAGAGAAAAGCATTGTCCTGTGCACCAAGGAGCTGGGAGCAGGGCAGGGAAAAGGGAGGAGGAACATTCGGACCCAAGGTTGGGTCTTACAGACCATGCAAACATCTGCACACCGTTTTTATTCCACTAGGAAATCAGTGTGAGATTCTAGCAGGGATGTGACACGATCCTCTGTTTTATAGATATCACTCATTCAGCTTTTTGTACTTTTATAGCAATAAATAGCCATGATGATCAAAAGCACATTCTTTGACAAAATTATTTATTCCCCTTAACAGACGTTTTCTTCATTATTTCTGCATCACCGACAGCATGGGGGAAACGCTTTCGAAAACAGAAAACCTGTTTAAAACGGTTTTTGAACTAATATATATTTTAACATAAATAAACACAATATGTGTAAAAAGCAAATTTATGAGATCTTTACATGGGACTGTGAAATGAAGAGATACTGTTCAGGGCGTCACTGTATGGGTGATAAGTTACCCAAGGTGACTTTTCCAAAGCCATCCAATGCTCACCGAAGGTTATGTGCATGTTAAACAACATTAGCACACTTCGATATTTAGACAGTACTTGTTATAAGGAGTCCCGAAGCAGCGACATGCAAACTGTAAACTATTACAATTATTAATACACAATTATTCTACGACAGAATTAACAAACGGATTTACTATGTCACCCATATTTTAAATGTAGTGAATTAAAAGGCAACGATGCCAGCACTTGAGTGAAACTCAGTGAAAGGAATGCTTATACTGGCCTGCAGAATGAACTGCTAAGACTAACAGGTTTGCACAGATAATGCACGTTCTTGCCAAAACCACCGTCTAGAAAAACGAACACAGCTACCTCTAGGATGCTCGGTGTTTGTCTCTCATTCATATAAAGAAGCTGTCTTTTCGCACCAGGAGTAAAAACCACGGCCTGTAACACCGGTTAAAAGCAGGCGCTGAAGCAGGTGTCTCTTCCCGGCTGTGGGAGCCCGGCGGGGACTCAGCGCGACACATCCAGGGCAGGCTCACGGTCCGGCAGCGCCCCCTGGAGGGCGATGGCAAAATAGCAACCTGCCCGGCAACCGGGGGAAAGCAAGGTACCAGCTATCCTGACAGGCATTTCTCAGAAGCAGTGGGTAAGGCAAGGACAGACCGCAAGAATATGGAAGTGACAGGTTAGACAGCCAGAGAAATGGCACAATGCAGAGTCAATTAATGATCCTAGCAGCTTTCAAACGCTGAGAATTACAATTGGCAAAGGAGGGTGGCGCCTGGGAATTATTTCTTGGTAAGTCAGGGAAATCCTTCAAAGATTTGAACGTTCTTCCCTATCAGGACGTGCAAAAATATTTACATTGTGACTTTAAAAAAAAAGCATCAATGCCGGTTTTTAAAAGGGCTGTGTTATTGAATCTGCCCCCTGCCTGGTTTGAAAATGCAGAGGAAAAGAACCCTACGAATACGGCCTAGAATATGTGCTAGTGATTCTATTGGTTACGGCGAGAGGCTGTCCTGTTGGTTAATTTACCATTGATAAATTTTTGATACATTGATAAATTATCACTGGGCTCCCACCCAATTATACAGCAGATTGCTCATTCATATTTTAAGGTGGCCTAAAAATACATAATAGCCCAAAGATAAGCGGGAAATATTATTAGCCAGCTACCTGTTCTTTTTAATTATGCACAGGTGCAATTATTCTTTTAAATGGGGTTGGATAAGAGGCGCTCCTCAAGGACTGGAAATTCTGCAGAGGTAAATTAGGAGCGGTGGGGACAAGTGCAGTTTATCCATAAGAGGCATTAAAACGTAATTGGTATTTTCAGGCCGTGGCAAGGGTGTGTAAAGAGATGTCCTGCGCTCTCCCTTGTCCTGGGAATTCTGCAGGCTTTTGGCTCCCCGCCTTTCCCCATGTCAGGGCGGCTGGCTTTCGTGCACCGTGACAGCAGTATGATATGTCTTCTGGTGTTGGCTTGAAACCTCTTGCTGAAAGCGTGAGTTAAGTCTAGTTTTCACAATAGATTCATGTACAAACTATTAAAATGAAATAACACCAGAGCAAATTTGTCTTTTTTCACTCACCACCCACGGCAGAAATCAAATCCACAGCTTTGAAAAGATTTTCGCTTAAGTTGTTGCGTGACCCCAGGTAATATCGCAACCACTTAGTAGCTCTGTGGACCGATGTTTTACGAAGCACGTACCTCACTCCACACCAGGCATGAGGCACTATGTTAATATAACAGACACGGACTTTCTTCTTCGTGGACCCTAGAGGATGATTTATTAATCTTACAGCAGCAGCCATTGATGTGGCTAATTCGCTGCTTGTGTTTGAATAAAAGAATGTAGGATGTTTAAGAAGGATTGGTTTGAGGTAGAAAGACACCCACGGTTTATTTCAGGCAACAGCAGAGTAAGGAGCCTATGGTGAGAACAAAGATGGAACCGTACAGGGTAGGGGAGGAGATGGTGTGGACCATCGTGCACCAGGCCCTGTGGATCCTCACACGGTGTGGGGAAGTAGAGCGTTTTCACTTGAGGATATCCACATTTGAGAATGCTCAGGGGGTTTAACCTTGAGGAGCCATTAAATGCATAGCTCAAGATCATACAGCTAGTACGTGCAGATTTTCATATTTCCTACCCTTAAACTAACTAGAAAATGGGAGATTTTAACTTTTTTTTATTTTTAAAATTTTTTCTCGTGTTTGCTTTTTTTTATTTTGAGGGAGAGAGAGCATGAGCAGGGGAGGGGCAGAGTGAGAGGGAGAGAGAGAGCTCAAAGTTCTCTCTCAAGCAGGCTCAAAGCTGTCAGCACAGAGCCTGATGTGGGACTCAGACTCACCAACCATGAGATCATGACCTGAGCATATAAAAAAAAAATCTTTTTTTTTTTTTAATAATTTAAAAAACGCCTGGGTGGCATTGGTTAAGAGTTTGATTCTTGACTTCAGCTCAGAAAATGGGTGATTTTAATTTAAAATTTTTTCTGTTTCTTTATTTATTTTGAGAGAGAGAGAGAGAGAAGCAGAGCACGAGCAGGGAAGGGGCAGAGAGAGAGAGAGAGAGAGAGAATCTCAGGCAGGCTCCATGCTGTCAGTACAGAGCTGACGTGGGGCTCAGACTCACCAACTGTGAGATCATGACCTGGGCCATATGAAAAAAAAAAACAATAAATTTAACAAGTGGGGAAATGACTCGGTGGCATCAGCTAAGAGTCTGACTTTTGGTTTCAACTCAGAAAATGGAAGAGATTTTTAAAAGAAAGAGTTAAACTAACTAGGGCTCTGATACACACAAGCAGATATTATTAAAACCGCAGAGAGGCCCCGGACAGGCACCATAAGGGGACTGCAAAATTGTGACCCTCACCACTCTCCGTATGCTTTGTTTTCTTGCTATTAGAAATCACCACCTTCCCCTGCTAATGCTGACACCATACGGAAGGCTCCAGAATATTATGATGAGTAGACGTGAACCTGAAAGGTTGAACTGTCTGTCAGGAGTAATCTCCAGGTTTTCAAAAAAGAAAAAACCTCTTAAGCTGTGTGAACAGAAATCATTCAGTCAAGAGCAAGGCATCAGAAGTTCTTAGCGGGAGGCACACAGGAGTTCAGAGATGAGGGTGGCCCCGTCCTCCATGCTTCTGCCTCCCCCAGCAGACCAACCACGCTCCCACGAAACCTAATGCCAAGTCACAACGCCTGCCTCATTCGCTTCACTGCGTCTCGTCACGTGGGCATTTTACCATCTGACATCATCACATGAAGAAGGGTGAGGACAGTATAAGATACTTGGAGAGACGCAGCACATTCACATAGCTTTTATCATAGCATCTTATCATACTCATTCTATTCTATTATTATTGTTGTTCACCTCTCACTGTGCCTAATTTCTAAACTTAACCTTATCATAGGTATGCATGTATAGGAAAACACAGAGTATATACAGGTTTTGGTGCCACTTGCCGTTTTAGGCATCCACTGGGGGTCTTGGAACAGATCCTCGGCGGATAAGGGAAGGCCACTGTATTGCAGCCTGTGGGCACTCGGCTAGGGAAGCTTATAACATGAAAACAAACAAAACAAAACAAAAAGGCTTTGCCTCCTTTCCTTCATAATGAAATGCTGACACAACCTTAATTATAGTGTTTTTGGACCACGGCTTCACCATATGCGACCGAGGGCCATAAATATGTTATGTATTGGTTCTTAGGGGGAAAAAAGGTAGAATATACTCTTTGTAAAAATCATATTTTTACGAGCCTACTGAAGAGTAGCTGAATGTTGAATCAAATCACGAATTCTCAAGACCATCATAATCAGAGTAGGCAAAGTATATATTTGCTCAGGGAAACATCTGTTAAGAAATTTCTCCTGAGTCTCATCAGCTGGCAAGCTTTACTGCTTTAACTGTGTTTTCATTATTGGCCTGTCTGCAGAATAGTTTTACACTGGTTGTCCTTCTATCATTAATTCACTAGTAAAGAAATAACCTTGTTAATGGCCTGCCATGGCTGATAATGCTCACAACAGAATTTGAATTAAAAAAGCCACGCACTGATGTGTATTTTATTCCACTGGACTCTCGAATTTTATATGCAGGCAAAGAGCTTTAAGAAGGATATAAACAGTAAGTTATGAAATGAGTATGAATCAACTAACGGGGTTTACATTTACAACTCAGCTACTTCCGGAGTATTCGAGAAGCTGGGTCTTTATGATGCTTTGTTCACAGGGATCATGCCATCACTTCTAATACTTCTTGGTGAAATTACTGAAATTGCTTAAATTGTATGCCTAAAGAAATCTGTTTTAGTCCAAAAGAGGCACATTCTAGCAAAATATATTTTCATCAAATTATCAAGCCAGTTACAGGAAATAAAGCATTTTCTAAAGGAAAAAAAAATGGAGAAAAACCGGAAAATCACCCTCTCTGACACATTTATCTCACAGATGTAGCCCACGTGTGATATAGCCAATGAAATACTATCTGAACAGACCCACAAATTTTTTGCGTTATATTTTACAGTTGATTTGCAGGCAAATTAATTCTTTTAATTGTGATAAGAGTACTTAATATGAGATTTACCCTCGTCACAAATTATTTTTATTTTTTTCAAGTTGCTTTATTTTGAGAGAGTAGGAGGGAGAGAGAGAATTTCAAGCAGGCTCCATGCTGTCAGCACAGAGCCTGATGCGGGACTTGAACCCACGAACCATGAGATCATGACGTGAGGGGAAACCAGGAGTCAGATGTGCAACTGACTAAGCCACCCAGACGCCCCTAGATTTACCCGCTTCATGAATTTTTAAGTACCCAATACAGTATTGTTAACTGTAGGCACTACCCTGTAGGCCAGATCTCTAGAACTTACTCATCTTGTATAAACGAAACTTTTTCTAACTTTTTAAAAATGTTTTTATTTATTTTTGAGACAGAGAGAGACAGAGCATGAGCAGGGGAGGGGCAGAGAGAGAGGGGGACACAGAATCGGAAGCAGGCTCCAGGCTCCGAGCCGTCAGCCCAGAGCCCGACGCGGGGCTCGAACTCACGGACCGCGAGATCATGACCTGAGCTGAAGTTGGACGCTTAACCGACTGAGCCACCCAGGTGCCCCTTGTATAAATGAAACTTTATACTTGTTGAACCTCTCCAAATTTCTCCAACCCCCACACCTTTGGCAACTAGCATTGTAACCTCTGTGTCGATGACTCTGAGTATTTTAGCTGTCTCATACAAGTCGAATGACACAGTATTTGTCCTTCTGTCACTGGCTTGTTTAATGTAGCATAATGGCCTCTAGTTCATCCATGTTGTTACATGTTGTAGGATTTCCTTCTTTAAGACTAAACCAATGGGGCGCCTGGGTGGCTCAGTCGGTTGAGACTAATGATATTCCAGTGTATGTATATACCACATTGTCCTTATCCATTCATCCGTCAATGGCCATTTAGGTTGCTTCCCAGTCTTGGTTATTGTGAGTAATGCTGTGGTGACCGTGGTGGTGCAGATATCTCTTTGAGAACCTGATCTCGGTTTGGAGATACGGAGAAATTGGAACGCTCGCACGCTATTGGTGGGAATGTAAAATAGTGCAGCTGCTTTGGAAACCGGTACGGGAGTGCCTCAAAAAATTAAAAAATGGATCCTGTGGTGGATCTATTTTTAATTTTGTGAGGCACTCCCGTGCATCCTGCCTCTGAGTATATAGCGAAGCAAATTATTCTTGATCTGGTACCTGCCAATACCAGATAAAAATACCATAGAATTGCTAATATAGAATAAGATCACAGCTTTCTCTAACATTTTCTCTGGTCCAAATATTGATACAATTTGGTCAAAGACAAGCAGGAACAAGAATGAAAGTAATGTACCTCGGGCGTGCCGTATCAACCTGCGGTTGCTGATGCTACTATTAAGTTTCAGTAATTGTTTAGGTCATCAATCTCTGGCAAGAACCTTTCAGAGTGCTTGATGATATCGCATGCATCAAGCTGTGCCACATTAAAAAATAATGAATCTCTGTCCAGGTAAAGCTCTGCCCTTTGGCTATCATAATGTATCACCATTTGGTTTACAAATCGGTATTCACTCGGCTAAATAGGAAAAGGGTCCATGAGATTTTACCAACAGATGAAATGTTGG
Source organism: Prionailurus bengalensis (assembly GCF_016509475.1). Lineage (NCBI taxonomy): Eukaryota > Metazoa > Chordata > Mammalia > Carnivora > Felidae > Prionailurus > Prionailurus bengalensis. The sequence goes on along the minus strand of NC_057344.1, from coordinate 8,693,137 downwards.
CGCTAGCTAATATCGGAATTTAGGGAGTTGGAAGTGAAAGTGGAAATCTGGAGAAAACGATCATAGTTGCCCGTAAAATAAATGACTTTGGTGAATTAAAATCACTGCGATCTGCTGGTTAAATAATGAAGATTATTTATTTAAAAGAGCATGCACTCCACAGAAAAACTCAGTGAAAACTTCCACCCTTACCTAAGCATAACTACATCATCGTACATAATTTTGGTAATTTACAAATTTCAGAGGAATGTCTTTCTAATCTTTGCTGTTGGATTCATTAAGCTGTTAGCCACAGTGTGGTCTTGTTATTCTAATTGTGGACAAGAGGCTTTTGTTTTTGATAGGCAATCTTTTCCCTGAACACACAACGGAAATGACTTCCTTTATCTCTTCTTCTGCTGATTGATTCATAAGGCAGCTGGCTGTACGTCACTTCTATGTATCCTTCTTTATTAATCCAAGGCAGCATTTTATAAATATATTGAAGGAAATTTGTGCACTGCTTGCTACAATTCCTTTCATCTTATTTTATTTTTTTGACTTAAGTATTTTGTCCTGCATCTGTGTTTTGTATGATAGCTGTATTAATTCTGGCTCAATTATCATTTTTTTTGTTCAACGAACACGGTAAAACCTCCATTTTTATCAGCAAATCTCTTCAAACATAGAGAAAAGTATGGAAACAATAAAATCACCACATAAGAAAACACTGCTGAACTTTATCAGATCTTTAACAATTTGATAGATTCAGATTTTTCAAAAAAAAAAAAGATTAGATAAAGAACTATAGGGTTTCAGCTATTCTCCCCAGACTGCCTCTCTTCCTTCCATTCATATCCTACTCATTAAAATGTTTGTAAATTTCATGTACACACTTATCCTATTACTGCCCAAGGATTTATGCATAAACACTATGTAATGTTTTGTGTATTTTCAGTTATTACACAAAACACTCTGAGATTGTGAATATCATTATTTAGCTCGCCTTTATTTTTCAGTATTCCATTTTTGACTTTTCACCATGTGAACATATATATCCATGGCTCATTCGTTTTAAGGACTGTATATTATGCTATCGATGGAGTACATCACATTGAGCAGTTAGGCTTGTGTCCACTTTTTCACTGTTGTCCCACTGTTGTCACACCGGCTAGGGTCTCTCTAGAAGAATATATACCTAACCATTCAATTGTTGTGCATATATACAGCTTCACTAGGATACTGCCATGTTGCCCTCCAGGGTGTTTGTATAACGACACTTTGGACAGCGTATAAAGAGTGGCCCATTTTCCCACAACTTATCAATGGTTAACATCAAATATTTTCAACTTGTCAATCTGATGGATGTGAAGTAATATTTTAGTATTGTTTTTCGTTTCCCTACTTAGAAACGAGTTGGAGTATCTTTTCATAGATTCGTTGGACATCAGTTTGTCATTGGATTACATATTCATATCCTTTCCTCACTTTTTTGGTTGGTTGACTATTTTCTTATAAGGAGCTCTTTATGTATTTTATAACTAATCATTGTCAGTTACGTGAATTGCAAATAGTCTTTCCTAGTACCTGGTCTTTATTTATTTTTTTTTAAGGTTTATTTATTTATTTTTTGCGTGAGAGAGACCCCAAGCAGGTTCTGTGCTGTCAGTGCAGAGTCCAACGTGGGGCTCAAACTCATGAACCGTGAGATCATGACCTGACCCGAAATCAAGAGTCGGAGGGCTAACTGACTGAGCCACCCAAGCTCCCTGGTAACCATTCATGTATGGTCTCTATAGTTGAAGGGTGAGAAATTTGATGCATTCAAATTCATCAGTCTTCCCTTGTATGTTTTGAGCTTTTGAATCATGTTTAAGAAATCTTTTCCCACCTTGTAGCCATAAAGATATTCTATTATGTCTTCTTTCAAAAGCTTTGCAGATTAGGTCTTTCATTCACTTAGAATGGATTATAAGGTATATCTCTTATTTTAATTATGTATGACAAAATCTGTTCTCACAGTAACATTTATTGAAGAACATCCTCTTCACTTAGTTTCAATGTTCCTTATGTCGCGCATCAAGTTTTTAAATATTCATGGGTCTGTTTTGTCCACTCAATTGTTCTTACTTTGTTTTTAAAATGAATTTTGTTTCATTGCTCTCCCTTGTATCAACTTTTATAATAAACCCACTGGAATTTTGCTTGGAATTGAGTTGAAATTAGTAATTAGTTTTAAAGAAATTATATTTTTATTATACTGTGGCTTCAACAATGAGCATGATTTATTTCCATTTACACAAGTCGTTATTTATATTATTCAGCATGGCATTATAATTTCTGTTAGGTTTATTCCTAGTTACTAGAGTTGCATGGAGATTTTGTTTGGCTTTGATATTTGGCCCAAACCAGATATTTAGTGTAGCTTCAACCTTGGTCTTTAGAACATTCAGTAGTTGCAAGCCAACTACAGTGTAATTTCTGGCATCCCTGAACTTGAGTGTGACCAAGAATTCTGTGATCTCAAAGGTTTCTTTCATATTTAAACAGAGTTACAACATCAGTAATACATTTAAGACATGTTATTTGGATTTACTGTGAATATCTGAATGTTCATTTACAAATATGTGTAAATATTCTAGATGTTATCTGGAGCAAAATTCTCCTTATGTTGTTTTTGTGGTGAAAATATGTTATTTTGAAATGAAAATATTTACTATTGCAAAAGTATAATGCTGTAGCAACTAATAATAACTAAAATGTTAATATCATGAAAAGAACTATTATAAGCTTTAAAATTGTTAAATATGCAAAATAATAAAGCTGATGACTAGATTAGAATCTGAGAATGAAATTGGAACATTAACAGAGCATATCTGAGTTACGTAAAAAAGAGTATTCAATACTTTTTGAACCAACAAAGGCTTATACAATTTAAACAATATAATTCAGAATGGTAGAAACTATAATTCTAATCTTTGTGCAATTTGTTCAGTGTACAGCATCCAAAAACTTAAATGAAGGAAACTAAGAACTCTAACTTGTAGATGTTTAACTCCCTTTAAGGACGTTTTTTTCTCCTTAAGCAACTGTCACAGAAATGAACGCCCTTTCAATGGCATAGGTGGCCCATGCAGTGACTGACAAACACCCTAACAGATGAAATTACGGAGATATAATCTCTCCTGCATTATGAAATTTAAAAAATAATTTTGACCACAAACCTTTCAAATAACAAAATTGTAGTAAAATTTGTATTTTTAATCAAATTTCAGATTTATGCTTGTATTCTAACTCTATTTTTTTTTTTCAACGTTTATTTCTTTTGGGGACAGAGAGAGACAGAGCATGAACGGGGGAGGGGCAGAGAGAGAGGGAGACACAGAATCGGAAACAGGCTCCAGGCTCCGAGCCACCAGCCCAGAGCCTGACGCGGGGCTCGAACTCACGGACCGCGAGATCGTGACCTGGCTGAAGTCGGACGCTTAACCGACTGCGCCACCCAGGCGCCCCTATGCTTGTATTCTAGAAGCTCATCTGTGGTAGTCATATTTGGCTTTGTCTCCACTGTGGTTATATACTGATTTTAACATTAGGGCACTTGATCTCTGACCAAAATGTGCATTTGATGCACCTTTGCAAGATGCTAGAAGTAGTATTTGATAGTACCTACTAGTGCTAGATGTGTTGAATGTAATGGTTAATATAATCTTATTTCTTTTCATTTTATTTCTAATTACCTATTATTAGGGTATTATTGAATATTATATTCATCTTTTATCTACAAAATTTGATGAGCCCATTAATTCAAAGAGTATGTAGATTCTTGATTTTTCAGTGTGAAAAACAATATTGCCTGCAATGAAAGACCGACTTGTCTCTTTCTTTTTAAGTTTTACATGCATGCTTTATTTTCCATATCCAGTTGGAGAAATGGCAACAGAGAACGTCTTTGCCTTGTTCCTATCCCTATGGGAATTTAAACGTTTTTGCCCATATAAATGATCATTTTTGAGATAATGCCTTTTATCGGCTTAGGCAGAATACTCTTTTACTTCTGCATTGCTAAATTTTTGTTTGTTTTTGTCATGAATGAGTACGCTGGTTTAGTGTCTACTGAAGTCAAAAGATCTCTCCTTTAATCAGTTAATATAGTTTATTGAATTTACCTATTTTTTTATGTTGAAACATCCTTAAAATTTAGGAAATAGCCTATTAGTTACCATATATATATATATATATATGCTTACTGAATTCAATATAATAATATTCTAATTAGAATCTCTCTGTGTTCACAAAGGAGCTTTCTCTAAAATGTTCCCTATTTTTGTATTGTCTTTGTCTACTTTGAATATCAAGTTAATATTGGCCTAATTGTTTTATTGTTTTGTGGAGGAACTTTAACTCATTTTTTTTTTTTTATTCTCTGAAACAATAGATATAGATCACAACTTATTTGTCTTTTGAAGGCTTGGGAAAAACTTCTTATAAAACTGTCTAGATTTTTTTGGTTATAGTTTTTATGGGGGATAAAGCACTATTTTTGATAGCCTTCAGTGATAATGGTTATTACTCCTTTACCTTTTCAATTTCATACATAAAAAATGGTGATTTATATATTTACTAGAAAGTTATCACTGCTGTTTATGTTTTCCAATGTATTCCCATGACACTGTTCCTAGTATTGCCTTAGCATTAAAAAAAAATCTAATGTGTCTATAGTTACATTCCCTTTTATTGCTGATAATAATTTGGTCTCTCCTTCTGTAATAAGTATTGCTGGGAAAAAATTATTTATTTATTTTTGTCAAAAATCCCGATACTGGCTTTATTGATTGTCATCACAGAATATGTTCTCTTTGACATTTGTTGAGAATTTTTGTGATATTGTGAGATTAAACATTACATGTATACGTAAGAGGAATTTTTAAAAAACCATTCTCAGAGTTCCCTGGAAAAGTGGTTGGTTCCATGGCTGGGGCAGGGGAAATGAAAGATGATTCTGGGACTTTCTGTTGTCAGAAAGTAAGAAAGTTCTTAAAAGAAGAGTAAGGGCCTGTTGAAAGGGCAAAGGAACGTGAAGAGGTCCCAATGACTCGAGGTATAACAATTTGGGAAACAACATAAATAATAATAGTGACTAGATTTTAACCCTAGTAGAATAAAGAGATATCTGCAAGCCCACACTAATATAAACAAATAAATACACAGATGGGAAGAAGGAATGGCTCTCTCTTACAAAAAAAACAAAATCCAATAGTAAATGTGTGAGAGAGGGAAACGTCTTGCCGTTAGAATACTACAGTAAACATGATTGCAGGCAAGATTCACCAGTGTGGGCTCAAAACACCAGGTAAAACTGCGGGGAAACAGGATACTTGCTTAGTTTCAAAGTATCTCCCTTAAGACACTTCATTAAAAAGGACAAAATTATAACTTGAGAGCGAAGAAGCCTGTCAGACACCAGCTGAAGTGAAGTTAACGTCCGCAGTAATGAGACTTACGGGCATTATGTACTCCCTGATAAGATGTACTGAAAGGGGCGTGGCCTAACGGTGGTATTCTTGCCCCAAGTGCATGACCTCTATCTAATTATGAGAAAACATCAGACAAACCCAAACCGAGAGATCTTCCATGAAGTAACGAACTGGTACTCTCCCAAAGTGTGATGTTCAGGAAAGACAATCAGAGGCTGAGACACCATCATAGACTGAGGACTAGGGAGAAATTAGGACTAAATGTGGATTCCTGGATCGGACAGGAAACCTGGACATGAGTGGGAAAACTGGTGAAATCCAAATAGAATCTTTAATTGTGCTGTGCTGATGCTAAGTCCTCAGTTTTACTAGTTATACTATGTTTAGGCAAGATGTTAACATAAAAGAAAGTTTTGTAAAGGCTATCTGGAACTCTTGGTGCTATGTCTACAATATGTCTGTTTAAAACTTGAAGATAAAAACTTCACAAAAGAATACATATTTTATGTTTCTTGTATGCAGGATTTATGCATATGTACTAGAAAAGACTTATTTTTTAGCACAAATCTTTATTCAGTTCAGTTTCTGTTATAGTTGTATGAAAATCAGCCACTATTACGGTGGGATTACCAGTTCTGATAACAATTCTTTGTTTCTTTTTATGTATTTTGAGGTTGTGTGGTCAGGGGCATAGAAGCCCAGAGTTTTTCTGTTTCATGGAGGATTGTGTGTTCCTTTTATCCCCATTAATGACATTTGCCTTTAATGTTATTTTGTCTAATTTTAATATTACTAGAACATCTTATGCTTAATCATTATTTGCACAGTGTACTTTTCCCATTCTTTGATTTTCACCTTTTCTGTTTTTGATCTTTGTATATTTCTTGCAAGGAGATTACAGATAGACTAGAAAATACAGTCACAATTTTTATCTTTTCATGTAAAACTTTAACCCACTAATATTTATTATAATCACTGACATATCTTGGTCTTGTAAGAATATTTTATTTTGTGTTTAATATCCATGGTAGTGTTCAGGATCTCTTCTCCCTTTCTTCTGAATGAACAGACTTCTTAGCTAGGCACATGGTTGACTGCAATAAATTATCACACATCCTAGCCACTCTGGAGGTAAGCGTTGAGTATGTGGCTAAATTTTGGCCGGTGGGATATAATGTATATTAGCCTCCCAGAGTCTTCCTTAGAAGACAATGGGGGATGCCTTTTCCTCTTCTTTGTCCCTTCCATCATTATTGTGCCTGATATAAGGATGCTTCCTTAGACCATGAGGTTGAAGACCATCCCCCACCCAAGGATGGCAGACTGGTGAGTTGGAAAGTCTCTCAGGATAGCATTGAATTGAGTAACCATACCAGCTCTGGACTTCTTTAGACATTTACATGATTAACATAAGCACAAATCAATATGTGTAGTGTGTGTGTGTGTGTGTGTGTGTGTGTGTGTTTCCTATAGCTGAATCTAGTCTTAACATACACACCATTTCTCCCATAATTTTTCTCCTTCTGTGACTTTTATTTGGGTTGATAATTTTCTACACTCTCTTCTTTTTTCTCTGTATGCATGGAGAAGACTATAGATGTTATCCTTTCTTTAGCAAACATACTTCATTATATATTTTTAAATACAGTCAAAAGTTATTTCTATCTTCTCTGAAGCAAGGCGCAGTCCATATTACAGTCAGATAGGCAATGAATTTCTCTGTCCCCATTTTTATCATTATCCAGACTCAGTGGTGACCAACGGAACTCTCTGTTATGATACAAATGTTCTGTGTCTGAACAAACGTGGTAGCCATATATGGCTACTGAGCACTTGAAAGGTGTTTAGTATGACTGAAGAGATGAATTTTAAATTTTACCTAATTTAAATCTGTTTGACATTAAATTTTAATAGCCACAGTTAGCTAGGAGCCAAACTATAGGACTACGCATGTAGAGTTTTAATTTTTGTTGTATCTCTATCATTTAAACGAGGATGGACCAGGACATATCTAAGCTGTACTTCCTGTCTGGGAGTCCTGTCTCTCTCTTCACCTATGACACCTTCAGTGTCTTCCTTAAATCCCACTATCAGTCATTAATTACCCTCCCATCCTCACGGAGTCACAAACTATTCTTTCTCAAATCATCCAATCTAAGCCCTTTATTTGACAGATGGGAAGAAAAGTTAGAGGAAAATTAAAGTGAATTCATTTTATGTGACATTTCATATTCTGTCCTGGTTACCACTGACTTTTAAAAAGTTATTTTCAACATACTTGTCTAATATGACTACATTAAATATTGCTTGTAATAACTGTTGATTAAGGATGAGAAATATTCTTTCTTGTATTGAGAATTTTTTTTATAGTATGTTATTCTGCAAGACTAATAGGCATGCTAAAATGTACCATAATTAATGGTGGTCATATGTAAATCTTCCTTTGAGAATATTAAAATAGTAAAGTGAATGAACACCCTTCTCAACATAAGTTTAAATTGCTCTTATAAATACAAATGTTAGTAGATATCCTATAACTGCAGTTGCATTGTTTGAGTTTGATATGATAATCTGGCATAAAATACTGTAACATCCAACTTAGGAGGAAAAAAACCAGGCAAGATATATTCCAACTCTAAAGATTTAGTTTATCTTGTTCATTACTAGTCTCATTAAAAGAATGAATAATATGACATAGACCTTAGGAACATGAGCAACAGTGAAACGACTGAAGAGTTATCATCTTTTTGTGGGAGGGTACGTAAAGGTTTATGTCTAAGCATCCTGAGATGTGGACAAAGAAACTTCTTTTGGGCAGGGGAAAGTGCTGCCTGGTAATTTTACATTTTTAAAAAAGTAAGAAGTAAGGTTTTTAAAAATTTAAATCTCATTAGACTAGAACAGAAATCGAGAGCTCTAAGAGACGTTAGAAATGATCAAATCCAATCCCTTTGCAAGTAATGACACTGAATTTTAAGGAAGTTAACTAACTTCCCTTAGAAAACACAGCGAAGTAGCCAGCATCAGAAGTACAACTGAGGTCCGCCGTTGCCTGTCAAGTACGTTTTCCACGGACCAGGCTGTGTCGCTAGATGTCATGTTCGTTGAGAATGTCGTTAAGGAATCTGAGACGGTACATGTACTACGAGATTTATTCTACAGGAAAGCTCAAGTGACCTTTTGCTTCCTTTGTAGGACAGAATGGAGGGTGTCACTTCTCTGCATCTCCATTCCTATGGGCTGAATGAACTTCCTGCTGCCACTCATCAAAGATAAAAGGGATATCATTAACGAAATGCCTCTACCTCAACATTTCCCGCTACTTCCTTCCCCCCACCTTTCTGCGTTAATGTTAATAACCTTTTCTCTCCATTGTTTGGCAGTCATTATCAGCCAGCAGAGAATTTTTCCTCGTGAGAGGGCTTTATTTGCTCAGTGAGATTTCGTCAGCATCTACCACTGACCAGAAACCATGTAAAATAAAATGGAGTGATCCATGACCTTTTTGTGGTAAAAGTAATGCTGATATATTCTTTTTTTTAAAAAATGTTTATTTACTTATTTTTATTTTGAGAGACAGAGAGAGAGAGAGAGAGAGAGTGTGTGTGTGTGTTTGTGTGTGTAAGCAGGGTAGGCCAAAGAGAGAGGGAGAGAGAATCCCAAGCAGCCTCCATGCTGTCAGGGAAGAGCCTGATGCAGGGCTCAATCTCCCAAACTGTGACATCATGACGTGAGCCGAAACCAAGAGTTGGACGCTCAACCCACCGAGTCACCCAGATGCCACTGGCATGTTTTTTATGTGTGCAGCAAACAGGATGTCTAGGGACACAGAGTAATAAATCGAACTAATCACAAAGATCTTGGGGCACCTGGGTGGCTCAGCCAGTTGAGCGTCCGACTTTGGCTCAGGTCACGATCTCATGGATCATGGGTTCAAGCCCCACCGTTGGGGTCTGTGCTGACAGCTCAGAGCCTGGAGCCTGCTTTAGAGTCTGTGTCTCCCTCTCTCTCTGCCCCTCCCCTGCTATACTCTCTCTCTCTCTCTGTCTCTCAAAATATAAATAAATGTTAAAAAAAAAGACACAAAGATCTTAAGTGAGAAAAGTATTGATTGGCTGGGCAGATGAAAGCCATTGATAACCTCCATGATTAAAGACTGAGGTAGAAGGAGGCATGACTTCTGACGAAGTTACAGGGCTGGTGCTGGGCGCTCAGCTAAGAGTCAAACCTGAACGTAGGAGGCACCTGATGGCTTCTAAGAGTAAAGTGGCCCGAGGATTGGATGTCTCCCTGCGCATGAGGAACAGTTTAAATGGCAGGGACCAGTGAGTGACCTAAAAATGGATTTGGTCAGAGGAAGCCATTTGGAGTTAAGATCCCAGGGATGATAAGATGACTGATCAGTTTTCTCCAGGAGAACAGAACCAAGAAGGTATGCATCTGTAGACAGATGATAGATGATAGATGATAGATAGATAACACTATGGACTGAATTGTGTCCCTCCCACATTTATAGGACCAAGCCCTAACTTCCAAGATGACGATACTTAGGGATGGGATTTGGGGAGGTAACTGGGTTTGTTTGTTTGTTTGTTTGTTTATTAATGTTTATTTTTGAGAAACAGAGAGAGACAGAGTGTGAGCAGGGGAGGGGCAGAGAGAGAGAGGGAGACACAGATGCTGAAGCAGGCTCCAGGCTCTGAGCTGTTCAGCACAGGGCCCAATGCGTGGCCGAACCCACGGACTGTGAGATCATGACCTAGGCCAAAGTTGGATGCCTAACCAACTGAGCCACCTAGGCACCCCGGTAACTGAGTTTAACTGAGGTCATGAGGGTAGGGTCTTCAAGATGGGATTAGTGCCTTGAAACAGAGGAGACAATAGACGGTTTGCTTCCTCTTCTCCTCTCATATGAGGGCAAGTGGGAGTCAGTGACCCTGGACTTTTCAGCCTCCAGAACCGTGAGAAATAAATTGCTGTTGGTTAAGCCATCCAGTCGAAGACATTTGGTTATGATAGTGAGAGCACACTGAGTGAGTGAGACATTGAGAGAGAAAGTGATTGATTAGTTGACTGATTTAGGAACTGTACGATACTGTGAGGTCTTGCAAATCTGAATTATGCACAGCAGGCCAAACAGGCTGAAAACTACCACAAGGGTTGATGTCCCTTGTCTTGAGTTTGAAGTCCAAAGGGTAAGGGGGCAGGCTAGAAGCTCAAGCAGAACTGGATGCTGCAGTCTTGAGGCAGAAACCAGGGATGGAGTGTAGAAATGAAAACAACAATATGCCTTCGCTCAGGTCATGATCTTGAGGTTATGCCTTGGGCTCTGGGCAGACAGCTGACAGTGCGGAATCTGCTCGGGATTCTCTCTCTCCCTTGCTGCCCGCCTTGCCCCCCGCTTGTGCTTTTGCTCTCTCAAAATAAATAAACTAATAATAATAATAATGATAATAATAAAAACTACCTTTGGAATTGATGGCAAATGCCTGGAGACACCCTATTCATCCAGATTCATCCAGAGAAGTCACCCACTTGGTGGTGACAGTAGGTGGGTGATTTAAGTATTATGCCTTCCTCATTCTTACAATATATTCACAGTCTTCTTGAATTTCCTCTCTTTGATGGCCCAGGATGTAACATGAACAGCGCATACCTGATGGTATTTTCAATGTGTTTTCAGCTTAGTAACTCTGCTGTATTTTTTCCTTTGCAATCACAATATTTAATACTGTCATATAACTTTTTCTTTGTGGCCTTTTCTTGAAAATACATTTACTGTTGCCAATACCACTATCATTTCACATTTACTGTGTGGTTAGGAAATATCATGGTATTACATGCTATTAGCATCATGTTCCCATTATCTACCTCTGATTTTTAAAAAAAATTTTAATGTTTTTTTAAAATTTATTTTTGAAGGCGAAACAGACAGAGCATGAGCAGAGGAGGGTCAGAGAGAGAGGGAGACACAGAATCTGAAGCAGGCTCCAAGCTCTGAGATGTCAGCACAGAGCCCAACATGGGGCTCGATCTCATGAACTGTGAGATCATGACCTGAGCCGAAGTCGGGCACTCAACCAACTGAGCCACCCAGGTGCCCCATCTTTGATTTTAAAGGGAATTAGCTTTATTATCTGTATTATAAAATCTAAAAAAACAAAAGCAATGCTCAGAAGATTATGCAGAGGGAGCCCCTGCTTCGTATTTGCAAATCCATAGATACGGCATATGCATTTATCTGTAGCGCGAACATAATTAAGCTGGGCGGAAGCCATTCATTGTACCACAGTAATACTCATTCGACATTTAAACACAGAGAGACCCTTGGCCCCGATTCCAAGATAACAATAGCCTTCCTTGAGAAAAAATATAAAAGTTAATCCAAAAGAAATATTGACGTAAAAAATTAAATCTGCAAATCTTATCCATAAAAAAATATAAAATTAAATTGTGTTCAGAGCAACAAAGAAACACAGTATTACTATTAAAATGCTGCCACTTACAAAAAATTTTAACGTTTATTTTATTTTTGAGAGAGACAGAGACAGAATGTAAGTAGGGAGGGGGAGAGAGAGAGGGAGACAGAGAGTTGGAAACATGCCCCAGGCTCTGAGCTGTCAACATGGAGCCCAATGCAGGGCTCGAACTAGGGAACGGTGAGATCGTGACCTAGGCTAAAGTCCAACACTTAACCAACTGAGCCACTCAGGTGTTCCAAAATGCTGCCACTATTATACTGTATATATGTTTTAATAAAATGTAGCAATTCAACCAATCAACAGTACCTTCCCATCAGCTCTACCGATGAAAGAATCCAGTCAAGCTTTGTACATTTTCACTTTACAGATTATTTTATAAATACTGGTTTAAACATTCATGAAACCAGAGGATTTTTGTTTTTCAAACATACCTACTGGATAGTGCACTAACATTTGTACTCAAAGGAAAATAGGGTCAGTATACTTTATGCAACTCCAGTCTGTAAAGGGAAAAAACAACCGCTCACGGACTGTTTGATTGCAAACGGACTTTACAGGGTATCAGCTAGGAATTCCGTACACGTCTCGCTCTCTGCCTGTTGAACCTCCACCTTCTGGGGCTCCAGTCCATGAAGTCAAAGAAATGCAGGTACCACCCAGCAGAAGCACCTCTGGAACCTTTTTCAATGCCCCCCTGCCCCCAATTCTTTGGATTACATTAAGTATATTGCTCGCATCTATGCAGAGCACTTTAAAGAAATTACACTCCTCTCCCACTTGATACGCTTTTAGAGCGCTATAATGAATTAGTCCTCTGGTACTTCAAATGTATCTAGAAAGTTTTATATGCTGTATTTATGGCAGATCTTCCTGGGCATTGAAAAAGTATATCCAAGTAACTTTAAAACCTTCCTTCGAAATTCTGTTGTATCCATCAAGTAAATGACTAAATTAGCAGATAAATACATTACTCACACCGCTGCCTCTGTGCCTATATCACTAGAAGCAAATGGGCAGAAATGACTAATTCATGCCCTGAGATGTCTGATCGGCCAATAATAGAGATAACGGATAATGTGACTCTAAATTCAAATTCACCTCAATTGCTTTCCGGTGGCACGGTTTTCCTTTTATATTTATAAAGCCTATTTGTGATAGATAAAGCAATTGGAGATGGGGATGTATCTCCAGGAAACATTAGAAAGCTGCCTTCGTTTATCTTTTCATGGACGACTTAGCATTTTGAAAGCATTTGCCCGCTTTTCCTCTGTGTCCCTTGTCAACATTTGGAGACAGCCAGGGTGCACTGCCATTTCTCTTACTTAATAAGTGTACTTCTGAGTATTTCAGCATTTTCTCATCAAGCAAGTGTAAATGTTAACAGCAGCTCGGCTGCCGAGCGGCAATGAGTTGCAGGATTTATCTGGATAGAAATATCAGAGTGTGCGTAATGGCTGTTGATATTTCCCCTAATGTTTTCCTTAAGAAAATATTGAAAGTTAGAGGCACAAGTTGTAACATTTGATTTCCTTATGTGTCAAAGTTATTCTTTGGGCGATAATTACCACATTTACTTGCACTTCACGTGTACAGCATGTCTTTCTTCTTTAGTGACACAAAGTGCCAACTGCTCGCTCCGAGCTTAAAAATTAACTTCTAGTTTTGTATTCTTGAGATGGGGGTTCTTTAAAAGGTTTTGTAATATTTATTCAAATTATAAGTAGATTGAGATATACTGACTCTGAATTCACCAAATCAATTTCTGTCTTCTAACTCGTGCCACGGTATAATTATCCCTCATTTCATTTTCATTGTGTTCTTATTTTTGTGCACATGGCCATCAAAGACCACTTACGGATCCATCTTGTATAATAGTAACGTTGCGTGAAGAGCTATCCACCGAGTGACTTCGAAAGAGAGCCATAATTTAGGTTAGGAAGAAGGAAATTGTGCAGTGCCCTAATGTCGCGGGAGGTAACTTAGCGGTAATCATTGAGTATAGCTGACAGGCATTAATTCGATATTGTTCATGTAGCAATCAGAACTATTAAAAATGTAAGTGACAAAACACCACTCAAATCGCCTTAAGCATACATTGGAAAAGGGATGTTTCACAGGCTGAGAAAGTCGGGAGGACGAGAGACATCAGGTGTGGCTGGACCATCTCAGGCAAGGTCTGTACACTGCCTATTGCCATTTCTAAGTCCTGCCTCGTCCCTCTGGCTTGATTATCAGGCTGTAATCATCGCCCCCCCGAAAGCATTAGACTCCCATCACTCTTGCTGCTAGCGCTTGCCTCTGAAACTAGCACATCTCTTTCCTCCCCATTAGGAAAACCCTTAGCTTGATCGTCATTGGCCTGGGTTAGGAGATAAACTCAATCTTGAATTGATCTCTAGGGACGGGGCTGTGTGGTTAAGTCAAACCTAGGTCAGATGCCCTTACCTGATGCTATGGGTTGGGTAAGACTTACCTAAACCACGTGCACCCAGTGGAGACAAAAGCCTAAATTAGCACCCGATATTATGTGCTGTCTGATATCTGAAACCAGATGGGCCTCGAAGAGCTAAACCACAAGATCCCGCCTGGTGCTGCCCTGCGGGTAAGGCCTCAGTCAAACAATGCTTCTTGTCAGGGGGACCAAGTACAGTTCCTGCTAATCTTCCAGTGGTGGCCTGCCAGCCTGTTTTTATTTAATTTATTCAAACGAGCTAATCACATCCTCCTGCAAGAAATGAAAGGGCACTCCACCCTCTTTTTTTTTTTTAAATGTTTATTCGCTTTTGGGGGGGGGGCAGGCAGGGACAGAGAGGGAGACAAAGAATCCCAAGCAGGCTCCCTGCTGTCAGCACAGAGCCCGACGCGGGGCCCTAACCCGTGAACCACGGGATCATGACCTGAGCTAAGTCGGTCGCCCAACCGACTGAGCCACCCAGGCGTTCTACCCTCTTGATATGACAAAGCCTGCCTCCTACTGTCCCTGGTTCTTCACTCTCTTCTCCGTGCAACCTCCACGTGGCCTTGTGTGGCCTGCCATGTCCTCTTCCAGATGACTGCAGATATGCGATCAAAAAATGCCAAGCTCCTCTGTCCGGTGTCACGTCTCATGTCTCCAGCCATCCCCATAACCCGAGGGTGGGAATCCTTCCTCACCGATGGGGGTGAATGAGAGGTGGTTAAAGCAGAGGTGCACTTCTGAACATTAGGGGTTAAATCCGCATAAAGACGGATGAAAGCAGGGTGAGTCCGTACATCACTCAAGTTAATAAGTTCATTTCAGTTTAAACCCACAATTTAATTCAAGGAATATTCTCTGCATCTTTAGAATTCTTGGTAGGAAGAGAGAACAAAATGAATAAATTTTCCTAGAGAATTTGGGTATACTTGGGAGTAATATCATTTCAGCTTAGAACCCCTTACCTGGGGCAGGAGGTCAGGATTATAGGGTAAGGAGAACAAGGACTGATTTTTCTAGCTGAGGAAGCACTGTGTGGTTTTGTTTTTTTGGAAATCCACTATACTCATTAGCATTTTTAAGGCTCTGATAAGTCCTGTAGTAAAAATAATCATATTTTATATCAAGACTTTCTCAGGCATATTTGACAGAGAAGGCATTTTTCGTATCATCTATTAATATTTAATGGAGTAGTTTAATAGGATTTAAGACTTTTAGGGAATGCTGAAATATTCTTCAACTATCACAAGTTATATTGTGTAGAGTTTGTTTAGAATACCATGGGTGTACCTTAAATCTTAATAATACTACAGGATGTAGCCATTACAAGTGGATATGGTAAAACATCTGAGATCCATTTCTGTGGTCCTGTCCTTCAGAGAAGGAAGATTACATGTAGACATCTTGAATTAAGTCAACTATCTGAGTTAGACTTTTTCATTCATTTCTCTAGATTAAATCCTTTAAAGGGCATTTCTTCCTTACCATAATTTTGGAATGCAAATCCAATTCTTATAAAACCAGAAAAATTATCAAGAGCATTGTGTCTGCTTTTATCATAAATCCTAGGGGAGAAATAAGATTAAGTTGAAGCTTCCTGACCTAAAATACCAACATATTTTAAAAGACAAATATTTCCACTACTGATCTTTTTTTTTCTTTTGAGAAAACTATGAAAAAACACCCACTTCTAATATTTGTGTTCTGCGGTCTTTACCACATATCCTTCTGGAAGAGTATATTAAAAAATAACATATGAAGCAAGCTGTGATAAATGGTTCATATGAATTTTCTTCACATTTCTTATTACACAACAAAGAATCAGTCGTGCCAGGAACAACAACAACAACCCACAACCCATGAGTAAGTAGTTCAGATTTGTCGTGATTTTAAGTATATTTCAATTTTTTTTTTTTTTTTAGAGCGGGCCAACTGATGACTATGTCAATACTCATATTATCTTTGTTTTCTTTAATATGCACTATGTAATTAGCAGAATTTGGGGGGAATCTTTTCCAGGAAAAATATGACTGGTTGGCTTGACAGGGATGGTTTTACTTCTGACAATAAAGGCAATCATGATGGAGAAATACTGAACCAATGTAATTATTGTTATTTTGAAACAGTTACATTAAAATGAGTAAAGGGGGGAAGGAGTCTATTTTTAAGTCTTGTAAAAGACATAATCACAAACATTTCGATGATTTAAAAGTAAAATATCTTAGATGGAACGGAGATTAATTGTGTTCATTAGCATAGAATTTTAACAGAGGGGCAACATATGGGGACCTGAGGGATGTTTCATCTTTGAGACTGAAGTCTTCCAAATGGCTAAAATTTCATAACGTTCTGCTGGGTCCAGAAAATTTATTTTTCACACCTATTCCATTATTTATTTTATTTTATTTTATTTTATTTTATTTTATTTTATTTTATTTTATTATATATTATATATTATATAATATATTATATATATTATATTTATTATATTTTATATTATTTTCTTTTGTTTTGTTTTATTTTATTTTATCTTGTATTTAAAAAAAATGTTTATTTATTTTTGAGAGAGCACATGGCGGAGGGGCAGAGAGAGAGGGAGACAGGGAATCTGAAGCAGGCTCAGTTTGTGAGGCCGGGCCCCATGTCAGTGCAGAGCCCAAGGAGGAGCCTGAACTCACAACGTGTGAGACCATGACCTGAGCCGAAATCAAGAGTCAGATGCTTAGTCGACTGGGCCACCCAGACACCCCTGATATTTTTAAAATCAAACATGTTTGAATCTTCTCCGCTTCTACACTGACAATATAGCAGAGAGTAAGCTATGGTTACAGACCAAGGGGCATAATTAAAAATTCCCATGATTTTACTTCTCTCCTAGACAGTTATTTTTGAGTTTATATACATGATACAAAATCAAATCCCCTTGAAATATAGGTGGATGACCAACTCTGTATTGATAATTTCGCACCACTGGCAAGAGTGCAGTGTGTGTGTGTGTGTGTGTGTGCGTGTGTGTGTGTGTGTGTGTGTGTGTGAAGTCCCTAATCCTTGACAAGGAAAGCACAGGTGTTCAGGTATAGGTCGCCACACTTCTTAGTACTCCACAGTTGTAAACACGTGACGATCTGTCTTGTCACCGTCCAGCTCTTCCTTGAGACTCTTAAGCGCTGTAGAAGCAATCATACTGGAGTGCTAGCAAATTCTCTCATCGTGTACCCAAATACATACATATGCATCTTTCTTATTGCTGCTGTAACAAATTGCCACAGATGCGCCCATTTCCAGTTTTATAGGTTGGAAGTCTCACTGGGCTGAGATTAACGTGTTAGCCAGGCTGTGTTCTTTCCGGAGGCTCTCAGGGAGAATTCACTTTACTTCCTTGCTTCTCGCGCTTAGAGAAGCCGCTCGCCTCTCTTTGTTCCAGGCTCCTTCTTCAACTTCGAACCGCACAGCTGTGCCTTCCACTCTCTCTCTCCGACTCTGACACTCTCGCCTTCCTCTCGTAAGAATGCTCACGATCACATTGGGCCTGCCCAGATAATCCAGGGTAACCCCCCCATCTCAAGATCCTCACCTTAATCACATCTGCAAAGTCCCTTTTGTTGAATCTAATAACATACTCACGGGAGATTACGGCACAGACATCTTTGGGGGACATTATCCTATCTCACTCACACACACACACACACACACACACACGTGTGTATATATATTTATATATAATGGTATGATTCTCAGTGTACAAATTTAGGATTAAAGGAAATAGAATGTTACCGATTTTTTTATAACTCAGGTTGTCTTTTGATCACTGATTTTCTCAGGATCTCCAAAACAATTGCAGTCACGTCAGGGCTGTGGCCATAGCATGTCAAAGCCCAGGGTGGGAACACGTGAGGGGCACCCAAGAGGGTCCCAGCTCTTCAGTTCGCCCGGGTTGGCCGCTGAGATGCCCCTCATTCCTATTGGAGAAGGCACATGGCTGAGAAGCAAGAGGTTATCTAATTCCTATGTCACACGTAATCATCCATCCACTCACTCAATAAATATTCATTGAGTGCATTTGTATGTGGGTCCCTGCACCCTTGGAATAGAAGACAGGAATCAGGCATCACCCTTTATGCCAAAGAAACTACTGTCGAACAGTGTAGTGTACTCCAGTAATGACAGTGACAGAAATGCATACTAGGTATTACTAGAGTACTGAGAGCAGGGATGTAATCTGGTTTGGGAGTGGTGTAAAATGTGATTAACAGAGGCTCCCAGAGTTGCTGACAGGTAAACTGAGGACTTCAAAAATGAGAAAGAGTTAGCTAGGAGTATATAGGTACTGTGAGAGCCAAACCTTAGCATTCCTGGAGGACTAGAGATATATTTTCAATTCAACTCAACAAATAACTCCTGAACTGTGACGCATGCTAGGAGAAAGGATGACCTACGAGAATGTTTAATACTGACACTTCCCCTTGTTAAGGGGATTAAGGAGAGCTTCTCTGAGGAAGTTACAGGCATTAAACAAGTAATTACAAGCGTGGTGAGTGTTATGGAGCACTGCTATGGTAATGCAGGGGAAAATAACCTCACCTAGTCAAGAGGGTCAGGGACTGCCACACTAAGAAACTGACGTGTAAATTGAGACCCGAGGGATAAAGAGCATTTAACAAAGGAGGAAGGGGCCAGGGAAGCAATGGAATATTCTATGCCGCAGGAGTGTAGGCAGGGAGAAGGGGGGAGACTGAGTGCAACACCTTAGGAACCAGGTTAAGAGTTTCACCTTTATCCTAGGTATGTTGAGGAACTTCTGCTAAATTTTAAATTCGGGAATGACGTGATCAGATTCGTATCTTTAAAAGATCCTTCTGGCCATAGAAGGGGGAGATTAGATGAGAGGTGGGGAATGGGAGAAGAGTGAAGAAGCTGTTTCAGCGTCCAGACAAGATTCTGGCTTGGGGTGGATGGTGTCAGTGGGTGTGGAGTGAAGGCATTTTGTTCAAGAAATATTTAGGAGGTAAACTATTGACGAAGTTCTTTTGCTGAAGGCACCATGCTATATTCCGGAGCGACTGTGATGAATGACGTAATGCCTGGTGTGCAGGTGCTAAATAGTTTTCATTTGGTTCATATGTGGGACACAGAGGGGCAAGTGTCAAAGACAGGGGTCAAATCAAGGAAGTTTTACACACCATGTGTCATAAAGCAAGGGTCTCAAGTAAGGATATTCTGATGTGCTGGCATTTGCATTTTGTCATTTAGTGCCTATTTGGGAGAGGTATTTGAAGGCGACAAGATTCTAGGTAAGAAATGGAAGTAGCAAGACCCTTGCAGTAGTTCAGTTACGCGATGATGGGGCCTGAACCAGTAGAACATTCAGGAATCCGGCCAAAAAAATTCATAAGTAAGAAATAGTTGGAAGGCAAAATTAGAACTGATGATTGAAGAGGTAGAGAGAGAAAATGACAAGAGTCAAATTTGACTCCCCCGTTTCTAATATCAGGGACTGAGAATGACAAAGGTGCACCCAGGCACAAACCAAGCGCCCAGAGACTACGTACCGATGAGTGATCAGTAGTTACCTCCTGGACTGTCCCACCAACTCAGATCCCAGGACAATCCTGCTCTGCCTTATACCTGGTTTCTCCACATGATGAGCCCAAGTTTTTATTTTTACTTAAATCCCTGATGATAATGGATTCAGCATCCATTTTTGTTTTCTGATACTTTAATATAAAGCAGGGAAAACTCGGGAAGACAACGTCTTGCGAGAAAATTTGGTTTTGGCCTATGCGTTTGTTTTTGATGGTCGGTGTACTGTCATGTGTCCGAGCGAGGAAAAACAGCTCCTAAATAGCCGTTTGTTTTTATAGGAAGAGCTCTCAGACAAACTGCTACCGATCACATTACAATGAAAACCGCACAAACACCCTTCCCACGGCACCATTATTCTCGTATGGTCACCTCCCAGGCAAAGTGACATTCTGGGTAAAAAAAAAAAGAAATGCATGAAACACACGCTCTAGAGACCAACGGGCAAATAATTACAAAAGAGGTTCCAAAGCCCCAGCTCCCGGCCGTGTCATACAGCTTTGTCCTCTGGGGTTTCCAACGCTTGACTGGTTACTGCTGAATGCATTCTGTCACACACCTTGTGACACATCAAACCTTGAGGTCACAATTTTTGCCTTTATTTTATAAAAGACATAACTTTAATTTCATAATCATGCAATAGGTATTGTCAGTATCCACTCCGAGAAAAAAACCGGAGATGGAAGAGTTCAGGGATGAAAGAGAGATGCACCTGTCTGGGGTGTGTTATCTTCTTGTTTCTGCCCTGTCCCGTCCAAATCATAGACATGTATTTTAGCTCTCGTTCCCTCCCGTCAGAACTGTTGCAAAGCTCGACTTGCTGTCCTTTGTACGTGTTGTGTTGGCTTCAATTTCAAATGTGACTAATTTGTAGGAGGAATTCTTCCTTTTTAAAGGAAGAATTAAAAAACACATACATGTTTGTCATAAATGGATAGGAGAGAATTATGACCCAGACATAGTTTACATAGACTTCTGCTGTTGTTATTGTTGCTGTCGTTGTTTTATTTTAGGGAAAGAAACAGCTATTTAGGGGAGAGGGGCAGAGGAAGAGAGAGAGAGAGAGAGAGAGAGAGAGAGAGAGAGAGAGAGAGAGAGATAAAGAATCTTAAGCAGGTTTCATGCTCAGGGCAGAGCCCATGGATGCTTAACCGACTAAACCACCCAGGCGAAAGTCTGGCTTATTATCTGGTAATGACTTTACAATAAAATACAATAAAATAAAATCAGAGCCACAGGTCAAAGTCTCTCCCTTTCAGACAAAAACTTTCAGGCCATCTGTTGCCACCGAGTTTGTCATGCGTGAGGAGAGAATCAGGTCCTCAGACTTGATAAACACTTCTGTCCAATCACATTTGTGTTTCCCTAGCCACTGAGGACAGGGGATTGCAGAAAAAAAGCTGGACCAGGGTAGAAAGGAAGGCCAAAGACTTTCATATGTAGAGTAGTCTGACAAAATGTGATGAGACAAACAGAATTTTAGAAGGCATATCTAATGAATAACACCTTGTGATTCAATCACAAACAAAATACTTTATCTCCTTTCTTTCTTGTTAGTCTCAGGACAGGGCTTAATTAATCATGTGCTTAGTGCTCCAGAAAGGCCCTTAGGAAAAGGTTTTTATTCGTACAGAACGGTACAAAACGGGACTGCGAGAGACAAATAAAACGGTTATAATGACCTAGAGCTTCCAAGCTCCAGCTTGACGTTCAAACTTACTTTTCTTTCGGCAATTACTGACGTGGGTGAACTGCTGAGCACCAGGCTCGAGTTAGCTGTAGAATTCCCTTTTGAACCACGTGGGATAAAAGGGAAACAAAACTTACACAACATTGTGAGAGAACCCAACCCCGTAAACTCTGAAACGCCAGTGTCCGTTTTCTGTAAATGTGAAATTTACATTTAGAATTTCTTCTTCCGAAACCGAACTCTGTATTAGAATCGATCTACTCGCAAAGGCTCATTTTACAGATAACAGACCCGAGGCCGAAGATGTTGGATGACTTGGCCAGAGGCACTGAGCGAATTAGCACTGAGTTAGAGATTCTGGGGTTGGGTGGGGAAGGACGGTGGATCATCCTTACAACTGATCAAATAAAAGCTGAGCAAAATATATGCTTGTCAGATTGACTCTCAGTTCTTCATAGAACATACATTTTATAAATTATAAGCAAAGGAAACAGCCAAGAGTGTAGCATATTTCCATAGACTGTTAAAAGTCTGGGTGGCTCCTGGGCGCCTGGGTGGCTCAGTCCATTAGGTGACCGACTCTTGACTTCGGCTCAGGTCATGATGTGAAAATGCACAAGCCCCTCGCTGGGCTCTGCACACACAGTGTGGAGCCCGCCTGGGAGTCTCTCTCTCTGCCCCTCCCCCGCTTGCGTGCATACATGCGTGCTCTCTCTCTCTCAAAATAAAGAAATAAACTTAAAAAAAAAACTCTATGGAAAAACACTATCCCCGTTAAATTAAAAATTAAAATTTCCTATTTAAAAGTCACTTTCAATTAGATCACCAAACTCAAGTGAACTTGCAATGCTTTTAAAAGGTTCACACAAGTTCAGTACGTTAACCAGAAACCATGTGACTGTTATTTCAAGCTTTGGCAGAAACTGCTAGAAAAAAAGTCCCTCAATAGTCAGAAATGACCCCGTTCACTCACTTCATCAGAGATTAAAATGGTGGGAATATTGGGGAATTAACATCTGGCTTAGTAAGCTTATAACTTCTCCAGGCTGGCCATCCCCACTAGGTACTGAAGCTAGCTCTTCTAAGATTTTCTAGTTCAGTGGGTTAGGAATGTTCAGATCACTTTTGGCTAAGTACTCATGTTAATTTCTTTCTTCCCTCATATTTTATGGACTGGAAATCCCCTCTTTTCATTTTATGAATTTGAAACAAATGTCAGGATTTTAATATATATATTTACTTTTATCTATTTATAATAATATAGAATATATTCTATATAACATAAATAATATACATATAAAAATATAATATGTATATTTATTTTAGCTATTTATTTTTGAGAGAGACAGAGAGAGACAGAGAGAGAATGAACGGGGGAAGAGAGACAGAATCCCAAGCAGGCCCCCTGCCCAGCACAGAGTCCAAAGCAGGGCTCGACCACACGACCATGAGATCATGACCTGGGTCAAAATCAAGAGTCAGAGGCTTAACAGATTGAGCTACTCAGATGCCCCCAGAATTTTAGATTTAAAAAGATATTATCCAGCGTGGTTAGCTGTATGCAGCAGAGACTACCTAAAAGAAAGCTAATGTTGCCATGAGTAGAACAGGATATAGTTATTTCACGTTAAACTTTGCTCTCTTTTTTTTCTATCTATGGTTACATGCTGTCTTCTGCAGTGAGGAGAACCGGGTATTTCTAAGCCTCGAATGCCTCATTAATGAGTGATGTGTTTGTGTTGAAACACAAGACTGAAGTCATAGGCTGCATCTATGGAAACCTGCACGTACATACATAGGACAAAGCCCCAAATCACACAGTTATGAAACGCAAAACCAAGTCTGCAGAGGGGGCCCTGGGAGCATCTGGGACGTACTCCTCTGCTGTATTAGTGTAGTTCAGCATGGCACCCTCGACCACTGCATTGAATTTATGACTCCCAGGAAGGGCCCCATTGCTCAGATGGGTTGAGTTACAGTCACAGGGTACCTGACATCAGAGAGACCTCTCACCAATTTAGCCGAGTGGGTTAGCGTATGGTGACCATGAACTCAAGGCTGTGATCATTCCCTGCTTCTTAAAGCCAAAAACTGACGTGGAGGCCTTCCCCCGTCCTGGATGCCAGCTGCTCCTCGGTAGTCATCACGGCACAAGGTGACACACAAGCCAGGCATCTCTGCCACAGAACAGACTAGAGCTCAAAGATTCAAGGTCTATCATGTAGCCTCATGGTCAAGGGCACTGGCTTGGAGCCTCATCAGCTTTCGATAAAACCACAGCCCAGCTTCTTGTTGGCTGTGTAACCTTGTGGAAGTGATGCGGCTGTTTGAGGAGGTCAGATCGGGTATTTAACTCATCAGCTTGCTGGGAGATTTAATGTGCTTGGCAAATAAGATTCAATAAACATCAGCTATCTTTATTAATTATTTCACTTTTGTATACACATGGATGGTTTCATGTCTACTGCTCTAGTAAAATGGTCAACATTTATTCTTCTGTTGAGATTATTCCAGAAGCACTTCAGCTGTCGGCTTCCATATACAATTTGCATTATTCAAGGCATTGCTAAATCACTTTTGAAAAGCTCTTCATTTATTTTCTCCACAGTACTTAATAAAATTGATTTTCATCATGATAAATTCTCTTTCTATAGATTGGCTGTTAATGCCAAACCGGTGACAAGCATCCTCTTAAAAATATTCTTTTTATTTTGAAATAATTTTAAACGTACAGAAAAATTGAAAATGGTGCAGAGTTCTCACATAACCCTCACTCAGCTTCTGATGTTCACAACTTACATAATCATAGCACGATTAGTAGAATGTTACAAGTCCCCCCCCACCCCCACCCCCAAGCGTTCTTTTTCTGCCCTAGCCTTTACTCTGGGATCCTTCATTGCATTCACTTGTCTTATCTCCTGTTCTCCCCCCATTGGTGACAGTTCTTTGTTCTTTCCTTGTCCTTCATGCCTTTGGCACTTTTGATAAGAACACATCAGTTATTTATTTTTTTTATTTTAAGTTCCATATAGTTAACATACAGTGTAAGATTAGTTTCAGGTGTACAATACAGTGATTCAACACTTCCCTACATCACCCGGTGCTCATCACAAGTGCATCCTTAATCCCCATCACCTGTTTCCCCCTCCCCACCTCCCCCCTGGTAACCGTTAGTTTGTTTTTTAGAGTTAAGAGTCTGTTTCTTGATGAATCATGTCAGTTATTTTGTGGAATGATGCACAGTTTGGGTTTGTCTCATGTTTTCTCATGACAAGACTTTTGTTATGTATTTTCACCAAGAACAACACAGAAGTCATTTGTGATCCTTCTCAAGGGGTGTATGGTCTTGATGTGTCTTTTTACTGGTGAAACGGACGAAGACTGCTCAAATAGGATAGTGTCTGCTGGGTTTCTCCATTCCAAAACTGCTATTTTCCCTTCATACTTGATAGATATTTGGGGGAAGATTCTTTGAGACTATGGTAATACCCTACATTTCCTAACATTTTTACCCACTAAGTTTTAGCATACATGAGTGGATTTTGTCTCCAAAAATTATAACTATGGTGTTGCCTAGTGGTGATTTTTTCCCTCTCTCTCTCTCTCTCTTTTTTTCTAAGTAAGCTCCACCGCCAATGTGGGGCTTGAACTCATGGCCCTGAGATCAAGAGTCTCATGCTCCCCTGCCCCTGACTAATGATTAGCTCCCAAACAGTTCCCTCATTCTTCTACATTTATTAGTTAATTTTTTTTCTATGAGGAAGAGTTGTCCCTTCTCCCCACTAATTTATTTACTCAACTATGTATTTACATAGGTATGGACTCATGGTTATATATTTTGTTCTACAAGTAACAATCCAATACTCAAATTGTTACTATTTGTGACCCAAATTGTTCCTTCCTTTGGGAGCTCCTGTCAGCAGGCTCTCCTTCCTTTTGACAGGGCTCTATACTTTTTGAACACTTCCTTATTTCCGCCCCAGAAGATGGTCAAGACTCACCTCAAGCTCTTTCCTGTCTAGCCATGGAATCTGTCATTTCTCCAAATAGCTCTAGTCCTTTTCATTGGAGAATCATACTTAGAAGACAAAATCTGGATGCTGGATGTTAAGTAACTTAAAAAAAAAAAAAGTGCTGATTCAGGAAAAGCAAACCAAAACAAACCAAAATTATCGAACAGATTTCTCTCCTCAAAATAAAAACAGTTTTATCAGTCCCAGAGGGCAGTGCATATTCTTACAGTATATGTTACCTATGTGATTGACGGCAATCATGTTAGGCAGAAAATTCTCACTGGGTTGTAATTAAAAGTTACAGGTTAAGGGGCACCTGGGGAGCTCAGTTGGACTTTGGCTCAGGTCATGATCTCATGGTCTGTGAGTTTGATTCCCGCGTTGGGCTCTGTGCTGACAGCTTGGAGCCTGGAGCCTGCTTTGGATTCTGGGTCTCCCTCCGCCACTCCCCCACTCAGACTCTCACTCCTCCTCTCTTTCTCAAATAAACATTAAAAAATGTGTTTTATTAAATCAAAGGTTAATATTTGTGTATTATGGTGAAGCAATAGCAATTTAATCTTTTGTTCTAAAATTAGTGTGTTTTGTGCAGAAGATAGATGGGCTGCGGTTTCCTCATCAGTATTCAGACTCTTGCTGTTGGGGGTAAGACTAGAATCGACTGATGAAATCTCTTCAATAGTTCAATTCCATGGTCACCAGGTCATCGATATGTAACCTGAGCAGTAGGTGGTCCCTTCCTCAGCCTCTTGGGATGTGAATCTAGCTCTACTGATGGAAGAACACTCAGGAAGACAGACTCCTTGGTTTCTCCAGCTGGATCCACCTCTGCCTTATGCTTCCCATGAAGGAAGAGAGAAAAGCCGTTCCCCTTCCCTGTCTGCCCTGGAGATCACCTCATCTGCGTCAGCAGCACAAAGATTACACATTTACTTCAAGAAAGGGTTTAGTTCATCTCTCCCATAAAGCATTTTAAGTGTGTGGGGGTGGGGAAAGTGGGCACGGAGGGGAGAAAACCCGGTGATGTGCCCCTTTGTCTAGTTGTCTTGCTCCCAGAGCCTCTGGAAGCCTCTTCCACCTGCGTTGGTAGGTAGAGGTGTGAGATGCTCCCTGGACTCTTGCTTTCCCACTTTCCTTCTCCAGATAACTTGACCCAACTGTCTTCCCAAGATCCTTGCTTTTCTAGTGCTTCTGTGAGTCACTATTTCACTGTATGCTCAGATCCTTCTGGAGTTTCCAAATTTTCATAGCTTCGGCATGGAGCTCTGCAGGCTTCCACACCCTCCCCCTCCCCCCACCCCCAAGATGTATTTTTGCTTTGCCAAGAGGGAGAAACAATCTATCTCAGGGTCAGTTAATTCCCTTTTCAAGGAGGGTATCTGGTCACACAGGTTGAGAAGTGGAATAATATTAGGAAAAACAGCTGGGGTCCCTAACCTAGGCAGTTGCTGGTTCTTTCTCCTCTCTGCTCTAAATTATACCACAAAGCATTCCACAATAACCTGATAATGTGACAATTACAGGTATTGGCACGAAGGCAATTTTCTGCTAATCTGAGAAGAGGGGACTTCTAAAAATTGGTGGGTAGTTACCAAGTCTCTACCACAGCTCTCTCGAAAAAACTCTCAGAGAGGATCTACACTCACACCATAGGACATGTTCATTTGGAATTGGTATTTCAAATTTTTTGATTCCTCACCTTTATCAGTGCCATTTTTGAGCAAGCACTCCCAATAGTTATTTATAAGAAAATTATGTATATGTGGTAATATATTACATATTTTTAAAAATGTTCATGGGCGCCTGGGTGGCGCAGTCGGTTAAGCGTCCGACTTCAGCCAGGTCACGATCTCGCGGTCCGTGAGTTCGAGCCCCGCGTCAGGCTCTGGGCTGATGGCTCGGAGCCTGGAGCCTGTTTCCGATTCTGTGTCTCCCTCTCTCTCTGCCCCTCCCCCATTCATGCTCTGTCTCTCTCTGTCCCAAAAATAAATAAAAAACGTTGAAAAAAATAAAAAAAAATGTTCATAAACTTTGAAATGTTAAAAAGATAAAGATAAAAGTTAATTTTTTATTAAGAGTACAAACACTCCTTGGGTTTCACTATCACAACTGATGCATTATTTTAGTGAGAGTAATTTGATTGAACATACTGTATCGTTTTGAAAATTCAAGTCTATTTCTTATTTGGTTGATTTTGATATTTGAATTTAATGACTATCGTAGTTAAGACAATATTTGATAATATGAAGACTTAAAGTGATTTATGAAAAATTATTTATTTTCAATCTGTTTCAATTATAAAATTTTTCAATAAAATAAAGCTTATTAACTTCTCTTTTCCTGATAATGATGAATGTTTTTGAAAAATAATCCAAAGCCATTGAATTTTTACATTTTCAAGCCTAAATTCAAAACCACTTTTTTTCTTTTTCTTTTTTTTGGAAAATAGGGCTTGGAAACCACAATGTGGGTTTTTGGTGTCAAGATATCTTGTAAAGTCTTTTAAAAGCCTAAGAAATTCTGTTTCCAAGTTACAAATATGGATCTAAGAGAGTTTTAAAGCAATGACATTATTTCCAGCAAAAGGAATACTTAATGATGGAGGCTTTACTTATTTATTTTTTTTAAAGTTCATTTATTTTGAGAGAGACAAAGACAGTTGAAGTGGGAGAGGGGCAGAGAGAGAGAGGGAGGAGAGAATCCCAAGCAGGCTCCACACGGTCACCCCAGAGCCCCATGCAGGGCTCGAACTCACGAAGCCATGAGATCATGACCTGAGCTGAACCAAGAGTTGGATGCTTAACCGATTGAGACACTCAGGTGCCCCTTTATTTTTTAATATAAACTGTCATTTTAAAAATAATAAGTTACATTCTCACTGTGAAATATCACTTTTTCTTGGAGAAGTTCAATTAAATATAATTCTGTTTTTAAAAAGGCTCTGCTTAGCATCTACTCTTGGTAGTAACTATTAACAAAATTGTCACAGTTTGGGACATTATCTCTCTGCAAATGCAAAATCTATGACTTACTTTAAACCTCCCAAATGATGGGAATTCAATAAATATATGCTAGAAAAATGAGTGATCCAGGTGATGAATGATGGAGATAAATGATGAGGCTCTGTGTTGTGCAAAATAGCTTCCTGGTTCTTCTCCATAATATCACAAAGTTTTGTGATTCATCTATAAATCAGGAAAAAATACTACAACTAACCATATGGATGATGTCCTGGAAATTCAGGGTTTTAAATAATTGTAGTTGGTTTGTTTTGAATTGGGCCACGAATGAATTTCATGCATGGTGAAAATTACTGTACGCTTACCCTGGAATCCCGTTACAATTCCAGGTAAAGAAATCAACTCATTAGTGGTCACCCATCTTCTCCCCCTAACACATTAGTTTACTGAAGAGTTGTTACCAGTGAGACCTACCTTTCCTGGTGCATCTTTTCTTTATGATTCTCCCAAAACAGTATTTCTTTACGCATTTCAAGATTAATGTACATTATACATTAGCCTAGAAATATTAGAAACATTCACATTTTTATCCAACTTCCACACTCTGAAATGTTCTAAACTTTGTGTGAAATCAGGTAAAGAAATCAACTCACTAGTGGTCACCCATCTTCTCCCCCTAACACATTAGTTTACTGAAGAGTTGTTACCAATGAGACCTACCTTTCCTGGTGCATCTTTTCTTTATGATTCTCCCAAAACAGTATTTCTTTATGCATTTCAAGATTAATGTACATTATACATTAGCCTAGAAATATTAGAAACATTCACATTTTTATCCAACTTCCACACTCTGAAATGTGTTCTAAACTTTGTGTGAAATTCCTGGATACACTTTTTAGATGACTTCCAACAGGATCTGAACGGCAGTTTAGTTTACTGTTCTATTTATCTGGGGATCATTGCATCTGTTTTGCGTAGGAAGAATAACATGTCCCCCCACCCATCTCTGACAATACCATAGATGGAGAGTGACCAATCCAAGGATGAGAAATACATTTCAGCTTCAATGCTAACCGACCAAAGAATGGGGAATAGGATTTCTTTGCTAAAGACAGTGTGAAAGCCAGGGTTAGTGGGATGGTGCTCTGCAGGCATGGTGGAATGTCATAAAGTTTCATTGGAAATCACTAGTCGGTAATTAGTATTTTAATAAATAATAGCAGTTACAATCTACCCATTCTGGGTAGGGAGTTAGGATAATAGTTCATATGTTTAGCATAATGACTCCATTTTATCATCAAACAACCCAGTTGACCATGTTAGGGTTGTAATCTAGTCATTTTATTTCGCATTTGATTGTTCGTATCAACAATGCACTAACTCTCGCATTGCACGCTTTTGCAGTAACTCTTATTTTGTGGGTATATGGGATAATGGTAGACATAGCAACCATTAGTGTGTGTGTGAGGGGGGATGTTTGGGAACAGCGGAGTGCAATCGTCATACAGCTGTGTAGTATCACCAAATAATAAGCCCAAATCCCCTGTTTTCTCATACTTTTTCTTTCTTAGCATATCCCAGAGGTACTCAAGCCCTAATGGACTGGCTTCCCAACAGACTCATGAGAAACATGTCTGACAAACATCTGGTCCTTCTGACTGTTCATTCAAAAGGTACTAATGGGAGCCCGGTCGGTGTCAGCTACCATGCGTCATGATGAGCCATAACAGTGAGCGAGATCAATGTAATCTCACAGAGCTAATAGTCAAATGAAAGACAAACAATCACTACAGAAACATAAACAAAATAAATGTAAACTGTGAAATGTGTTATAAATAAAACATAAAGAAAGGCATAAGAGCGGACGAAGCAGTCAACATTTTAACGCTTCTACTTGGGCATCACATTTTATGAGTATATTATGTGTGCTTCATCTCACCAGTGACAGGCATCTCTTAAGGATAAACTGTGAGAAAGAGGTAATAGAACAATGTTTAGTGACTGTGAAAATACAGTCTGGATAAAGAAACACAGCTAACTCTGAAGTCATAGTTACTGTTCTTTTGCAAGATCTGTTTGGTCACTGATTTTTACGTTTATCTAATTCATGTGGATGGGGTAGTCAATTCCATAGATATTATCTGCTGTTATGTCTTGTTTAAGTGACACAAAATGTATGTAAGTTCTCAAATGCATACATAATGCAAATAAAGTAACTAAAAAACTGAGAAGTAAAATCATAGGGGCTAACATCACTCTTGGGGTGTGTTCACTGACCCTAGGCTGCACCTTGACAAGTGTTCTTTATTCCCTAAGAGTAATGGAGTACAATTAGTTTTCACATGTTAATTTTTTTAAATAAAAGAAATTACTCAAACAGTTCAGCTCTTTTTATCTGAAGCTAAATTCAGCGTCATTTAGCTATTGAGATTTTAGGAAAACTTGATTAGTTGTCATAAGTGAGGTTTCTAATTGAACAGGAAATTTACCTGAGTGTCTACTTTTGTTAAATAATAAAAGAAATAATTACACTTTTCTATATAATGGGCTCCTCTCCACCTTTTTAAATTTTTTTTTTTTATTTTAGCTATGTAGATTGTGTCTGAAATGATGAAATCAGTGAAGGTACGAAGTATGGTGGAAGATAAAGCTGTCAAACTTTGGAAGAATGTAGATTACAACAGACAGAAGAATATGGATTACTATAGACAATGGGATCATAACTGGGAAACATAAATTAGACTTTCCCAACAGGCGTGTTAGATCAATAAACCATTTTAGAGGCTTTGAAAGCTTTTAAGATGCTGTGAATCTGAAAATGTATGTTTTACAGTGACCTGAGAGTGCTGGTGCAGATTTAGGAGGACGATTTTTAAAGATGGATGGTGTCTTAAAATTGTGTCACAATACCATATGAGCACATCCTCATACATTGTTAAAGGCACTGATATAAAATATTAGGCTGTCTGGGTCGGCTGTTTTAAATAACAAAGCACAACATGTAAGATCAGACTTGGCTGAACCTGAAAGTTTTTCTGATTCTGTGGTGGGTAAAAAAATTAACTAATTTCTCAGCAGAAATTCAGTCAAGAATGAAGTCTTTGATATCTTTTTAACATGGACAAAAGATGACCCACAAAATTTTAATTTAGCATTTACAGTAGGACAGCTGAATGTATAAAATCGTATTTAGGGACCTGAGAATTCATACTATCAGTTGATTGCTCTCATTTAGAGATTGAACAGATTATTCAATGCACTTAATATTTCAACACTTTTAACCAGAAACAGTCAAAAACTGCCATGCATTTTCGGTCAATTTGAACAAAAAATCTTAAGGGATTTTCTTTCTTTATTTTGTTGTTGTTATGGCAATTTACTTGTTTCTGGTTTTATTAAGATGTAATTGACATATACATTGTGTAAGTTTAACGCAATGATCTGACCCATGTATATATTGCCAATTATCATCACAATAAAGTTAGCTAACACATCCATCAACTCACATCATTATAATTTTTTGTTCTGTTGTTTTTCTGAGGATTCTTAAGATCTACTCTCTTAGCAACGTTCCAAAATACAATACAGTACTGTTTATGACAGTCACCATGCTGTACATTATATCCCCAGAACTTTTTCATCTTAGAACTGGAAGCTTCTACTCTTTGACCACCACTGTCCAACCCCCTACTCTGCCAACCACTGATCTATTCTATGAGTTTGGTTTTGTTTTTTTGTGTTTTTTTTTAATATTTCACATGTAAATAGATCATAGAGCATGTGTCTTTCTCTAACTTATTTCATTTAGCACAATGTCCTCGAGATTCATCCATGTTGTCTCAAAGGTCAGGATTTTCTTCTTTTTTATATCTGAACAATATTTCATTATAATGTATATAAATACGCCAAATATTCTTTATTCTTCTGTTGATGGACACTCAGGTTATTTTCATGTCTTGGCTATTGTACATGGTACTGCTATGAACATGGGGGTGCAGATACCTCTTCGAGATAGTGATTTTGTTTCCTTCAGACAAATAATGCTGGATGATATTGTAGTTTTATTTTTAACTTTTTGAGGGACCTCCATACTATTTTCCAGCGTGGCTGCAACTGATTTACATTCCCACCGTCAGCACACAAGAGTTTCCTTTTCTTCATATCCTCATCAGTACTTGTTATTTCTTGTCTCCTGAAGGATAGCTACGCTAATAAGTGTGAGGTGATATCTCATTGTGGTTTTGATTTGCATCTCCCCTGATGATGACTGATGCCGAGCAACTTTTTGTGTACCTATTGGCTATGTGAATGTTTTCTTTGGAAAAATATTTACTCAGTTCTTTTGTCCATTTCTAAGCTGGATTATTTGCTTTTTTTTTTTTTTTTTTTGCTATTGAGTTGTAGGAGTTCCTTACATATTTTCATAAAGAACCCCTTATCAAGGTAAGTGGTTTACAAATATTTCTCCCATTTCATAGGCTGCCTTTCACTTTGTCGATTATTTCTTTGGCTGGGCAGGAGCTTTTTAGTTTGATGTAGTCCCACTTGTTTATTTTTGCTTTCGTTCCTTGTGCTTTTGATGTTCAATCCATGAAATCATTGCCAAGATGAATGCCAAGGGGCTCTTTCTGGATTGGAAGATTTAAAACATGTTCCTAAGTGAGACCTGAGGCATTGAGTCTATACACGATACCAAACAGTCTCAAATTTGACAAACACTGTTATTGAGATTGATGGAAGCCACAAAACCTATCTTCTTCCTATCTCCTTTGCTTAAAAGCCATTGCCTAATCGTTTTGCTGCAAATTCCAAGCTTGGTCCCTCATCTCCAGTGTTTCCTGAAGCCTAATTTCCATTTCATCTGCCCACCCACTCTCAGGTTCATTAATTGGATTTTGTGCACCTACATACGCTGTTCCTGGAAACCGATCAAGGCTTAGCTATGACGTTTGCCTTGGATTATCTCCCTTACCCACTCACGTGGGTCGGGCTTCCTTTCTCTGTTTGTGGCATTTTGAAATCCTTGGGCTGAACTCTGTCTGCCAGTATCTCCTCAGATTATTCCTTTGTAATCTACTAAGGAAGTTCTATTTCAAACCACAGATTTCTCAG
This sequence comes from Prionailurus bengalensis, assembly GCF_016509475.1. NCBI lineage: Eukaryota > Metazoa > Chordata > Mammalia > Carnivora > Felidae > Prionailurus > Prionailurus bengalensis. The sequence goes on along the minus strand of NC_057344.1, from coordinate 8,659,389 downwards.
ACATGATTTTATCTTCTACCTCTGGCTCCTTATGACTTCAGACAGAATTCAGAAATTACCTCTCCATCCTACCTTCCCTTGTTTTAAATTAAGTTTTGGTCTTGGAATTTTCTGATACTGTTAACAACTGGGTAAGCTTCCAATACTTGGGTTGTATGCAAATTATGAATTCTGAGACTTTCAACTGATACTTTCTGGGATAGCTATATTACCAGATTTTTTTTTTTTCTACACAAGTCTGTTTGTATTCATCTCCATGATGGAAAAGTTTGGGACAAGGCAAGCCTGAGCCAACAGCAATGCTGGAAAATGAGCAGATTTTTCCCAAATAGGCTATATTGGCGGACATTGCTGAATTCACCAAAATCTTTTTGCTTTGGCCCTAGGGCACTTGAGTTGTTAGCACATTACAGTGAATCTAGCTTTTGAAAGCAGATGTTAACCAAACTGCCTGCACTGTCAAAAGGCTGGAAGATCAACGTATTAACGTGACATGCAGAACCACCCTGGTGAATGAGAATCTTCCTGTGAGCCTGATGAGTGCATTCTTTTTCAATTGACTCAAACCAAATCATGATCAAAAGTGTGCGTGGTGAGAAGAACAAGGTGAGTGGGTGAATTTATCACTAAGGTTTTAGTGGATGAGGTAAAGACAACTCAATTCCATCCCTAGAGAGATTCCTTGAGTTGTGTTACCTATGACGCTTGTGTGGGTGAGCGCTACGGTAGAGGCACGAAAGGAATTTATTGAAAGGCTATGGGTTAACTCACTGGATCTTGCAAAGGCTGAGGAACCAGAATCAGAAAATGAGCAGGAATAGAGTAAGGCTGTGCTAAAGCCATGCTGGGGAACTCAGTGAACGGAATTATGCTGCCTGTGGTTATAGTTGGCTCTGGTCACCTTCGTTCGCTCCAGATGCCAGGCCTGGTGGGTGTTTCCAATTGGTTGAGCCTCCTAGCAAGACACATACTATATAGAGATCCACAGTTTAGATACTGAGTAGCCGAAAACAAACAAACAAAAAAACAAACCACTAACAAATATTCATTAGAATTCCTTGTGGCTACAGTAAGTACCTTCCTCCCCCAGACAGTGGTAGGTTAGACATGGTAACTTTCTTGCAGTGTCGGAAAAAGGAATGAAAAGTGGTTAGCGTAGTATGGTCCTTGGCACTGGGTAAGTGTTCCTTAAGTAGATGTTATTACTGTTTCCAGTTCTGTGCAACCCCTCTTCTAATTCGGCTATCCTCCCTGCAGCGGGTTAGTCCTAGAGGTCTCGTGACGACTATGAACAGTTCTTGTGTGGTTGTTTATGTGTGGGTTTCATAGTTAACCTGTCAGGGGCGACATGGTTTCCCTTATTCCCCAGTCCTAGAGAAAGCTAGACTCGGTGTCTGCTGACATGTTTATAAGGATTGTATATAAAGAGAATAAATAAGGTTACGCTCAAGAGAATGCCTCACATATTACTTAGCACACAGGAGGAGTTCTGTAGGTATAAACTTTTCTTTCCTTTTTCCTGGAAAGTTCTTTTCAGCTTCTGTATTCCAAAATGAAATTAGAAAAAAAATATTAATTGATTTGTAATTTTTTTCACTATCTCGAATGCGTCCCGTACCCCCTTCTACTCAGTCATGTATAATGATCGAGGCGCTGCCTTCTGGCCAGGGGAGGGGGGGGGGGCGCCACAGGAAATGAGAGACACGCCCCATTCCCCCAGTGCAGGGCAAGATTTAGTCTTAATGAGATTTAACAAACCACTTCAAATTGGAACAAGAAGTCTATTTCCCCCTCATTCTTGGAAGATATGAGCAGCTCTCTCCTATCAGGAAATGCAAAAAAATCTCTACAAGTTCCTTTTTATATAGCATGTAAGATTTATTAAGCATCTATCCTGTGTCTAAACCATTATAGGATTACATGATCTAATTTGGCTCCCAAAACAGCTCTGTGAGATCAGAGTTATTGAAACCTGGTTAAAGAGACAGCCTCGTCCTTGTGTTTTCCTAGACTAACACACAAGATGTCTGACATAGTTTTCTAATAGTGGCGACAAAAGTTCTAAGACCCACTAATGGAAAAACAACAGAGTTTGTCCGCCACCTGCACCGAAACCAGAAGAAGCTGATGTCACAGTACTTTCCAACGTGATGTCGACTGATCTTCATGCCCTCGGCGTGACATAACGGCTGTGTGCGCACACACACGGAAACCGAACTGCCTGGGTTCCAATCACAGTTCTGTCGCCGATGGGCTCTATGACCTTGGGAAAGCAACTTCACTTTTCTCTGTGTTAGGTTTCTCATCGGTAAAATGGAAGATAATGAGGTCGGTACTATGATTTTGCTCATTTTACACACAGAGAAACAGAAGTCTTAATGAGGGGGAAAGTAGCAAATGGAAATTTACTGTTTTCAGGGTAGAGCCTGTATTTCATCGTTACGTTTCCTCAACCCCTTCCATGACATCATCAGCAGGTACATGTCCAATAAATGCTTCTTAGATTAACAAATTATCCCAATCTATAAATTTATTGTGTTTTGGGGGAGGGAGTCAAAAAACAATGAAAAAACATTAGCAATATTCATCTCTAAGTCCCCAAATAATAAAGAAGGTATTGAGACATGTCTCCTACAGAGTGATAGATCTTTCGCTTTAAGGAGACAGATACATATTTAAAACAGCGCCGTATTTTAAAAGCAGACCTATAAGGGCTTGAATCACAGACCCACTACCTTGTGCTCTTATGACTCTGGGAAAATCACTTAACCCCTTGGCTTCAACACCGTTATGTGTAAATGGGGAAGACGACACAGAAATACAAAATGAGACTGTGTATGAAATTATCGGACACATGTATGTGCACACAGATGTGCACTCTTTTCCTGTTCCATTGGAGAAGTTTTTCTGAAAGAAGAATGTTTAAGTGGAATGAAATCTGTGGCATTACTTGCTGTGTCCCTTTTCAAAAATTATTTTGAGAGAGAGACAGAGAGAGAGAGAGAGGGCCAGAGAGACAGAAGGAAAGAGAGAGAGAGAATGAATCCCAAGCTGGCTTCTCCCTGCCAACAAGGAGCCCCATGCGGGGCTTGACCCCACAACTCTAGGATCATGACCTGAGCTGAAATCAAGAGTAGAACACTGGGGCACCTGGGTGGCGCAGTCGGTTAAGCGTCCGACTTCAGCCAGGTCATGATCTCGCGGTCCGTGAGTTCGAGCCCCGCGTCAGGCTCTGGGCTGATGGCTTGGAGCCTGGAGCCTGTTTCCGATTCTGTGTCTCCCTCTCTCTGCCCCTCCCCCGTTCATGCTCTGTCTCTCTCTGTCCCAAAAATAAATAAACGTTGAAGAACTGAGATTCTTTAAAAAAAAAAAAAAAGAGTAGAACACTCAGCTGACTGAGAGCCACTCAGGCACCCCAGCTGTGTCCCTTTTTTGAACCATTAGAGTGCCAAAGATAGCTGTCGATAGGTTTGATCTTGTGCACCACTGTGATGACGATGTTGGGTCAAATTATTTTTAATATTAAAAATATACCTAAAATATATGAAATCATTGTCATCGATGCTATCTTGAATGTCCAGATATAAATCCTTCTATTGTGATAAAAACAAATGTGAGGCGACCGTATGTGAAACGGGTCAGTCAAGCGCCAAAGGTCAATAAGAAGTATTTTTTAGTGGAGTTTAGAGAAACTGCTAATCTCGGAAAACTAGTAATGAGCTTTCACAGGTTGGGGAATAAGAAATGTTGAATTAGCTAAAGCTAACAGGGAGGAAGAAATATTAGGATCGTTTACAAAAGAAATAATAAAGCAAACAAAAGCCAAAAGACTGCAGACCAATAAATTTCTCTGGTAGCTGTATTAGTTTTTGTTTACTTTTTATTTCTAATCAATATTACAGAGAGAAACAGAGGTGCAAAATGTAACAAAGAGGAATAAATAAAGTTAGGGACTTGAAAGAAACATGAAGAGAGATGATTTATCATAAAATTTAGGGCTTTGGGGAAAGAGCCCAGAGAAATAACAGTTTAAATTCTTGAAGGGAGAAAAGGAAAAAAGTGAGTGGAAAGTTCTTAGCAGATTTGTGAGATCTGGAAAAATAATCCTGAGTATAAAATATCTATGGACCAAGGGTGTTTTTACTCATCCAAGACACCTTACAAAAGGCATTATTTAAACTACTACCACAAAACACTGTCTGTAAGAAAAGGAAGGTTTAATGTTTAAGCTTTCTTTATCTCCAGATAAAATATCAAATAAACACGATTAATTGATGTTGTGAAGGCATCATACATAAAGGACATCAACTCTTTAAGACTGAGATATGAATCTTGGATTTGTCATGTGCCAGAAGGAAGTGTTAAATCTGTGACATCCTCTGAAAACACAAATAATTTACATTGTCCCGTATCTTTATTCTCAGAAAAATGCAGTGTTTCTTCATGAAAAATGAAACTTGTGTACGCAATAAAGAGTAAGGCCCAGAGCCAAATATAGAACTCCTTGGACTGACCAACCAACTCCAGTCCAGCTCCAGTGGGAGTTTTAATGCTGTGTATTTAAATTTTTGATCCCGTTTACATCTACCCTTTATCCATGGAAAGTATGTGAAATGTAGAAAAGTTACCTGGAACGATTCTTTTCTCCTCTCAGCTGTTGAAAGTACTCTCTACCACTTTTAAAGGTCTAAGCAATAGAACAGATGCCACAAATACTAGTGTATCTAGCTGAAAAATTTTCACAGACTACCTACCTATTTTTGAAAAAATTATACGTCTAGGGGCACCTGGGTGGCTCAGTCGGTTGAGCGTCCGACTCTGGCTCAGGTCATGATCTCACAGTTTGTGAGTTGGAGCCCCTCGTCGGGCTCTGTGCTGACAGCTCGGAGCCTGGAGCCTGCTTCGGATTCTGTGTCTCCCTCTCTCTGCCCCTTCCCCGCTCCTGCTCTATGTCTCTCAAAAATGAATAAATGTTAAAAATATTATACATCTAGATGAACCAAATTAACAGGAACATGTCAACTCTTAATGTCAGTTTTTCATACGTTAGTAGTATGTGGCAGTCAAGCTGTATTCTAACATACTGTCCTGAAACAAAGAATGAAAGAAATGTGGATCCAATCTTAAATAAAGAATCGCTAAATTCTTGGAATCAATAGCTTTAACACACCTAAAAACACATTAAGTTTTTTAAAAAAGGTATTCTTGTTAATGCTAAAAAGCTTTCCCAACTATACACTTGTATAGTGAAGATAATGAATTTAGACTATAGATATTATTATTCCTCAATATTAGGACAAAAATAAATTAGATTCTTAATGCTGTTATGCCTCAATTTTAGGGCAAATTATTAGTAAGAATGCTAGGTAAAATTGAAGGGGAAGCTTAAAGATAACTTGACCGTCAAAACCAGGCCGGCAACCTATGGGCCAAACCTCACCCATTGCTTACTTTTGTAAATAAAGTTTTATTGGAACACAGCCATACTCACTTGTTTACATGCTGTCTGTGGCTGCTTTCATTCTACAACGGCAAAGCTGAGTGTTGCAATGAAAACTATACGGCCTGGAAAACTCAATTTTCTACTATCTATCAAATTATTTTACCATCTCCTGATTGTAAAGATCATTGGATACACATTTTATTTTACAATAGTTCTTAAACTATGGAAACCTCAAAACTCAAGATTACGGCTAATCATATCCTTTTATTCAACAATTTACTATTGAATTTCTAGGTTACATGGAAAACTTTGGTTTTTTTCCTCCAAATAACTCTTTGATTGATTCAAAAGTTTTCAATTTTGTGAAGAATTCAAGATGACAAAAATCTAGCAGATTGTCTAAAGGATCTTTATTGAGATCAGACTCAGAGTCCACAGCCTGTTCAAATACACAAAATTTTATCAGTTTGTGTATCTGAACATCCTTCTTGTGTTCAGGCCCACAGTGTGAGAATATGATCATAAAGGCTCAGATGACTTTCATAGTAGTTCATAATTCAGAAAGTTTAAGAATAACTTATCTAGGTAAATCTCAATCTTTGAAGATAAGGATCATGAGGCTAAGAAGTTTAAATAACTTCTCCCCAAAACTATACGACTAGAATTAAAAGCCAGAATTTCTTTTTAGTTCAGAGGCTTTTATTCATGTTGCTTGTTAATTTTCTTTCTTTTTTATGTTCATTTATTTATTTGGAGAGAGAGAGAGCATGAGTAGGGGAGGGGCAGACAGAGACAGAGAGAATCCTAAGCAGTCTCTGTACTGTCAGTGCAGAGCCTGACCTTGAACCCACAAACCATATCATGACCTGAGCCAAAATCAAAAGTCAGATGCTTAACTGACTGAGCCACCTAGGCATCCTGTCAATTTTCTAAAACAAAACTGTGGCATAAAAATCAGAAAGGTAAACTACGTGTGGAATTAAATATGGTAAGCAATTACACTTGGTATTCCTTTCTAAAATGTGTGTTACTTTCCTGATTTTGAGACAAAGATGGGGACGTGAGGTCAAGGTACCGAGCCTGGGTCTCTTCAGGGTACTGGTAGTATGTGTGACATTACCCGAGCAGGCCATGCACACTTTGACATGAACCCAGTTGTCATAAACCCCATGGCCTAAAACCATTGCCAAATATAAAATTCAAAGAGATAGCTGGAAAAGTCAATTGACCCCAATAGTACAGCTTCCCTAACATCTTAAAGTGGGAGACATTATGCTCTGAACTTCCCTCATTTCTCCCCACTTTTACTGGGTGCAGGCTCCTCTTGTCTTTCTGAGTAGGGAGAAGGAACGGGGAAAAGAGAAGACACCTCTTTACCCAACCGACTGAAGTCGTTATTCTCTTATTGGCTGGTTGCCCTGCTTTAATGTTTATTTATTTTTGAGAGAGAGAGGGAGACAGAGAGAGAGAGCGAGAGAGCGCACAAGTGGAGAAGGGGCAGAGAGAGAGAGGGAGATACAGAATCCGAAGCAGACTCCACCTCTGAGCTGTCAGCACAGAGCCTGACATGGGGCTCAAACCAGAGAACTGTGAGATCATGACCTGCGCTGAAGTCAGGTGCTTAACCAACTGAGCCATCTAGGCGCCCCAGTTGGTTGCCCTGCTTTATACTCCCTGTACGTGGACGTTATGCCAAGCATCATGTTCACGAGACCTTTACTTCTGAGTGGCTCCTCTAGGTACTGGTGTTTGCACTCATCACCTCGACCTATCCTGCTGCTGGCATTCACAAGCATCCTTTTGGGACTGCCTCCCATGCTGTGGCCATCCTGGCAAAGCCACCAATCCCAGTATACTGTCCATGGCCAGCTCCAGGGAACTGTGTATGCACCCGTCTTCTGTGCCTGTCAGGGACTGGGGATCTTGTAGCGTCTCTCTCTTCTAATCCCTGTTGTGAAGTGAAGCTACTGACCAAAAAGCTGTTCTCCTAATATGGCGACTTATCTCCATTTGCTTTGACATCATAAGCAACTAGGGATATCCCTAAAATAGGATGGAGACTACGGCCACCCAGAGGAGGCATGAAGGTAGTTTTGGGCTCGTCTCCACTAAAGGGAGATGGCTGCTGGCTCCACCTGCTTCCATGTTCTTTAAAGTGTGGAGTATTTGGTACATCTTGTCTTCAGCTTCCAGTCTTTACCACAATTATTGCACACACTGATGCATATGCATTCACAGTATGGCTGTTCTTACTGTGCCAGGCCATTGTTAATGGAGAGTAATGTTGGTTCCAGGTCCGGTTCATACCTATGTATGGACATGACTTAATTTTTTTTGTGGGGGGGGGGGTGGTGGGTAGGGTAAATACTGAGAGGGAAATGCTTCATAATCAAAGGGTATGAAGATTCAAAGTTTTCATGTGTGTTGACAAATTGTCCTCAATAAGTGACTATCCTAATTTATTTTCCCAAATCCCCAACAAGCATACACGTACGCTCAAATACATTTCAAGTAGGACCGTGCAATCATGGCAACGGTGAAGTATCTGTTAAAACCCATTGTATTGACAGATGTGAACTTTTATACACTGCTGTTGGGAAGGAAAGGGAATTGGATTTAGGTAATGTTCACATCTGTCATTTTTTCCTCCAAATCTCCACCAAGAAAAACGTCTGATTGTTGAAATTTAATACGCTGTTAGAACAAGCACCTGTACACCCACAATCAATTTGCAGACCTCTCGACTCCTTGTTTCTCCACACATCCATCTTGGATAGCATCTATTATTTTTTTCTGTCTACTAAGTGAGGATAATTATTAATTGTACACTATATTTATGAAGAAAACGCAAAATAATGTCTGTAGAGCACCCAGTGCAGTGCCCAGATCCTGGATGAGTATGCAAGTATACAGAAATGATATTCCTTCTTCCCCTCAACAAATATATGGAATTGATGTGTGTGTGTGTTTATGTGTGTGTGTGTGTGTGTGTGTGTATTCTTACATGAATATTTAGTTTTGTTTATATCTCAAGTATATAAGCTGTTCTTTCCTGAGCGCTATTGTCTCCTTGAAGAGATAAAATGAAGCCTGCAACATGCTAGATATTCAGTGACGCTCTCTAGATTAATGGGTTATATTTACTTATTTGTGAGAATCAACTCTATTGGTGGAAGAGTAACTTCAGTTAACGTGTTCCCCTTTTTATTTTTAAACTAAAACCCATATATGTGATGCTGGTCCATAAAAGAGAGAATATATACAATTTTCAAATATAAAAAGTTAAACTACTAGCCTTTAAAAAAAATCTCAAAAATGCGAATCCTCATGTTTATTCTAATTTTTACATTTAAATATTTTATCTCTTTGTTTCATGGAATCATGGCATTATTATTTAAAGGTAAGAATGTTCTCCTGAGTAGTTCCAAATGATCTTCTGATATGAACACATTTTAGGAATTCTAAAGACAGAAAAAACCGTGGATGGAGTAGGCACTGAGTAAACATTAGTTAATATCAGTTCATTGCAGATATGAATTTTTAAATGCACTGATAATGTTGTCAGGAACATAAAGCCTGCAACCCAATCTTCCACAAAAAATGAATCTTTTATTGGTTACTATAACTCAGAAATTTGAGGTTGTCAAAAACTTTCAAACACACTAAACCTTTGTTTTCATTACGAGAAAGAATCTTCATCTTTTATGGAGTAGTGGACTGCCTGTACATATAAAACCCGGGCTGAATCCAGGTAACTTGTTTGAAACAATCTGCAGGAACCATCCTTCCACAGAGATGTTGCTGCTAGAGACTGCAAACTGCACAGTGCTGGTTACAGTAAAGCCTGATTAATTAACTTTTGTTTTTTAAATAATTCATATGCCATAGAATGCAAGTCAATCAGAAAATTACTTTCAGTAAAATCTGGCTACCAGATAATAAAATGAAGTCATTAGGAGCCTACATGACGGGTACCAAATAACAATTAAGAACCCAATTTTCTTTGCTGAGTTGCACTTAAATAAAATCTTCACTTAATCTTTGGAAGAGTAGTTCTTTGTTATTAATTAAATCTAGGATTTTTGCTGTTGAAATCACCACACTGGTTTAGTTTTATTTTTGCAAGGCTATGAGAAATGTTATTGCTGCTTCAACATATATAGTACACAGCACATAAAAATGTATCTTATGCTTTGTGAACAGAAACAAAAATTCTCAAGCATTAACAATTATATCAGTGGGAATTTTTGCATTAAATTAAGCTTGGGGGAAGGAAGAAACGTGGGCTGTAAACAAGAAAAATATTTCTCTTAAGACAGTTAAATGTTAACTAGGTGCATTAATCAAATTATGATGTAATGTTCTGCAAAGTCAGCTATAAAAAGTGTTTTCCACTACTTTTCTACTTTCACATTAATTTTTTTTTGCAGTAAAAAGTAACTGCTATATATAGCAAAAGGAAAGTACCTAACTGGATGTGTAATTTCGTTTTGAACCAAAGAACTTATACAATTTCCGTGTGAGAGAATATTAATTGCAACTCTACCTTTTATGGCAGAAAACCTTAGCACTCTGGATATGTGCCTGATCTTTTTTGAGGGAAAAAACTATGTCTTATTCCTTTTTTTTTTCACTTTTGGCAAATTTCTAGTGACAAATGCAGCATTTGGAACGGTTTCACAGCTCGACATTTGTCGATGGAGGAAGGAAAAATGGAAACAAGGGAGAAAAGAAGGAAAGAAGGAGATGGAAGGAAGGAAGGAAGGAATTTACATAGACAATCTAACTCAGTCAATTCTAGGAAGTGCAGCACACATATATATTAGAAAGGAAATGTGCTTTGAAGTTCACAATATTTAAAACTGGGAAAAGCAAATGAGTGAATGTACATCATGCCTTTTTGTATTAATGTAACAAATGTGTTTTAATCCATGCAAGCCATTTCTACTTTTAATCTTGGACAATTTACAACCTTTGTGAGTTTTAAATTCTTTATGTGAATGATGATGGAATTAATGGCCTCTGAATTTTAGCCTTACTCAAATTTTATAGAAAAACAGGGCACTATACAACCCTATAGTATATATGATATACTACACTACAGCATAAAGTATACAGCATACAGTATATACTTCATACAGTATACAGTATATACAGCATACAGTATATACTTCAGTGTGTATACTATACTATGCTACAGTCTATATACTATACTATATTTACAGTATATATATTATACTATACATTATAGCATATATACTATACTATATACTACAGTATATGTACTATATTCTACTACAGAAAAGAAGGGCAGATGAGGGAGTGCAATGAAGATTGCCTTCTCGATGTTTTCACAGGTGATGGTGGAGGGGTGCGTAAACATGAGCTTCTTGGCTGCGTATTTACCCAAAGAAAATGAAAAATACTCATTCGACAAGATATGCACCCCTACGTTGATTGCAGCATTATTTACAACAGTCAAGATATGGAAGCAACCAAAGCATCTACTGATACATGAATGGGTAAGGAAGATGTGATACACAGAGACCACACACTCCACACACACAGAATACTATGCAGCATGAGAAAAGGACGAGATCGTGCCATTTGCAATCACGTGGATGGGCCGAGAGGGTAAGTGAAATAAGTCAAACTGAAAAGACGCATACCATATGATTTCACTCATATGTGGAATCTACAAAAACAATGAAGAAACAAACAAAAAGCAGAATCAGGCCTATAAATACAGAGAACAAGCCGATGGTTGAGAGAAGGGAGGGAAGTTTCATGATGGGCAAAATGGGTGAAGGGGAGTCAGGGATACAGGCTTTCTGTTACGGAAAAAAGGAGTCACGGGAATAAAAGACACAGCATAGGGAACAGAGTCAGTGATATTGGAACAGTTGTATGGCATTAAAGGGTAGCTACATTAACAGCACAGCATAACTCAAGTTGTCAAATCACCATGTTGTACACCCAAAACGAAGTTCATTAACACTGTGTGTCAACTATACCAAAAAAAATTAAAAAAAAAATTTTTAATGTTTATTCATTTTTGATAGAACACAAGTGGAAGAACGGAAGAGAGAGAGGGAGACACAGAATCGGGAGCAGGCTTCAGGCTCTGACCTCTCAGCAAAGAGCTCGACACGGGCTTGAACCCACAGACCGTGAGATCACGACCTGAGCTGAAGTTGGACGCTTAACTGACTGAGCCACCCAGGCGCCCCTCAAAAAATATTTTTTAAATAAAATCGGTTCAGCAGAAAAAAAAATGAGCTTCTGGGAAACTTTAGCAACAAATACTGTAATACTGTCTATCTTTCTCCTGACTCCTCCCAAGCCAGTGAGCAGAGGAATGGTGGCAGGTGGGCTTTCGATGAGTCTTTCCATTTCCCACACCCACAGACGACTCCGCAGTGGGATTCCTCCCACAGCACTTAGAAGCTCACACTGTTGGTTTGCTTGCTTGCTTGTTTGTTTTAAGAAGCCTTGTGTGAACAAGAGTTAATTACTCCAGTTTCCTTTTCTTTCATGAAGATCATGAGAGCTTTGGGGAATACATTTCATTTCCTCAGGTCATGAAAATGAAAAAATAAAGTAACTTTATATTTAATGAATCTAGTAGTTGGGGAAGTTATATAGGACAATGTTTTTTTGGCCAGGAGGCCTTCATTCCTAGGTAGGAGAAAGTCAAGTTCGATATTATGGCAGTTCAGTTTTACTTTGCAATATATAAGACTTTAAAAGGGTTAAAGAAGGCCAAAAGAGTTTTGGACGACATAGAGACTTGGAGAAATAAAACTAATCTGCAGAAAAGATCAGTTACCATAACTAATTTCAGAAATGTAAACATAGTTTGGGTTTGCAATTAAATGAGGTAGGAATCCAATAAAATCCCAAAATAATTTTGAGGAGTAACTTACTCGGTTATTTTGAAACATGTGATTAGTTTGCTGAGTGAGTTTGCCTTTGTTTTAAATTTTTGTTTTATATTTATTTTTGAGAGACAGAAGCAGAGCCTAAATGGGGGAGGGGCAGAGAGAGAGGGAGACACAGAACCTGAAGCAGGCCCCAGGCTCTGAGCTGCAGCACAGAGGCTGACGCGGGGCTCGAACCCACGAACCGTGAGATCATGACCTTAGCTGAAGTCGGACACCCAACCGACTGAGCCACCCAGGTGCCCCAAGTTTGCCTTTGTTTTAGAGTTTGATCTATAATCAAAGTAAACCTTCTTTAGGAAGGGATAGACTCTGGAGTTAAGTGGTTGTAGGAAACATGTGTGGGCGGGTATGGGGGGGAAGCCTTCTGAGTTAAGCTCCTCGGAGGTAGGTCACATACATCTGAACTCCCCATATGCCCACTAGCTTAGCACTTAGCTCAGAAATGCTCTCTAAAAATTTTTTGTATTGATGTGGTTAGGAATTTAGGTATATTATCCGCAAAAATTATTGTTGACATAGAATCAAATATCCTAAAATTTTTCAAGATGAAATTAATATAGTCAGAATTCTGGGGTCTCAAGTGGAATTTATCAGTGTTTAAATATCTTAAAAAGAACTTTATTCAGGAAATATTTTAAATTATTTTCAGACAGCCTGTGGCCAACCTCAGATGGAGGTGGGATAGCTCCCAGGACCAATAATTTGTCAAGTGCCAAAACCTGTACAATGGAATGGAATTCTGCCTTCTGACAGCCTGATATTTAAAGCGTATGGGTATGATGTCAGAACATCCAAATCTGAGCTGAATGTGATCCAGGATTTCCTGAAAGTCTATGTGAGATATATGATATTGGAAAGAAATGATCTAGGATCTGTCAACACTCTGTTTTCCTAGATTTTCTAATCTTTAGCATCAGAAAGCAATCTGCCTGGAACATATTTTCCATAATCTCAGATATGTATAAACTATCTTCAGTCAGCCATGTTGCAAAAATTAGCTAAGGGTGCTCTAAAAAATTATCTTGAGGAATGTATTTATCTCCAGATAATACACCAAGTCCTCTCATTTACTTTTAAAAATTTTTTTTTTCAACGTTTATTTATTTTTGGGACAGAGAGAGACAGAGCATGAACGGGGGAGGGTCAGAGAGAGAGAGGGAGACACAGAATCGGAAACAGGCTCCAGGCTCCGAGCCATCAGCCCAGAGCCCGACGCGGGGCTCGAACTCACGGACCGTGAGATCGTGACCTGGCTGAAGTCAGACGCTTAACCGACTGTGCCATCCAGGTGCCCCTCATTTACTTTTTATAGAACTGAGTAAAACAGATAACAGAGCTGCCCTGGAAAATCATTCGTGCTATAATGAGTCAAGACCGAGAAAAAGACAGGGTTGGGGAAGGGGGATAAGCTGTCAGTGATGGTCCTTGCTACACCCTTGACCGGTTGATTAAATAAATCATTTTGCTGTATCGACCCGTGTCAGACTAGGTGGTAGGCCCAGCAACACAGTGATGAATGAGACAGGCTACTGAGGCAAACAGCCCTAGAATGTTCCCTGATCAGGGGATGGCCACTGACTAGAGAAGGTTTGGACCCCTTTTAGGCTGACCAGTGATATATGTGGCAGCCTAGAGTCAGGTCTGTCCATTAGGGGCAAAGATAATTACCTCTTAAAACTGGGATTCCAAACATTGAAACTAATTCAAGGCACCATTTTTTCAATCCTTCCAAGAATACAGCATACCCAGTAGCATCCTAGCTGCCCAGGGGAGAAGTTAAGCCATTGCTTACGATGTAGGTCTTGGAGCATGAAGGCTTGATTTTCTCATGAAGTCCTGATTGAGGAATTTGAGGGAATATGGAACTGCCCAGAGGGTAACTGGAAAGTTACTAAAACAGAAATACTACTTGCTACGTACCAGAGACTGTTCTAAATGCAAACCATGTGTTAACTCATTTAATCTTATCAAGTGGCTTTATTATTTATTGCCCTAGTTATTGATGGAGAAACTAGGTACAAAGTGGGTAAGTTGTTTGAAGCTAATACCTGGTAAAACTAGGGTTTATACCCTCGTTTAGGTGTAGGATTTAGGGCCTGAAGTGTGACCTAAAGTGTGGCTGAGCCACATGAGTGGCAGGACTGGGTCTTTGTCACAGTGTTGGGAGAGGCAACCTGCCACTGTGAGTGTTCTCAAATGTACTCATTGGACTTTCAAGGAACGCAAAGTCTGTACTAATCTCTACCAGGGCCACCCCACAGGATTACATTTGTAGTGAGCAACTTTGAGTGACGAGGGGGAGGTCTGCCCCTAGACACAGAGCCCACCTGCCCGCTCTGTGAAGAGCTCAGTTTTGCCCTCTGCGAACACAGCCCAGTGTGCAAGCTGCATGATGAGGTCTTTGCAATGTCCTTGTGGAACTAGGCTGGTATGAAAACCCACGCAAACCGACATGAAGTTCTGGATGCTTCCGCCGTGAGTAATCAAGTCTTTGGCCATTGACTCAGAAGTCTTGTGTCTTCTGCTGGCATCTGTGAAAGACTAACAGGCTGGCTTGTTCGCTTGCAGGGAGGAAGTCCAGACCACTCAGTGTCTGATGCACAGGTGGCAGATTTGCAGAGCAGAAGGACAATGGTCACCTCTGAGCTTCTGTCCCTACTCACCATCCATTAGTCCAAGGGAGCATGATCTTAGTTCTCAGGAATATTGACCGAAACAGGCTGTAGAAAGGACAGAGCATATGCAAGAAGACAAGAGAAACAAGGAAATGTTTCTTAAAGTGGTTCTGCGGTTTGTAAATAAGACGACAGAAAGAACACTGGAAATGTGTGCGTCTCCTTTCTCAGTTCTTGGCAAAAGTTACTTCTTCCCGGTGACTTTCTGATTTCCGGCTGTTTTCTTCTTTTGTTTTTATGCTTTCTCTATACTTCACCATGAATCAAAAAGTTTATGGTTATATACAATTAACTTTTCCTCTTGTGCTGCAAGATCATGCAGAAACCTTGATAGCCCAGGACAAAGCTACAGTTTCTAAATAAATTTTTCCCTCTAATGTCAGTTTATCTCCCTCAGCAACAAGCAATTTAGGCTGTGGAAGGTATTAACATTTCACTAAGTCTATTAAACTTCAACTGCTAATCTTCACAATATAACCTGGGCAAAGTGTACAACTCAGTTACACTACAACCAGAATTCTTTCATTGAATCCCTACTGTGTGCAATGCATGAAGTAACTTCTTCCTTTTTTGGTGGGGGGGGGCGGGGTGGGGAGCTTTCCCTTGACTTTTTACGTTAACTGGAATTGAGTTCAACTGTTTTTGGACTTTTCTCAAGCCACCAAGCCTAGCAAGTGTTACAAATGTTAACTTTTTCCCCTTATAATAATAATAATTCAGGAACGGTTGAGAAAAGCTGATAACATTTCCAGGAAAAGGCACTTTGAGGTTGAGACCAAACAGGGAACAATAAATTTTTTCAGGTTAAATGTGACTTTAGGTCACTATAACACGTAATTCTGTTAACGCAAGTTGAGATTAGCCACCTGATAAAATCCTACTGGTAAAAGGAATTGCACCAACGCAGCCGGCAGTGGACTTCTGCCATTTATATACTGCTACTTGTTATTGTCCTTTATGTGTTAGCCTCTGAAATAATAAGCCCCACTTTGGAAACATAACTTCATAGAATCCTTTTCAGGAAATCTTGATCTCCACCCCCTTAGTACAGATGGGACCTTTAAATTTTTTTAAATGTTTATTTATTTGAGAGAGAGCATTGTGCGTGTGTGCAGGTGCGCGCGCACACGCGCTCGCAAAAGTGGGGGAGGGGCAGAGAGAGAAGGGGACAGAGGATTCGAAGCGGGCTCTATCACGAACTGTGAAATCATAACCTGAGCTGAAGTTGGACACTTAAATAACTGAGCTCCCCAGGCGCCCTTAGATGGGACATTTAAATCAAAGTGTTTTTACATAGTGATATTGTTCAATGCATCAATTGAGAGTCACAGATGAGCACCCAAGTTAGGTGATTGTGAGAACCCAATATTTAATATTTAGCACATGTTAAAACACTGTAATGTTTTAAGTTAATACATTTAAAACATGTTAGAAACTATATTTCAAATTTTTGGTTGCTCAATACCTATTAAAATTTTTGTTGTGACCAAAATAGTTCCAAAAGATTCCCTGACAGGTATGTATTTCATCTTTTCCTATTCGTTTTAAATTTAAATCTATCCTTAAGTTACAACATCAGAGTCATGTGTTTGGACCCAATCACCCTCCTCAAACTGTACTTTGACTTGATACTATTCTTTGGTTCTGAAGGATAGAAAAGTCACTCCTTACATTTATTCATCCATCCATCCACCCATCCATCCATCCATCCATCCATCCATCCATCTATCCATCCCAATGATTCATTCAAATTTTTATTGAGCCAGAAATATGGTTGGCCCAGGGAAAATAGTTATTAACATTTAAACCAAACAAGGAACCCCGTCTCTTGGAGCTTAAGGTGTAGAGAAAGATATTAATCAAGGAATCACATGAATGAATTATGCAGAGTTACAAAGGGAGATAATGTCCTTGAACAGAGACACCTGCTTCTCAGAGGCCCATTAAAAAAAAAAAAAAAGGAACATGACTCTAATTAAGGACTCAATTGAGATGCAGTATAGAGAAATACACAGGGTCAGAACATGTAGACCTTAAACGTAACCTTACACACTTGATTATTAGTCCAAAGCAATGGAAAACCACTCAAGGAATTTAAGAACTAGGGCAACATCAGGAGATCTTTTTTAAAGATGGCTTTGTTTGAGGAATGGAAGGGACATTGGAACGGGCCCAAGGGGAAAGAGTCTAGTTCTGAGGCTTCTTGGGAATGTGATCCTTGGGGGACATAGTTAAGAATATTGCTCACAAAAAAAAAAAAAAAAGAATATTGCTCACTACATTATGTAGTACTCTGTCTATTAGGGCCTAAGGGAAAGTTGTTCCTTCTGATTCAATACTGGGCATATTTGGGTAGGCCTGACCTGAGTTACTATCATTTTTATTTTATAAATACTTAAAAGATATTTTACCAATATTGATTATCATATAAACGCTAAGGGGATATTTAGAAATAATGCAACAGATTATGCTCACATACTCTCATTGGCTTCCAGAAAAGCTAAAGCCAAGTGTATTGGACTCTAGGGTATTACATTTTGTGTTTCCCTCCTTTCTAGTTTTATCTTAATCTTTTAATTTATTTTCCTTTGACTTAAATTTGTTTTTGCTTAATTTTAATATTATTTTCTACCCCCAGAACAAAACACTTGCAAGTAATTAAACAAAACCATAAATACTATTATATTAAAACACATGCATTGCTACCTTAGAAGAAATGTCTGACACACAGGAAAACATGTTGACAATATGCCCACCATATACATGGGCAAGATGCTTGGAGATGGAATGGGGCTATGTGTGAAAACCATGTTCTTTTTGTTCCAAATTGCCAATTAAAGAGTGTGACAGCTAATCTCTATGTTGCCTAGGAACTATATTGTTTCAAGATGTCTAAAACTGGCAGGGATCTAAATTCCAGACATCATTCACTCTTGGCTTTGAAGCATGCTCAGGGTATCTGGTATTATGCAATGTTCTTTGGAATTTGCAGACGAATCTGACTACTTCTAGCTTGAGATAGGCAAAAAAAAAAAAAAAAAAAAAAAGATCTTATCTTATTTAGCATAGTGATAATGAAGTATTTTAAATACACTCCAGCTGATATGAGACACAATACTTTCCCAAATGGTTCAGCTGAGCCTTAGATGTTGTGATTTGATAGCATGGAAAGTCAATAAGAAATAGGCATTCAAAATTTGAAACGCAAATCTACAGTTTTCTACTCTTTGTCTATAGGAAGATTTTCACCTTTATTATCAATTCCTCACTAATGACTCTTTAAGGCCTTGAATGCAGTCCTTCTTTTAGGTAACTTTTATGATTATAAGGAAGGAGCGAGTAAGGTGCTATTCCTTTGGTTGAGTCTTAAACTTCTAAAAGACTGTGATAGACTAACAGTCTATGAGTTGTCAAGCCTAACAATGGAGCACAGGCAACAGAAAACTCCTCAACCGAGGAGTGGATACAAGTGGAAAGCTCACCAGTGGAATTGTTCTATACCATAACCAACCATCTGTACACTTCATTGCCTCTGGGGCTTGGATACACTTCATCTGGTGCACATCTGTTGGTTTCACTCAGCAGTCCAAGAAGTGTCCTTCCTGAACACTAGGGATGAACTTGCTCTGCACCGAGTCTCTGATAGTCGAGACCTCATTAAAACACTCGTTTCCCAAAGTGCATGCTCTGCTCAATGTGTTTTTCCCAAACTGGCGTAAACTATGAAGTGGCAACCTTAAATGAACTCTTGAACATCACTTCCGTCTGTGGCTTTTCTGCTGCATGTGTACCTTTCACAGCTGCATATTTTCACTATTTCTGATTTGTGCCCACTGCCAAGTTTGGAACTCTAGAATACTTACTCTTATCATGCACCCAGGCTTGCCATATTGATAATTCATCTACACTGACATTCTGCTCTGAGTTTTGTTCTCTCAGGGCTCAGGATATTTTACATTCCTTCCCAAGCTTTGCTGTAGGCCAAATCCTTTTTCCTTACCTGGTCCCATCTGGTCTACCCAGACCCAAGGAAAATCACAACTAACTGTCAAAATAAAGGAGAGAGAAGAAGATTGGTATTTTTCTAAGCTAGGACCCTGAAGATGAGAATTGAGGAAGACTGACTCTACACATTCACTGCTGTAAGGACCAAATGAGATGATATTAGAAGTATGCAAATATATACCATCTTATAGGTTTTCTGTGCATGAAGTATCAAGCCCATTGTTCATTCTGTGCAAAACCGTGGGACTCAGGCACTCTTTCAGAGCCTTCCAGGACAATTTGGGACAAAAATATATAATATATGGGATGATCACAAAAGTGAGCCTAGTTAAATTTGAACAATGGACATAATTTTTTTTTTATCATCTCCTTCCTAATCCCAACCCCTCTATGAAGATAATCAGTGATTCATTATATCATTATCTGTTTCTTACCCTAACATTTGTATCTACCTTTATCCATCCCTTGGCTTATGATGGAACAGGGAGCCATATCTGTTTCTACATCTAACCCATGACCATTCTAATTTAAAATATACTTTGTATCCAGTTCATTATTTCCTTCTCCATAGTTACCACCCAGGTCACAATTATACGTCACACTGTCATCTCTCACTACGACTAATATCATTGCATTCTGGCTGGCCTTCTTATTTCCAACTATGTTCTTTTCTAAATCACTCAGAAACACACAATGGGTAGAATATAGTGCAAATCACCAAACATCTTTATACCGTTACTCTGCCTACTTCTCTTCAAAGTCTTCTCTTTACACCTAGGATAAAATCAAAACCCTCTCCCAGCCAACAAAGCCTGGTGTGATCTAGTCCATGCTGGATTCTATAGCCACATCTAATGCTGCGTCTCCTATCAGTTATGTTCCAACTGCCCTGACCTTTCTTCAGCCTTTCTCAATTTTGGGGATACACATATATATATTTTTTATATTCTTCAATGTCTCAATTGCTATTAAGACTTCCTATGTAGGAATTTCACCTTACTGTTTTCACCGGATCTGTTACTTCTTTAAGGAGGTCATCCCTGAACCTCCAATTTAAGCCAGTTCTCTCTATTATCTATTTTATGGCACATTGTCATTTCCCCTGCACTCTGTGAAGGCAGGGACCATGGGTCTTTTGCTTTCTACCGTATCTTAATGGCTAGTAGGGGGACTAGCACATAGTTGACACTCAACAGATTTGATGAGTGAATAAGTAGAAATTTCATATCTCATTCTTTATTTGTTCGGTTACTCAATAAGATATGTATCTTGTATAAAGCACTGTCTTCAGCTCACTGGACACAGCAGGACAAAAAGATACAACAGTTCCTGCTCTTGTGAAGCTTGCCTTCCAGTATGGGAAACCAATCATAAGCAACAAGTATATTACATAGTGTTTTAGAAGGAGATGTGTGGTAAAGAGAAAAAATGGAGCAGGGTAATGGAAATGAGGTATGTCAGGGGTATGCGATTTGCCATGTGAATAAATGGTCAGTATAGGCCTTATTAGAGAAGTTACATTTGGGGACAGATTTGAAGCAAGCGATGGTTTCAGATACTCGGATATATGGAGAAAATTCTCTAGCCATGAGAAACAGCTAGAGCAAGTCCAAAAGTGGGAACGTGTCTGAAGTATCTGCGAAATAACAAGGGAGGAAGCGGAGTGGTCAAGGGGGCAGAGACATAGAAGCTCTGATGAAACAGACAAAGGACAGCTAGCAGACAAGGTGGACATCTTTGACCACTGTCATTACTTTGATTTGTACAGTGACTGAGCTGGGTGAGTCTTCAAATAGTTTCAGCGGAAGAGTGATAGGATCTTATTTTTGCTTTAAGTGCATGGAGATGTCTGTTCGGTGTGGAATATATTGCAGTGGGCCATGAGTAAATATAGGAAAACCCCACAAGAGGCTTCTGAAGAATTCAGGCAAGAGAATAGGGTCGCTTGAATTAGGATATAGCAGCAGAGGTGATGGAAAACAGCTGGAATCTGGATGTAGTTTGAAGGTAAAGATAAAAGGTTTTTCACTGGCGCATTGGACAGCAGTTTGAAAGAAAGCAAGGAATTAAAGACAACTCTGAGGTTTGGGGACTGAGTAACTGGAAAGACACAGCTGCAATCAAGTCAGAGGGGTTAAGAGTACAGAAGATTATGTTTGGGTGGAGTTGGTGAGATCATGTTTATTTGCAGAAACTGGTGGAGAGGTTAAATGAGTGGTTGGATATACAATTCAGTGGGGCTACATGAGAGCATGATGAATGTGGAGGCGTCCACCTACGAAGGGCACTGAAGAGCAGGAGAAGAGATGATATCACCCTGGAGTGAGTACAAATAGCAGAGAAAAGGACTAACGTCTGAGCCACTAGGCCCTTCAATGTTCAAAGATATGAGGGAAGAATTATCTTCAGAGCCAGGGCTGGATCCGGATATGATGAGTCTGTTTTAAAAAGGAGGTTTTGAGGCAAACCGTAAGAGACTCTTGAATGTAGAGAACAAACTGAGGGTTGATGGGGGGTAGGGGAGGGAGGAAACGGGTGATGGGCATTGAGGAGGGCACTTATTGGGATCAGTACTGGGCATTGAATCATGGAATCTACTCCCGAAGCCAAGAGCACACTATATACACTGGATGTTAGATAACTTGACAATAAATTATATATATATAAAAAAAGGGGTAAACATAAATGGTCAAAACTAATGTGCCTATGAGATTAGCTATATATCTTTGGTTTCAAGTCTTAAAAAGTAAAAGAGAGACAGGTAGATAATCATGGGTGTACAGGTAGGTAGGCATAAGTATAAGGGAAAAAATAAAATGAAATGGGTGGTTTTTTTCCCACTGGTATCTTAACCAGAATTTTCCTGAAGGGGCAATGATTTTTCCTCACAGAAATATCAAAAAATCCATAAAGCCCTCGTGTTTCACTATTGTTTATAAGCAAGTAGTGATCCGGTAAGAGAGGTCTAAATTCCATTTGTTAAACCAAATTAACGACACTTATGTTTATGACACACATTACTTTGACATTGTTTCGCCTGTGAGATCATTAATTTTGGCATTATTTGGAGTACGCTAATGGAATGGGGGACGAGAAGAGGTATAGGTATTTTTAGTCTTCCAAATGGTAACAAAACACCGTGCAGACACATTCTATTAGAGCTTAGAGGGGGAAAAAAAAAATAGCAAGGTCATGCCTAATTTGAGATTCAGGTTTGTTCCAAGCGACTGGGAAGGTCAGACCCGGTTCTAGATAATTCACTGATCCGAAGGAATTTTGGGAAGTTGGGGCGGTTTCAGGGTTAACAAAGGAATTCAGGCCTTTGGCTTCAGTTCAGCTCATGACCCCACGCAGCCACCACTGAATCCACGAGGGTTGAGCTACTGAAGGAGTCCAATGTGAACTTGAGGCTCCCTGTGGTTTAGCTTGTTGCCCCGAAACCCAAGACGCATCTGTGGCACGGAAACCATCCCACTACACCCATACTACTCTACCGAGGGCGACTTTAATGGGCTCTGCGGTAAATCACTTTCCTTTTGGAACTCTGAGGTCTGGAGTTTGTACTATGTGCAACACTTCTTTGTGTTGTATATGTCTCATCTGTTTGTGTCAGCTGAGACAGAGAGCAAATGTTTAGCAAAGGATTCCAAACTCTTAGCAATCCTTAAGCAATACCAAAAATATGTGGAATGTAATCTTAGTTTCTCAATTGTACACTGTTATTTCTAAATATAATATCCTTCTAAGATTTTTTTTTCCTTGATGGTTCTAGTCCCATCCCTTAGGAGATATAATGAAGATTATAGAAAAATATAAAAGTTGTTTAGAGTCCCACAAGGTCTGGTGTTACCACTGGAGTGACAATGCACATGTTGTTTAGGAAGAGGAACCCCCAAATATTAGTTTCCTCACCTGTAAAGTGGATTAATACTAATACCCTTAGGTTAGTTTAAAAGCATAAAATCAAGGGGCGCGTGGGTGACTCAGTTGGCTAAGCGTCTGACTTCAGCTCAGGTCATGATCTTGCGATTCGTGAATTCGAGCCCCACGTCGGGCTCTGTGCTGACAGCTCGAAGCCTGGAGCCTGCTTCAGATTCGGTGTCTCCCTCTCTCTACCCCTCCCCCACTCACACTCTGTCTCTCTGTCTCTCTGTCTCTTTCTCTCAAAAGATAAGTTAAAAAAATTTTAAAGCATAAAATAAAATAGCGCGTTCTAGTGCTTAGCAGAATGCCTTACACCCAGTAGGTACTCAATAAATCTTAAGTCTTTTTCTTTGTTGCTACCAATCATTCTGGGCCTTTGGGACTTGTTTTCATTCCAGACAATTTATTATTTTATCAGTCTGAAATCCTGACATTTCTGTGCATTTGATTTTTCTAAATCAATTCTAGTGAAATATAATTTACACACAAAATGTACTGAATTTCAGCTGGGGTAGATTTTCGTGCGTTTTGACAAATTTATACACCTGGGAATCCCAACAACAATCAATACGTAGGATCTTTTACATTACCCTGATCATGTTTTCCCAGTGTTTTCCAAATAACTTTCTCACTTCAGCCCCAGGCAAAGGCAATCATTGCTGTTTTCTGTCACTGTGTATTTATCTTTCTAGAGATTCATTTAAATGAGAACTCTAGGGGCGCCTGGGTGGCTCAGTCGGTTGAGCGTCCGACTTCGGCTCAGGTCATGGTCTCACGGTTCGTGGGTTCCAGCCCCGTGTCAGGCTCTGTGCTGACAACTAGGAGAATGGAGCCTGCTTCAAATTCTGTGTCTTCCTCTCTCTCTCTGCTCCTCCCCTGCTCATGCTCTGTCTCGCTCTCTCCTCAAAAAATAAATAAAAAAACATTTAAAAAATTTTAAATGAGAACTCTATAGGGGCACCTGGGTGGCTCAGTCAGTTAAGTGTCCAACTTCAGCTCAGGTCATGATCTCACAGTACACGGGTTTGAGCCCCGCATTGGGCTCTGTGCTGACAGCTCACAGCCAGGAGTCTGCTTCAGATTCTATGTCTCCGTCTCGGTCTGCTCCTTCCTCACTCACACTCCGTCTCTCTCTCTCTCAAAAGTAAATAAAGATTTAAAAAAAAATGTAAATGTGATTTCTACACTAGGTACTCTTTTGTAACTGGCCTCTTTTTCCCTCGGTACTACTTTTGAGATTCGTTTGTGTGGTTGCATCAGCAGTCCGTTCCTGTTTATTGCCGAGAAGTATTCCATTGTATAAATATAACCCAACTTTTGGCTGTTTGCTGATAGATGTGCGGATGGTTTCCAGCTCTTTGGCTATTGCAAATCAACATCATTTCTGCCCAAGCATTTGTGTCATTTACTCATATATTCGGACCATACAAATCTTTTGAAATCATAACGAGTTGACTGGTGTCGATCAAGATCCCTTCGGTACAAGGTTTTGTGTGGTCGTGTATCTTCATTTCCCTGGTAAAGGCACAGGTGTGTACCCGCTAGGAGGTAAGGTAAGTATGCTTACACTTGACAAGAACTTGCTCAACTTTTTTCCTAACATAGTTGTACCTTCCCTTCAACACCCACACTTGGCATGGTTTATTTTAGGATTCCACTTGAGTCGGCCTCAGGATGCTTGGATATACTTGCTCAAACGTTACTTTGGCGTGTCTGCGAGGATGTTTTTGGGCGAGATGAACACGTGAGTTGGTAAACTGAGTAAAGAGGATGGCCCTGCCTCCTGTGGATGGGCCTCACCCCATCAGCTGAAGGGCTGAATACAACAAACAGACTGAGCCTCCAGCAAGCTAGACCAGCAAGGTGGGAGGAGGGAGAGGGGCATGCTTTCCATGGGCTGAGCTGCCTTCAGACTGTGACTGAAACATCAGCTTTTCTTGGACCTTAGGCCACTGGCTTTAGGACCCTTGGTTCTCTGACTACAGGATCGGCTCTCCTGGGTCTCCCATTTGCTGACTACAGAACGTGGGACTTCTTGGCCTGCCTAATCTTGCTGTGTGAGGCAGAAACCTTTACTTTGTCAATACCGTATTTAAGGAACAGAAAATTTTAATTTACAAAGTCCAATGTATCATTTCCCTCCCTTTATTTTGGACTTTTAAAAAACAATAGACTCTGAAGATTATCTTGACGCTTTTTCATGAGTTTTTTTTAATGTTTATTTATTTTGGAGAGAGAGGGAGAGAGAGAGAGAGAAGAAGCAGGGGAGGGTCAGAGAGAGGGAGACAGAGAATCCAAAGCAGGCTCCAGGCTCTGAGCTGTCAGCACAGAGCCCGTCACGAGGCTCGAACTCATGAACCCTGAGATCATGACCTGAGCTCGAGTCAGACGCTCAACCAACTAAGCCACCCAGACGCCCTTTTTCATATGAGTTTTAAAGTTCTGCCTTTTATATTGATGTCTAAGATTAATTTCAAGTTAATTTTTGCATAAAGTGTGAGATAAATGTTCATCTTTTTTTCCCAATTAGAGACCTAAATTGTTCTAATCCTATTTCAAGAAAACAACTTCCCCAGTGAAGTAACTTAGCATCTTTCCCAAAAATCAACCTGTCACAAAGGAGAGTCTCAGTCTGTTCCATTAATCTATATTTCTATTCATCCCCAAATATCACATTGTCTCTATCAGTATAGTTTTACAGTAATTGCTAGTGTATCAATGTAAATGAGTTTTGTAATAACCTGAAAGCCTATGAACTTGCTAAGCTGATTTTTAATTTGTTTGTTCTACTAGCTTTTGCTAGACTTCGAAGCATTTCTACATCCAAGATGATTTTCAGGTGTTTGGTTTTTTTTTCCCCTTTGCACTTCATATATTTTGAACCTCTGACTGAATGCGCACACATTGAGGATTGTTGCATCTTCTTGATGAATTAGACCCTTTACTTTATAAAATATTCTGATATCACTTTGATTTTAATCTAGCCACTTGAACTGTTTTATGTTAGTTTTGTGCGATATAGCTCTTTGACTTATTGTGTCTGGATCTTCTTGTTAATTTGGATTCCTTGCAGACAGCCTATAGCTGTGTGTTTTTGAATATTTTTTTAATTGGTGCATTCAGACACGTGTAATTCCTAATTTAATTTTTCTGATGTTTACTTATTTTTGAGAGAGAGAGAGCACAAACTGGAGAGGGGCAGAGAGAGAGAGAGGGAGATACAGAATCTGAGGCAGGTTCCAGGTTCTGAGCTGTCAGCCCAGAGCCCAACTCATGAACGGGGAGACCATGACCTGAGCCGAAGTCGGACACTTAACCGGCTGCGCCACCCAGGCGCCCCTGCAGTTCCTACTTTAGACAATGGAACCAGAGGCATGGTTGGATTTAGGTCCACCATGTTGAAATTTGCTTCATATTTATACCCTCTTTTCTGTGTTCTTTTTTCTTCCTTTTCAACCTTATTTTAGAATAATTGTTTTGTTCAGAATTCCATTTTTTTTTTCAACGTTTATTTATTTTTGGGACAGAGAGAGACAGAGCATGAACGGGGGAGGGGCAGAGAGAGAGGGAGACACAGAATCGGAAACAGGCTCCAGGCTCTGAGCCATCAGCCCAGAGCCTGACGCGGGGCTCGAACTCACGGACCGCGAGATCGTGACCTGGCTGAAGTCGGAAGCTTAACCGACTGCGCCACCCAGGCGCCCCCCAGAATTCCATTTTATTTGTGCTATTGGCTTACTATACCTCTTTGTGTTTTTTAAAGTGATAGCTACAGCTCTTGCTTGAGATGATCTTTTCAGTGATATTTGGATAGCAAACAGCCTTAGAGGATGGAGATTGTCTTTTTCTCTGAAGCAGAGGGCTGGTTTGTTTGCAAATTAGTATAATAAAGATAACATCTCCCCCCCCCCCCCCCGGGGCAAATGTTGGGCGTATTTGCTTGCATCCTATTATAAAGGACTGTAGTTTCCTAATCTCAGTTGTGATGCAAATCTACTGTACAGACAGCCTCAACTTCCACCTAGATCTGCCTCTCCTCTGCTCTCACGGGGTTTGGTGGGACAGAGGAACTGATGCAAATGAGAGATTCAGTGCTGCTTGCTGTGCCTTTATAAGAAAGCTCTTGGGTTTTGTTAGTCTTTATAAAACAGGAATAACAAGGGGGAAATCCTGCAGACAGACTGAAGGTGCTTAGGCCTTATTTGAGACTGAGATATCAAACTGATTTTCTAGCTTGATCCATCCAATCTCAGCCTATAGAATGCAGGCAACTGGTCAGCTTCAACAATACAAAGTTTTTAGGGGCACCTGGGTGGCTCAGTCAGTGGAGCGTTTGACTTTGGCTCAGGCCATGATCTCGTGGTTTGTGGGTTTGTGGGTTCGTGGGTTCCAGCCCCGCACTGGGCTCTGTGCTGACAGCTCAGAGCCTGGAGCCTGCTTTGGATTCTGTGTCTCCCTCTCTCTCTGTCCCTCCCCAGCTTGTGCTCTTTCTCTCCCTCTCTCTCTCTCTCTCTCTCTCTCTCAAAAATAATTAAAGAAAGTTAAAAAAAGAAAAAAAAATGAAATTTCTTAGACAGATGCACAGAAAGGAGACCCAGTGTTCTATAAATACTGTGGCACAATGCCTGTAGTATATAGGAAAAGATAGGCACGGGGCAAAGTAGTTACATGGAAAATGCTGGATAAAGAGAGATGGGTTATCACAAATGCAAAAGAAAAGCAGTGAGATGGTTGGAGAGGAAATGTGATAGGAAGGCTGGAAGGATATGTTCATTGTAAGCATCGTTAGGTGCTAGGGGCAATGACCGTATTATGGATGTCTCAAGAAAAAGAGGGGGAGAATTCGATTGGAAGGGGGTGGAGGGTCCTTCAGGGCAGTTCTGGATTAGAGTAGGTCAAAGCGCTATTTGCTTGAGATCAAAGTCATGTGTTTAGATGTGGTGACAGCCACAGAGGAGCTGGTACGTTCCAGCTTGTTCTTGCTCCCCCCAGTTCTTCTTCCTGCCTGGTGACTCCACCGACCAACGCCAGACCCTGGCCCAGCACCAGACCCCTGCGGCAGCCCACTGGAGTGGTAGCAACGCAGAGGCATGGCTCACCGTAGGCCTCCCTGCCTACTTGGCTTCCTTCTCACTCCCATATGGTGGGGTGTATGTTTTAACTTTTCAGATTACTGGTCGGTCACCCCAGGTTCGATCTTCGAGGGTTCTCCTGGTTCCCATGTTCCCATATCCTCCCACAGTTATGAGGTCCATTTTTTTTATAATTGAGCCCTACCTATCCCACACATCACGGAGGTTCTACTTCCATAAGTGAACACTGACTGATGAGGTTTTTGAAAGACGAATATGTTCGGTAAAATACGCTGTGGGATTATTTTCTTAATTTCTCTTTCTGCTGCCTCGTTATTAGCGTATAGACATGCAACAGACTTCTGTACATTCATTTTGTATCCTGTGACCTTACTGAATTCATTTATCGGTTCTAACAGTAGTATCAATTCTACCATATGATCCAGTAATCTCACTACTGAGTATTTAGCCAAAGAATATGAAAACACTAACTTGAAAGGATATATGCACTCTTATGCCTACTGCAGCATTATTTACGAGAGTCAGACTATGAAGCAACCCAAGTGTCCATCAACAGATGCATGGATAAAGATGTGATATATATATATACATATATATATATATGTACATATATATATATAATGGAATATATATATATATGTACATATATATATAATGGAATATATATAATGGCATATGACTCAGCCATAAAAAAGAATGAAATCTTTCCATTTGCAACAACATGGATGGATATAAATAATATAATGCTAAGTGAAATAAATCAGCCAGAGAAAGACAAATACCATATGATTTCACTCATATGTGGAATTTAAGAGACAAATCAAATGAACAAAGGAAAAAAAAAGACAAAACAGAGGGGAGGGCGCTAGAGGGTGAGTTAGGTGATGGGGATTAAGAGTACACTTATCATGATGAACACTGAGTAACATATAGAATTGTTGAATCACTATATTATATACCTCAAACTAATATGACACTATATTAAATATATTGGAATTAAAAATTTTAATTTATTTTTTATTTAAAAATTTTTATTTAAAAAATACACTATGTATTTAAACCAAAGTTATTTAATTCTTGGTGGAAATAATAAGGAATTTTATAAGAGGGGCGCCTGGGTGGTTCAGTCGGTTGAGTGTCTGGCTTCGGCTCAGGCCATGACCTCACGGTTCATGGATATGAGCCCTGCATGGGCCTCTGGTGCTGACATCTTAGAGCCTGGAGCCTGCTTTGGCTTCTGCGTCTCCCTTTCTCTCTCTGCCCCTTCCCCGATTATACTCTCTCTCTCTTTCTCTCCCTTTCTCTCTCTCTCAAATAAACTTAAGAAAAAAAAAGTCATTGTTGAAGAATTTTATAAGAAAAATACAATAAACAAATTTTGATATATTTGTCACATATAAAGAACGTAGTTTATTTTTGAAACAAACTTTGCTTCATTATTGAAGGTAAGACTCTGTTAAAAAACAAAGTTCAACCAGGTACATTTAAAGACCAAATTGGCTTTATTCAGCTATTCATGAATCAAGCAGCATCCTGTCTAGCAGACAGAAAGATAGAAAGGAGCTCCAAAGAGCTGTACAAAATGGGATAATTTAAAGTCACAGGGCAGTGGGGAGAGGGAAAAAGCAGATGACCTCATCTTTCTCTGGAGGAGGGAAGGGGTCTATCAGGTGGATTACCTCATGAGGGCTGACCAGGAAATTTCAGATTTGCTACTTTAAGACTACAACCTTGGGACAGGTTGAAAACTATAGTTAGGTCAGGTACTAAGTCTTGGTTTGGCGACATGAGCATAGCACAAGTGACTCCATACTGACTCTGTTGTCTCTGATCACGAGTATCTTTAAAATAAACCCTCAAAATCCAACAAAATGCATTTTTTACATATTTATCATATGTGTAAGATAAATGATGTGTGGAATGATGTGATCTTATTTTTACTTTTTTAAATTATTTTTTTAATGTTTATTTTTGAGACAGAGAAAACCAGAGGGGGAGGGCCAGAGAGAGAGAGACGAGGACAGAGCATCCGAAGCAGCACGGAGGCTCTGTGCTGACAGCAGACAGCCCAATGGGGGGCTCAAACTCATGAACCTTGAGATCATGACCTGAGCTGAAACTGGACACTCAACTGACTGAGCTACCCAGGCACCTCTGTGGTCTTATTTTTAAATTTTTTTTTCAACGTTTATTTATTTTTGGGACAGAGAGAGACAGAGCACGAACGGGGGAGGGGCAGAGAGAGAGGGAGACACAGAATCGGAAACAGGCTCCAGGCTCTGAGCCATCAGCCCAGAGTCCGACGCGGGGCTCGAACTCACGGACCGTGAGATCGTGACCTGGCTGAAGTTGGACGCTCAACCGACTGCGCCACCCAGGCGCCCCTGTGGTCTTATTTTTAAAATAAACCTATTTTTAGAAAGCAATGCAAGCCCTGGGATTCACTAGAAATGTGGAATTTCAGTAACTCCAGTAATACTTAATACTGACCCCATCAAAATGGGGTACTACATAGATTTTTTTAAAAAATCCTTTCTTCCAGGATTTTTATGCATCAAATCGATGCTGTTTTGTTGATGTTCAAGAAAGAGAGGTCTAGGTTGGAGATACACATTTAGAAGTCATCAGCATAGAGATGGCATTTAAAGCCATGAGACTGGTGGAGATCTCTAAGAGAATGTAAATGGAGAAGAGATGCCAGACTGAGCTCTAAAATGCTCCGTCACACACACACACACACACACACTCACACATACACACACACTTACACATACACACATACACACATGGTTATATCCTAAGCATATATATACACATATATATCATAACATATATAGATACATACAAAATGGAAATGCATGTATATGTATAATTTAAGATTACTATTTTGACTAAGGACAAATGGACAAAAATAGCATAATAAGATATTACACAGATTTGTGCTTCGAAATGTATGTTTGATACACCACGTGGTTACTAAAGTTGGTCCGTACGACAAGTTCTGCAGCTCTGAGCCTCCTAGGGGTCAAAGCAAGATGGACTCCACAGTGTTGAAGCACAAAGTGGTTACAGGAAAGCAGCCGAGCACAGGCTAGAGGGGAGACAGAGGTAAGGCCACCGAGGATCTTGTGTTGTGGGCTCACACGTGTAAAGCCGGTCCATATCATTACCCCACACTGGCCGTGTCAAGGCAGTGTCTGCTCCAAGTTGACTGGGTACCAGTTAACAGTTCTGTGTCCATCTTTCACTGGTTAATAAATATTTTGAATATCAACTTACTTGTGTCTTAGGCGAGAGTGCATTCTACATTCGAGAGACATGAAGAACTGAAATGATGACATGAAGAATTGAAATGATGATATAAACTGGGTGCCTGAAGCTTTTGTCTTTTATTTACTTACTTGTTGACTTCTTTTTTACTTTTAAACTTTTGGTGTAGCAGGGCGGTGCACAGACTCAAGATGGAAGGTGATAGAGGAAAGAAGGTCAGTGAGAAGACCAGGCTACCACGAGCGTGCATTTGACGCGAGGCAGTGCCAGCTGGGGCCCATCGGAGCTAGACTGGGGAGGAACGTACAAGGCAGGAAAACCAGACAAGACATTCATGCTCTGTGGTGTGAGGCTCCCAGATCGGTGGTAATGAGGGTGGAAGTGTTATTCAAAGAAATAGAAAATACTGTCAGAAGAAGAGCGTGAGGGTGAAAAGGGAGCTCTGCCCACAGTGAACGTGAGAGACCCGTGAGGTGACCAATCATTTCTGCCCATCTGGTGAGAACTACGGTTGGCAATAGACATTTTCCATTGATCAGAGAATGTATAATGGCAATTAAAACCGTGGGGGATTCAGGAAATCCTTCCATCGCTACACTTCAAATATTCTACAAGAATGACATTTCTTTTGTCTTTAAGTTTATTTATTGAGAGAGGGAGGGAGAGAGAAAAAGAGAGAGAGAGAGAGAGAAAGGGTGGGGCAGAGAGACAGAGGGAGAGAGAGAGAGAGAGAATCCCAAGATGACAGCACAAAGCCTGACACAGGGCTCAATCCCATGAACCATGAGATCATGACCTGAACTGAAACCAAGAGTCAGACACTTAACTGGCTGAGCTACTCGGGAGCCCCAAGACTGACATTTCTTTTTTCTTTTCTTTTCTCTTTTCTTTTCTTTTCTTTTCTTTTCTTTTCTTTTCTTTTCTTTTCTCTTTTCTTTCTTTTCTTTCTTTTTTTTCTTTTCTTTCCTTTTTTCTTTTTTCTTTTCTTTTTTCTTCTTTTCTCTTTTCTTTTAATGTTTATTTTTGAGAGAGAGAGAGAGAGAGAGAGAGAGAGCACATGCAGTTGGGGGAAGGGCAGAGAGAGAGGGAGACAGAGGATCAAAGTGGGCTTTGCACTGACAGCGGAGAGCCAGATGCGGGGCTCCAACTCATCAACTGTGAGATCGTGGCCTGATCTGAAGTCAGACACTTAACCGGCTGGGCCACCCAGGTGCCCCAAGACCGACATTTCTTAGTACTGCTTTGATCCACCACTCCTCGCCTGATCCTTAGTGATGCCCACTGCTTGGAGGCTGACATGCCTGCCTGTATCTTAAAAATCTGCTTGTGATCTGATCAACCTCTGTCTTTTCAGTGTTATCTCCCATTTCATGCCCCACTCGGTCTGTTCTGACAAATTGTGACATACATCTGCACAGTCTTTGTGATTTTCTGCACGTTGTTTGATTTGCTTAGAATGCTCTTGTCCCAGTGTCTAGAAAATTACATGTTCCTTTTACTTAAATTTGTGCTAGACTGATATTAATATATTTTGTTCACTGGTATAAAACTGTAGTCTGAAAATAATTCTAAATGAGATGTGAGAAATATTATTAAAATCACTTAAGTAAAAAATACATTAATTTGTCTTTTCAATGCAAGATTTTAAGACTTTCCTTAATACATTTGGGTAAATCACAAGTCATGCTAGATTGTGGCATTGAGGCCACACTTACAAATAAAGCTAAGGGGTAGATTGTTAAGTTTAATTTACTCTTGTCCTCGATTTACAGCTATCCTTTATGAGACGGTGTCTTTTTAGGCAGGAAACATCTGTCATGTGATAAATATGTCTGGGAAAATTTAAGTCATGGTTTATTAATTGTGGTTGGGAGAGTACTAAGTAAAACTTAACCAAACAAAGGAAAGTCAATACACTTGATGTTGTGCATGCCAGAAATACTCATCTGTTTTCAATTAATTGATAATTTGATCATCCAAGCAAATTATGGAGGAAATGAGGCATCCCCTAGGTCAGACAGTCATAAAAAGACTGGGTGAGATGCTTTCTTTCAGAAGATCCTATCAAAATGAAATCGTGGTGTGTGAGATCTCAAGCAACCTCAGCGGCCATCTAAGACAACCTACTGATTACTGATAGCTCACTCACAGAGACTGAGTGGCCCTAGCTCAAGATGCTATTATGTCTGCAACCTAGAGAGATTAAGGATTTTCCCAGCTGGATAGTTGGGTAACGATGAAAATGGAATTTTTTGATAATTTCTTCTCAGGATGGTAAGTTTCAGAAATATCACACTCTTATGATTCTATTTGGTACCAAGGTCATATCAATATTTATGGATGTAATGTGTTACAACACATATGAATATGTTCACAGCATGTACGCAAGAGGCCAATATTACTCAATAAAACTTAACTACGAAAATGCTGTCTTTTTGCACATTAATCAGGTACACATAGAATGATTAACCCCCTCTTGAAAAATATCAATTGGAATTTATATAATTTACTTATTAGTTTATAAACTATTTAAAATTGTGTCTCTTCTACATCCAGGCCTATGGGGCTGGAATTCAGAACCAGCTGGTATTCTCAATTAAATACTAATTAGTTAAGATACAATTTCTGAAGATAGGTTTGTTGTTTTTTTTTTTGAGAGAGAGAGAGACCAAAAGAGTGAGCATGGGGGAAGGGCAGAGAGAGAGGAGAGAGAGAGAATCCCACACAGGCTCCGCACCATCAGCATGGAGCCCAACATGGGTGAACCCACTAGCCTTGAGATCATGACCTGAGCCCAAATCAAGAGTTGGACACTTAACTGACTGAGCCACCCCAGGAGCCCCTCCTGAAGAATAGTTTTAAGCGGTCTATCTCACTTTTTTCAGCAAACATTACTGAAGTATAATCGCATAAAATGCATATAATTCTAAAATGAATTATTAAGTAAATGTACCTGAATAACCATCACTCAGCACGACATATAGAAAATTACCAGCCCCCCAAAAACTTCCCTCAGGCTCCTCCCTGTCATTACCTTTCTCCCCAAAAGAATCACCATCCTGATTTCCAGCACCCTTGAGTATTTTTCCAGGTTTGACATTCATTTCAATGGCTATCATAAACAAGGCTGCTGTGAGTATATATGCAACACTTTTGGATGCAGTACTAAGAGTAAAATTGTTACATCCTAGTTTAGAGCTAGTAGTTGAGAGGTGGGTAACTGAAGTCAGTTTCCCAAGACATTTTACCGATGCGGATTCCCAAGAGCAATGCACATGAGGCTTAATTATTTTAAATCCTGACTCACACTTATCATTATCACATGTGTGTGTTTCATATTAGTGTTCTCATGAGCATATGCTGGTATTTCATTGTGGTTTTAATCTGTATTTCCCAGATGATTAATGACATTGGACATGTTTGGCCATTTGAGTATATTCCTTTGTGAGGTTCCTGTTCATCCTATCTTTTGTCTATCTGTCTATTAAACAGTCTTTGTAAAGGTTCTTTCTATATTCTGAATATGAATACGCATGTAGATAATGCATATAAATATACAGATTTGTATATATATGTATAAAATATATGTATTCCTTTACACATTTCCATTCTCGGTGGTGTCTTTTGATGAACCTAGAAAATCATGATTTTAATGAAGTCCAATAGCTGATTTCTTTCCTTTATGGTGAGCAGTTTTTGTGTCCAGAAGAAAATGGATATTTTAAAATACCGAATCTTCTTCATCATTAACTTGACCTTTTCCTCCATTCATTTAGATCTTCAAAATTTTCCTCAACAGTTTTTATAATTTTCTACATAGAGATCTTGCATATATTTTGTTAGGTTGATTTTTTTTGAGTTTGCCTTTTTTGATGCTATTGTTAATGGCATTATTTCATATTTTTTATTTTCTTATCTTATGTTGCTAATATGTAGAAAGGATGGGTTTTTATCTGTACTCTGTAATAAGCAAACTTGGTAATTTATTTATTTATTTATTTATTTATTTATGTATTTATTTTTTTCAAACTTGGTAATTTAAACTCACTTATGACTTCTAACAGCTGATGTATAGGTTCATTTGCATCTTCTCATACACAATCATATCACCTGTGAATAATGGCAATTTTAGTCGTGGCATTACAATGTCCATGCTTTTTAAACTTTCATTTTGCTGTATTACATTTCATAGTCCTTCAGCAAAATGGGGAATAGGAGGACCAGCAGTGGCCAACCTTATCTTAGTCTCAGTCTCTGGAGGAAAGACTGAAATTTTGTCCCATCAAAAACTATACTGACCAGGATTATTTTATTTTATTTTATTATTTTTTTTAATTTATTTTTATTTTTGGGACAGAGAGAGACAGAGCATGAACGGGGGAGGGGCAGAGAGAGAGGGAGACACAGAATCGGAAACAGGCTCCAGGCTCTGAGCCATCAGCCATCAGCCCAGAGCCTGACGCGGGACTCGAACTCACGGACCGCGAGATCGTGACCTGGCTGAAGTCGGACGCTTAACCGACTGCGCCACCCAGGCGCCCCAACCAGGATTATTTTAAAATACACACTTTACCTGGTTAAAAAATAGTATCTTTATGTGTAGTTTCCTAGGAATTTTGATCAGGAACAGATGTTGAATTTATTTTAAATTTATTTTGAAAGAGAGAGAGAGAGAGAGAGAGAGAGAATCCCAAGCAAGTTCCACGCTGAGCACAGAGCCCTTTCTAGGGTTCAATCCCACAAAATGAGATCATGACCTGAGCTGAAATCTGAAGTCAGACGCTCAACTGACTGTTGAATTTTATGAAATGTTTTTCTGCATCTACTGAAATAATCATGTTTGATTTATGTTTTTTATTCTTTTAGTGTGAGACAATATAATGATTTCTTTCTAGATTGAAACCACACTTGCATTCTGAAATTAATGCCCTTTTGTCACGACGTGTCACTGTTCTTATATATTACTACATTTGATTTGCTAATATTATGTTTATTTATTAACTTGTAGTTTATGTTCAGGAGTAAGACTAGTCTCTACTTGTACTTTTTTAAAAAAACTTTTAATGTTTTTATTTTATTTTTGAGAGAAAGAGAGAGAGAGAGAGACAGAGTACAAGTGGTGGGGAGGAGAAGAGAGAGAGGGAGACACAGAATCCGAAGCAAGCTCAGGGCTCTGAGCTGTTGGCACAGAGCCTGACATGGGGCTGGAACTCATGGACTGTGAGATCATGACCTGAGCTGAAGTCAGATGCTTAACTGACTGAGTCGCCCAGGCACCCCTGGTCTCTACTTTTTCTTGTAATTGTCAGATTAGCATCAAGGGGAAGCTTACCCGCATTTTCTATATTGTGAGGAATTTCTAAAGATCAGCACTGCTCTGCCAAGACTGGTGTTATTTTTTACTTTTGTTGAAGCCATTTGGGCCTGATTGGTTCTTTAATTATGGTTTTATAGCTATAGAAAACAATAGATATACTTTAATAGATACAGAACAAATAAGATGTAATACTTTTTTTGTGCCAGTTTTGGTGAAAAATTTTTAAGAGATTTGACTATTTCGTCTAAACTATCATGGTTTTTTTCCCTCCTTGTATCTTTAAAAATAGACTTTATTTTTCTACAGCGGTTGTAGGTTCATAACAAAACTGAGCAGAAACTACAGAGAATTCCCATTATACCCCCTTCCCACATAAATGCACAGCCTCCCCCACTATTGACATTCAGCACCACAGTGGAACATTTATTACAATCAATAAGCCAACATTAACACATCATCACCCGAAGTTCCTGGTTTACGTTATAGTTCACTTTTGCTGCTGTCATTCTATAGGTTCTGACAAATGTAGAATGACCTTTATCCACCACTGTGGTATCACACAGAATAGTTTCACTGCCTCAATTCCCCTGTGCTCTGCCTGTTCACCCCTTACCCCTCTAACCCCTGGCAACCACTGCTCTTTTCACTGCCTCCAGAGTTTTGCCTTTTCCAGAATGTGATACACTTGGAATCATACAGTAAATTAGCCTTTTCAGTTTGGCGTCTTTTCATTTAGTAACACGCACTCAAGCTCTCTCCTATCCCTTCATGTATTTTAAATTCTGTTATGAGGTGAATTGTCTCTTTTTATCTCTGGTTATAATCTTGTCTTGAAGGCTAATTTTTTTTTTTTTTTTAATTTTTTTTTTTCAACGTTTATTTATTTTTGGGACAGAGAGAGACAGAGCATGAACGGGGGAGGGGCAGAGAGAGAGGGAGACACAGAATCGGAAACAGGCTCCAGGCTCTGAGCCATCAGCCCGGAGCCCGACGCGGGGCTCGAACTCCCGGACCGTGAGATCGTGACCTGGCTGAAGTCGGACGCTTAACCGACTGCGCCACCCAGGCGCCCCTGGAAGGCTAATTTTATATTCATGTTGTCATTGTCAGTTGATTTTCATGCTATATAGTTTTTTTTTCCATACGTTTGTTTTCATCATTGACTTGATATGTAAAATTGGACCCTTTTAAGCAACGTATTTTGAGGTCTTCCTTTTTTATATACTCTGTCAATACCTGCCTCCTAATTACAGGGCTTAAAAAATTAACCCTTTCATGTAGTTTTCTGCAGGAATGTATTTAGGTTTATCATCTTCTTGGTTATCTCTTTGCCTTACTCCGTTTTGCTCCCTCTGCCTCCTTTTCCTGCCTCCTTTTGGGTCATCTGACTTTCCAAAAGATGTTCTTTTTGAATTAGCCTCCTGTCTTTATGGTCGTATCTTTTTGCATCTTTTAAGTGGCTTCTTTAGGAATTACAGTATACCTCCCTACCCTTCCATGGTTTATTTGGCCTCAAAACTGCAGTGTTGTGCAACTTGAGA
Organism: Prionailurus bengalensis; assembly: GCF_016509475.1. Classification (NCBI taxonomy): domain Eukaryota; kingdom Metazoa; phylum Chordata; class Mammalia; order Carnivora; family Felidae; genus Prionailurus; species Prionailurus bengalensis. The sequence goes on along the minus strand of NC_057344.1, from coordinate 8,621,177 downwards.
TAGAATGGAGGAACCCTGCAGTTATGTCGGTCATTCTGCAGCACCTGTCCCACTGACCTCTATGTTCTGATGTCATATGTATCGCCCTGACAGGCATTTGAACCCCTATCAGCCAATATATCATCTTTTCATTCTCAACAGTCGTACCTCTATTTTAAAAACTTAAGAGGAAAAACAGTCCTCTGTTCGTACCCCAGTTGTCATTTCTGTTTGCTCTTGCTTTATTTTTAAACATCCATGTGTGTCTCTGGAATCGATTCCCTTCTGCCTGAAGAATTTTGCTTTAGCATTTTTGGTAAGGCCGAATTTCAGGCTCTGATTCTCTCATTTTTTCTTTATCTGGGAAGCTTTAATTTCACTTTGAGCCCTGAAAGGGACTTTTGGCAGGTGGAGAGCTCTTAGTTGACAGTTCGTGTCCTTCATAGTTTTAAAGACGTTCCACTGCTTTTTGCTTCCAGGGCTACTGATGAGAAATTCATGGTCCATATTCAATGTGTCATTTTCCCTTTTTATGCTTTCAAAATGTTTGGGTGGTTTTTTTTTTTTTTTGGTCATTATTTTTAAAAATTTTACTTCCAGGATAGTTAATATGCAGTGTTATATTAGTTTCAGGTATACAATATAGTTATTGAACAATTCCACACATCACCCAGTGCTCATCATGACAAGTGCACTCCTTAATCCCCATCACCTACTTCACCCACCCCCCAACGACCTTCCCTCTTTGGTAACCATCATTGTGTTCACTAGAGTCAAGAGGGTGTTTCTTGGTTTGTCTCTTTTACCTCTTCTTGCCTGTTTTGTTTCATAAATTTTACATCTGGGTGAAATCATATGGATTTGTCTTTCTCTGGGTGACTTATTTCACTTAGCATTATACTCTCTTGCTCCAACCATGTTGTTGCACGTGCCAAGATTTCATTATGTTTTAATATTCCATTGTATATACCTACCACTCTTTCTTCATCTATCCATCTATCAGCGGGCACATGGGCTGTTGCCAAAATTTGGCTATTGTAAATAATGCTGCTATAAACATCGGGGTCCACGTATTCCTTTGAATTAGTGTTTTTGTATTTTTTTTCTAGATATGTCTCCTGAGGCAAGGGAAATAAAGGCAAAAATAAACTACTGGGATTATATCAAAATAAAAAGCTTTTGTTCAACGATGGAACCAATCATCAAAATGTTTTTCCTTATCTTTGTGGTAGGCCAAAATATGTATTTGTTTTTTGTTTTTTGTGTTTTGAGTTTCCTGTTTGATGTTTGTTGAATTTCCTAAATCTGTCAATTTCTTTCAACATGTTTTTGGAGGCTGCAGATATTATTTCTTTAATTTTTCTGCCTCAGTATCTTTCTCCTTTCTTTCTGAGACCCCAATAACACATATATAACAGCTTTTTGATGTTGTCCCACCAGTTCCCAAAGCTCTCTTCATTTTTTCCAATTTGTTTTCGCTCTGTTCATTAGATTGGAAAATTTGTACATACCTTCAAGTTTACTGACTCCTTCCTCTGTCACCTCCTATGTGGCTCTTGATTCCACCCAGAGTTCAAAAAAAATTTGTCAATATTTGAAACTCTTTTTCAGTTCTAAATTTTTAAAAATTCAAATTTTATATATGAAAAACATATTTTCTCTTTCTAAGAACTTCTACCTCCCAGTCATTGTAAATTGAGCGTAATCTCTATGCCCCCAGGTAGAGCACAGCTATAACTTCTACTTTATAGTATTTCTCTGATTAATTCCAACTTTGGGGTCATCCTGAGTTTGACATCAGTTAGTTGCCTTTCCCTTGAGAAGGATTCATGTTCTCTGGCTCTCGCATGTGAAGCAATTTTTTACATGGAATCCTGGACATTTTGAATGCTATGTTGAGTGGAAACTGGTTTCGGTTATACTTATTTGGACAATGCTGATAGTTTCTCAATTTTTTATTTATTATTATTTTGTGCAAGCCATCAAGTCACTTTTGTTCGGACAGCAAACTGCAGATTTCACCTTGCCATTTGTGCAGGGTTGTTCCCATATCAGTTTATTTCTCAAAACCTTTCCTGTGCTTACCTGCAATTGTGTTGACATGCACAACAACTTGCCTCAGTTGTGAGCCTGAGCCTTTGGTGGTTTGTACACAGAAAATTATGATGGAGTCCTGTTCTCTGGCTCTGTCTGCTGGAGGATTCTCCCCCTGTTCTCTACCAGTATGTGTCCTTTTCTTTTTTTTCTTTAAGAAAATTTTTTTTCATGTTTATTTTTGAGAGAGAGCAAGAAAGAGACAGAGAGAGAGAGAGAGAGAGAGAGAGAGAGAATGAGTGGAGTAGGGACAGAGAGAGAGGGAGACAGAATCTGAAGCAGGATCCAGGCTCCCAGCTGTCAGCACAGAGCCTGATGAGGGGCGCAAACTCACGAACCATGAGATCATGACCTGAGCCGAAGTCAGCTGCTTAACCTACTGAGCCCCCCAGGCGTCCCTCATATGTGTCTTTTTCTGGGTGCCAGAAAAATAGGAGCAAAGTTGAGACAGATAGAAAATGGAAAAGCCAATCCATACGCCTGTTTCTCTAAGCTTCGACTCCCTTCCACAATCTACTTCTTATGTTTAATCTTCAGAGTTAGGTGGCTGTTCTTTGTATTTTGTTTAGAGTTTTGCTTGTACACAGCAGAAGAGATAGGCTATAGTGACCTGATACTTCATGGTATCCAAGAAAGTATGTATGTATGTGTGTGTGTATGTATGCGTGTGTCTGTGTATGCGTATATATGTATGTGTGTGCATATATATATATATATATATATATATATATATGGTATCCATATATACATCACATCAAATTGGCCATTTCAAAATACTATATATATGATATTTTGAAATGGTCAATTTGATGTCATCGCTATTTTGGTGTTCACATCTATTTCATGGTCTTAAAAAAAGGTCAAATATTTGGCCTTATCTTTATTACTAAGTCAATCAAAAGAACACCCCCACCATCCCATTAGTTGATTTCACACTACTTTTGAACCTTAATTACTTTCCTTTTATTTGAAACATTTCTGCACAGTGCCCTACCATCACTCGTTGACTTTGGATGTAGGGGTGAGTTAGCTGGTTGAAGTATTTATGTGCAGGAGACACATGGTAGAGACTGCTTTTAAATTGCTCATTGGCTATCTGAGCCTTGCTGAAATTTCTGTCATAAAGATAATGGTTTCTGAGGACAATTTTAAGTAAATGTCTCCCAGACTCGCATTCAGCAATTCTGAGTTGGGATCTTTGCCACACTGAGTATGAGGAATACACGCTAATCTGACGCTCCAGAGGACTTTCCGTCTAGAGCTCTGCCTCACGTCTTGGCTGTCTGGGGAGGACTGTGTCCTGCGCATTTTGTGATCAGTATTCTCCTTATTTCTCCCCCACATTTTTACTTTTTGCTCTTTTGCTTCCTGGGATTAAGCAACTACTCTGGCTGCCTCAAAGCAAGTGCCAATGTGGGGAAAAAAAGTCTTTCCAGATTTCTGGATGGTCGAATGGCATAGACTATGTTGGTGCTGCATAAGCAGCCTGCAATCAGACACTGTTTTCAAACAGAAAGTAGATTTTTTTTTTCATGAGAAGCATGCATCTCAAGGAGAGGAAACTAGACTTGTTGGAGGAAAAAATCTAGAGATGCTAACACTTGACAACTCTCAGAACTCAAAGTGAGACCTGCCATTTCCCTACTTAGCACAGAAATTGAAGAGAATAACAGGGAAACACAAATCAAAACCACAGTGAGATATCACCTCACATCTGCCAGAATGGCTGACATTAACAACAACAGATGTTGGCGAGGATGCGGAGAAAGAGGATCTCTTTTGCGCTGCTGGTGGGAATGCTAACTGGTGCTGCCAGTCTGGAAAACAGTAGGGAGGTTCCTCAAAAAGTTAAAAATAGAAATACCCTACGACCCAGCAATTGCACTACTAGGTATTTATTCAAGGGATACAGGGGTGCTGTTTTGAAGGGACACATGCACCCCAATGTTTCTAGCAGCACTATCAACAATTAGACATTAGCCAGCCAGCTCTTCTCCCATGAAGCTCACTTATAACAGTGAAAGTACAGAGTGGAATGTTTCATTAAAAAAAGTAAAGAAGAAGATTCAGAAGTGTTTCCTTTACCTCCCATTATATGAAGGTACAAATTTATGGATTAAGATGACATTTAAAAAGGACACTTAGAAAAGAAAGTGGTATAGATGTTTATCAGTAAACACACACACACACACACACACACACACACACACACTGGAGTATTATTCCGTGATCAAAAAGAATGAAATCTTGCCATTTGCAACTACATTGATGGAACTAGAGGGTATTATGCTAAGCAAAATTAGTCAGTCAGAGAAAGACAAAGGTCATATGACTTCACCCATATGAGGACTTTAAGATAAAAAAACAGATGAACATAAAGGAAGGGAAACAAAACTAATATAAAAACAGGAAGGGGGACAAAACAGAAGAGACTCTTAAATATAGAGAACAAACAGAGAGTTACTGGAGGGGTCGTGGGAGGGGGATGGGCTAAATGGGTATGGGGCATTAAGGAATCTACTCCTGAAATCACTGTTGCAATATATGCTAACTAACTTGGATGTAAATTAAAAAAATAAATAAATTATTAAGAAAAAAAATTGAAGAGAATAATACAGAAGGGATTCACTGAAGCCGTATTTAATATATCACACAAGGTAAAAAGGGGGATATTGTTCATGTTTTGTTGATATTTTCTACAAACTTAATGATTAATGGCAAACCAGCCAGGATAATAAGATAGGTTACACAATATTTAACAGTTCATGCCAGTAATTTCTGCTGAAGATAAACTTTTTTTGCTAGGATGCAACTTCACTTTCCTATCTTTTGAAAAGAGAGGAAAATTAACCTAGCGCAAAAAAAGTAAGGCAATTAACATGAGGACATTTATTCTAAAGGAGATTAAGAAACAAAGCTCCAGGCTTTTTAATTAATGATAGTTATTACAAATCAATGACCTATTGTCTGTGGACAAGAGGTCACAGAAGGTACCTAGTGAGTAACTATGTAAGAAAGCAGAGGTGATGCTAATGATACTATTTATGCCATTATAATTAGACATTAGCCAGCCAGCTCTTCTCCCATGAAGCTCATTTATAACAGTGAAAGTACAGAGTGGAATGTTGCATTAAAAAAAGTTAGGAAGAAGATTCAGAAGTGTTTCCTATACCTCCCATTATATGAAGATACAAATTTATGGATTAAAATGACATTTAAAAAGGAAACTTAGAAAAGAAAGCGCTATAGATGTTTATCAGTAAACATGTCTCTGTCATTATTTTGTAATTTAGAAAAAATGAGTAGAAGAACGTGAAGAAAATGAAATATACAATTCATTTATTTACTTTTACCAAAGGATCAAGTGATCTTATAACCATGTACAGGTATACCTTGGAGATATGACAGCACCGGTTCCAGAGCCCCACAATAAAGCAAATATTGAAATAAAGAGAGTCAAATGAATTTTTGGTTTCCCAGTGCATATAAAAGTTACGTTTACCCTATACGATAGCCATAATGCAAGAGCATTATGTCTAAAATAACCAATGTACATACTTTAATTAAAAATACTTGGGGCGCCTGGGTGGCGCAGTCGGTTAAGCGTCCGACTTCAGCCAGGTCACGATCTCGCGGTCCGTGAGTTCGAGCCCGGCATCAGGCTCTGGGCTGATGGCTCAGAGCCTGGAGCCTGTTTCCGATTCTGTGTCTCCCTCTCTCTCTCCCCTCCCCCGTTAATGCTCTGTCTCTCTCTGTCCCAAAAATAAATAAAAACATTGAAAAAAAAATTAAAAAAAAATACTCTATTGCTGGGATGCCTGGGTGGCTCAGTCGGTTGAGTGTCCAACTTCTGCTCAGGTCATGAACTCGCAGTCTGTGAGTTCAAGCCCTGCGTCGGTCTCTGTGCTGACAGCTCAGAGCCTGGAGCCTGCTTCTGATTCTGTGTCTCCCTCTCTCTCTGCCCCTCCCCCACTCATTCTCTGTCTCTCTGTCAAAAATAAATAAAACATTAAAAAAAAAACTATTGCTATCACATATTGGGTCACAAATCAGCCCTCAGCAAGTACAAAATGATGGGTATCAGACCATGCATATTTTCAGACCACAACGCTATGAAACTTGAAATCAACCACAAGAAAAAATCTGGAAAGACCACAAATACTTGGAGATTAAAGAACATCCTAGTAAAGAATGAATGGATTAACTAACAATTAAAGAGGAAATTGAAAAGTAAATGGAAGCCAATGAAAATGAAAACATCACAGTCCAAAACCTCTGGGATGCAGCAAAGGCAAAAAGCATCTGACAAAATATAGCATCCTTTCTTGATAAAACCCCTCAAGAAAGTAGGGATAGAAGGAACATACCTCAACATCATAAAGGCCATATACAGAAGACCCACAGCCAATATCATCCTCAATGGGGAAAAACTGAGAGCTTTCCCCCTAAGGTCAGAAACATGACAGGGATGTCCACTCTCGCCACTGCTGTTCAACATAGTGTTGGAAGTTCTAGCCTCAATAATCAGACAACAAAAAGAAACAAAAGGTATTCAAATCAGCAAGGAAGACGTCAAGCTTTCACTCTTCACAGATGACATGATACTCTACGTGGAAAACCCAAAAGACTCCACCAAAAAAACTGCTAGAACTGATACATGAATTCAGTTAAGTTGCAAGATATATAATCAATGTACAGAAATAGGTTGCATTTCTATAAACCAATAATGAAGTAGCAGAAAAAGAAATCAAGGAATTGATCCCATTTACAACTGCACCAAGAACCATAAAATACCTAGGAATAAACTTAACAAAAGAGGTAAAAGATCTATACCCAGAGTACTATCAAAAACCTAGGAAAGAAATTGAAGAAGACACAAAGAAATATAAAACCATTCTATGTTCATGGATTGAAAGAATATTGCTAAAATATGAATATTACCCAAAGAAGCCTACACATTCAATGCAATCCCTATTAAAATAACACTGGCATTCTTCCCAGAGCTAGAACAAACAATTCTAAAATTTGTATGGAACCAAAAAGACCCCAATTAGCCACAGAAATGTTGAAAAGAAAATCAAAGCTGGAGGCATCACTATTCTGGACTTCAAGCTGTATTAAAAAGTTGTAATCATCAAGAGAGTATGCTACAGGCACAAAAACAGACACATAGATCAATGGAACAGAATACAGAACCCAGAAATGGAACCACAGATGTACGGCCAACTAATATTAGACAAATCAGGAAAGATTATCCAATGGAAATCTTCAGCAAATAGTGTTGGGAAAACTGGACAGTGACATGGAGAAGAATGAACCTGGACCACTTTCTTACACCATACAGAAGATAAACTCAAAATGGATGAAAGACCTAAATGTAAGACAGGAAGCCTACAAAATCCTAGAGGAGAAAACAGGGAGCAACCTCTTTGAACTCGGCCGCATTAACTTCTTACTAGACATGTCTCCAGAGTCAAGGGAAACAAAAGCAAAAGTGAAACTATTGGGACCTCATCAAGATAAAAAGATTCTTCAGAGTGAAGTAAACAATCAACAAAAGTAAAAGGCAACCAACGGAATGGAGAGGATATTGGAAAATGACATATCAGATAAAAGGTTAGTATCCAATATCTATAAAAAGGTCATCAAACTCAGATCCAAAAAACAAATAATCCAGGGAAGAAATGGGCAGATGACATGAACAGACACTTTTCCAAAGAAGACATGCAGATGGCTAACAGACACATGAAAAGGTGTTCAACATCACTCATCAGGGACATACAAATCAAAACCACAATGACATACTACCTCACACTTGTCAGAATGGCTAAAATTAACAACTCAGGAAACAACACATGTTGTCAAGGATGCAGAGAAAGGGGAACCCTTTTGCACTGCTGCTGGGAATGCAAACTGTTGTAGCCACTCTGGAGAACAATATGGAAGTTCCTCAAAAAATTAAAAACAAAACTACCCTACAACCTAGCAATTGCACTACTAGGCATTTATCCAATGGATACAAAAATGTTGATTCGAAGGGGCACATGCATCCCAATGTTTATAGCAGCACTATCAACAATAGCCCAAGTATGGAAAGAGCCCAAATTTCCATTGACTGATGAATGCATAAAGAAGATGTGCTATATATGGAATATTACTTGACAAACAAAAAGAATGAAACCTTGCCATTTGCAGCAACATGGATGGAACTACAGTGTACCATGTTAAGGAAAATAAGTCAGTCAGAGAAAGATAAATATATGATTTCCCATATATGTGGAATTCAAGAAACAAAACAGATGAACATAGGGGAAGGGAAGGAAAAATAAGATAAAAAGGAGAGGGAGGCAAACCATAAGAGACTCTTAAATACAGAGAACAAACTGAAGGTTGCTAGAGGGGAGATGGAGGGATGGGTTAAATGGGTGATGGGCATAAAGGAGGGCAGTTGTTGGGATGAGCACTGGGTGTTATACATAAGTGATGAATCACTAAATTCTACTCCTGAAACCATTACTATACTATATGTTATCTAACTTGGATTTAAATAAAACATAAAAAATAAATAAAATAAAATAAAATAAAATAAAATAAAATAAAATAAAATAAAATAAAATAAAACTCTATTGCTAAAAAATGCTAACCATCATCCGAGCTTTCAGAAAGTTATAATTACTGACCACAGATCACCATAACAAATATAATAATAATCACAAAGTTGAAATATTGTGAAAATTACCAAAGTTGACCCAGAGACACAATGTAAGCACACACCTTTGGAAAAATGGTGCCTACAGACCTATTCGAGGCAAGGTTGTCACAAACCTTCAATCTGTTAAAAAGATGCAATAAAGTGAAGCCCCCCAAAATGAGGTCTGGCTGTAAAAACATTTCCAGTCTCCATTCTTGCCAGAGCTACAGAATTTAATTTTCTCCCTTCTAATCAAGACTAACCTCCTTGGAAAACTCTGGAAATGTTTCTGCCTTCCTCTTGGATCTTCTGAGTTCAACTAGCAGATGACTACAAAATACTCACTATTAAATACAATCCTTCTGTTACATTTCCTGTCACAAACAAGGCTAGATACGTGCAATCATTTTTCCAAATTTTATACAAATAAATGAGATTAAAACATTTTTTTTGACTTTTTTAATGTGTATTTATTTTTGAGAAAGAGAGACACACACAAATATGTGAGCGGGAGAGGGTCAGAGAGAGAGAGGGAGACACAGAATGTGAAGCAGGCTCCAGGTCTGAGCTGTCAGCACAGAGCCTGATGCAGGGCTTGAACTCACGAACAGTGAGATCAGACCTGAGCCGAAGCAGATGCTTAACTGACTGAGCCACCACGTGCCCCAATAAATGAGATTTTAGTTATTTTTAAAAATATGAGTGTAAAACTATCGTTTAAAATTATTTTTTAAATCCTCCTTTTCACTAAGCATTTGCTATTAGTGGTACTATAATGCTTATTATTTAAATATATATATATATTTACACACACACGCATATATATATATATATATATACACATATATATATACATATATATATATGTGTATATATATATATATATATATATATATATATATATATAATTAGTTGCTCACAGCCCTATCTACTAATTGTATGACCTTGGAAAACACTCTCCAAACTCAATTTTCTCATTGATAAATGGACAGAAATACTGTCTACTTGGTACACGTGTTGAAATGATTCATGAAGATAATCAATTTCATGCATCTGCCAAAGTGCCTAGAATGTGCTATGTATCCATTATTAGTTGCTAATTTTTAAAATTATTGCTAAATACCAAGGTGATTCTTTTATTTTCAGAATTATTTTATATATTGATGATTGCCGGTTTTTTTTTGTTTTTGTTTTTTTTTCGCTACTATACATTCTATCTAGAATTATATGAGAATGTCTTTTTCTGTACAATATACCAGCGCAGGGTATTAGAACTGAAAAAAACATATATTTGTTAAGATCTAAACAAATCAGACATTGAGAATGAATTCTTCCTAGCAAAAATGTTCTGTATATCCAAATAGCAGAAATATTTGGAAATTATTAGAATTCTTAGACTCTAGATTCTACATACTCTTGTGTTGTATTAAGTATACTATTCTTTATTCAACAGCATAGAGAAAAATGCAACTTTGACTTTTGCTACTCCATATTTATTTTGGAGGTGATATAGTATATCAGCACAAAACATATACAAAAATAGAAGAAAGTACAATGATACAATATTTCACATATTTTCATTTTATTTTTTCATTTTTATTTTAATATTTATTTTTTATTTTTTCATTTAATTTAATTTTTTATTTAATAAAATAATAAATTTTATTATTTAATTATTATTTAATTTTAATTTTAATTTTTATTTATAATAAAACATTATATTTTATTAATTATTTTAATTTATTTTTAATATTTATTTTTATTTAAATATAAATAAATTATATTTAATTTTTATTTTTAATTTTATTTTATTTTTAATTTTATTTTTATTTTAATTTTAATTTTATATTTTAATATATTTATTAATATTATTTTATTTATTAATTAATTTTTATTTAATTAATTTGAAATTTATTGTCAAATTGGTTTCCATACAACACCCAGTGCTCATCCCAAAAGGTGCCCTCCTCAATACACCAGCATTCTTCTCGAAGCTAGAACAAGCAATCCTAAAATTCATATGGAACCACAAAGGCCCCGAATAGCCAAAGTAATTTTGAAGAAGAAGACCAAAGCAGGAGGCATCACAATCCCAGACTTTAGCCTCTACTACAAAGCTGTCATCATCAAGACAGCATGGTATTGGCACAAAAACAGACACATAGACCAATGGAATAGAATAGAAACCCCAGAACTAGACCCACAAATGTATGGCCAACTCATCTTTGACAAAGCAGGAAAGAACATCCAATGGAAAAAAGACAGTCTCCTTAACAAATGGTGCTGGGAGAGCTGGACAGCAACATGCAGAAAATTGAAACTAGACCACTTTCTCACACCATTCACAAAAATAAATTCAAAATGGATAAAGGACCTGAATGTGAGACAGGAAACCATCCAAAACCCTAGAGGAGAAAGCAGGAAAGACCTCTCTGACCTCAGCCACAGCAATTTCTTACTTGACACATCCCCAAAGGCAAGGGAATTAAAAGCAAAAATGAACTACTGGGACCTCATGAAGATAAAAAGCTTCTGCCCAGCAAAAGAAACAATCAACAAAACTAAAAGGCAACCAACAGAATGGGAAAAGATATTTGCAAATGACGTATCGGACAAAGGGCTAGTATCCAAAAATCTATAAAGAGCTCACCAAACTCCACACCCAAAAAACAAATAATCCAGTGAAGAAATGGGCAGAAAACATGAATAGACACTTCTCTAAAGAAGACATCTGGATGGCCAACAGGCACATGAAAAGATGCTCAACGTCGCTCCTCATCAGGGAAATACAAATCAAAACCACACTCAGATATCACCTCACCCCAGTCAGAGTGGCCAAAATGAACAAATCAGGAAACTACAGATGCTGGCGAGGATGTGGAGAAACGGGAACCCTCTTGCACTGTTGGTGGGAATGCAAACTGGTGCAGCCACTCTGGAAAACAGTGTGGAGGTTCCTCAAAAAATTAAAAATAGACCTACCCTATGACCCAGCAGTAGCACTGGTAGGAATTTACCCAAGGGATACAGGAGTACTGATGCATAGGGGCACTTGTATGTTTATAGCAGCACTCTCAACAATAGCCAAATTGTGGAAAACGCCTAAATGTCCATCAGCTGATGAATGGATAAAGAAATTGTGGTTTATATACACAATGGAGTACTACGTGGCAATGAGAAAGAATGAAATATGGCCCTTTGTAGCAACGTGGATGGAACTGGAGAGTGTTATTCTAAGTGAAATAAGCCATATTTTTTAAATTTTTAAAACGTTTTTATTTATTTTTGAGACAGAGTATGCACAGGGGAAGGGCAGAGAGAGAGGGAGACACAGAATCCCAAGCAGGCTCCAGACTCTGAGCTGTCAGCCCAGAGCCTGATGCGGGGCTTGAACTCATGGACTGTGAGATCACGACCTGAGCTGAAGTCGGACGCTTAACCAACTGAGCCACCCAGGCACCCCTCACATATTTTCATTTTAAAACTTTTGACTATAGTCTCTCTTTATTTGGAGATGGTAGTAATATATCAGTAACAAACATAAAATAGGAGAAATCACAAGAGTATAATATTTCACATGTTTTCATTTTAAAACTTGACTAAGATATTCTAAGACATTCCTTGTATTTCTTTCTTACAACATAAAGTGAAAGGAGAGTTGTGAATACTTTACTGCAAGACATACGACTTCTTTTGGTATTTTGGTATTTTGTTATTCTAAAATTTAAACAGTGTGGCCAACTGAACATTATTTCATTTGGAACCCATTTCAACTCCTACTATGTTAATGCTTGTGACAAATGATATTGAGCATCTTTCCATGTACTTACGTGACAATAATATGTTTTTTGTGAACTATCTGTCAAATCATTTGCCCATTAAAAAAATTATGTTGTTTGTTTTCTTTTTACTGACTTTTGAAAGTTATTTATATTCTGTGTGCAAATCTTTGGGTGATTGGCAATGATTTTCTCTCAGGCGATACTTTCTCTTAAGGTCTTTTGCAGAAGAGAAGTTTTTGATTTTGATTATGTCCAATTTAAATATATATGCCATATCCTTGTGGATTGTCTGTTTTGCTTTTCTATCAATTATCAAGAAGGAAGTGTAAAAGTCACCAACTGTAATTGTGGATATATCTGCTTTTATTTTCAGTTCAAGCAGATTTTGCTTTATGTATTTTGAAGTTCCATTTTTAGATGAAGACACATTTAAAACAGTTGTGTGTTATTAATGGATTGACCCTTTTATCTTTTTTAAATTCTAGTCATTTCCCTTGCTCTGAATTCAGTGTTATTTGATATTAATACAAATAACGTCACTTCCTCTTGGTTACTGTTTGCATGGTATGTCATTTTCTATCTTTTTGCTTTTAATCTACCATTAAAGAAAGTCAAGGCTGGATATTAGTTTCAGTTGTAAAAGCAGATTTTATTCAGCAGCTATTGCAATAGGGGAGAAGAGACTTAGTGCAGAAGTGGGCTCAATTTTGAATACAGCAGGGACAAGTCGAGCTGGATAGCCAAGAAACAGGTTGGAGGTTAGTGGACAGAAAATTACTAAGAAGAGGGGCTCCTGGGTCGGAGGGGCTCTGACAGCTCAGAGCCTGGAGCCTACTTCAGATTCTGTGTCCCCCTCTCTCTCTGCCCATTTCCCACTCACACTCTGTCTCTGTCTCTCTCAAAAATAAACATTAAAAAATTTAAAAAACATTTTTAAAAAATATGAAGAAGAAACAACAGTGGTATGGGGGTGGGAGGATTCTGGCTAAAAGGACTCACAGATTCCTGCTGCTGGCAGGCCAGAGTAATGAGACATCACCTGGAGCATGGTAGAGAAGGAATTTGATCAGACATCAGGGGTGATCAGATAACAAGGGTGGGGTCTCATTTCATTTTTCTGCATGTAGTTCTTCAGTTTTCCCAGAACCATTTGTTGAAGAGGCTATCCTTTCCTTGTTGTATATTCTTGGTTCCTGTGTCAAATATTAGTTGGTCATATATGTGGGGGTTTGTTTCTGGGCTCTCAATTCTGTTCTATTGGCCCTCATGTTTATTTTTATGCCAGTACCACATTGTTTTCATGACTATAGCTTTGTAGTATAGAACACGTCATGAATTTGCATATCATCCCATGCTAATCTGTTCTGTATCATTCCAATTTTAGTGTACATACTGCCGAAGCGAGCACGCTAAAGCTTTGTAGTATATGTTAAAGTCAGGAAGTCTGATGCCTCCAGCTTTGTTCTTTCTCGGGATCGCTTTGGCTAGTCAGAGTCTTTTGTGACTCTACGCACATTTTAGGATTATTTTTTTCTAGTTCTATGAGAAACGACATGGCAGTTTTGATAGGGATTATCAAAACCCATAAATGAATCTATAGATGGCTTTGGGTAGTAGTGACATTTTAACAATATGAATTCTTCCTATCCATGAATACAGTATGTCTTTCCCTGTGTTTGTGTCATTTTAGATTTCCTTCATCAAAGCCTAGTTTTCAATGTACAATTCTTTCATCTCCTCGGTTATATTTATTCCTAAGTATTGTATTGTTTTTGATGCTATTGTGAGCAAGATGGTTTTCTTTAACTCTTTTTCAGAATATTCTGTTGCTAGTGTATAAAAATGCAACTGATCTCAGTATGTTGATTTTGTATCCTGCATACAACTTTACTGAATTGGTCTTTAGACCTAAGAGGTTTTTGGTGAAGTCTTTATGGTTTTCTACATATACAATCATATCATCTACAGAGACAATTTTCCTTTTTTGTTGGTTTGTTTTGGATGCATTTGATTTCTTTTTCTTGCCAGATTTTCCCAGCCAGGACTTCTAGGAGTATGTTGAGTAAGAGTGATGAGAGTGAGCACCCTTATCTTGGTCCCAATCTTATAGGAAAAGCTTTCTACTTTTGACCATTGAATATATTAGCTGTGAGCTTATCATGTATGGCTTTGTTATGTTGAGGTATACCCATTTTTATCCTAAGGGTTTTTATCCTAAGAGGATGTTGTATTTTGTCAAATGCTTTCTCTCCTTCTATTGAGATGATCGTATGATTATCCTTCATTTACTAATGAGGTGCATCACATTTACTGATTTGCATATATTGAACCATCCTTGAATCCCAGGAATAAGTCCCTCCTGAGAGTGTTTCATTCCTTTAACAAGCTGCTGAATGCTGTTTGCTAAAATTTTGCAGAGAGTTTTTGCTTCTATCTCTTCATCAGGGATATTGGTTTGTTTTCCTTTCTCGTAGTCCTTAACTGGCTTTGGCATCAGAGTAACATAGGCCTCACAAAATGAGTTTGGGAATGTTTATTCCTCTTCAACTTTTTGGAAGTGTTTGAGAAGGATTTGCATTAATTGTTCTTTAAATGTTCCAGTAAATTTACCAATGAAATCATCCAGTTCTGGGTTTTCTTCTATTGTGGGATTTTGGATTAATGATTCAACCTCCTTGTTCACTGTTGATCTGTTTATATTTTCTATTTCTTCATGATTCGGTCTTGGCCCTTTCTTCTAGGCTATCCAAATGTTGGAGCACAACTTTATATTAGTCTGTTATGATCCTTTGAATACCTGTGATATCAGTTGCAATGTCTCCTCTTTCATTTGTTATTTATGAGTCTTCCTTATTTTTTCTTAGTCTAGCTAAACACTGGCCTATTTCGTTTATCTTTTTGAAAAGCTAGGGGTGCCTGGGTGGTGCAGTCGGTTAAGCGTCTGACTTCAGCCAGGTCACTATCTCGCGGTCCATGAGTTCGAGGCCCGCATCAGGCTCTGGGCTGATGGCTCAGAGCCTGGAGCCTGTTTCCGATTCTGTGTCTCCCTCTCTCTCTGCCCCTCCCCCGTTCATGCTCTGTCTCTCTCTGTCCCAAAAATAAATAAACGTCGAAAAAAAAAATTTGAAAAGCTAGCTCTTAGTCTTGTTGGTCTTTTCTATTGTCTTTCTGGTGTCCATTTACTTCTTTTCTGATCTTTCTTATTTCTCTCATTCTGTTAACTTTGAGTTTGGTCTGTTCTTTTGCTAATTCCTTGAGGTATGAAGTTACGTTGGTTATTTGAGATCTATTTTCTTAATGTATGTCTTTATCTGCATAAACCTCCCTCTCAGAGCTGCTTTTGGAGCATACCCTAGCTTCTGATGTGTAGTCTTCCCACTTTCATTTGTTTTGAAATGTTTTTTGATTCCCTTTTGATTTCTTCCTTCACTCATTGCTTGTTCAGGAGTGGGTTGCTTAATACCCACTTTTAGTTAGACAAGCCAGAGATGTAAGTAAATTATTACAATTTAGTAATCTAATGCTAAATTACATGTACAAACTAACAGATCAGGGAATATAAGAGAAGGAGCAATTATGTGTGAAGACGGGAAAGGGGGTGATTACAAAAGTGGTTGCATTTGAGTTTGTGAAAGTGAACAGAAGGGAAGAGAGACACTGTAGGCAGAATTCCTGTAGATTCACATCCATTCTCTTTCATTATTGCTTCTGCTGATGTTAATCATTACTTCTTTATGGAATTCATTATCCTTTCACATGATATAAAAAGTAAACTATTACGAGGATATATAATATGGGAAAATGACAGATATGTGCCAAAGCCTTGTATACCACTATTGAAGATATTCACCCTTCGTTTTCTGAAGAGAATATAGTTGTTTTTGGGTGAAGTGTCAGTTAAGAATATCATTTTAACATCCTTACAGGTAGCTGATAACTTTAGCTGCTTGACCATCTCCTAGTTGTACACCAGCAAGTGTGAATAAATATAATAATGTAAATAAATATAAAAATAAATGATAAATAATTGTTTCACAGATATTTCTATTCTAGGGTAAGTGACTTTGTAACTTTGTAGAAAAAGATTCCTATGTTCAAAACTCTTCTGGGCGCCTGGGTGGCGCAGTCTGTTAAGTGTCCGACTTCAGCCAGGTCACGATCTCACGGTGTGTGAGTTCGAGCCCCGCGTCGGGCTCTGGGCTGATGGCTCAGAGCCTGGAGCCTGTTTCCGATTCTGTGTCTCCCTCTCTCTCTCTGCCCCTCCCCCATTCATGCTCTGCCTCTCTCTGTCCCAAAACTAAATAAAAAACGTTGAAAAAAAAAATTAAAAAAAAAAAACAAAAAAAAAACAAAAAAAAAAAACAAAAACTCTTCTGACGCTCTAGATGAACCAGATTTATAAGTGTATTATTTTTGGAGTCTATTATTTTCAAAATCTCCTTTTACCAAACTGAAAATTTGTTAGTCATCCGTCTTCTTAAAACTTATTGTAACGTTGGGACACCTGGGTGGCTCAGTTGGTTAAGTATCCAACTTGAGCTCAGGCCATGATCTCATGGTTCGTGGGTTCGAGCCCTGCGTTGGGCTCTGACAGCTGGGAGCCTGGAGCCTCCTTTGGATTCTATGCCTCCCTCTCTCCTTTCTCTCTCCCTCTCTTCCCTCTCTCTCCCTCTCTCCCTCTCTCTCCCCCTCTCCTGCTCGTGTTCTCTCTCTCTCAAAAATAAAATGAACATTAAAAAAAGACATATATAAAAGCGTACCTTTTATTTATTTTAAAAGTGTACCTTTTATGTTAGTTAAAAGAACTTTATGTATTACAGAAATAATTTGAAATTAAATAATATTTTAATGATATCATCTCTATATTCAGCATATGCTGTAAATAACCAATATTTCAGTACATTTTTCAGTTACCTCTTTTGATAGAGGTATGGGATTTTCAGGGAAAATGACTAGTGTTTACAACCTATTTTTAAAATTGTTTTTTAAAATATTTATTTATTTATTTAATTTAGAGAGAGAGAGTGAAAGCAGGATAGAGGGACAGAGGAAGAGAGAGACAGAGAGAGACAGAGAAAGAGACAGACAGAGAGAATCCCAAGCAGGCCCCATGCTCAGCATGGAGCACAAGTCAGGGCTTGATCCCATAGCCCAGAGATCATGACCTGAGTCAAAATCAAGAGTTGGGCATTCAACCGACTGAGCCACCCAGGTGCCCTTACATAAAATCTCTTTAAATGTTGTATTCAGAGTTGATGAACAGAGCTTGAGATCAATGGCCTTCAAGTTTGGTCCCTAGTTCTTATGTCCTACCCCAGGCTTCCACGGCCCCCTGTACTTGTACCTCGAGGTGGTGGGGGGTGGTCTCTAGGCAGTCCTAGCCCTCCCTCAGTGGTAGACACCCTCTGTCTAGAACTTAGTGGAAGGCTTGAAGTTCCAGTATACCTAAAGCAAATTAACACTGCATGTTAACTAACTGGAATTAAAATAATAACTTAAAAAGAAAAAGATTCTGTCTATAGGGTTTCCTGATGTGGAGAGAGAATCAAGGAGATTATCCATACACATGCATATGAATTTGAAAATATTATCCTCAGAGATTCTCCTCTTGATTCAGATCTGTTTCTATGCTGTCCCTCTAGCCATCAACCCCTCCTTGTTCCTAAATAGAGAAAGGGGGACAGGGAGGGAGGAAGGGAGAAGATTCAAAGGGAACCATGTCTCCATCTCTCGTCTCCCCTATGCTCACAGCAGTGGTAAGTGTGAATACAGATGTTTCCAGAGCTCTTAGAGAGCTCTTGCACAGACCAGTAAAAATTAAATAAACACAGAATAGTTTGAACCAGAAAATTCCCAAGTTAGATACTCCTCTCAAAATGACAAATTTGGTTTAGTATGTAGAACCAAAATAGAATTCCTTATATATGTATTTTGAACCTTAGAATATTTTCTGTATGAACAAATAAAGTTTTAATACTTACCTACAAGATCTATGAAAGACAAGTGACCTGGGATTTGGTCACAAAACTCACTATATAGGGAAAAAACTATTACTCTGGTGGGTATTGTTGGTATAAAGGTCACAGAAATTATACTGGCTTTTTGATTACCTGTATTTATTTTCTTCATTAATCAGTTAACAAGGTACTGGGTGATTTGGATGTAGAAACAGATTCCCAGGGCACCTGGGTAGCTCAGTCGGTTAAGCATCTGACTTCAGCTCAAGTCATGATCTCATGCTCCATGAGTTCGAGCCCTGGGTTGGGCTCTGTGCTGACAGCCTGGAGCCTGCTTTGTACTCTGTGTCACCCTCTCTCTCTGCCCCTCCCCCGCTCACACTCTGTCTCCCCCCCCCCTCTCAAAATAAACAGACATTAAAAAAAAAAAAGATTCCCACACATGGTATCTCCAGTATTTTTCTTGGACATAGCAAACTGTGAATTTAAACTTCCAGTGAATATGCTATTTAGATTCCAGCCTATTGTCTTTTCTTTTGGTTGGGGAGTCTGAAATAGAAAATATGGATGTACTTTTATGCTATAAAGCACCATTGTTGGCTTTTTTTCCACATATTGTGGATATAATTTTCCTATTTTTATATTTTTAATTAATTAATTGATTATGCAATCTCTATACCCAACGTAGGGCTGGAACTCATGACCCTGAGATCAAGAGTTGCCTGCTCTTCTGGGCTAGCCAGGCACCACTACAATTTTCTTGTGTTTAATTCACCTCTCTTTTTTGACAGAGGTATATTCTTTTCAATGTACTGATTAACAAAATAAATTTCCATGGAGTATTGTGCTCCAATCTGTCTTCATTTGTTTTTATTAAGATGGTGTGTGGTTTCCCATTCTCCTGCATTTTTGCTTTATGACTGTATCCATTTTCATAATTACTTAACTCTATTATCATTGTTGAAAGATTCGTACCCATTCAGGTAAGATATATTTTCAAGGTTTTTGTTATTTTTTTTCCCTTTAACCTCATAATATTTCACATTAGTCAAATTACCTACAATTACCTTCAAATTGCCTTCAATATTTGGGGGCAAAGAGATTTCCAAAGCAATCCTAGAGGCAATACATCATTCCAAAAATTTTAAATTAATCCCATTTATCTTTTATGACAAAAACAGTTGTGGAAAAAACGTAAAAAGGATGAAGAGTGTTTTGAGGTGACTGCATGAGAACTTGCCATCGCTACTCAATGTGTAGCTATGGTCACTGATGTGCAGATTCCTGTTCATGCATCCAGCAACGTCCCCCACAAAAGTCGTATTTCCAGGGAACTTTGGCGACTAAAAACACAATGCCATATAAGAGAGATTAGGAGGGCTTTGATTTTGGAGCTTTAAGTTTTAGAGAATTTGACTTTGTCTTTGGTAGAGGGTTGAATAGAGAATTAATTGCGGACTTGGTTTTCATGAAGTAGTATTTTGACATGTTAGAGTTATATCTTTAAAATCTTTTATTTTTACTTAAAGAAAAAAATTTTTAATATTTCCTTATTTTTGAGAGAGAGGGAGAGACAGAGAGTAAACAGGGGAGGAGCAGAGACAAGGAGACAGAAGCAAAAGCAGGCTCTAGGCTCTGAGCTGTCAGCACAGAGCCCTACGTGGGGCTCAAACTCAAGCCATGAGATCATGACATGAGCCAAAGTCGGATGCTTAACTGACTGAACCACCCAGGCGCCACCCCCCCCCATTTTTTTTAATATTTATTTATTTTTGAGAGGGAGAGAGCATGAGTCAGGGAGGGGCAGAAAGAGAAGGACACACAGAATCCAAAGTAGGTTCCAGGCTCTGAGGTGGCAGCACAGAGCCCAATGCGGGCTTAAACCCATGATCATGACTGAGCCAAAGGTGGATGCTCAACCGATTGAGCCACCCAGGTGTGTCACTAATAATTTATATCTTATTTTCTTCCTTTGGCCTTTGTCGTGGATGCTAGTGTGCTAAGTATATCTTTTAAAGAAGGTGATATTTTTTAAAAAATTGTTTTTTAAGGCTTATTCATTTTTGAGAGACAGAGAGAGAGTGCAAGTGAGAGCAGGGCAGAGAAAGAAGGAGACACAGAACCCGAAGCAGGCTCCGGGCTCTGAGCTGTCACCACAGAGCCCAGCATGGGGCTTGAACCCATGAATCATGAGATCATGACCTGAGCAGAAGTTGGACGCTTACCCAACTGAGCCACCCAGGCACCCCTCAAAGAAGGTAAATTTTTGATTAGCATAATTATTTGGATAACATTTTTACTTTATATTTCTTCAATGTTAATGAACTACATGCCACATTGATTTGAATTAACTTGTATATATATACACATATGTATTAATTATGAGTGGTTAATTAACATGTATATAAAGAAGAGACAATCAGAAAATTTAATGTTAAACATTTTTATGCTATTCAAGTCTATTTAAATGATACTGTTCCTTTTGAATGGTTTTATGGAGGCACTATTAAAAGGCAACCAGTAATACTTAGTACTGGGATATTGGTCCAAACTGTTCTGTATTAACTCAAACACTAGAAATTACATGTTCTATGCTGCAAGAGAGAAAAGAGCAGAATGTTCATCATCTAAAAAGGATTAAAAGTTAGGGGGGAGAAAACTTTTATTCACAGGAGTGAAGCAGCAAAAAAAGGAAGGCAAAACGTGCAAAGAAGCAGTCCAGGGAGAAGTCGGATCATTGGGAAAGATACTAATGTATGTATGAAGAATCAACAGCTGACAGAACAGTGGGCATGTGTACCTTCCTACTCTGATGTAAAGTTCAACAAGGTGCCACAGTGAGCCCGCTTTCTGGATTCTTTTTATTTTTATTATTTATTTATTTATTGTTATTTTTTTAAATATGAAATTTATTGTCAAAGTGGTTTCCATACAACACCCAGTGCTCATCCCAACAGGTGTCCTTCCCAATGCTGACCACCCACCCTCTCCTCCCTCCCACCCCCCATCAACCCTCAGTTTGTTCTCAGTATTTAAGAGTCCCTTATGCTTTGGCTCCCTCCCTAACTTTTTTTTCCCTTTCCCCTCCCCCATGGTCTTCTGTTAAGTCTCTCAGGATTCACATAAGAGTGAAAACATATGGTATCTGTCTTTCTCTGTATGACTTATTTCACTTAGCATAACACTCTCCAGTTCCATCCATGTTGCTACAAAGGGCCATATTTCATTCTTTCTCATTGCCACGTAGTATTTCATTGTGTATATAAACCACACTTTCTTTATCTGTTCATCAGTTAATGGACATTTAGGCTCTTTCCATAATCTGGCTATTGTTGAGAGTGCTGCTATAAACATTGGGGTGCAAGTGCCCCTATGCATCAGTACTCCTGTATCCCTTGGGTAAATTCCTAGCAGTGCTACTGCTGGGTCATAGGGTAGGTCTATTTTTAATTTTTTGAGGAACCTCCACACTGTTTTCCAGAGTGGCTGTACCAATTTGCATTCCC
Source organism: Prionailurus bengalensis (assembly GCF_016509475.1). Taxonomy (NCBI): domain Eukaryota; kingdom Metazoa; phylum Chordata; class Mammalia; order Carnivora; family Felidae; genus Prionailurus; species Prionailurus bengalensis. The sequence continues at coordinate 8,599,168 of NC_057344.1, read as the reverse complement.
ACCAACAGTGCAGGAGGGTTCCCATTTCTCCACATCCTCTCTAGCATCTATAGTCTCCTGATTTGTTCATTTTAGCCACTCTGACTGGGGTGAGGTGATATCTGAGTGTGGTTTTGATTTGTATTTCCCTGATGAGGAGCGACGTTGAGCATCTTTTCATGTGCCTGTTGGCCATCCAGATATCTTCTTTAGAGAAGTGTCTATTCATGTTTTCTGCCCATTTCTTCACTGGATTGTTTTTCGGGTGTGGAGTTTGGTGTGTTCTTTATAAATTTTGGATACTAGCCCTTTGTCCAATATGTCATTTGCAAATATCTTTTCCCATTCTGTTGGTTGCCTTTTAGTTTTATTGATTGTTTCCTTTGCAGTGCGGAAGATTTTATCTTCATGAGGTCCCAATAGTTCATTTTTGCTTTTAATTCCCTTGTCTTTGGGGATGTGTCAAGTAAGAAATTGCTGTGGCTGAGGTCAGAGAGGTCTTTCCCTGCTTTCTCCTCTAGGGTTTGGATGGTTTCCTGTCTCACATTCAGGTCCTTTATCCATTTTGAGTTTATTTTTGTGAATGGTGTAAGAAAGTGTTCTAGTTTCAATCTTCTGCATGTTGCTGTCCAGTTCTCCCAGCACCATTTGTTGAAGAGACTCTTTTTTCCATTGGATGTTCTTTCCTGCTTTGTCAAAGATCAGTTGGCCATAATTTTGTGGGTTTAATTCTGGAGTCTCTATTCTAGTCCATTGGTCTATGTGTCTGTTTTTGTGCCAATACCATGCTGTCTTGATGATTATAACTTTGTAGTAGAGGTTAAAGTCTGGGATTGTGATGCCTCCCTCTTTGGTCTTCTATATTGACCTGTCGTTCTCTTTTTTTTTGCTGGGTCTCTGTCTGGTTTAGGAATCAAACTAATGCTGGCTTCATAGAATGAGTCTGGAAGTTTCCCTTCCCTTTCTATTTTTTGGAATAGCTTGAGAAGGATAGGTATTACCTCTGCTTTAAATGTCTGGTAGAATTCTCCTAGGAAGCCATTTGGTCCTGGATTCTTATTTGTTGGGAGATTTTTGATAAGTGATTCAATTTCTTCGCTGGTTATGGGTCTGTTCAAGTTTTCTATTTCTTCCTGTTTGAATTTTGGAAGTGTGTGGGTGCTTAGGAATTTGTCCATTTCTTCCACATTGTCCAGTTTGTTGGCATATAATTGCTTGTATTTCTGAGGGATTTGGTTGTAATAATTCCATTTTCATTCAAGATTTTATCTATTTGGGTCATCTCCTTTTTCTTTTTGAGAAGCCTGGCTAGAGGTTTATCAATTTTGTTTATTTTTTCAAAAAACCAACTCTTGGTTTCATTGATCTGCTCTACAGTTTTTTAAAATTCTATATTGTTTATTTCTGCTCTGATATTTATTATTTCTCTTCTTCTGCTGGGTTTGGGGTGACTTTGCTGTTCTGCTTCTAGTTCCTTTAGGTGTGCTATTAGATTTTGTATTTGGGATTTTTCTTGTTTCTTGAGATAGGCCTGGATTGCAACGGATTTTCCTCTCAGGACTACCTTTGCTGCATTCCAAAGTGTTTGGATTGTTGTATTTTCATTTTCATTTGTTTCCATATGTTTTTTAATTTCTTCTCTAATTGCCTAGTTGACCCATTCATTCTTTAGTAGGGTGTTCTTTAACCTCCATGCTTTTGGAGTTTTTCCAGACTTTTTCCTATGGTTGATTTCAAGTTTCATAGCATTGTGGTCTTAAAGTGTTCATGGTATGATATTAATTCTTGTATACTTATGAAGGGTGTTTTGTGACCCCGTATGTGATCTACCTTGGAGAATGTTCCATGTGCACTCGAGAAGAAAGTATATTCTGTTGCTTTGGGATGCAGAGTTCTAAATAGATCTGTCAAGTCCATCTGATCCAATGTATCATTCAGGGCCCTTGTTTCTTTATTGATCCTGTGTCTAGATAATCTATCCATTGTTGTAAGTGGAGTATTAAAATGCCCTGCAATTACCACATTCCTATCAATAAGGTTGCTTATGTCTGTGATTGTTTTATATATTTGGGGGCTTCCATATTCAGTGCATAGACATTTATAATTGTTAGCTCTTCCTGATGGGTAGACCCTGAAATTATTATATAATGCCCTTCTTCATCTCTTGTTTCAGCCTTTAATGTAAAGTCTAGTTTGTCTGATATAAGTATGGCTACTCCAGCTTTCTTTTGACTTCCAGTAGCATGATAGATAGTTCTCTATCCCCTCACTCTCAATCTGAAGGTGTCTTCAGGTCTAAAATGGGTCTCTTGTAGACAGCAAATAGATGGGTCTTGTTTTTTTACCCATTCTGATACCCTATGTCTTTTGGTTGGAGCATTTAGTCCATTTAAATTCAGTGTTATTATGCAACAATACAGGTTTAGAGTCATTGTGATGTCTGTACGTTTCATGCTTGTAGCGATGTCTATGATACTTTGTGGTCCTTGCAACATTTCGTTCACAGAATCCCCCTTAGGATCTCTTGTAGGGCTGGTTTAGTGGTGATGAATTCCTTCAGTTTTCATTTATTTGGGAAGACCTTTATCTCTCCTTCTATTCTGAATGACAGACTTGCTGGATAAAGGATTCTCGGCTGCATATTTTTTTTTCTGTTCATCACATTGAAGATCTCCTGCCATTCCTTTCTGGCCTGCCAAGTTTCAATAGATAGGTCTGCCACTAGTCTTACCAGTCTCCCTTTATATGTTAGGGCGTGTTTATCCCTAGCTGCTTTCAGAATTTTCTCTTTATCCTTGTATTTTGACAGTTTCACTATGATATGTTGTGCAAAAGATCGATTCAAGTTACGTCTGAAGGGAGTTCTCTGTGCCTCTTGATTTCAATGCCTTTTTCCTTCCCCAGATCAGGGAAGTTCTCAGCTATGATTTGTTCAAGTACACCTTCAGCCCCTTTCTCTCTCTTCCTCTTCAGGAATTCCTATGATACAGATTGTTCTGTCTGATTGCATCACTGAGTTCTCTAATTCTCCCCTCATACTCCTGAATTTTTTTATCTCTCTTTTTCTCAGCTTCCTCTTTTTCCATAATTTAATCTTCTAATTCACCTATTCTCTCCTCTGCCTCTTCAATCTGTGCTGTGGCCACCTCCATTTTATTTTGCACCTCATTTATAGCATTTTTAGCTCCTCATAACTATTTTTTAGTCCCTTGATCTCTATAGCAATAGCTTCTCTGCTGTTCTCTATGCTGTTTTAAAGCCCAGTGATTAATTTTATGACTATTATTTTAAATTCTTGTTCCATTATATTGCTTAAATCGTTTTTGATCAATTCTTTAGCTGTTGTTACCGGGAGTTTCTTTTGACGAGAATTCTTCTGTTTTGTCATTTTGGATAGTCCCTGGAGTGGCATGGAACTGCAGGGCTCTTCCTCTGTGCTGTCTGGAGTAACTTGTGTTGGTGGCTGGGGCCACAGTCAGACCCGATGTCTGTCCCCAGCCCACCCCTGGGGCCACAGTCAGACTGGCATGTACCTTATCTTCCCCTCTCCCAGGGACAGGACTCACTGTGGAGTGGTGTGGCCCCTGTGTGGGCTGCTTGCACACTGCCAGGCTTGTGGTGCTGCTTCTATGGGATCTGGCATATTAGCTGGGGTGGATCTGCAAGGTGCACAGGGGCGAGAGGGGCAGGCTCAGCTCTCTTTGCCTTCAGTGGTCCCCTGCAGGAGGGGCCCTGTGGCACCAGGAGGGAGGCATGCAGACCTGTCGGAGGGAGAGATTCACAGAAGCACAGCATTGGGCATTTGAGTGATGCAAGCAAGTTCAGTGACGGGAACTGGTTCCCTTTGGGATTTCAGCTGGGGGATGGGCCAGGGAGATGGCGTGTCCCAGCGCCTTTGTTCCCTGTGAGCTGAACTCTGTCTTCCGGGGCTCAACAACTCTCCCTCCTGGTGTCCTCTCACCCTCCCGCTCTCTGAGCAGAGCTGTTGACTTACAACATTCCAGATGTTAAGTCCCGCTGGCTGTCAGAACTCACTCTGTCCGGCCCCTCCACTTTTGCGAGTCAGACTCGGGGGGCTCTGCCTTGCTGGGTGGGTTGCCCTTCCACCGCCCCGGCTCCCTCCCGCCAGTCCGTGTAGCATGCACCGCCTCTCTGCCCTTCCTACCCTCTTTCGTGGGCCTCGTGTCTACGCTTGGCTCCGCAGACTCCGTCTGCTAGTCTCCTGGTGGTTTTCTGGGTTATTTAGGCAGATGTGGGTGGAATCTAAGCGATTAGCAGGATGTGATGAGCCCAGCATCCTCCTACGCTGCCATCTTCTCCCAGTTACCTATCTGGATTCTTTTATAAAGTTTTATTTTGGGGGAACCTGGGTGGCTCAGTTGGTTAAGTGTCTATCTCTTGATATCAGCTCAGGTTGTGATCTTGCTGTTGCGAGACCGAGCCCCAGGTCAGGCTCTCTGCTGGGCACGGAGTCTGCTTGGGATTCTCTCTCTTCCCACCCACCCCCCCCACTCTGTCCTTCTCTTGCTCGTTCCCCCTGCCCAATAAATAAACATTTAAAAATAAATTTTAATTTTGAAATTATTACAGATTCACAGGAAGATGCAAGGATAGTACAGAGAGGGTATAGTTTCTTCTGATGGATGCATTTTAAGGAACTGGCATAAAGTGTAAAACCCAGGGGTAGATACTGGCACAAGGAGTGCGTAGTTCTGTTCCCCCATGTTGCACGCAGATCTGTGTTACCACCACCTCGGTAAAGACACACAACTATTTGATCACAAAGATCCTTCTTGTGTGACAGCTTCAAAGTCACACTTCACCCCTTTTCTGCTCTTACCACAAGCCTTGACCCCTGGCAACTACTAACTGATTTCTCCATATCTAGAATTTTGTCATTCTGAGAATGTTACATAAACTGAAATATGCACGATCTGATATTTTATGATTGGCTTTTAGTTTTGGACTCAGCACAAAATGCCCTTGAGATCCAGACAAGCTGTTGCACGTATCAGTTCTCCATTCCTTTTACCGTTAAGTAGTATTCCCGGTACAGAGGTACCATAGACTGTGTCATGGGTCACCTGTTGTGAGGTCGTTTTGATGATTCTGTTTTGACTGTTGTCAGTAAGGCTGCTTGCTACGAACACTTGTGTAGAGGTTTTTATGTGGGCATCAATTTTTATTTCTCTGGAACTGCTGCATCATACCCTCTGCATATTTAGTGTTTTAAGGAACCTGAGAATGTGTTTATTATTCTCTGAGTGGCTACACCAGTTTGAGTGAAGCATGGGAGACATCTTATTTCCCTTATCTCCTTTTACTTCCCCATTTATAATACAAATGTCGTAAGTATTCTCTACACATCACTGAGAGCCACATCAGACACTGGTATAATTTCTGTTTCAACCATCCAACAAGTTAAAAACTCAAGAGGAAAAGATACATCTATTGTATTTACCCACATTTTTACTCCTTCTATTGTTTTTAAAATTCCTGATGTCCCAGGGTGCCTGGATGATGGTGGAGCATCCAGCTCTTGATTTCCACTCAGATCATGATCTCATGGTTTGTGGGTTTGAGCCCCATATTGGTCTCTGTGCTGACACTGTAGAGGCTGCTTGGGATTCTCTCTGTCCCTCTCTCTCTGCCCCTCCCCTGCTCATGCTTGTGCTCTCTTTCTCTCTCTCATAAAATAAATCAACATTTAAAAAGAAATTTAAAAATTCCAATGTCCCAAGGTTCCTTCTCTTATCATTTACCTTTTGTTTTAAGAAATTCTTTAGTTATTCTTTTAGAGTAATTCTGCTGGTAGTTTTCCTTCATCTGAAAACATCTTGAGTTTCCCCTCCTTCTTGAAGGACATTTTTGCTGTATATAGAATTCTAGGTTGACCATTCTTTTCATTCAGTGCTTGAAAATGTCATGCCTAATCATGAGGGAAATGCAAACCAAACCACAGTGAGCTATCACCTCACACCTATCATAATGGCTAACACCAAATAGACAGAAACAATAAGTGTTGGCCAGGATGTGAAGAAAAAGGAACAGTTGTGCATTGTTGGAGGGAATGTAAATTGGAACAGCCACTGTGGGAAACAGTATGGAGCTTCCCCAAAAAATTAAAGTAGAAATACCATATAATCTAATAATTCTACTGTTCTGCTGTTTTTGTTCTCTTTGGGTATCTACCCAAAGTAATAAGAAAAAATATATGCAGCATTATTTACAACAGCCAAGATACTGAAGCAGCCTAAGTGTCCATTGATAGATGAATGAATGAGGAAGATGTGTTACACACACACATACACACAGACACACATATTATGCAGCCATAAAACAGGATGAGACTATGCCATTTGTGACATAAATAGACATAGAGGGTATTACACTAAGTGAAATAAGTCAGACTGAGAAAGACACATACCATATGATTTCACTAATAAGTGGAATCTAAAAGACAGATGAATAAACAAACAAAAAGCAGAATCAGACCTATATACACAGAGCACAATCTGATGGATGCTGGAAGGGAGAAAGATGGGCGGGGGGCTGTGGGAATGGATAAAGAGAAGAGGGAGAGAAGGTTTCCATTAAAGGAATGAATAAGTCATGAGAATAACAGGCACAGCAGAAGAAATTCAGTCTATGATATTGTAATAGCATTATACTGTGACAGACGGTAGTTAACAACATATGGTGGGCACACTATGACATATAGACAAGTTGAATCACTATGTTGTCCACCTGCAACTAATGTAACATTGTGTGTCAACTATACTCAAATTGAACATTTTTTTCAAAGAAGAAAAAAAGAAAAACGCCAGGCCACTTCCTTCTTGCCTCCATGGCAAGGAAGGACATGTTCCTGATGAGAAATCTACTATTATTCTAATTGCCCCAATTGTTTCAATGATGACTGGAGTATGGTACAGAGTTCGAAGATATCTCGGCCTACACCCTTTATTCACAAAGGGCAGCTGCGGTTTCCAATTTGTCCATGCTAACTTGGCCAATGAGAATTGTCCTCAGGACTGTAAAGCTGTGAGAATCATCCCTCAGATCTCAGACAGTACTGTCCCCTTGTCCTCTCCGGGAGGTGTTCTCTTCAGGTCGTGGCCTGCAAGAGGGTATCTGAGTTCAAGCATCCTTGGGTCCTGTTATCCCTCTTCTCTGTCAGTCTCTGAGGATTCACTCCCTTTCTGGGTCAGGCTTCTTCCACATCCTTCACAAAACAAAGACCTCATCCCACCCCCTTCTTGAACAATTTTGGCTTCCTTCTTGCATGGATTCTTTTCAGGGGAAGACTGGAAAATCGCTTCTGTATTCCTCTAAGTTTTCTATAGCAGTGACGCCAAATGCTAAATTAATGACTCAACACTTTTGAAAGTTTGTTGAGGATTAATTGCTCCCTTGGAATATTGAGATTTAATGTCAATATTTCAACTGTGTGGAGATAAATATGTCTTTTGGAAAATGCACAGGTCATGCTGTAGGGATTATACTTGTGATTACTCATTTGGCAAGGATCTGGTCCTACCACGTTAAGTAGGATCCAAATAAATCTACTGGCCAGTGATTTTCTCTTGAGGCCATTTTCAGGTTTGGAAAAGTGGTCAAAATTTATAATGGAAGAAATTATTAGGTCACAGGGAGGGCGAACATTGGGATGTGTTATTTTTAGAGGTAACATGGAAGTGCACCTATGACTAGAGTCACATGTCACCATCGAAACTTTTTATCTTCCTGTGGATTTATTTAGCCAAAAGAACATCTCCCAATTCTCTTTCATTATTATTAGGATGACGACACCATCTGATTTGTCATGGACTGTCCTTGATTCTAGTGCTCCCAGTGTCACAACTTACAGCACTCCGTTCACACTTAAAAACAACTTCCCAAATAGGACAAGCTCCCAAATCACCATCCTTAATGGTTGAATTCAGAACTTTCTATCAGAATTTTAAGTGTGTGTATGAAAAGTCTAAGTTGTTTATAAGACAATGTTTCAGTGTAACGTGTCTTTGAGAATTCTTCTGAGTTCCATTTGAGCTATGTTCTTTTACTTGGCTGGATTTTTCTGGCTCCCTAAAAGTTTGGGGGTTTTTTTTGTTTTGTTTTGTTTTTGTTTTTTGTGTTTTTTTTTTGTTTTTTGTTTTTTTATCAAACCAGGAGTCCAGATGGTCGTTCTTTGGTTGCCCAGTGACAGGGGAGTCAAAACTTGTTTCTGCATGACAACAGTATGTTGAAACTTAACGAGGACAGGAAGCTTTCCCAAAAGATTGCATGAACAGAATGTTACAGATTCTTGAACTCTCCAAAGATTACTTGTGAGCTAGGAGAGAATCCTGTTCCATTTAAGCCTAATTTTCCCCATAATATCACTGCTCCACTTACACACAGGTCAGACTTAGTCATTTGGTGAGAAACTTTAAGAAAGAAATGATCACGTTTAGCCTACTCTAAAATGTTTATCTCAAAGATAAACGTTTGCTGATTCATGTCTAATCAAGATGGTGGCTCCTTGTTTAAAAGTACACTTGAAATCTTCCTCAAATGTTAATCAAGGTTTACTACTAAATTTATTTTTCATGATAAAGTTTATCTATATGGTATAGAAAGAGATTCAATAGGAAATTCGGTAAATGTGATCAGATGAGGTTTAGGGTAGAAAAAGATAGAAAGAATTTAGTCATTTGCTTTACATTTCTTAAACCCAGTATTTCATTCTAATTATCAAGAAAAATAGTTTCTTTGTTTTGACTTTTTAAGTTTTTATTTTAAAATAAAATTCTAGTTAGTTAACATAGAGTGTTATATTAGTTTCAGGTGTAAGGAAAGGTATTTTTTTAAGTAACCAATATAAGTCCCCAGTGGTTTCATAAAAAATCCAAGAACCATTTACATTGAAATTCTTAAGGAAGGTAAGACAAGGACATTTTATGGTCTCTATGCTTAAGTGCTTTGTGTTTTAGTTAGGACTTAACTGCAAAGGAAAATGTGGAATTTTATTTGAAATGTGGGCATTTTAAACAAATGTAAAACACTCCATCTTGGAGAATGACTCAAATCCAAGCTAATTTAACCTTGGTTTTCCTGATGAGTGAAATACAATTGAGTTGACTATTCTACTTCATTTGAAGTCTGTACTGAAGGAAAGTGTATCACTTAATTGTCAGCAGCAAGCTGGGGGTTTTAGTTGCAAAGTGTTTACAATCACCTACTTGTTTTCCAGAATTAAATCTATAGAACTATACCACACGGGGGAATTCTTGAATTGTTGAGTCTCACAAATTCTTTCTCCCTGAAGTGCCCAGATTTCTTTTTGAATGTGTCCATTATTAGAACCTAAGATATGCTGGACACCGTGGATTTTAACACATGGATGTGTTTAGAGAGAGAACTTAATACGTCCAGATAAAAGAAAACATTCTACCCTATAAGTTTCTGGAGCTACTTTGGGGACTTGGAGGGCTGTCCATCTGGAAGAAATTCTGACATCTGGTTTCTGGAGCATTTAGTATATTTTGGGCCATCACGGCTATGGTCGTAACCATGACCCAGACCTCTGCCTCGTTCCTCGGTTAAACTCCTAAAGCCTCATTCCTTCATTGGGATGATGATTTTAACTGATTAATCAGGCTCATTATGTGTCAAGAAATCTTTGGGTAACTTCCTATTAATTACCTCATCTCACTATCACAATCACTGTTAGGTTAAGAACAGATACTACTCTGTTTCCGCAGGGGAGGAAATTGAGATCAAGGGAGATTAACTACTCACCCCAAATCACACAGAAGGTAAAGGACGGAGCCAAGACATAATCTTCTTCTTAAAGACCCACTCAACTCTGCTTTGAATAAACTTCGGGCGAATCAAATGTCATGAACACATGTAGGAAAAACTTTTAATCTCCTGAATCCTGAAGTGAGATTTTAAAAACTATGCCTATGGATCAGATCGCACCTGCAGGAGTTTTACGTCCTCACTAGGATGACCAAGTTGCCATCATAGTTATTAGCATAATTATATAACATAAGTTTTAGCAATATTAAAACTACTCATTTTAAGCAACCATGAAATAATTACTTTTTTTTTTGTAACTTCAACCCCGTGTCTCAATCTGACATCTCAAGTGCAATGAAATATTTGTACTCAGAATGTTTGCTCCAATTTGTTGATACCATTAAAATATTTTAAACACAGGCAGTTACAAGTTATTTAAAGAATTTTATGTAATTGTTGAAACATCTCAGGAATGAGTTTATGTGGTCATTTGATGCTCATGCTTTTTTTTTTTTTTAAAGAAAGAGAGGGGTGAGCGGGGGAGGGACAGAGAGAAGGAGAGAGAGAATCTCAAGCAGGCTCAGCGATATCAACGCAGAGCCTGACGTGGGGCTCAAACTCATGACCATGAGATCATGACCTGAGCTGAAATCAAGAGTTGGATGCTCAACCGACTGAGCCACCCCAGGGCCCTGATATTCATGCACTTTTGGACATTGGACTCCCTGCTACAGAAATGTTTTATTTCCTACCCCAGCTCCCCTTCCCCTTCCAAAGGGCTATTATTTGCCCTTTGTTTTTATATACCATAACTTTAAATATATATTTGAGCTTCTATGCTTTATTCCAATTGATTTAAATCATGTCTATGTCTCCATTCTAGCTATATTTTTCTAGTCTCCTGTCTTCCTCCAAAAGTGCCTCCTAGATGCTGTCAGTCATTCCCTTATTTTTACATTACCAAGTTACTAGCATTTATTTCAATTTGTAGCTACATTTTCTTCATGGCATATCTATAGGTTGATTTTTAAAGTGGAAAAGCTAATAAAATACCATCTAAATGACTGTGGCATGGTAAATGTTGCTCTCCTCAGAGCTAAGTAAGGTGCCAGGATTATGATTTCTTTTCTCTTCTTTATTACTTACTTATTTTCATTTTCCATTTTTAATTTTTTTTTTTTACATGTTCTTCATTTTAAGTACAACCTCAAAATTGCTGGGTTGCGTCTAAGAGACCACTCCTAGGTCAAGGTCAAAATAATTACCTTTTCTTACATTCCTTCAATTACTATTAAAATTATGACATGTTTGAGGGGCGCCTGGGAGGCTCGGTTAGTGGAGCATCTGACTATTGATTTCGACTCAGGTCATGATCCCAGGGTCATGGGATCCAGCCCTGGATCCAGCTTCACACTCAGCATGGAGCCTGCTTAAGAGTCTCTCTTTGTCTCTCTCCCTCCCTCTCTCTTCCTCTTCCCCTCTCCCCTGCTCAGGCTTTCTCTAGGAAAAAAAAAAAAAAAAGGAAAGGAAAAATATTACATTTTTAAACAGCTTTCTATTTGTGCCATGGTTTTCCTGTTGTTTCTAACTGCGCCCAGCTGGGGAAGGTAGGTAGGCACTCACGACCTCCTCTAGCTCTAAGCTGTGCTGCCCTGAGGGGAAGCCTGATGCTGCAAAAGGTCCCCTTGCCCTCTCTAAAGCTCCCAAACTTGCAGTCGTTCATTTACTTATTTCCGTGCTCCAGAGGAGGACTGGCGCTCCTCCCCTGAACCCGGACCTCTCCAAAGGCCGTCTGGCCGCGGGCTCTGGGTGGGTCAGCATTCTGCCTGTGTGCCCAGACCATGGCTGCAGGGGCCCGGCCATTCGCAGGTTCTGCAGCCCGTGCCCCGTTCTGCCTGTCTAATGCCCGACACACGGGTGGGCAGGACCCCTCCTGGATCCCTGGCCATGGGCTCCTGGCTCCTCCAAGTGCCACAGAGGCACTTTTGTTCACGAATGGATCCTGAATTTTAGTTGCCTAAAGGGGACTAAAGTGAAGGACGCCTGATGCTGCCATGAGGCTGACTTCGTTTGATGGCCGTTGTTTTCTTTCTTTCAATGTTTCATTTCTTTTTGAGAGACTCAAAATGCGGGAGGGGCAGAGAGAGGGGGACAGAGGATCTGAAATGGGTCTCTGTGCGGACACTAGGGAGCCTGACGTGGGGCTCGAACTCATGAACCCTGAGATCATGACCTGAGCCGAAGCCGGAGGCTCAACCAACTCTGCCACCCGTGTGCCCCTGGCCATTATTTTCTAATGAGAAATGAGCCACTTGTGCCAGACCAGTGGCATTGGAGGCCTCTGGAGTTTAGGGTTTTAAACTGCATCTACTAAGATATTCACATCTCGATCCTCAGGGTCCCATTCCTTCTCTATCAGGGATCTGACTTTGGAATAGAGACGTGCTGGAGCTAAGTGTCTTTGTAGGATTGAGTTATTTTACAGATGGCCCGTGCCCGTTCTCTGGGAAGTCTGGAAGCATCACCCTGACTCTTGGCCAGAGAAGTCAGTAGGCTAAGTAGTGATTTAAGACATGCTGTCAAAACTTTGGAAGTTCCTGATGGGCCCCAGGCTGGTTTGTTTATTGAGGGCTTATGTCTGGCATAGCTGGTTAGGCAACCAGATTTGGCTACGTGACTCTAAGAGAACAGGGAGCCCTGTTGGAACCTGTTAGGAAGGTCTCCCCAAACCACATTTGCTCACATCCTGGATGCTCAGTCCAGACACAGAGCACGTCCTTGTGGGAAGAAGAAGGACCCAGGAGCTCGGCAGGCTCCTGGCTTATGTTCTCTTTCTGCCACCGTGCTATATGCTTTGCCTTTATTAAAAACCTTACAGGAATTTTGTGGCATCTTGACACCTTTCACTCACTGCATTAATTAATTTTCTCCAAATCTTCTCTAATCTTGTGATGTCATCTGGAGCCCAGGCCTTCGATCCGTCTGCTCTCCATTTGCAGGAAACGGGGCTTCCTTCAGCGCTGCCAAGGAGATTCCTTGGCTTTCAGATTGTGTCCTTGGCTGGTGATCAATCATCCTGGGCCTGTCGTTCTCTCCCTTCACAGAATCGATGGCACCCAATCCAACAGTGTCTTCCTTCCTACTTCTCGAGTGCACAACTACCGCCCCAGCCAGCATGATCCTCTCACCGTCGCCCCACCCCGGTCACTAATGAAGACTGTTGTGACCGCCGCCATACTGCATGCGTGGGCTGTCCATTCTCCACCCACCAGCAGCAGAGGCCTTTGTGCCAAATCGCTGGTGATGGATTCATCATCGCAATCGCACAGCACAATCTGTTTCCCTGTGCGAAACACAGCAGCAAGCCAAGAAGCATACTCTGCAGCAGCCTGGGGACGAGGGTGGTGGCTGCAGAAAGGACACGTGTGGGCTACCACGGTACCGCTACATTTACTCTGTTTGCAGACCTATTTGTGTATCTTTCAAGTATTACAACCATTTTAGGGGCGCCTGGGTGGCTCAGCCAGTTAAGGGTCCGACTTGGGCTCAGGTCGTGATCTCATGGTTCATGAGTTCGAGCCCCTCATCCGGCTCTGTGCTGACACCTTGGAGCCTGGAGACTGCTCCGGATTCTGTGTCTCCCTCTCTGCCCCTCCTCGCCTCTCCTCTCTCTCAAAAATCAAAAAAAAAAAAAAAAAAAAAAAAAAAAATTAAAAAAAATAAAGCATTATTTCTATTTTAAAGAATACTTGACATATAATACCTGTTAGTTTTAAGCATGCATCATAGTGATCCCATATTTTTATATATCATGAAATGATCCCCATGATAGGTCTACTTACCATTGGCCACCAGACAAAGTTATTACAACATTATTGACTATATTCCCTATGCTGTGCATTATATCCTTATGACTTGTTTATTTTATAACTAGAGGTTTGTACTTCTCAATCCCCTTCTCTTATTTCGCCTGCCCCCTAATCTCTCTCCTCTCTGGTAACCAGCGGTTTCCTGTTGTTTCTATTTTAGTTTTCTTTAAAAACTTTTCAATGTTTATTTATTTTTGAGAAAGAGAGGGAGACAGAGAGAGTGGGGGAGAGGCAGAAAGAAAGGGAGACACGGAATCCGAAGCAGGCTCCAGGCTCTGAGCTGTTCAGCATAGAACCCAATGTGGGGCTGGAACTCACAAACTGTGAGATCATGACCTGAGCTGAAGTCGGAGGCTCAACTGACTGAGCCACTCAGGCACATCTTTGTTTTTCTTTTTAAATTCCACATGGAAGTAAAATCATATGGCATCTTTCTCTGTATGACTTATTTCACCTAGTGTCATACCATCTAGGTTCATATTTGTACATTTGTAACAGTCGACTTAATGTTTTTAGGAGAAAGGTAAGGCAAATATATGTGTTTATTCTATTGTCTAGAAGTGGAAGCCATTTTCTAACCCTTTTGTTCAATACTGATTTGTTAAGCCACACCATTATTCTATATTCTAATTAGTTTCTCAATTTATCCCTGGAAAGGAATATTTCAGACAAAGTAGGCACTATCACAATCTAAGAGTATTTGTCCTTTCACGTTCATTCAAATGGAAATCAGTATTACTCATGACCTGGAAACACAAAGTGCTAAATGAATAATTCAATATATTTCCTCAAGAATAGGAAATGATTCTATCTAGTGTAAATGAATTTAAATAGGACTTAAAGCCTTCCTGAGGTCAGGATTTTTTTCTTCCTTTGTAAAGCAAACAGAAAGTAATCATCACCTTAGTTATTTCTAAGATTAATTTTTAATTATCTTCTTTGTTGGGGAAGCTGGAAGATTGGGTCAACTACTCAGAGATGTGTATGAGGAGGTAACTCTATAAAGTCAGTCTTTCTGGGGCCAGGGTAGGTGAAGAGATTGGAGTCACAACTGTTCCACTTTAGTTAGTGGGGAGCTTACTCAGCATTACCTTAAGGTGGCAGAGTGGTCCTGTTGTGCATTAGAAAATGAACTTGCTCCCAAGACTACCCTTCTTATGGCCAAGCCCAGTGACCCGCCAACTGCAAATCACTGACTGTGTCTATGGAAATAAGAAATGCTCATCAAAATGTGTGACTCATGATCAGAGAATGCTGAAAAGAAACAAAATGCCAGGGATGGATGGATCAATAAATTATGGTTCATAATTATGATGGAATAATGTGCAGGTATTAAATACACTGTCGGAAAGAACATGGTTAACCTTTAACCTATTACTAATTCATGTAAACTGACTCTGAAAATATTGATTTTTGGCATTCACCCTGGACAATGTTTTCTTTGAAACCTCATAGTTAGCTTTAACATTCATTCTTCAGTTTCCTTAACCTTCTTACTCGTGTCTCATGATAAACTTGTTATTGTTACCATCACACCCATTGCTGTCTTGCTCAGCTTTTGCCACAAATCAAATGTTTTCAGCGTTTGATAATATCATGAACAGTACTGGTATACAAAAATGCCTGATAAATGGTTATTTACTTGAAGTCTTTGCTAAACAGGTCCTGTCATGTGAATTCAGCTGATTTAAAACGTGAAAATAAGTAGGTTCTGGCAATGGCGAGGAGCGGAGTGGAGAGGGAAACATTTTGTTTTCAAGTTTCTGTATGTATTCTACAGGTCATGGAGAGTGAAGAAAACAATAAAAACCCACACTGAGAAAATTTCTGAACGCTTTCAGAGTTTCATGCCCTTCAAAGCCAAGTAACTGCTAGTTTTTACCTAGCTTCCAAATGAGGAACTGTCGTAGGGAAACATTCTATTTCCCTTTGAATGCAAATAATGAAGATTTTTTTCTTTTTGTAAAATGACTTGGTGCTAACTGCTAGCATTTTGAATCCCTACCCGAGACTCATTATCTCACTCTTATGTTTTATATAATTATGTGTAAAACAATATGTGATCATGTCTGTAATAGATACTAATTCCTAATGTGGTATCTTTCTTATCTAATGAAGTCCATGAAAAGTGACGTAGAAAAATTTGAGAGTTATTGCCTTTTCCAATTCTTTCTCAGATTATAGAGACCTGCAGGTCCCATTCTGATATTTAGTTAAAACTTTGATTAGAACTACAGAAAATTATGTCTGCCTTTGTTTTCAGTCCCTTTACCTTAATTATTTTTCTGGATTCATATTTTGCACATGGATTTTTGGTCTATGTGAGGAAAACAGCAGGTGAGTCTTAGTGTTCTTTTAAATGATTAGCTTTACAATACTGTGTGTTCTATTGGTCACCAGCAAACACTGACCGTTGCAATAGTGTTAAATCAAGGTAGTTATTTCCTTGGGCATTTCGACTAGGTTAATTTTCTATTCTAGCTATACAAGTCAGAAGTTTTTAGCTGGTAAGTTCTTTTCATTGTGTTGAATTTTGTTTATATTTCCTCTTACCTATGTGCTGAACTCATTTTAAAAATCACACTGATTTTACCAAACATTTAAAGAAGAGCTAATATGCTTGCCCAACTATTCCAAAAAAAATAGAAAAGGAAGTAAAACTTCCAAATTCATTTTATGAGGCCAGCGTTACTTTGATACCTACATCAGATAAAGACTACCACTAAAAAAAGAGAACTACAGGCCAATTCTGAAGAACAAAGATGAAAAGATTTACAAAACACTAACAAACCAAATCCAACAATACATTTTAAAAAATCACTCATCATAATCAAGCGGGACTTATTACTGGGTTGCAAGTGTGGTTCAATATTTACAAATCAATCAATGTGATACATCATATCAATAACAGAAAGCATAAGAACCATACGATCATTTCAATAGATGTAGAAAAAGCATTTGACAAAGTACAACACCCATTCAAGATACAAACCCTCAACAAAGTAGGTTTAGAGGGAACATGATAAAAATTTAATAATGGTCATATATGAAAAATCCACACCTAACAACAATGGGGAAAAACTAAGAGCCTTTCCTCTAAGCTCAGGAACATGACAAAGATGTCCACTCTCATGGCTTTTATTCAACTTAGTGCTGGAAGTCCTAGTCACAAAAGTCAGATAACAAAAATAAATAAATAGACAAGATAAAAGGCATCTAAGTCGGTAAGGAAGAAATAAAACTTTCACTATCTGCAGATGACATGATACTGTATTTAGAAAACCCAAAAGACTCCACAAAAAACTGCTAGAACCGATCAACGAACTCAGTAAAGTCACAAGATACAAAATCAACCTATAGAAATCTACTGCATTTCTACACATCAGTCATGAAGCAGCAGGAAGAGAAATTAGGAGAACAATCCCATGTACAAGTGTACCAAAAATAATTAGATACCCAGGGATAAACCTAATGAAATAAGTGGGATTTGTACTCTGAAAACTATAAAACACTGACAAAAGAAATTGAAGACAACACAAAGAAATGGAAAGACATTCCATACTCATGGATTGAAAGAACAAATATTGTTAAAATGTCTACAGTACCCAGAGCAATCTACACATTTAATGCAATCTCTATCAAAATGCCAATAGCATTTTCACAGAACTAGAACAAATAATCTTAAAATTTGTATGGAATCACGAGAGACTCCAAATAGCCAAAGCAAAATTGAAGACGCAAAGCAAAGCTGGAGGCATCACAATTCTAGACTTCAAGTTATATTACAAAGCTATAATAATCAAAACAGTATGGTACTGGCACAGAAACAGACACCTAGATCAATGGAACAGAATACAAAGCCAAGAAATGAATCCACAATTTATATAGTCAATCAATCTTTGACAAAGCAGGAAAGAATAGCCAATGAGAAAAAGACAGTCTCTTCAACAAATGGTGTTGGGAAAACCAGACGGCAACATGTACAAAGAAAGAAACTGGACCACTTTTTACACCGTACCCAAAAATAAATAAAAAACGGATTAAAGATCTAAATGTGAGACATGAAAGCATAAAAATCATAGAAGAGAGAACAGGCAGTAATTTCTCTGGCATTGGCCATAGCAATGTTTTTCTAGATAGGTCCCCTGAGGCAAGGGAAATACGAGCAAAAATAAAGTATTGGGACTACATCAAAACGAAAATCTTCTGCACAGCAAAGACACCATCAACAAAACTAAAAGGCAACCTACAGATTGGGAGACAATATTTTCAAATGACATATCTGATAAAGGGTTAGTGTCCAAAATATACAAAGAACTTACAAAACTCAACATTCAAAAAAATAATCCAATTAAAAAATGGGCAGACCACATGAACAGACATTTCTCCAAAGAAGACATCCAGACAGCCAGCAGACATATAAAAAGATGCTGAACATCACTTACCATCAGGGGAATGCAAATCAAAACTACAATGAGATAGCACCTTGCACCTGTCAGAATGGCCAAAATCAAAAACATAAGAAACAATAGGTGTTGGCAAGGAGGTGGAGAAAAAGGAACCCTCTTGTACTATTGGTGGAAATGCGAACTGGTGCAGCCATTCTGGAAAACAGTGTGGAGGTTCCTCAAATTGTTAAAAATAGCGGTGTGCCTGGGTGGCGCAGTCAGTTAAGTGTCTGACTGTTAGTTTTGGGTAAGGTCATGGTCTCACGTGAGTTTGATACCTGCATCGGGCTCTGTGCTGAAAGCGAGGAGCCTGCTTGGAATTTCTCTCTCCCTCTCTCTCTGCCCTCCCTGGCTTGTGCGCATGCTCGCTCACTCAAAAAATAAATAAATGAATAAATATTTTTTAAAAAGAGTTAAAAATAGAACTACTACTCTACGATCCAGCAACTGCACTATTGGGTATCGCCCAAGAATACAAAAACATTAATTCAAAAGGATACACGCACTCCTATATTTATGGCAACATTATTTACAATAGCTAAGATATGGAAGCAGCCCAAGAGTCCATTGATTGATGAATGGATAAAGCAGATGTGGTATGTATATATATTACATTATTCATATGTATATAATATATATAATATTATTCAGTCATAAAAAAGAATGCAATCTTATAATTTACAACATGGATAGATCTAGAGAGCATTGTGTTAAGTGAAATAAGTCAGAGATAGACAAATGCCGTATGATTTCACTCATCTGTGGAATTTAAGAAAGAAAACAAACAAGCAAAGGGGGAGAAAAGAGAGGAAGAGAGAGACAAACCAAGAAACAGGCTCTTAACTATAGAGAACACACCAATGGTTACCAGAGAGGAGGTGGGTAGAAGGCTGGGGGAAATAGGTGACGATGATTCAGGAGTGCACTTGATGTGATGAGCACTAAGTGATTAAAATAAAAAAAATTTTGAACACCACCACTATGTGTATGTGTATCAACTCACCATGGTATGTATCCTCAATATATATAATTTTTATTAAAATAATAACAATGATTCAAAAAACTGAGAAAAAAGAAATGGACAATATCATTTAAGAATTGATGAGTGACAAATAGGATATTTGTTCCTTAATGTTATCAGAAACAAACACGACATAGAGAATTTCAACTATAATTTGAGACTCTTTGTAAAGGAACGGTTGCCTTAAACTAAGGAAAGTCACCAATGGTACTAAAATATTATAACTAGGTGGAGTCATTTACAACAGTAACAATGTACAGGAACCAAAAACATTTTAAGAAAAAGAGGTTACTTTTAATAAATTCTAAGATCACTATTATTAAATGGAGGCAACAATAGATGAGCAATTGAAACCATAATAGCAATTATTAATAAATGGTGCCAACCCTGTGGTGACAGGCAAAAATAAATTCTCCTTTCGTATCCTACAGGCTTTCATTTAATTTTATCAAATTATTACAATAGAGGACAAGAACTCGTTTTTCAATTTAGTTATGTTTCGATTCTGATAGCCTTCATATAATTTGTTTTTATCTGTAAGATTTGGGGAAAGTATTGTTTTTAAACTTGATGATTACTATAGAAGATAGAAGCCATGACCTCTTCCAGGCTTACATTTATTCATGTGTTCAATCATGTGTTCATTCATTCAAGATGTAGATTATCTAATACATATACACACTTACTATGTGAGACATTGGGTAAGCAAACATAAATAAAGCAACTACAGACCCTGGTCTCAGACAGCTGACAATTATGCAGGGAGGGCAGGGACAAACAAATGCCGTAAATAAAATCTGATAAATTAAATATGACATGGAGCAGTGTGGGTGTTATAAGAACAGATAAGGGGGTGAGGGTCCTAGTCCCTTTTAAGACTTAGGCAAGACTGTCCTGTTTATGCAAAAGAGAGATGGAACTGGAGGGTGAATAGAGTTTATAATTTGAAGAGGAAACAAGAGAGAAAAGACAAGTTTCAGGGGAAGGTAGTTGATTTGATATTTTGTGCCAAACAAGCAGATGCTTACCCAATTCACAAGGAGAGCATATGCTGAAAAGGGAGCCATGAAAAAGCTGAAGAAAGGTAAGCACAGCCAGAGAACTAAAGTCGATTTCTGAATTGGAAGGGGAGAGAGATGACGGCAGAAAAGGCTGAAGCCATACACAATGTTTTTTTAGACCAAAGATTTTGAAAGTCACCACTGGGGCACCCGGACTTTCACATGGGGACAACGGATGGATAACCGCACAAGGTTTCTACATGGGATGATGACATCTCAGAGTGCACAGATTGGCTTCACGGAGAGTAAGACTGGGGGGCAGAGGGACCACTCCAAATGCTGGGGCAGAGACCAAAGTGAGAAATGACGGATGTAAAGGAGTTAACAAATTGAACAACTATTTGAATGCAGTAGTCTGTGGACCTGGTCGGTGACTTGCGGAAGTCAGCAAGACGGAAATAGGAAGGATAAATACCACCCCTTGTGTCTTGGGACACTTAATCAATTGTGTTACCTTTACTGACATGAGCAGCATGGGCAGTAAAACATGTTTCACAGAAAGTATGTTTATATTATGATGTGATGGAAATATTTTAAGATATTTATGATTGTAGGGAAGACAGGGCAGTAATTATAGAAAATGATGTCAGAGAAACTTCATTTTTTTTTAAGATAGGGAAGATTTAGGTTTGTTTCAATATTAACGGAAAAAATAAGTGGAGTACAGAAGGAAGAGAATAGAAGTCAGACCAGAGGTATAAGGATTAGTTTCTTTCTTTAAAAAAAAAAGTCAAGGGATTTAGGAATTTCCCTCCTGAAGTTTTTGCTTTCTTTATGAAGTGGAAGAAAGATCATCTTATCAGGGTCAGACAGCAAGAGAAAAAAGAAAAGATGGAAATTTTAAGAGAGAAGAAACCGTACCAGGGAAATATCATAAGGCTGTAAGGCCATGTTGGGTTCCCCGTTGAGCATAACTACCAAGAATATTATTTTATTATTGCCTTCATGCATCTTGACATCATTCAGATTTAGGGCGAGGTGAGGTTGGGGTGGAGGGAGATTCTGAACCAAGTGTCACCATCTTTGTTACTGAGGTGGAGGGGTCAGGAGGTGGGGAGACCACAAAGACAAACAGTAGTCAGCAAACAGAAACCACTAAGAAGCAGCCATTTTTATAATGAGTGGGGGGCTGGATCATTTAAAGTATATGATACACACTGGTCCCACCCAACATTTGCTGGGGGAGAGGAAGACAAGCATGGAGAGAGTGAAATAGCATCTTTCTCTTGATGGTGCAGCAGAGGAAATGGTGTCTCAATTAAGGCCAAGAGGTGTTGGATATGTTTACAGAAAAGGATAGTTTATTGATGATGGACAAGTTATAGATAGCAGAATGAAAAGGAAAGGAGAAGTGAAAAACTGGGCCAGGAAAGAGTGCTGTATTCTTCCAGCGTTATAAAGTCAGTTCTTCTTTTATAATCTGAAGAGAGATCACTGGTTTCTAAATTTGCCAGATTACCCAATCCAGGACTTTATGCTTTGAGCGGATCTGGCAAAATGATCTTGATTCTTCTAGATTCCAAAGTATCTAAGTTTCTCTACATGACGTGGATGCATATAAAATGCCATGCTCTTTGTAACCTCCCTGATTTAGAGTTATACACGTTGTCAAATCAGAGTTGTGCGAGGAGGTATTAGGCAAAAAAGGAATGTTGTCTTTGAATTTCCAAATTCTGGCAGTGGCCACCACCCTCCCTCCCCAGTACCCTCTCCATACGTTCATGGACTTCCTGCTACAAAAAAAGACATTTAAGAAAGATTTTGATACCTGTCTTTTGTACATACAGTGGGAATGTATGTCAAGCGGTGATTTTGCCATGGGATGTAGCACTGTTTTAATTACTAAAATAGAGCACCACATTTTGATCTCTGTTAGAACAAGTTTCCCTTATCACAGTCCTTTGCAAAAATTTGTAATCAAGAACAAAGATTATGCGTTAAAAATGAACTCTGACATAGATACATCCTGGATATTGATACACATTGTGTTGAGATATTTGACTCTATTTCTTACATCTTTGTTTCCTACTCACTTTCTGCTCTTTTCATCTTCTTTCCAGATTTATTCTTTTCTTTTCTCTGTCTAGTCACTGGAAAGTTCTGAAGCACACTTGTATTCTTACAGTCACCATTATATGTTTACTGACTATTTAATCTACATTTTCTAACACTAGAAAGATTATTAGAAATCTATAACCTCTTTTCCTAAAAAAAAAAAAAAAAAAAAAAAAAAAGACTCAACAAACTTCTGCTGCACCCTACCCAAGTCCCTGATACAGTGTTTGTTAACATACTACAGATTTTCAAATTCAAGATCACTTTTATGAGTCTTATTTCCTTATAATGCCATTTCTACTTTCTTAAAATTACATTTTACTCTACAGAACATTATTCCAGATATAAATTTAACGATTTTTAAAAATGTATCTATCACTTGGACCAAACTATAGACAATCCTTGGTATAGTAGAAGCTTCCCACGTGCCTCTCCTTATTCGCCACCAAACGTGAAACCAATACCCTGAATTCTAGGATAATCGTTTCACTGATTTTTTAAATGATTTAGTCAATACATGTATTTGCAAACAATGGATTATCCAGCTTTGGCAGATTTTTAATATTATATAGATGGAATTATACCCTAAATATATATTCATTGGCAACTTGCTACTTATATTTTTCAGACTAATCACTGTTGATGTATTTAGTTAGCTGTGACTCTTTTTTTTTATACCGTTTATTTATTTATTTTTTTAAATTTTTTTTAACGTTTATTTATTTTTGAGACAGAGAGAGACAGAGCATGAACGGGGAAGGGGCAGAGAGAGAGGGAGACACAGAATCGGAAGCAGGCTCCAGGCTCTGAGCCATCAGCCCAGAGCCCGACGCGGGGCTCGAACTCACTGACCGCGAGATCGTGACCTGAGCTGAAGTCGGACGCTTAACCGACTGAGCCACCCAGGCGCCCCTATAACGTTTATTTATTTTTGAGACAGAGAGAGACAGAGCATGAACAGGGGAAGGGCAGAGAAAGAGAGGGAGACACAGAATCCGAAGCAGGCTCCAGGCTCTGAGCTGTCAGCAAAGAGCCTGACGTGGGGCTCGAACCCATGGACCGTGAGATCATGACCTGAGCCGAAGTCAGACGCTTAACCGACCAAGCCACCCAGGCACCCCAGATGTGACTCTTTCACTCTGAAAGTTTCACCACTGCAGAGTATTCTGCTGTATAAATAAGCTACAGTAAATTTACATTCTTCTTTCACTTAATATTATATTTTTACCATACCATACCATAATATTACCATAACATTTTACCATTACTGTGATATTCTATTTTTACCATATATATTTTACCATACTTCTTTCATTTAATATTTTATTTTTTAAGAGAATTTTCCATTCTCTTGTGGGATTACTTCTGGTTTGGGGCATTTGTGAGCAATTTATCTATAAAAGTATTTGTACATGTCTCCTGGTATAACCTAAATAGGTAAATGGTTAAGTCATTTTTCAGTAAAGTAGTACCTAATTTACATCGCCCTAGAAGTCACTCAGTTTCTTCTGCTCCTACCCTCTATGGAATTATACACTTTCACACTATTTTTCCAAACTAGTTGGTATAAAATGCAATCTTGTTAAAATGTGCATCTCCCCAAATCCATATAAGGTTGCCTACTTTAAAAATATTCTCGTGTTGGGTTGTTTTTCTTATTGATTCATAGAGCTTAAAAATATACTTATCAGTTATACATTTTATAAATACATTTTCATAAATTTGTTTTATTTTTATACTTTCCTAGAGTGTCATTTAATAAACTGAAGATCTTAATTTTACTCTTCTCAAATTGAACAATTCTTCCCTTTATGGTTCATACTTCTAATATTTTGTTTAAGCAATCATTCCCTACCTGTAAGATTACAAAATTAATTTCTTCTAGAAAAAGGTTAACAGTTTTCACTTTACAGTTAGGCATTTAATTTACTTAAATCTTCCAGCTTCTTTTCCCCATGTTATCCAAATGACCCAGCAAAATTTATTGTACAGTGTCTATGATGCCTGCTTAGTCATAAATCAAATGTATGTATATCTGCATTAGTCTGAGTTCATCATGTTCTATTCGTTTTTCTATTCAAGTAAAATGCCACATTCTTTATTTATTCTAGATTCAAAAGAAACTTCTTTATTTCTTCAGGCAAAAGTCCTCATCCTGATATTTGTTTTCATTCATTTATTCTATAATCTTGGATTTTTTGTGTGTGGTTTCATAGCAATTTAAGAATAAGCTTGTTAAGTGTCCCAAGGAAAAACCTGCTGAGATTTTGATTTCTTTACTTTGTATCTGTAATGCAATTTGGAGAGAACGAAAAATAAAATTGTGGTGTATTTTTTGCCATTTACCTAGGACTTCAATTTCTTTCAATAAAGTTTTATAATGATTTCATTAATGGTTATGCACAGTGGTTTAGTTTTTGGTGTTTCTGAAAATATACCCTTGAAAATGTTATTTTAAAAACTGTATGGATGTATTCAAATTTCATTGACGTATTTATTTGTCCATACTGGTTTTATATCAGTCAGCATACTTGCTAAACTTTTGCTGTACATTCTGTGTATATTCATCTGTAGTTTCTTATATACTTTGTAGGAATATAATGATGTCTTAAAGATGATAACAGATGAAAATTTGCTTTCATGGTATTTCTTTATATTGCTATGCTGTAGAAGATACACCCTGAAGTATAATGTTGAGTAGAATTCATGTTAGTGGTCGTCTTGTCTTGTTCCAGATCTTAACGAATCCTTTCAAAGTTTCACAATTAAATGAGGCGTCCACTATAGGGATTTTAGTAGATACTCTTTATTTGAGTAAAAGTTTATTTCTATTCCTATTTTTGAAATATCCAAAAAAATCAGGATTGGCTATGTAATTTTATCGAATGGTATTTCTGAATTGAATACAGTAACATACAATTTTTCTATCTTGATCTGAGCGTGACAAATCACATCTATTTACTTTCTCAAGTTAAAAGAAAGATCGCACCTCTGAGATTTGTTAGATTTCCTTCATTAATATTTAGTTTAGGATGTTTGCTTCTATGTTCATGAGTGAGGAGACATCAACCTATAAATTGTCTTCTCCTTTTGTCCTCGTGGAATTTTGTATCAGGGTTCCACTTGCCTTATAAAATGAGCGGGAGACTGTTCTTTATTTTTCTGTACTTGGACATAATTTGTAATTCATTGGAATTAAGTGTGCCTTAGCTTAGTAATTAAATTCCTAAGGATTTGCCAATCAAATTGTATGTTACTGGAGTTTTCACTGTATGGAGATTTTAAATTACTGTTTCAAATTCCGTGAAATTAGTCCTTTATAATTTTATAAGTCTCCTTTTACATCCCACTGGAAATATATTTAGGGTCACTGTATGCCTTATTCCATGGTTAATTTTTGTTAACATTCTGTATGTGTTTGAAGAGAATGTGTATATGCGCATTCTTCAATTGTTGGGTGCAGTAGTTCTAAGTTTTACTGCTCTTTTAGCTTTCAGATCTCTTTGATAATGTAAAAATATTCTTTCTTCTTTTGTTGTTTTTAAATATATATACATTTTAAGGTTTATTCATATACTTTTGAGAGAGACAGAACATGAGACGGGGAGGGGCACAGAGAGAGAGAGAGAAAGAGAATCCCAAGCAGGCTTCGCACTGTCAACATGGAGCCCAACATGGGGCTCGAACCCATGAACCATAAGATCATGACTTGAGCTGAAATCAAGAGTTGGCCCCTTAATCAGTTGAGCCACTCAGGCACCCCTCCTCTTTTGTTACTTTTAATAGGTTATATAATTTTAGCAGTTTGTCCATTTTGTTAAAATTTTCAATATTATTGGCAAAAAGCTAATTTGAAATACCCTTCTACCATCTAATCAATGTCTGTAGCATCAATAGCTGTGTCCTCATTTTCTTAGTATTGTTTATGCGTCCCTTCTCTCATTTGTAAATTAACCAGGCAGACCAGAGTTTTGTCAATTTAACTTTCCTTTTCAAAGAATTAAGTTTTGTTTTTGCATATGCCCTACTGTATGCTTATTTTCTAGCTTACAAGTTTCTTCTCATATCTTTATTTTTTTTTATTTTTTTTAACGTTTATTTATTTTTGAGACAGAGAGAGACAGAGCATGAACGGGGGAGGGTCAGAGAGAGGGAGACACAGAATCTGAAACAGGCTCCAGGCTCTGAGCTGTCAGCACAGAGCCCGACGCGGGGCTCGAACTCACGGACCGCGAGATCATGACCTGAGCCGAAGTCGGCCGCCCAACCT
Organism: Prionailurus bengalensis; assembly: GCF_016509475.1. Classification (NCBI taxonomy): domain Eukaryota; kingdom Metazoa; phylum Chordata; class Mammalia; order Carnivora; family Felidae; genus Prionailurus; species Prionailurus bengalensis. The sequence goes on along the minus strand of NC_057344.1, from coordinate 8,572,679 downwards.
ACGGAGCCACCCAGGCGCCCCTCTTCTCATATCTTTATTATTTCCTGCTTCTGATTTATAGGAATTTACTTAGAAACATAATGTCTTTAAGATGGATAAGTGATTCCTTAATTGTTAGCCTTTCTGCTTTTCTAATATAAACATTATGAAAATGAATTTGCCTATATACTCTGCTTTAACTGTTTTCCATGAGTTTTTTTAAATATAATTCATCTTTATTACTGTTCAATTCTAAATAGTTTCAACAATAGCCAAATTATGGAAAGAGCCTAAATGTCCATCAACTGATGAACGGATGAAGAAGATGTGGTTTACATATACAATGGAATACTGCTTGGCAATGAGAAAGAATGAAATCCTTTCATTTGCAAATGCAAATCCTGCCATTTGCAGCAACATGGATGGAACTGGAGGGTATTATGCTAAGTGAAATAAGTCAGTCAGACTAAGACAGGTATTATACATTTTCAATCATATGTGGAACTTGAAAAACTTAACAGAAGACCATGGGTGATGGGAAGGGGAAAAAATAGTTACAAACAGAGAGGGATGGAGGCAAACCATAAGAGTCTCTTAAATACAGAGAATAAACTGAGGGTTGATGGCGGGTGGGGGTGAGGGGAAAGTGGATGATGGGCATTGAGGAGGGCACCTGTTGGGATGAGCACTGGGTGTGGTATATAAGCGACGACATCTTATATACATCGGGAATCTACCCCAAAAACCAAGAGCACACTTTACACACTGTATGTTACCCAATTTGAAAATAAATTATATTAAAACAAATAAATAATAAAAATAAATATTTTCTAGATTCTTTCATAACCTTTTCCCTTGATTTACATTCTCTAGAAATAAGCTTCTTAACTTTCAAATATTTGGAGCTTTCCTAGATATAATCTTTTTAAATTTTTTTTAAGTTTATTTTGATACAGAGAGCATGGAGGAGAGGCAAAGTGAGAGGGAGAGAGAAAGAATCCCAAGCAGGCTTCATGCTGTCAGTGCAGCACCCAATGCGGAACTCGACCACACAAACCATGAGATCATGACCTGAGCCAAAACCAAGAGTCAGACATTTAACTGACTGAGCCACCCAGGCACCCTGACATAATTTTTTTAAAGGGTACTTAAAAAAATGTTTATCTCTTTGAGAGAGAGAGAGAGAGAGAGGGAGAGAGAGAAACACGCAAGTGGGGAGGAGCAGTGAGAGAGAAGGCGATGAAAGGCCCTAAGCAGGCTCCATGCTGACAACAGTCCAATGCAGGGCTCAAAGTCATGAACCATGAGATCATGACCAGAGCTGAAGTCAGGCACTTAATTGATTGAGGCACCCAGGTGCCCCTCCTAGACATAATTGTTGGTATTGATTTCTAGATTAATTGCATTGTAGAAACTACGTGAAATTAGTCCTTTATAGTTTTATAAGTCTTGTTTTACATCCCACTGGAAGTATATTTAGGGTCACTTTATGCCTTATTCCACAGTCAATTTTTGTTAACATCCTGCCTGTGTTTGAAGAGAATGTGTATATGTTCATTCTTCAATTGTTGGGTGCGGTAGTTCTAAGTTTTAATGCTCTTCTACCTTATGGATCTCCAATGTTTCCTTTTTAATTTCTTTTTTTGTGGATTTAAAGTTTTTATTTAATTTCTAGCCAGTTAACACATACGGTGAAGTTCATTTCAGGTGTAGAATTAATGATTCATCACTTACATATATTACCCAGTGCTCATCACAAGTGCCCTCCTTTCCTTGAATATCCACACTATTCTCTTTTTAAATTACTAGGATTATTCTCACTCTGGAATGTACTAGATTGGCTACATAGGACTGGCTAGATATTGCTGTAGCTACACACACACACACACACACACACACACACACACACTTTATTTCCTGATCATTTGACACGATCAAAGAGCCTCTAATCCTTAGAGGTACTGTCATCATCTACTGTCCCCAGGGTCCCCAGGGTCCCCAGGTCCATCCTCTGCAAAGTTTTCTTTTCCTATTATCTTCTTCTTCCACGTCTGAAGGAAGCACTGGGGTCTGTGTCTTCTTATGGGTTGAGCAGTTTTATCTACCCGTGTCCTGTGCAGGAAGATTGGGGACTGAAAGATAGTTTTAGGTCTTAAAAAGCAATTGTCTCTTTTGGTTCAGAATGGTGGTTATTTTGACAATAAAATATTATTAAAAACACGATAGCCTTCTTATGTATTTGATTCCAGCCAGTTCCATGTGTCAAAAATAATGCTCCATTATTTTCTAGGCATGTTTTTTAGATTCACAGTGGTTCTCTGCCCTATGTCTTGTCTTGTTCCAATTCTTTCTGTATTCAGTTGTGGGTTTGGGGGGTCTTTGGGGCTTCAGTGGAAAGTCCACATGTGGATTCTCTATTCCCTGATCTATCTAACGCGATCGAATGGCTCAGGTCATGATGTCACAGTTCATGAGTTAGAGCCCTGCATCAGGGCTCTGTACTGGCAGAGCAGAGCCTATTTGGGATTCTCTCCCTTCCTTTCTTTCCGCCTCTCCCCTGCTCGCTCCCTCTGTTTCTCAAAATAAATAAATAAACATTAAAAAAAGAAGGTGGCACCAAATACAATGGCCTAAATGCTTTTCATCATCCATGATAGGCAAATACAAAATTCAGTAATTATTAACTGTCATATACTTAGCTATTTATTTAAAATTTCCTTTCTAAAAGTCCATATGTTAGTGTTTTTCTAAAAAATTTGCAATATTGACAAATAACACAGTTTGCCAAATATCGCATTTTGAAGAACTTTTTTTCTATTTATGGAAGATATGCTATGTAATTAATTTGGTTAAAATTCACTTGAGATGACTTATAGATTATAATGGGAAAAAGGTTTTATGTGAACAGTGTACCAGAAACGAATGCTCTGTCACTCTAATGAGCACTGATGTTTCAATTTACTTCAATCTTAAAAGTCTTCCAAATACCTTAGCCCTCTGTACAGAAAAGCCAAATGATATTTCAAAGGTTTTCCTCTCTTAGTTGATACAAAATGAGAAAACATTTGACTTCACGCAGGCATTTACAATGTGGAATTAATCGGGAAAATGTAGGAATAACACTAGGATAAGGGTTTTGCGCTGCCTTTCACGCCACACTTTCACGTTCGATTGTGCCTGTGCTAGAAAAGTTGTAAACAAATACACAAATGCAAACACAGATCATCACAAATGATGGGCTAACGGCCCATAGTATGAGACATCACAACTTCCTAAGAAAAAGCAGTCAGCTTTCAAGCCATATGGCAGAATACCAGTCTTCAGGAAATAAATAAAAGATAAACAGTCATGTGTATAAGGATATGTTTTTACTCAACTTCAGGATTTTCAGGTAGGAGAAAAGTAAAAGTTGACTTCCTGATTCGTCCCTGGGTTACTGGTTGCAGTACTAAAAGGCACATTTTCTGGGTTTAAATCCTCCCGCAGACTTCCATATTCTTGCTAAGCTGCAGATCAATACACAGAGAATGAGAGGTACCATGGGGGTAGGGCTCACACAGCCACACCTGTCCTAGTCGTCTGTTTTAACTCCCGAAATAAGAGCAACCAAACCAATTTTTAGGTTAAAATCTGCAACTCTTAAAATGCCACAAGAGAGACAGTAAATATAGACATTTAAAAAGAAAAAAACATATTTGTTTGTTGTATTAAACTGTGTGTACTTCTGGCTGTGCATTCTCATAAACATCAATGTCACACCTGGATTCCAGTAAAGAAAAATACTCCCTCCATTCGACACAAATTTTTTCAGAAGACCTAAGGAAGATGAACACTAAAGAAATATTTAGAAGCTGTGATTTTTCAGCTAAGTTGAATTGGACCTTTTCATCATCTTGTTTCTGATGATAGGCATGAAGAAAACATTAGTGATCATTTGTACAAGAGAAGATTTTCCTTTTTTAAAAAAATGTTTATTTATTTTTGAGAGAGAGAGACAGAGCATGAGCAGGAAGGGGCAGAGAGAGAGAGAGAGAGAGAGAGAGAGAGAGAGATTGAGAGAGAGAGAAAGATTGAGAGAGAGGTAGACAAAGAATCTGAAGCAGGCTCCAGGCTCCAAGCCATTAGCACAGAGCCTGAAGCGGGGCTCGAACTCACAAACCACGAGATCATGACCTGAGCCGAATTCAGATGCTCAACTGACTGAGCCACCCAGGCTCCCTGAGATTTTCTTTTTATTTACCTTCATGCACAAACAGTTTAGCGGAACAGAGAACAAGTTTCTGTCATAGCATATAAACTCATTCCTTTTTCTCCCACTTAAATTATGTCTAATATTTTTTAAAAGCAGAGATCAAGAAGTATTAAAAAAACAGGATACTGAATAATTTTTTTCATATGTGTATTTGTGTGCATGTGTGTAACTTGTATACCACAGCCTGGGACCCCCTCTCAGTTACGTGTTTCAAGTGATTTTGAGATTCATTTATAGAAACATTTGTACTAGATGTGTTGACCTTCTATGGTATCACATCATTAGTTTCAAGGTATTTTTGCTTCCTGGGATGACTTAGGTTCAGAGTCCAAACAATGCAGATAAAAATTATATTTCCGGTTACCGGAAGTCCAAACATCACCATAGTTTCCCCAGCTGTATGCTATAATAACTGGCAACAGATGATATACTAACATGTGGTCTATAATCCCAAAATTGAAAATGAAAAACTCAGTTGCTATCAGTTCAACATTTAGTGCCAGACAGTTACATTTCTGTGGCATCTGAATCTATTCTAACTATTCACCTCTTGGTTCTTTACTTGGCAAAATTGATTTTTTCTTTGCACTCCATAAGAATTAGAGCTATCAAGGTTGATGACTTTCCTGCAGTTTATTTTGAAGCAAAACAAGCTAATGAAATCTATTTCATTGACTTAAGGTTGATGGAAAGTGCTGGAAAAGGCCCGGGCTGACCACGTTGATTTATTTTTAAACTCCAGCAAGTGGTTGCTTTTTGTTCCAAATAGATATCTGGGAGGAAAATGAACTCATCCCCCTCATTTATAAAATTCTTGGGCTCGAGGTGAAGCTATCTCAGACGAATTAATAGATCCCTTCATGGATGTTGTTCTTTATTTCCCTAAAGAAAAACACTGAACATTCCAGAATTGTTAGACAGCAATCTGAAAAATGATGCCAGCGAGTTCAAGGCCATTGTTTCCTTCCCTCTACATATTTTAAAAAATTTTTGTTTTCTATTTCATTATCAAGGACTGTACCCCCAATCAACCAGCCATCTCAGTAAAGTACATATGGCTTCAAAACTCAGCAAAAAATTTTTTTAAAAAATCAAAAAGTTTTCACAGATAAGCACACGTTGGTCACAGATGAGTTACAACATAATTTTTCAAGGATTTAGGAGGGTCCATTACCTTAAGAATTATGTACTTATGGTGCCAGAAGAAAAAAGATGAAATTACAGTGGCCAATCAGCAAAGTTAGGTTGACCTACTTGGTCCTATGTACCCAAACATAAAGATACACAGTTGCAAATGGTGGTAAGGTAGAAAACGGTGATTGCGGCAGGCAATCGTACAAATGTTCGGATAGAGGGGAATGGAATGGGAAGAGTTTGGGAAGAAGAACTGAGGTATGGAGTGGTCTTCCACTCTTGCCTTCCACAGGGCTGTGACAGGCAAGAAAGGAAATAGTATGCTTGGGAAGATCCCGACAAGTTGGAATGGAGGGAAGTTGTGGTTAGTGAGAGTTGTACTTAGGTAAATTCATGTCCTCCATGTTGCAAAAAGGCAGCAATACTGCTTAGAAAGCTGTCACTTTGTTCTGATGAAACTGAAGAGGCATTTAAAACTTTTGAAATGGCAGTGTTCTGGGTGAGACGGTACTTAGGAAACCTAGAGGAGTCTGCAAGGTGGCTCACTAAATGACTGCTCATAGTATCCATCAAAACACATCACTCTGCCACCAAAATCCCTCCAATACTTTCTATCTCAATTAGAATCAAGTCTTAACTCCTCATAAACTTACGAGGCCGGCCCTTGCTTGTCTTCGAACTCATGTGTTGTTCTGCCCCTCGGTCATTTTGCTCCGGCTCCCCTGCTCTCTCTCCATTTCTAGATGGCCAAGCTTGTTCTTACCTCTCGCCCTTGTCCTTGTTTCCCATGGCTAGGAAGGGCCTTCCCCACGTCTGTACTTGGTCAATTTTGTCCCATCATTCAGGGTTCATCTCAAATTGCTTTCTGTCCAGAGAGAATTCTCATGACCCCATTATCTAATTGTGTCTGCCTCACCGCCAGTCGTTCTCCGCCACACCACCCTGCGTGCACTTACAATGACCTAAGACTTCATATTTATTTACTTGTTTGCTCGTAGTCCACATCCTCTAGATGGGTTGTAAGGCCCATAAATAATGGGATTTGTGTCTGTCTTCGTTCATTGCTTTGTCCCTAGTGCCTAGGACAGTGCCTGGGACACATATTCAGTAAGTATGGGTTAAGTTCATCACCGCATTGGGATAGGGTGAGGTATTCAAGGCTGAAAGTTCTCCAAGTGACAGTTCTCCAGTGCCTAAATATAGAGCTCAATCACTGCAAATCCAGAGTCCCCGCTGAAAGTGCCCACAGTACTGTAGTAAAGTATTTGATGATCCAGATATCCATGACCCAGCTTCATAGGCGAGCAAACAAATGCAGATAATGGTCTTGTTTGCAAGCCCCTTTGAGAGAAAATGGGATGGATTCTTACAAAAGTCATCACCACGGAAACATGCATTTCTGTGAACAATTATATTTGGCTCAAACTATACAATTAATACTGTAGTTCTAACTTGTCGATGGGCAGCTTGGCATGAATATGGTCTTTTATTGACTTCCTAAATTAGTTATAATTTCTGATTATCCTCTGCTGAGACTCCGGTTTTATATTTCAAATATTAATGATACTAAACTGGGGCTATTTCATTAAACATTTTGAAAAGAAATTGAAAGTACTTCCAAACCATAAGCATTCCCACATGGTGTAAATCAGAAAACAAAAGAAAACCAACATAAGCCTTGCTGATATTGACTGACATCAAATAAACTCAAACTCCACATACACTCTTAAACATTTTTTTATTTGAACTATATTGGGACATTGAGAGTACATAAAAATCAATGATGAACTAGTGAAGATTCAGTTTTTCAAATTATTATTATTATTATTTTTGAGAGAGGGAGATAGGGAGAGAGAATCCCAAGCAGGCTCCACACTGTCAGCACAGAGCCTGACATGGGGCTCTATCTCAGGAGCCTGAGATCATGAACTGAGCCAAAACCAGGAGTTGGATGCTCAACAGGCCACCCAGGTGCCCCAGTTCTTCAAATTGTTAATGGAATTCGTTGTAAGCTTATTTTCAAATATTTGAGGTTGCATAATAAATTCTCTTAACAAACATTACCTACTCTTTATAGCCCAGGTATCTAAGTGTTTACAAGACCAAAATGTACTTTTGAATACGACAGAAAGTAATTTTAAATAAAAATGTGCAAGGTTTTAATTAGAATTCGGAACACAATAAAAATACAACCAGAATACAATAAGAGTACAGCTCGGAGTGCCTGGATGATTCAGTCAGTTGAACGTCAGACCCTTGTTTCCAGCTTAGGATCTCAGGGTTCATGGGATCAAGTCCCATGTCATAAGCAAGAAGCCTGCGTGGGATTCTCTCTCTCTGTCTCTCTCTCAAAATAAACAAATAAATTTAAGAAAAAAGAATGCAACAATCCATGTATTATATTCTTTTGCAATGTCAACACACTTCAATATAGAGATACGTGTCCAATCTGCTTCTCTACGTGCAAATATAGTTTAGCGGGCAGGTCTGGCTGCTGAGTGGCTGAGAGACAGATTGCCAGCGACAGCTGATGTTACCAAACCTCTCAAACAAGAATGGTACAATTTAGACCAGTGGTTTGCAAAGTGTATGATAAAACCCTTTAAAAACGCTCCGGGAAGTACAGAAACTGATCCAAAATCTAAAGGAACATGGTTTGATTTCGTGTGAGATTCCCTGGCAGCAGAAGGGGGGAGAAAGAGGGAGAGAGGGAAAATTGTTTACTTTGAGCTACTAATCTCTGGAAACTCACTAATAATAGCTTGTGGGCAGCTGGATGAACAGAGAAGGTAGCCACTGCCGCAAATGGCAACTCGAGTAAGATGTGGCTTAGCTGGATCCCTTAGCTTTCGGCCGCAGAAGGAAAGGCCACCCACAAGCACCAGCCAGAGAGAGGGAAAGGGAAGGAAGAAAAAACCCCAGAAAACCTTACTAAGAAAAGGCCGTATCTGATACTCAGGCTTTGTCCCACGTCTCTCGATACCTACACCAAGAGTGTTCAGCGTAAGCTTCAGCAGATTTCTCTTGCTGCAGGATAAACAGAAGGAATGGGCGGCCAAGGTCCAGAGTCAAAGAGCACAGCCTGGAGGAGTTGTTCTTTTTTTTTTTTTTTTTTTTTTTTTTTTAATGTTTCTTGATTTTTGAGAGAGAGAGAGAGAAAGAGTGCGTGCGAGTAGGGGCCGGGGTGGGGGGCGGAGAGGGGGGCGTGCAGAGGGATCCAAAGCAAGCTCCATGCTGACAGCAGTGAGCCCGATGTGGGGCTCAAACACACGAACTGTGAGATCATGACCTGACGCTTAACCAACTGAGCCACCCAGGTGCCCTGGAGTTGCCCTATGGAAATACATGGGAGCAGCGGTGGGCAACAGCTTTAGTCTTTGATGTGATTAAAAGGAAAAACTATGAAAAGCACTGATTCGATTTATATCAATGTGAAATATGCAGAAGTCAGAATTAGCATGGTACAAAATGAAGCTGGGACTCTCAGGGGACGTCTTCCTTGGGTGAAAACATGCCAGGTAGTATCCCTTATCCTGTGAGCAGCTGTTGCAGGCGGCCCCAGTACCTTTGCTCTGACCCTGCAGCGTGTCTCCTGTGTGTGCAAGGGAGTCCAAGGAAGTCAGGGAAGTAACAGGAGGGCAGAGTGTCAGGAGCTTCTGGCTCACACTGAGGTTTCTGTGGCCGGTTGGCTTTTGGTTGGACTCCTTTGGCTCTCAGCTCTGGAGGGAAAAGGCCCAGGCCCCTCAGTAGTATATCTCAACCATTTGGTATAAAATAATTTTGCAAGGGAGAAAGTGACCTTGCAAAGGAGGAGAGAATGCCATTGAACTTTCCATGATGGTCCATTGTTATAATTACTGCCACCTGAAGCAGAGGTCCATGTGACATGGTACATTTACCCTCCAAGTATTTACTGGCTAGAAAAAAATTCTGCATGGAAACTAAACTAATTTAGCTCAGGGAGAGATTCCAAGCAGGTCAATGCTTGGTTCTGGGCATCCTTCAATATTCTAATGACCATATGTGTGTGTGTGTAACAGGACAGAGCCTGTTGTGGGGCTGGATCCCATAACCCTGGGATCATGACCTGAGCCAAAACTGAGTCAGACACTCAACTGACCGAGTCATCCAAGCCCCCCCCCCCTTCCCCGAATGTCATTTAAATGTATTTCTTGTATGACAGCATGTTGAATATTCTGGTAAATCCAAGGAAAGGGGGAGAAAAAGGAAAATATTAATGTGATGTTATATATAACATTTCACTATATGTGATGACTAGCCCGATTTGGTCATAAAAATACCCTAAGTTCAAATAAGATATATTAATACTAAAATGGCCAGGGTTCCACCTAATGTTTTGGCGGCTTCTCAGTCCCACCCAAAACTGCTGCCCTGTATCATAGCTGCTTAGTAGATCATTAACTCCATCCCAACTACACTGAGACTGAAAATTAGAGCATGAAAAATGAGGCTGTGCGCTCAGATACCTGAAAGCAACAGCCCTACCCACGTGCTATGCACATTTGTGCAGTCTGCACCCTGAACAAGCACACCAGGTTCCACTGGAGAGCAGGACCTAAACCAGCCTGACTTCTCTGCTCACTCCTGTGTGGGGCTGCTTTGTTCAAATGTATCCAGCACATTTTGCCTGGTTGGTGGTCCAGAATTTAGGTTGTAATGTTACCACCATGTTTTAAGAAACCATGTTTGGGGCACCTGAGTAGCTCAGTCAGTTGAAAGTCTGACTTTGGCTCACGTCATGATCTCACTGTCCAAGAGTTTGAGCCCCACATCGGGATCTGTGCTGACGGTATGGAGCCTGCTTGGGACTCTGTCCTCCTCTCTCTGCCCCTCCCCCACACAGGCTCTCTCTCTCAAAAATAAACAAACATTTTTAAAAAATGGTGTTCTCTGGGGCGCCTGGGTGGCGCAGTCGGTTAAGCGTCCGACTTCAGCCAGGTCACGATCTCACGCTCCGTGAGTTCGAGCCCTGCGTCGGGCTCTGGGCTGATGGCTCGGAGCCTGGAGCCTGTTTCGATTCTGTGTCTCCCTCTCTCTCTGCCCCTCCCCCGTTCATGCTCTGTCTCTCTCTGTCCCAAAAATAAATAAACGTTGAAAAAAAAATTTAAAAAAAAATGGTGTTCTCGGGAGTTTAATTTAAAAAAAAAAGTTGACACTCAATTTGACTATAAGGGTGATCTGAATTTCTCCATTAATTATAATGATTATGAAGATCTCGTCTTAGATTATAAAATCCTCTTTAAAATGATGTCGAAGTTATAATTTATCTCCCTACCTGGAGAAAATAGTATCCCCAGTATTTTGGACTTTTGATTCTCTTAACCCTTACACTTATAGTGTCCATAATGTATTTATGTTTACTTTGCGATTTCCCAATTTCCAATGTTCGCCTAAGTCAGTGAGTAGAAAAGTCATGCATTTCTTCTTGTAATGGTTAACAACGCTTGTTTTCATGTTTGAAATAGCTGAACAATGAATACTTTCAATGCATTAACATCGTAAGTGCTTCATTCATAGCTTCAGTGTGTAATTCATTTACACATACATACAGCCCATTTAAGAAATAGAGAAAACTAAAAAAAAGTTAGCTTATATTTCAGAATTTTTAGAGGTAGTTTTCTTTCTTTTTATATATACGGAGAACTGAAATAAATATAAGAAGGCTATAGCTATTGTATTGTTTAGTAGTTTTAAACTTTTTTACTTTTATTTCTTATATTTTCAGAATACTCTTGTACTCTTGTACACCTGCAATGAAAGCTTCTGTCATGGCATGATACAAGATAAAAAAATTCACGCAGTGACTGATCATTAAAAAAATCTTTAACAAATCTTTAAATGTGGCTTTAAGTTTGGGTTTGCTAAGGAAAAGCTATAAAATCTTTATATACATAAAACTCCTATGTATATAAACGCTAATTCTTTTATACAGTTTTAGCTGAAATTTATTTTGGAGTAGGAGAGATGTGGATATTTGAAAAGTTACTGATCATCAAAACCCTTATAAAAATGGTTTCCACATAGTAAATGATTTATGAACTTCCTAAATTTCATATTGGCATCTATCACATAGAAGAAAACCTAAAAATAATCAATAAATTAAAAAAAATAAGGAACAGATATTTTTGTATTTAAAAAAATCATTTCATAAAATTTAAGAGCCAGATAAACCCTTGGCAGGGTTCACTGTAGAATGGACTGTAGGGAAATTGAATTGACACCACAAATATGTTTACAGGGTATTATTGTGTTCCAACATTACATAAATTCTGCAAATCTAAAACAGAAAGTTTATGTAACAGATGCCAAGTCAATCTCTGTATGTGCCTCGTTCCTTGTTACTTGGGAAAAGATGTGCTCTGCTTAATGATGCTGAAAATCACTCCAAGGACACAAAGCCCAATATGCAGGAGACCCATTGCATGGTGTAATTTGCAAACCTTCACTTATTTCCATCATACCGCATGCGTTCTGTTTAATGGGCTAGGAGCATGGAGTGTGATTTGTGGATACACTCTTAAAGATTTTAACACAAGACTACAGTTCTCATCAATGGCTCAGGGTTTAAGCAGCTGTTAAACAAACTCCGATTCATATGACTCGTAAAGTAAGCACTACTTAGACAGTAAGTTCCACACTGAGTCCTTGACATAGAGATAACAGAGTAATTTAGGACAACGAACAAGCCAGTGATATGTTCCATCTGTGGTCTAGACACCTTTCAGCACAGACTAAAATGTACTTGAAGAACTCGTGCCAAACAATAAATATGGTAATAAGGGAGGGGCATTCTTTTAAATGAAATTATAGCCTTCATGACCATTGATGTAATCTTTAAATTACACTTAGGAACATCATTTTTAGCTCGGAGTAGCAAAGTTGAATTGAGACTTTGGCCATCTTCATAATCAATGTGCACAACAACTATGTGAAATGATTCAGAGGATCATGTTGCAGAATTAGGTACATTTTTTTTGAAAGGAGTGGTGTTTCCTTTCTCCCCCCTAGAAAATGTAAAACTGAAGACTGCTCAGCAGCCCCTTCAGCGATCTGAGCAACTTCGTAATGGTTTGGCCATCACTAGACAGACTGCGCAAGGCTCCCAACGGTTCAGCAGACAATGGTCAACACGGCGGTGCTGTGAAAGCAATACGAATTCAGTAGAAACCATACTTGGATCTTGTATTTTGATCTTTTCTCAGCCTAGCCATCTATGGGATGATCCTCTGAATATATTACTTGAGATATTCAACACTGTTACTCCACAGGCTTTGTGTTAGATGATTTTGCCCAACTGTAGACTAATGTGAGCATTCTGAGCAAGGTCAAGGTGGGCTAGGCTCAGCTAAGATGTTTTGTAGGTTAGGTATATTACAAGCATTTTCAACTTACAGCATTTGCAACGCAAGGAGATCTGTAAAAGTATTTTCTATGACGTTTGTGCAAGTAAATGTATTGATTATGCTTAAGGCTAGCTAGGCAGCTGCTAGCTGTCTTTTAAGAAGACAGAAATAACTTTTTTTGTGTGAACCATACAATTTTGGGCTTAATAACTGTGAGTATTTCACTTCTACTATGAATACAAGTCAAATTGACTACCTATTGCAGTAAAATCAACATATTGATCTTTAGAGGGAAATGAGGAGAAAAAAGGCTAGACTGTCTAGATGAGTCAAATTTTAGAAGTTTGAAGCAAAGGAGAAAATACTCCTGCATAAAAATAGAAACTGGTGGAGAATACATGCAAATTTTTAGATCTTTCATGCTTAAGTCACTATTAATTACATTCTTTAAGGTATTATATTTATATCTTTCTTGTTTCTATTATTCACACTTTGTATATTATGGCCTGGGTAATTTACATATTTACCAATTAGGATGTTGGCATAAACCCAGACCATTTTCTGAGGGAAATATTGACCTTGTCTTCAGGTACTCACTTTGATAAATTCTATAGGGAATTAAAAAGTAATCTGTTCAGATACAAGTCAATTTGTCTTCTTAATTAAAAAAAAAAATGAACTCGTGTCCTTTAAATCTTACCACCCTTCAAGTTCAACATCAAGGACAAGAGATCTGTTCTTAATTAAAACCATAAAAAAAATTGTGTTGCAGGCACTTGCTAGAAAATACAACCCAAAATGTGCTGCTGCTGTAACCTTAACAAAAGTTCAATAATGTTCATGGAGTGTTTCTTGCAGGATAAATAATGTATTCAAATTTCAAAATGTTAAATTAAAAAAACATTAATTTTATCTTTGTATAAAACTGGTTCACCAGAGATCAGTGAACCTAGTAGACTACACTTGCCTTTTTTTTTTTAAGTTTATTGATTTATTTTGAGAGAGATTGAGAGATGGAGCATGAGTTGGGGAGGGACAGAGAGAGGTGAGAGAGAATTCCAAGCAGGCTCTGCATTGTCAGCACAGAGCCCGATGTGGGGCTTGAACTCACGAAACTATGAGATCATGACCTGAATTGAAATCAAGAGTCGGGTGCTTAACCAACCGAGTCACCCAGGAGCCCCCGGCTACACTGGTCTTTTGATGACTCACACGTCCAGTTTTTACTAGAGAATTTTCCATTGCCATTATGCCACACTAAACTGCATTTTTACGTGTAGCTGTTCCTAAGGACATTGACCATAATATAACATTACTTTGGTACTGTGAGAATCCACAGGAGAAATCTCTCTTACAATGCCATATGATAAGTACTTACTTACTTTTCCAAAGAAGAAAAACATATGAAAAAGCATTGTTCAATCTTCAATATGATATTCTTATTCTTTCTTTGCACTACTTGGAAGCGTACAGCCAAATCAGAATCCTGTTTCCACATATGTATAAATTAATTTTACTTCTTATATCATCTAATTTTCTATTCTAATTTACCTCTGACATGATTACCTCATCTTTCCCCTTACAATATATAATTTTGCAAACCACTTTGAATTGGTCTTTAATTTTTCTTCTAGGTTACTGCGAACTCTTTGGAGGTATAAAGTATATACCACATTGGGCGATATGGTCAAGTTAGAATTTTAGAAAAATTATTATGGTGATAACAAGAGAATCAGGTTGGGGATAAGGACACAAGAGGACATGACAGACAATGACAGTAAAATCTAGCGAATTGAAAAAGGAATTCATAGAGGAGAAGACAGAAGTTAGAAAACTTCGTGAAGTTTAGAAGTCTAATGTTTTGATCGCCAGTTGGATGTGTTTATTTGAGATAAATGAAATGAAGTAAACTCTGGTGTCTGCCTTGGTAAATCTGGTGGTCGTAGGTTAGGGACACAGAAAGAGAAGCAGATGTGAGAAGCACATTTTGAATTAAGGATACTATGGAATATGTTGGTAAATACATTTATTAGAAAGTTGGAGACACAGAGTAAGCATGCAGGGGAGAGGCATACAAGTATTTATACAGAGATGTATACATCTGAGCACCTCAATGTACCACTTAGCACCACAGACTAACAGCTGAAGTGGTTTGTTTGTTTATTTATGCGAAGTTGTTTATTTTTTGTTTAAATTCCAGTTAATATACCGTGTAATACTGGTTTCAGGTGTACAATTTAGTGATGCAACACTTGTATATGGTACCTGGTGCTCACCATGACAAGTTTATCCCTTGATCCACATCACCTAACCCATCCTCCACCCACGGCTTCTCTGGTAACCAACACTTTGTTCTCTATAGTTAAGAGTCTGTTTCTTGGTCTTCCTCTCTTTTTCCCCACTATGATCATTTGTTTTGTTTCTTAAATTTCACAAGTGAGTGAAATTATGTGGTAGTTGTCTTTCTCTGACTGACTTATTTTGCTTAGCCATTAAACTCTCTAGCTCCATCCATGTCATTACAAATGGCAACATGTCATTCTTTTTTATGGCTGAGTAATATTCCATCATATGTATGTGTGTGGGATATATATATATATATATATATATATATATATATATATATCTCTCACACACACCACATCTTCTCAACCCATTCATCAGTTGAAGTCAATGGATGTTTGACTTTCCAAGTTTGGGTATTGTTGATAATGATGCTATAAACATTGGGGTGCATGTATCCTTTCAAATTAGTATTTTTGTATACTTTGGGTAAATACCTATTAGTGCAATTTCTGGATAATAGGGTAACTCTATTTTTAACTGTTTGAGGAACCTCCATCCTGTTTTCCAGAGTGGCTGCACCAGTTTGCATTCCCACCAATAGCGTAAGAGGGTTCCTCTTTCTCCACATCCTGTTGTTTTCTGTGTTAATTTTAGCCATCCATACAGGTGTGAGATGATATCTCATTGTAGTTTTGATTTGAATTTCCCTGATGATGAGTGATGTTGAGCATCTTTTCAAGTGTCTGTTGGCCATCTGGATGTCTTCTTTGGAAAAATGTCTACTCATGTCTTCTGCCCATTTTTTAACTGGATTATTTGTTTTTTGGTGTTGAGTTTTATAAGTTCTTTATATATTAACCCTTTATCAGATATGTCATTTACAAATATCTTCTCTCATTCTATAGGTTGCCTTTCAGTTTTGTTGATGGTTTCCTTCACTGTCCAGAAGGTTTTTGTTTTCATGAAGTCCCAATAGTTTACTCCTGCTTTTGTTTCCTTTGCCTCAGAAGATGTCGGTGGTAAGAATTTTTGATACAGAAGATACTGCCCATGGAGAACGAGTAGAATTAAAACTAGTGGTGTACTATGCTTTGGTGAAAATTGATATTTAAGGGATTCTCAGACAAAGTACACTTTGTAATGAAAAAAAAAAAAAAGACCAAAGAAAGAAAATCTAGACAAAATTAGGCTTCAAGAAGTAAAGGGTTAAAAAAAAAAAGTCACCTAGTAGACAAAAGTTCAAATAGGAGGAAAGATGGATGGTGTCTGTTTTGTTACTAGAAGATGGTGTGGGTGGCCTGGACTGCACATCCATGAATTGGTGAGGAGGAAAGACAGATTACATGAATTTGGAGGCTAACTAGGCACTCGGTTCATTTGTTTACAGAACCACTGTAAGACATTTACAAGACTGGACAGAGATCAACATAAATAAGAAAACCTCTGGGCAGCATAACATGAAAATAAATACAAAATTCCCCCAATAAGATCTTGTTGAATCCACTGTAAAAATTAAGAAAAATCTTAAGATCCCTTTAAAGCATAATCTCATGGTACTTATTAATCAAAAGCTGCATGTGGTAGGTCAAAGGAGACAAACGGCTTTAATTTATTTGAAGAAGACGTTAGAGAAATTAACCATTTACCTCTCAAAAAAATTCTGAGTAAATCTGAAGGAACTAAGATTTGAAGGGAAATTTCTCAACAAAAAAGGGATAATTTAGTCCGAAAGCTCAATAGTTCAATTCAATATTTAAAATCAACATAACCTTTCTGCTTTTATAATATGAAATCATTGAAATAAAGTAATAGATAACAATAAAAAGAAAGGCAAACATAATTGTGCTTTCTGGAGACAATGCCACTGTCTCCAATAAAGAAGGCTTAATATCACTGGTCGCCATCTAATCTTGGGGTAAATAGTTATGTTCCTATTTTCCTGGCTAAATCTTGAAGGCTTACTATCATTGTTCTATTATTCTTCTATTATTATTCCAGTTTCATGACTTCTTTTTCCAAAGAACTTATTTTAATCATTTAACATGTAAATAGACTCTCTCGGGGAAACCCTTGTACTATAGGTTACTCTTACATTGTTCAAAATTTAAGGTTTTATTTTACCATCTATGGTGTAATATCTTTTCATGCAAGAATATATATGTATATGTAAGGGTGAGTGGGGGTATTCTTTAATTTTAATTTCAGAAATAAAGCTAGCACAAAGAACACCCCTTTGCCAATACTGTATTAATTTCCTTAGTTTTAGCTCCAAAAGGAATTACCTAAAATTCCCTTTTCCTCTTTAGCTCCCAGTGCGGTGCTCTAAAAATTCACATGGAGATCATTTGGGTTTGAATTTTTCTCTTCCTTCTCTATGTAGAACATTTTATGACCTTCAGAGGTAAAGATATGAGCACACAGTACATAATAAGTGGATCTATGGAGTCAGGATATTTTTTTTTTACTAATTCTACTAATTAAAGCCAATATGCAAATTTGTAGAATAGATGAACGAATCAGCCAGACCTTTATTAATAGCAAACTAATGTTGGTGAAGTTTGCTTACTGACTTAGAAAATAAAAAAATATATATGTTGTGGTGGGGGGAGTCATTCTGGAAATGCAGACTTGGGCATTGAGAGTGTTATCACTATGATCTGATTGGCATTGGTAGAGAATTCTGTCATCGTCAGTTTCAAGGCCGGAAGAGGGAAGTATCTGACATAATAGTGTTTACCCTTTATACACTATACATCCTTGCTGACTTTAATAAAACAGAATATGAGAAAGGTCTAAGAAATGGATTCGACAGGTCTAGGGGTGTTTTCACAAATGCATCCACTTTAATTAGGTAAGGCTTCCTCTCACTTTGTCAGCGTTACCATTTTTCTATTTGTAAGCGGCCCCGAAGATCCTTGCCCTGAGGACTCGTGGGAGTATGCTGAGCTGGACTGTCTGGCACTTCTGTCGCCTGGATGGCAAGGGGGCAGATGCGGGGCCACACGGTGAGCCTCGTGGTCATGGGTGCGTGGGCTCTGGTGTCCTACTGCCCTGGTTGTAAAGTGTATGACTTTGAGCAATTTGCTTAAAGGCCTTGTGCCTCAATTTCCTCACCCACAAAGTGGGATGACAGTATCCATCTTTTAGGTTTGTTGTGAAGATTAACTGATATATGATGTACATATCAATTCATATATATAAGATTAATTTATGTAATATTATGTGCACCTACACATACATAGTTTTGAATAAGCCTTCAATAAGCACTGATAAATTACTCCAAATATTGTTGATTCAATCTAAGCTCAGATCTTTGATAGTGATGTAAATTAAAGACTGAATAAAATATCTGGTGCTCTAAAAAGATAATCAATCCTTTGCCAACTTCCCCAGGCATTGCTTGTTTGGTGACCACGGTCCCATTGTACATTTCTCATGAAAGCCTTGTGATACGTGCTGTCCCTTAAGATTTGAATGTTTACAAGTGATTTACTGTATGTTCACAGATGCATGACCACTTGACCAGATATAAAATCTTAGCAATGCATTCTTTCCTTGAGTTCCTTGAAATATTTGTTTTCTATTTTCTTTCTTTGTAAGTTACTCTCGAGGTAATACCAACTTTACTCTTTCTGAATGACCTCATGATACCTTGAAGCCTAAAGGATTTATATTTTTGCTATATATTTTAAAGTCGAATCATTTATTAAGATCAGTCTTGGAATTAACCTTTCCTGGTGAAATTTTCCAAAATGCATATGATGCCCTCTGGGCATATATTGTGGCATTTATTTCGTAGAAATTATCTTAGACTGTAGGTATGTATAGTTTTTTTTTCATTCTAAAGTTCCTTGGACCCCTTGGTAGTACATTTCTACCCCACCATGCCCAGACTTAGGAAACTACTGTCACTACATTTCTGCCTTTTCTCAAGCTTCGTATAAATGTAATTACAAAGTATGTGGCATTTTGTACTTGACTTCTTTCATTTAACACAAATGTTTTTAAGATTCATTGATTTTACATAATAAGAGCGTAAGACAAAACGGACC
Organism: Prionailurus bengalensis; assembly: GCF_016509475.1. Classification (NCBI taxonomy): domain Eukaryota; kingdom Metazoa; phylum Chordata; class Mammalia; order Carnivora; family Felidae; genus Prionailurus; species Prionailurus bengalensis. Next base: position 8,553,612 of record NC_057344.1, on the reverse strand, counting down.
AGATAATATCATGGAACGTGAAAGGTTATAAAGAAAATAAAACAAGCTGAAAATTAGAGAATGTCTTTCTTACCACAGGAAAGACTGGGGTCTGCTCTACACTAGAGAGTTACAAAAATCTCTCTGAAGTAGGGACATTTAAGTAGAGGCATAAATAAGCAGCGGAACGCCAAGTGAAAAACTGAGAACGGAATATTCCAGACAAAAGTAACAATACCCATAAAGACTATGAGTCAAGAGCAAGGAATACAAAGCAGGCTACAGTGGCCTGAGTATCTAATCAAACAGTGGAGGCACAATTAGTGGGAAATGTAATTCGAGCAGGAGACAAAGGCTTAGGAGAGGCATAAGAGCCTATGGTATGGAATTTGGCTTTTATTGGATTGCAGCTGGAACATTTTCAGTGCGAGAAGAGGAAGGATCAAATTTATGTTTTAGAAAATCAATCAAGATTGGAAGCAATAACTACAGTTAGGCGACTCGTGAAATTACCAAGGCACAGTTGACGGTGGTTTGGACTGGGATGGTAAGGTAAATTTTTTTTAACTTTATTTATTTTAACAGAGAGAGAAAGAGAGAGAGAGAATCCCAAGCAGGGATCAGCATAGAGCCTGATACGCGGGTCAAGCCCATGACCCTGGGATCATAACCTGAGCTGAAATTGAGAGTTGTACATTCAACTGACTGAGTCACACTCAGGTGCCCCAGTAGGGTAATTTGAAGAAGGAGTGGACAGTGCTTTCTGATGTATTAGATTTGGAGAGTAAAAAAAAAAAAATCCAGGAATTAAGATATCTTCTAGGTTTTGGCTTGGGCAACCTTGTGGATGAGAATAGAGAACAGTCAGAGGGGGGGGGAAACACTTGTTTCCTTTGGGCCATGTTAGTTTGACACCCAAGTTTAAAAAAAAAAAGAAAACCATGTACTCTTTATAGAAATATTATTTTATTTATGTCTATCAGATATTAGAAATGCCATTTTTAAATAAAAATAAATAACTGAGCCAAATTTGTCTGCTATTCATAATTATTTTACTACTAATAACTCTAGTGAGAAAAATACTTGCAATAACTGTGGGGCAGGCTTTATGCTTATTTTCATAATGCATCCTAAGGTATGTACATTGCCTATTAGGTACCCAGAGAACAAGAGCATGAAAATTCCAATTATTTGGGAATTCTTATCATATTGACAAAAAGTCAGGGGTTCCTAAAGGGGAAATTGACAAAAGCAATTAGTATTCACCATCTGGGTCAACTGTGCGTTATACATGCTACTTTGCTGTAATAGATCTGAATTAGAAGTACAAGGTATGTGCGTTGGTTGTCTGAGCCTAAATCCAGTTCAGCTCTCAACATCTTGAGTTGTTCCAAGACAACTCGAGAAAGTAAATGTCTGGATTTGTTTTCAATTTCTACGGTAAGTGTTGTCCCTTTCGCTGAACAAGACTCACGAGAGGGGAAAATATCCAACCAGGATAAAGAGATCTTGATTTAGGGCAAATGACCAGTGTCCTTCAGAATTGTGGGTGACACTAATGTCTCCTTTAGCTTTCTTGAACACGCATTTGCTTTTCAGATTTATCTTGGACAATTTGATGCTACATGCTGTTAACAAAACAAAACAAATAACAATATCAAAACAGGAGTAACCATAAATGATTCCCTTGAAGGTATCTCCATTGGGATGAGATATAAGTTCTTCATTCATTAGCAGGATAATTCTAAGTTAACGAGTTAGGCTTCTATTTTGCTTTTACTTATTTATTTTGAGAGAGAGAGAGAGAGAGAACGAGCAGGGGAGGGGCAGGTCGAAGGGGACAGAGAATCCCAAGCAGGCTCCACACTGTCAGTGCAGACCCCAATGAGGGGCTCACTGATTCATGAACCATGAGATCACGACCTGAGCCAAAATCAAGAGTTGGATGCTTACCCAACTGAGTTACCCAGGCACCCCATGAGTTAGGTCTTTAAAATTCAGTCTAACAGAGGGAAACTTGCTCACTTTGATAAAGAATATTTTTAATATTTATAGCTAATATTATACTTAATAGTGGGAAAGTAGGTGCTTTCCCACCAAGAATAGGAATGAGGGAAGGATGTTCCCCTCACCATTCCTCTCAACACTGCACTAGCTAATGCAGTAAGACAAAAACAAAAACAAAAACAAAAACAAAAACAAAGGAAACAAATGTATACACACTGGGAAGGAAAAAAATATATTTGTTCATTAGATAACATGGTTAGACACAGAAAAATTCCAAAGAATCAGTAAGAACAACAAACCTTGGGAATAAATAAGTGATTATACTAAGGATGCAGGAAAGAAGATTACTGTCTAAAAGTGAATTGCTTTCCCATATAACAGCAGTGAAAAACTGGAGTTCAAAATTACAAACAATACCATTCACATTAGCACCAAAAAACTGAAATACTTAGGTAAATATAACAAAATACGTGTAAGATCTATATGAGGCAAACTATATAAAAGTCTGATGAAATAAAAGAGGATTTAAACAAGTGGAAAGATACTTCATGTTAATAGATTAAAGAAACTCACTATTATTAAGATGCCAGCATTCTCAACTTGATACATAGATTCGACACAATCCTGATCAAAATCTCAGCAAGTTGTTTTGTGGGTTTCATCAAACCGATTCTACCTTATAAGGAAAAACAAAAGAATAAAAATAGCCAACAGCATACTGAGGACAGAAGAGCAAAGTCAAAGGAATGAAATGACACCACCTGGCTTCAAGACACACTGTAGAATTGGAATAGTAAAATAATGTGCTATTAGGGAAATAATAGATATTGCATCCATTTGTTTGATACTATATTTGGTGGTATATATTCCCTCAAAGTAATTAAAATTGTTATTATTCTTATAAGCAAAAAATAATCTTCAAGAATGACTATATAGAATTGGGGTCCATATGAAAAATACAGGGTCAATGCGTTTGTTTAATGAAGAACGAAAAAGAAAATCAAAATCTCTCATTAGAGACGAAAATATTTCAAACCTCATTTACATAGACATATAGAAAATTTTCATCATAATCACAGTGTTGTGTTTTCTGACAAGTTGATTCTATAAAGTTAGACTTTATATTGCTTTGGGAAACAATGCCAAATATGCATTACAAGAAATTGCTGCACTTGAGTCCTTCGTAATCGTTTATCAAATGTCATTTTTTCCCACCTAACAGTATCTATTCACAGGTATACAATCAATGAATAAAAAGTTACTTTAATGTACATTTGCAATGTACACCAGACTGTTTTGAACAGCCCTGGGCTCTCACCAATTTTCTGTTGCACCTGGTAGAAATGCAATATAAACAAATAATGGAAGATTCAATAAGGCATAAATATGCTAAGAAACAAAGCTTTTTCAGGCTTCGAGTCCAAGTCCAAATTTTCCTTTGCTTGTTAATCTACAGAAACCTAGACATTGAATTTTAGAAAACAATCATATAAAGTAATAATTAGAGTACCAGCCAATTAGGCAGATCTTAAACCATTTGGGTTTCATACGTCCTCAAACCCCTGAAACTTATTGAGATTCCCAAAGAGTTCTTTTTTCATTTGTTTTGTGACATTTAACATATGAGAAATTAGAATATCTTAGATTCATAAACTTATTTTAAAATAACAGTAATGGACTGATTTATTATTTATATGAATAATTACATTTTCCGAAATAAAAATATTTAAAGAAAAATGGCACCATTTTACATTTTGCAAGTCTCTTTTTTGTTTGCCTAATTGGAAGAGAGCTGGTCTTACATCTGTTTCTACATTCACCCTATTTGAATTTCATACCTCCAAAAGTCTGTGAAAAACTCGTTGCACACTCATTTAAGAATGAGAGGGCAAAAGGCAAGTAATGTCCTTTTATTTTCATGAATAGTTTTGACTTCACTAACCCCGATGGAAGTTTAATGGATAGCCAAAGATTCCCAGACCAAACAGGGTGAACCACAGAACTAAGTTTTATTGAACACTTACAGTATCCCACCTTCCCCCACCACAAAATTAACACTAAATTATACGTTAAGTGCAACATGTCCAAGCTTCACATGCAAAGTTACGCTGACAAGTTTTCTGGGTTACTATTCGCCTAAGTTACTTAAGCAAATAGTTTAAAACTCTGCCATAATACAATAAAAGGGCTGATTTTCATAATGTAAAATTTGGAGCCATGACACTAGAAGGTTAGATGAAATAACTTTAATCTAAACCATGACCACAAACAACAATAATGATAGTAACGCTCAGATGTGTGTGGCTTTATGTAAGAAAGAAGTAATAGGAAAATTAGAAATGAAAAAAAAAAAACACGTGAGAAGGTCAATGACCATAATCCACTGGGTTTTATCCCACATGACGTCATAGCCCATCTCATTTGTGACTGGTCTCTTACACTTGCAAAGGTTTATGGTGAGTTGATAGGTATAATATGAATTTTATATGTTTCTACATATAAAACAGTAATTTCTGAGAGAACCTAATGAGCATGCCTGAGAAATGGAATCTGCAAGTTCAAACAAAGAGTGTACAATCATTCTAAATGTATGAGAAATATAAACATGGAAGGATGGTTGCTTGGAGGTCATAAAGTTTGTCTACAAAAGTGTTAGGACCAACTCTAGATCTTTGACTCCAAATCCAATCAATTATCTATCCACTAATGTCTATTTCTAGTTTTTGCAACATTCCGTTGCCTCATATGGTCAGTGTTTAGTATTTCTCTCTTTATACACACACCACACACACACACACACACACACACACACACACACACACACACGATCCATGACTCTGGGAAACTTATATGAAGGAAGTCTTACTTACTAGAAAATGATGTTCCAACATTTTTCAAATTTGCAGGGCATGAAACAAATCAGGAAAGAGGTCACTTTGCTATCATATAAATACAGAATGAATGACCCTTACATTCTGTATTCAGTTTGAATTAAAAGCACATTTGGCAGGCTTCCAAAGTTTGAGAATGCCATTTATTTGGTATGTTGCCATACATTTATTACCCTACTCAATAAATAAAAATCCAAGATAAGATTGTCATTGTAATATATCAATGACAGCATAAAAATAGAGGAATCAAAAAGGAAATATCTTTGTGGCATGATTTTAGGAGGTCTAATAGGAAAGATATTTTGAATCTCCTTCTCAAATGTTTTTTTTTTTACAAGTGGAAAAACTGAGACACAAATAAAATGCAGAAGTTAAAAGAGTGATATTTATTATTTTTTAAAAATATTTTTTAATGTTTAGTTTTGAGAGAGAGTGTGTGTGAGCAGGGGAGGGCAAAGAGAGAGGAAGACACAGAATCTAAAGCAGGCCCCAGGATCTGAGCTGTCAGCAAAGAGCCCGATGTGGGGCTGGAACCCACGAACCCTGAGCCAAAGTGAGACGCTGAACTGACTGAGCCACCCAGACACCCCAATAGTTATTTAAATGGATACAAATGTGACTTTTCACGATTATTGACATACGGCTGTATGACAGCACATTGAGATTTCTTGTAAAAATTCTGTGAAATAATTCAACTCATTTAATTTTTTATTATACAGTTCGATAGGTAACAAGCACCAGTCTGATTCTAAGAAAAATTCACATTCTACTTCCATAAAAATTATATGACATGATGCGTTCTTATTTAGAATTAACAAGGTGTTTTTGCATTTACTGTCAGAGCAACTCTTTGGAACCTCAATTCTAGGAATGCATGAGGTCACATTTCATTGTATGTAGATAATGCTTTTGTTAGTACTGAAAGTGTTCACTCAATGGATGTTAAGTATTTGGTAATAGAGAACTGCTGGGTCAGTAAGATGTAATTAAGCACCACTGGAAGGTTTCATATGAAGTTTATAGGGCACCTGGGGCAGCAGTGATGTCTTCAATATGTATTTACTGTCTTGCACCCTGAGAATAGTCATAGCATGAGCACGTTTCTGTATGGATGAATGAAGCTGTCGACCCACAGAATTTAGCCAAAATGGTGGACCACTTCACGAGCATTGGTTCTGCTTTACTAGTAACAGTTCACTTAATTTTCACATAATGTTGAATCCAGGTCTGAACTATCTAAATGATGAAACAGATATATGCTGAATTCATACCTGCCCTCCATCACAACACACCAAGACAAAATCCAAAGAATCCCAGATAAAAAATAATCCGACTTTCTTGGTTCAGAGTATCCACTGTTGTTAAATCTGAATGAAAACTTACTAGGAAGACATTCGAAATATCATATATTGTGTTAAAATGCATACTCGGTATTTTATTGTAATGCTATTTCTTTACTTCTGCAAGAATATGATTGTTACTCATGGCTCAAAAATCAAAAGCATATTGGCACATTTTATATGAAAAATAATTGTGATTGGCACATAATCCTCTGTAAAGTACAGGGGATAGATAGATCATATTTCATCATAACATCATACTGGTATGAAATGTATAGAGAATTTCAAACCAGTAGAAGAAGCCAAATAATACCTTTACCGAGGATGGTAATTGGAGTCTTTTTTTTTTTTTTTTTTGCTAAAGGTTTGAAAAAAATAGCAGTGAATTCTAATTCTATGATATTTACCATTCTCTCTTCTAGCAATTACTTTGAAAATAGTGATATTAGTGATTACATATTTACAAATATAAATATATATATATTCATGATTCAAAGACTGAAAAATGCATTTCTGCATACCCTGGTGTATATTTACATTATTGCCAGAATAAAGTACATTTCATTCTATTACATAACACGAACTAAACTCAACTCCAAGGTTTTGTTCACTACGCTGAATTTTAATGATGGTGCAAAGCTGTGTTTTTACTCCAGCTGGGTGAAAGTCCATGGGCACATTAATCTACTCATAAATGGCAGTATCCCTTCCGCTTTATTCTAACTGAGAGCTCTAAATTCACACCGACTGCACTCATTGCGAACAGGCCCAAATGTGTCAATCGGTCCTAACTGAATTATCTACATAAAGCACAGCTGACAAACCAGGCATTATTGTAAATTTAAAAAGCAATAGGGACCAATGTCAGGGCCACAGTGATGACATAAATAAGGTGACAGGCTGCTAACTCTTTCTACTTTTATATCTTCTTTATATTTTATACCTCTCTTTTACAACTGCTTCAATACCAGGACACTATGACCCCATTAAGTTCTGAAAACATGTTCATAAGGCAGACTTCATACCTTGAGCCAAGCCTCTAGGTCTGTTTCTCTAATACCTCTATGATTAGAATACCACAGACATTTTATGCTTGAGTGCAACTGAATGATGAGGTATAAATATTCAAAATAATGTGGCAGACTGAAGCATGACCATCACTGTCTTTCTTCCGAGTTTTACGACCAGTCTGGTGGTTTCCCACTGCCACAGTGTGAGCACCGGTAAGGCAAAGTTTGATTTTCTCTTCTTAAGAGAATGTATCTGGGTTGGTGGTCCAGAAGTATCACATCATAAATTAATTTAGGTAGATATTTTTTTTCATTCAGTATCCAAGGTGTTTAACAGACACATTGCGATGGATGATTATTTGCTTTATCTGTTGAATGACTCATTTGATGATAACCATGTGTGTTTGCTTTCTGTACCACAACACAAATATCAGCTGGGTGACTTAGTATTGCCATATTATCCAAGTAAGTAATAGCTACTTACTAGTTGGAGACATGTCTTTTGAAATTTAAATCCTCACTCAAATTTAATCAGCATCTGGGCAAAAGCCAAATTTAACTCATGAAAACAAAAGATGCGAAACATAATTTAATCAAAATCTCCTGGCAATCCTTCTCTTGATTTACTACCTCTGAGATAAGCCAGTACTCTGGCCACTGACCACAATCACAGGTCTGGCCATGGGAATTAATGGAAACTTCAAAAGAAAAAAAAAAGCAATTATATTTACAGAAATGGATGTTGAGGAGTCAGGATAAGGCAATGACTAGTTCTGGTCCAACAGGTTAAGGCAAAGGTTAGCATCTCTAGAATTAAAAAAGTATAGATCAATCATTCCAGCATTAGCTGCTGTTTCTAAAAACTAAAAGTGTAAAAGCTTATGTAGGCACCTGTATATATACATATTAATTTTAAAGGGAACCTGAAAAAGGTTTTTGATGTTTATTTATTTTTGGGAGAGAGAGAGAGAGAGAGAGAGAGAAAGAGAGAGAGAGAGAGACAGAATGTGAGTGGGGGAGGGACAGAGAAAAAGGGAGACATAGAATCCGAAGCAGGCTCCAGGTTCCCAGCTTCAGCATGGGGCTTGAACTCACAAACTGAGATCATGACCTGAGCCAAAGTCAGAGGCTCAACTGACTAAGACACCTAGCCACCCCAAAGTGAACTTTTAATTGAAGTATAACATACACATAGAAAAATAAATACATGAATCACATCAGTATAGCCTGAAGAATTTCACCAAAAATGCACCCAGGTAATTAGGACTCAGATCAAGAAATTAAACATTATCATCGCTCCAGAAACTGTGTGCCCTTTCAAAGTCACCGATTCCTGAAGAGTAACCATAATCTTGATTTCTAAGATGTAATTTCTAAGACAGTTAGTCTTACGCATGTTGTATTTCCAAATTCAAGGGTATTGGGGGGGGACTCCATTTTATATGATATTGATATGTCAACTAATTTAGTTCCACTAGTATGATTACTGGAGGGATTGATCGATAAATCCTAATGCTTCAAAAAGTTGTAGAGCTACAAAAAAAACCACTTTAAACAAAACTTATGATTCCACTGATGAATAATATATATTACAACACATTTGGGGGAACATAATAGGAAAAAAAATCTCCAATCCTCCTTCCAATTAATGTCCCAGATATTAATATCGTTTGTCTTGAATTGATTGAGAACTAGTGTTATAAAGTCAGACATGATTTCAATTATTGACTCCCTCACTTGCTTAAGATTAAATAAACATCAATTTTTATATTCTTCTTTTGAAATAGAGATTATAACAGAACTTAATTCACAATGTTTTACAGAATTTAAAGTGAGACATAATGTCAAGGATAGTTAGCTCTAATCCTGGGACATAGTAAATTCCCAATAAATTATAAATATAATCCATACCCTTTGATTGCACTATGTCATTTCAAGGAAGCCATCCTAATAATATAATGTAAAATAGAGGAAAACTTTATGCACAAAACCATCACGGTAATGATATTTGTAGAAAAAATTAGATACATTAGATGCATATTTATTCAGAATTAAAAAGAAAATGGACTGGAAAAACACACCCTAAATTTGCAAAACATTTTATGAAAATATTACTGTATAAAAATGGTTTGAATAGAATTTTCTTCCTCCCCATAATATTACAATATTGAGCAAATATGAAAGATATATCACTTCCTGATTAACACTGACAGTCCTGACCTTTTAATTGTTCACGATTTTTATACACTATTTTGAAATAAAAGTCATTATTTTTAAATGATTGGGACCATTTGTCTTGTGGCAAAAAATGATATGCAACTTGAATGAAATTTGGACACTCTCTCCAATAAATGGTGTTGGGAAAACTGGACAACATAATGCAAAAGAATGAAACTGGACCACTTTCTTATACCAAACACAAAAATAAATTCAAAATGGATTCAAAACCCAAATGTGAGACAAGAAACATCAAAATCCTAGAGAAGAACACAGGCAAAGAACACCTCTTTGACATCAGCGGTACCAACTTCTTACTAGATATGTCCCCTGAGGCAAGGGAAACAAAAGCAAAAATAAACTACTGGGACCTCATCAAAATGAAAAGCTGCTCAGCAAAGGAAACCATCAGCACTACTAAAAGGCAACTTATGGAATGGGAGAAGATATTTGCAGATGACATATCGAATAAAGGGTTAGTATCCAAAATATATAAAGAATTTATCAAGGGGCGCCTGGGTGGCTCAGTTGCTTGAGCGACAGACTTCAGCTCAGGTCATGATCTTGCAGTTTGTGAGTTCGAGCCCTGCGTCAGGCTCTGTGCTGACAGCTTGGAGCCTGGAGCCTGCTTTGGATTCTGTGTTTCCCCCTCTCTCTGCCCCTCCCCTGCTCATGCTCTCTCTCTCACTCAATAATAAATACACGCTAAAAAAATTTAAAAAAAGAATTTATCAAACGCAACACCCAAAAAATAAACAATCCAGTTAAAAAATGGGCAGAAGACATGACTAGACATTTTTCCAAAGAAAACATCCAGATGGCTAGCAGACACATATAAAGATACTCAACACAACATCAGGGAAATAAATATCAAAACTACAATGAGGTACCTTATACTTGTTAGAATGGCTAAAATTAACAGCACAGGAAACAACAGGTGTTGGTGAGGATGCAGAAAAAGAGGAACGCTCTTGTACTGTTGGTGGGAATGCAAACTGGTGCAGCCATTCTGGACAACAGAATGGAGGTTCCTTAAAAAGTTAAAAATAGGGGCGCCTGGGTGGCTTGGTCGGTTAAGCATCCAACTTCGGCTCAGGTCATGATCTCACGGTCCGTGAAGTTAGAGCCCCGCGTCGGGCTCTGTGCTGACAGCTCAGAGCCTGGAGCCTGTTTCAGATTCTGTGACTCCCTCTCTCTCTGCCCCTCCCCTGTTCATGCTCTGTCTCAAAAATAAATAAAAACGTTAAAAAAAAAGTTAAAAATAGAACTACCTTAGGATCCAGCAATTGCACTGCTAGGTATTTATCCAAAGGACACAAAAATGCTAATTTGAAAGGAGGTATGCACCCTGATGCTTATAGCTGCATTATCTACAGTAGCCAAATTATGGAAAGAGCCAAAATGTGTATCGACTGATGAATGGATAAAGAAGATGTAATACACATATTACTCAGCCATAGAAAAGAATGAAATCTTGCCATCTGTTACAACATGGATGGGGCTAGAGAGGACTGTGCTAAGTTAAATAAGTCAGAGAAGGATAAATACCGTATGATTTCACTCATATGTGGAATTTAAGAAACCAAACCAGCAAGCAAAAGGAAAAAAGAGACAGAGAGACAAACCAAGAAACAGACTTACAACCATAGGGAAGGGACTGATGGTTACCAGAGGGGAGGTGGGCCAGGAGATGGGTTAAATAGGAGATGGGGATTAAGGAATGCACTTGTCATGCTCAGCACCGGGTGATGTATGGAAGCGATGAATCACTAAATTCTGAACCTGAAACTAATATTATACTATATGTTAACTAACTGGGATTTAAATAAACACTTGGAATTAAAAAAAAAAAGAATGTTAATTTCATCCTGGCCATGGTAACCTTAGTTATTGAGTTTCAACTGTATGCTATTATCCATCTCACAAGCAGTTCAGAAAAATATATATAGCATTACAAAAACTCTCTTATATTTTAATTATGTATTTCAGTTACTCTTTGACATATTCAGTTCAAATACATTGGTGATTCTACTCTTAAAAAAAAAAATCATGTGGTCCAGGAAACAAGAAAGGGAAGAGGTAGAAGATTCCAGTTGTGACAAGAAGTGAGTAAGACATTTTTTTATTGATAAATAAGCACTGGCCAGAGCACTATCTACTGTTAACCAAGATGTCTGCATTTAGTTTTCGAGATTCTGACATTGACTTCTAACTTTGTGCTCATTTTTACCAAACAGCAGAACACCAACTTCAGTTGGGTCACATTTTTTTAATGGGTGAAGGATTTTAGTTTTTTAATACTTTCCTTTCTAATCCTTCACACCATTTCATCTCCTTTCTAACTCTGACAGAACTGCTGTCTAGCAGAAAGTTGTTTACCAATGGATTTTGAGAAGTGTACTGAATTATTCCTTGGATGTCCATTTTGGTCAAGCGCAAAATCCAAGTGTTAATAACTAAAGTAGAACCAAACTGTGCTTTCTGTTTTTATCAGTGATCCATTCAATCTTCCAGCAAACACTGAGTGACCATCATATAATACAAAGCCCTGGGCTAGAGGAATTGATAAGAGCTAAGAAAATCAACATTCTCTCTCGGCTAGCTGAGCCTTGGGCTGTTTTTATATAGGATACATAAAGCCACTGCTTAGTGATTTAATGACGCAGAGCCTAAATTACTGCCTAGATGTAAAGGCCTGCCTTCACAGTTGACTAGAAGGCCATTGGGAGGTCAATTTAGCTATTTTGGTTGTATTAATGAACAGCTTAGATACAATTCATTGCTTAGCCAGTGCATGTTATGACAAAAATAAAATTTAAAAATCCCAAAGGGTGACTCTAAGTTATGTGTTAGCTTCTCCGGGAAATACTTTAATTCTTTTAGGTCAGTCTTGCTGCCTTGTTACCACTTACGCCTTATGTAAAGCATAATTTCCTTTTCTCTTACTCCAAAATTCTTGAAACTAAAATAAAATGCATTTTTTAGCAAATGTATTCATGTGGATTTTTAAGATAGCATTTGTAGTTAACACACTAAGGTTTTCCTTATGTCAGTAACAACAACATCCAAAGAATATAATACCTTTTCAAACCACCTTGTCAAACAAAAGGGAAAATAGTGTTCTGTGTCAATTTGATAACATATATCAAATATATATGACATATATATTAACATATTTCAAAGACTTCTGTGACATTTTGATCAGATGAATTGTAACTAAAAGTGGTATCTACATACCTTCCATTCTTCTCCTTTTTTAAATTAATTTATTTATTTTGGGAGACCGAGGGAGAGGAAGAGAGAGAGAGAGAGTGTGTGCTCGAGCTGAGGAGGGGCAGAGAGACGGGGAGAGAGAATCATGAGCAGATTTGCACTGTCCGCGCAGAGCCCGATGCAGGGCTCGAACCCATGAACCATGAGATCATGACCTGAGTGGAAACCAAGAGTCAGATGCTTAACTGACTGAGCCAGGCAGGTGCCCTGATACTTTCCATTTAACAATACAGAGAGAGAATTTTTAGAATTGTCACATGTTAGTAGATAATTCAAGAGAGAATAGGTAAAATGATTGATAATGATATAGAGGAATTTAGGCTGGGAGAATTAGCTAATTAGGTGATTATATAAATTCTTCATGTTTTTTTCCCCAATAATGATATATTGTGTATTTAATCATTCATGGTGATATACAGACAGATAAAATAAATAGATATATACAATACTAAAAGCATGTCAAACAAAAACCAAATGATTGAAATATCCTGTTAAAGACTTAGAATCCCACACATGGAGAAAAGACACCTTTCAAGAGTCAGTCAATGCTTACATAATTTGAGAGAAGTAGCAATAATGTATCAAAATTTTCAAGACTCTATAGTAATTATAAATATTGGAAAGATTTTTCCTGTTAATTATTTTATTAGTATGATCACAAAAGTGGCATCTATAGTACACTGATCATATAGTGGAATACAAATATTTGAAATAACTTAGGTAAGTGTGGCAAGTATTAAAATGTCAACTGAGAGTCCCATGCATTTCCCATGCTTTGCATCTGTCCCCCAGATCACACAACTCAATGTATCTTTGTCCTGTGTCTTGGAATACATCTCATCTTGGTTGGGTCAGGAGCTGTTGTGCCATTTTGCAGACCCGGATTTTCAAGAGCAACAGTGTGGAACTCAGGCATTCTCTGGAGCATGATGGCAACATTGGGTTTTGCTAGGCTCGGGTAAAAATACAAATACCCACAATTGCTTGTGTGAGCTGCCTGACTCCCCAGGGCTTGGGCTAGGCATACAGGTTATTTTGATATCCCTGCATGAGGCTAGTAGGCAGTTTCTGCACTTGTGTTTCCTTCCTAGAGGAAAAGTCTAGAATTGATATGTTTTTGATGATATAGCTGGAACCAACATGACATTAATAGTAACATTTTTCATGAAAGATATTAACAGCTATTAATTAATCCAGGGGTTATAATCACTCTTAGATACATCAAGTAGGAATTTAGGTCAAATGTTTTAATTTTTGTAAATGCAGATATTCCAATGTCAGGCAATCTTATGTAGTAACCTAAAAATTGTTAACAGTGCTATCTGTAAAGAGTGGCTTATATTTCTAAGGAATGAAAAAGAAGATAACATTTTACAGAGGTACTGTACTATTTTACAGTAATGTCTTATTTTAAAACACATTTGGGGGTGCCTGGGCGGCTCAGTTACGTAAGCATCCAACTTCAGCTCAGGTAATGATCTCACTGTTAGTGAGTTTGAGCCCCATATCAGGCTCTGTGCTGACAGCTCAGAGCCTGGAGCCTGTTTCAGATTTTGTGTCTCCCCCTCTCCCTAGCCCTCCCCCACTCACGCTCTCTTTCTCTCTCTCTCTCTTCTCTCAAGAATAAATAATAAACTTTAAAAACAAAAACATGAACAAAAACACATTTGAACACCCAAGAGGATTCTGAGTCAAAGAAATGCCAGTCATTGAATCTTTCGGAGTTTACAGTTTAGGTGTGTTTTGTCTTCCATTTTTAGTTGTTATTTCCTGATCTTTCTGTACAATTGGGCAGGTTGCTGTTGTCTGTGGAGAGAACAATCTGATTGTGGACATCCCCTTGTGTCTGTGGATGTCACCATTGGATATAATCTAGTAATGACAATGGAATGTTTACAGAGGTTCCTGTTTTATCTCAGATTAGCTCTAAGTGCTATATACAACACAATGTCCTTTTAATTAAAACCATGAATTATACATAAAAGTGATTAATATTAGCTGATAATCATGTACACATTTACATTAAATAAATGGAGCAATCACAAGGCTGAAAAACAAGGATGATGGAGAGAAATCAGTGTCAGATAATGCAAGCTGAGGAACTAGATGCTGAAAAGACCATTATTCCTTGATAATTATTCATCTATGGGCTAGATAAGAGCAGAATATGTCACCTTCCAAGTCATTAAATACTTGCAGTAGGAAGAGGGGAAGAGATTGGCCTGTGTCCCTAAATTTGACAAAAACCATATTAGAAAGCTGCCGTTTCCATTTAATCTCTTTAGAACGAAAACCAGAAGGAAGCATGGGTCTTTGAAAAGGTGTGCTTTACTGGGATGGGTGAGTAGGGATAGATTTGCCTACAAAGACTTAATAGTTTTCATCAAAGAAAGGGCACATGACATACCACTGAATACTGAGGAGCAGACTGAAAAAGTTAAAAAAAAAAAAAAAAAAACCAACCCAAAACAGGTTCTGGAACAAGTCTGCCATTGACCAGCAATGTGGTGTTGTGTGACCACAAGCCTGTTTCTCCATCTGTAGAGGGAGGTGTTGGGTTACATGCTCTGTAAGGACCTCTCATCTCTAAGCTCTTCGTTCCGTACGTCTGTGAGATACGTGTAAATCCTTCTAGCGATTCGTGCTCATGCTTGGCTTCCTACCTCCCCCAGTATCAGAACAAGAATGAAATATTCACGGGGCGCCTGGGTTGCTCAGTCGGTTGGGCGTCCGACTTCAGCTCAGGTCAGGATCTCGCGGTCCGTGAGTTCGAGCCCCGCGTCGGGCTCTGGGCTGACAGCTCAGAGCCTGGAGCCTGTTTCAGATGCTGTGTATCCCTCTCTCTGGCCCTCCCCCGTTCATGCTCTGTCTCTCTCTGTCTCAAAAATAAATAAATGTAAAAAAAAAAAAAAGAATGAAATATTCACTTTCTGACCTTTTTTCTCTGCACCTGCTTCCTATATATATCTTGGTAGCTACACTCGCACTCTGGCGCTGCTGCTTTGTTTCTACTGAAAGGATAACTCATACTGAGGCATTAGGAGACAAATGTGGTACCCTGCCAGATGTGCACGGATTTTTCCAAAGAAGCTCAGGTGGAAAGGCAAGGCGTGACCCGTGACCCCAAGAAGCGAGGGGTCAGGGCAAGGAATTCAGGTGTCAGAAACAGATGGTGGGGAGATGTTTTTGAGAGGGAACCTTCCAGAAGACTAGTCTACTACCACAAATCCCTTTGTCCTTGTATATTGTACCTTCTCTCTCAGAGGGTGAATCAGTGTCCTCAGTTGGTTTGGCAGTGACCAACTTTTATACAGTCACAATAATGTCAATAGCAATTTTTGTAGATATAATAGTAGATGAATGGGGGAAAGCAAAAGGCTATATGAGTTGAAGCTTCATCTACTATATAAAAAAGTCAGTAGGAGAATTTTAAATTTGGTAAATATAAAACAGCAGCATTCATTACTTAATTTAACAGAAATTTATTAACTACCTATCATGGGGACGTCTGGGTGGCTCAGTCAGTTAAGCGTCTGACTGGCTCAGGTCATGATCTCACAAGTTTGAGGACCACATCTGGCTCTGCACTGACAGTGCAGAATGTGCTTGGGATTCTCTCTCTCTCCCCTCTGTGTCTCTGCCCTCCTTTGCTTGCTCTTTCTCTCTCTCAAAAATAAACTTTTAAATACATGCATGCATGCATACATACATACATATATACCATGGATCTGGTGTACAGGCACTGGGATCACGAGTGAATACACAGACAAATTTCTTCCCTTCATTATAGTTACACACGGGTATTGCAAAAAGACAGTGTCTTAGGCAGTGATAAGCACAGGAACTAATCATGTGAAACATTACTTCAGTAAGGGCCACTTGTTATTTTAGCTAGAAAGGAAAGGGCTAGTAAATTCAGGGTGGAAGTCTCAAGGAGGTAAGTAGTGAGGCTGGCACACAGTATTGGGAAAATGTAATGCAGAGGTTCTAGGTTGGGCGCATCATGGTTTCTTCAGAGAAGTCCACCTGGTATGTTTGATAAATACCACGCCTCATATGCTCAAGGAGCAGCAAGGAAGCCACTACACTGCAGAAAAATGAGTGAAGGGGAGAAATAGGTATTAAGGTCAGAGAATCAAGGGGCTCTGGGTGATTTAGGAATATCAAAAGAAACCACACACACAATCTTATGTAGCCACGAGGAAGTATTAGAATTTATATGTATAAAACCTAATGTGGAGACAGTAACTTGAGAAAGGAAAGTCCCTGGGAGTGTTCCACATTTCATTTATGATATAGAGCAACAAGAAAAGCATTCTATGCCAAGAAAGAATCTGGGAGGCAAAAAATACATAATATTCATCTATTAATGAGAACAGGTATTTGGCTCCAAAACCTTGAAATAAATCCACATTGGGGCCAAATCTGATGACTCACCAATGAAAGAAAAGCTAATGATTGCAAACTGGAAAGCCCAGTCTCTAAGTATAAATAAATACAGACAGACTTCAAGTTAACATTAGCAAACAAAATCTTCCAACGTTGATCCATATTTTGTTCTCCTCTCCTTTGGAATATGTGGAAGAATTACTTTTCTCAGCCATATTTACAGATGGGTAAAAATGCAGAAATAGTTCTAAGCAATGGGTCATAGGCAGAAGGGTAAGGTATCCTGTCCAAGCTACAGTACGGAATTGCCTTCTATGTTACTCTGTCCCTGCTACCTTGACCAGAGAAACTTACCAAGATGCGGCCTCTGTCATCTTGTGTTAGTAAGTGTCCATGATACACTGATTTCCTCTGATGCCCAGGTTGGACATGTATCATGAGAAAAAAAAAGTAAACTTTTATTCTTTTCATCTACTAAAATTTTGGGGGTTGCTAGTTAATGCAGCAAACCTTGGCCTGTTCTGACTGATCAAGCAAAACAAATTGTGTGGGGTCCTATTAATTTTACATTGTCAATGTGAATGCTTTTAGAAAAGGAGATAAATGATTTTTATCCTTCAGAAAATATTATACTGTAATTCTGACTGCAAGTAACAAATGTTAATATATCTCTAAGTGCCTAACAGCAGAAACAAAACACAAGCATTGATGAGTTACTACCAAATTAGTAATTCAATGTGAAATATTTCCTTATTCATTACTGATAAGACTGTAATACTATTTCCCCCTTCTCCCTGATGTTTAACAGCATTGGCTTTTGTAAGTTAATAACTAAAATGGACTCTTTGGATGAAACTGTGAAACATCCATAGTCTCTGGCCTCTGGAGAGCAGAATGCTAACAAAGATCTCAGAAGTAACACTTAAATACAGAAGATAACTAATCATTACTAAAGCTGATAAAATAGAAAATCCTATAG
The DNA here is from genome assembly GCF_016509475.1 of Prionailurus bengalensis. Lineage (NCBI taxonomy): Eukaryota > Metazoa > Chordata > Mammalia > Carnivora > Felidae > Prionailurus > Prionailurus bengalensis. The sequence continues at coordinate 8,535,527 of NC_057344.1, read as the reverse complement.
AATTCATCACTTTCAATTTTATTTTATGAAGATTTTACTGAAGTTTTATTTGTAAGGTGGCTATATTTGTTAATCCATACGATTTTCAAAACAAACACAGAGCAGTCTGCTCATTTGAGGCCAACATCCCACATATTTCAAAGGTTTTGAATTTAAGCAAAGATATTTACTGAATAATAAATATTCTTTTCTATTTGGGTTGACACATGAAATAATTATCTGTAAAACCAATAAAGTCCAAGAGAACTGACTCAGGGAGAAGCTTCTCTTATTGATGCTGAGCATATTTTAAGCCCTTGTTGATGGTTATTTTCCAACAGTCCATTAGTATCCTAGAGAGGAAATGCAAATAGATTTTATAATTTAGGCCTTTGTTTCAGGAATGGACTATTTAATGGAGAAATGAAGTGTTTAAGATTACTACATGAACTATGTACTATTTAAATGTCCTCCAGATTTCTGAATGTTATAAAAAAAGTTTTTGTTTAGAAGCAGACTCTGGCACTTGTAAGAAAGCATTATTTTTCTGTTTGAGTACTAGTTAAATTTATAGCTTTATTTAAATGGAAAGATAATTCAGAAAACTCTGATCGATTATTTATGCTTCCTCCCTTACATACCACAGAACTAACACCTATCCACTGGCACATTCATTCATTCTTTCATTTATTCATGAAAAACCAAGTATCGACCAAGTATGTGGTAAATTAAAAATAATATACCAGGTACAAGGGATACAGGAATCAAAAATGCAGTTCCTGCCCCTAAAAGAATTTACTGTTTGGGGAGTCTGAATATCAAACAGCAAAATACCAAGGTGGATGATGGCAGGGACTCTGGAGTCAGGGACATGACTGGATTTCAATTCCTCTCTGATTCATCAGTTAGTAGTTATGTGACTTTTGGGGAACAAGTCCTTCTCGGTGAAGTATAGATTAATCCAAACAAGAAATTATACCGTAAATTAGGTAATATAAATATAATATAATAATAATCACAAGATATGTGTGTAGGTATATCTCAGAATTATCACATTCTTGAATTTGATATATGCTTAATATGGCAATACGGTTTTTTTAAATAGTGAGAGTTGTTACACTTGCAGGGATGATGAGGGGGCACTTTATTTAACCGGAAGCTGTGGGAAAGGGGTTGGCAAGGTGCAACCAGAAGCTGACAGTTGGGTGAAAGCGTGAAACACAAGGACAAGTGAGATAGCTGAGCTGGGGAGAGAAGTCAGAGGGCACGACGTGTGCAAAGGTGCAGAAAAGGGAAACAGTGGAGAGTTTAATGAGCTGTAAGTGTTTAGCATAGAGGATGTTCTTATGAAACTAGTGGGAGATGAGGCTGGAGAAATGGAAAGCGATTTGGATTTCCTTCTGAGTGATTTATCATTTATCCTGAAGATGGTAGCCATTCAACTGACATGAGGGCAATGATCAGACATGTAATCTTTGCTTCATACTGCTGGCAGAATTAAGTCCTCTTAGTGGTTCAGGGGTGCTGAAGTGAATTAGAACACAATTTATACTTTGGTATCAGAGAATTATGCTTCATGTCATCATACACATGGAGCCTTTGTCTAAATTAGTGTACAATTAAGGATACACTTTTCACTTTAGGAAATAAGGGCTTATAATACAGTAAAATATACAATATTTATTCAGCATGTGTTTATTGAGGACTAGTCTGTGACTATGCTAGAGTCTTCAGCAATAAACACAAAAGCCTGTTTCCTTTAAAACAATTTTTTTTTTGATGTTTATTTATTTTTGAGAGAGACAGAGACAGAATGCGAGTGGGTTAGGGGCAGAGAGAGAGGGAGACACAGAATCCAAAGCAGGCTCCAGGTTCCGAGCCATTAGCACAGAGCCCGATGCGGGGCTCGAACCCATGAGCTATGCGATCATGACCTGAGCCGAAGTCGGACACTCAGCCGACTGAGCCACCCAGGTGCCCCAAGCCTGTTTTCTTCTTTAAAGGTTACAGTCTCAGTGGGTGAAACAAAAAGGAAAGTAATAAGCGTTTCATGTTTCCAGTGACCTAGCAGAAGTTTATGAAGGGAATTAATGGTGTGGGGAAATGAATGACTGACATCTCTAGGCTGACCAATGTCAGGAAGACCAAAAGGGAGTCTAGTGCAATGGCAGACGTTAGATTATGATGGCTTGCACCCCAACAATGGCAGTGTGGATGGGGACAAGGAACAGATACGAGCCATATTCAGGGGACGATCTGACGACTCACTAAATATGAGAGCAGGATTCATTGCAGGACCCTAGAGTAGGCAATTGGAAGTCAGTATTCCAAAGTAGAAGAGCTAACCAGAAGAATCACATATTTTGAAAAGTTGAGATTATTTTATTTGTTTATTTTTAGGGAGAGAGAGTGCACACGCATGTGAGCAGGGTGGGGGGGGGGAGAGAGAGAAAGAGAGAGAGAGAGAGAGAGAATATTAAGTAGGCTTAAGAATCTTAAGCCCAATGTGGGCTTGGATCCCACAACCCTGGCATCATGACCTGAGCTGAAATCAAGAGTTGGACACTCAACCGACTGCACCATCCAGGTGTCCCTGAATAGTTTAGATTTAGAAGTCACCTGGTGTCATGCCCACCAGTGACCCCTCCTTTTCCACCATTTCATCTTATCCTAGTGAGGCTTCACCTTGGAACACCGGCATGGATATGTGGTCTCAAGCCCATCCTGCCCTAAGGGGTTGTAGGTGCTTCAGATCTTTGCCCCTTACCCTTTCTCTGTGATCTATACAGTATTTCCTTACTTGGAGATCCCATAGTTGAAATAAAACAAAATATCAGATTTATCATGAAGATGGCATCACACACAAGGAAGACTACTATGAAGGCATCAAAGTACCGTGGGGGTTGAAGGCAGAGTACAAGAGATCTGAGGTTTCCCTCCCAGAACTGGAAGTGCCATCAGATGGACACTCTCCTTGGTGGATTTCAGTGGCTCTGTCTGCCACCACAGTTAGCTTTGTAGCTGCTGAAAGGCACTTTATATGGTGATTTCTTTCTCGTGTGGAAAGTTTATCCCACCCAAAGACAAATGGGCAGTGACATTTCTTCCCAGTCGGAAGTGTATGAGCTCGGTATGAACAGCTGTGAGAACAATTGTGGGTGAAAATTTCACTTCATAGAAAACAGCCTTGATGAGTGTACATGGTCACATTGCTTTCAGACTCTATGCCCATCTGCTGGGCTGGCTGAGTGCCCGCTCACGTGTTGGTCAGACTTTAGGACATATAATGCCTCGGTCAGAAAGTTCCAGTCCCTCCTCTCCCGCCACACCACTGCCCCTTGGATGACAGATGTTCCTTTACCACGGGTTAGTTGTAAATGGTTGCATCAGATTTAAATCCCTCTTCTTAGTAGCTCATCCAAAAAAAAAAAAAAAAAGAATCCAAATTTTATGGAAGGTGAATAGTATTGAAGGCCACAATATATTCCATCTGTTGCTGACTTTTATTTTTCCTGTTTATCCTATTCCCCCCAAAGATGACAGAGTGTCAGCATAGCATATCATGGCCACTTACATGAATCACTGCATGATGATGGTTTTCATAATGAATAGCGCTTCCTTACAGGTTCCCTCTCTACACAAAGAAAATCAAATAAAATACAGTATAGGAGTTTGAAAACAACTTTCCTGATCAGACTTTATTTTATTTTTTATTTTCTTACTATTGTTTTTCCTTTTTGTTTCCTTCTTCCTTTATTTCTACTTCTTGAATCTCAGCCTTTTTTTCTGGGGGGGGGGGTCTCTGCTTTACTTTTATTTTAACATTTCGATTCCAGTTTACTTTTCCCATTCAGTGTACTGGATTCAACCATTCTTTGGAGGTCCCTGGCCTTTTACAGTTTCCCCTCAAGTCTGAAAGCTCTCCAAATCATGTATTCCTCTAATTATTTCCTTCTTTCTTAATTCAGCCTCCAGTTTGCCTTACCGCTGATCCTTGTTCATCTTCCAGAAGTCTGAATTCTTGACGCTCTCGGTCCTTTTGTAAGCAATCTCCTTCTAGCTGATCATTTTTTACTGACTCAGAGAGAAACAATGATATATTCTCTTATAATTCCTTTCTTCTACTCTTTGGACTAGCTGCCTTCTATCTGACACTCCACACAGAGAATAAGGCTCATAAGGAACAAGTAAATTTCTAAACAAGTACATTTCTCTGCAGAAACACATTAATGCCCTCTCCATAAACTCGTCTGCCTAAGAGGCTGGTCTATGTAAATCACCTGGGGACTATGTAAGTCACTTGGGGACTGTGAGCATCACAGGAAGCTCATGCCAGAAATGCCCAAGTTTCAGAGATTTATAAGAATGCAAGAGGAAGCATGAGCATAGGTGAACTTATATTCATTACCGCTCTTTTGCTTTTCTTTCTGGCTGTGTCCTTTTTTCCTTCCAGCCCACACCACAATGGCAAAATCAAGAGAGGGACACTTGACTGAGGGGCAGTGAGTATAAATATGGAACAACTGTCACCTCCCTACCCTGTCCACACTGCAAATCACCCTGGCTTCACAGAATTTTATGTAGGTTTTGAGATTGTGTTTGTGATTGTCTCTGGTTTTCGATTAAAGAGCTAGGTAGCAAATACTTAATATATTGCATTCACTGTTTTAATAAATGTTTATTAAGCGGATATGCTTGTGAAAGGTAGTGTTCCAGCCACTGGGAAAAAGTGAGCAAAACTTTAGAGATGATGTGTCCAAAAATGCAATTAAGGTTATATTCCTGTTTAACCAATGTATTAAGTTTAATAAATCCCCTCACTGCCAAATACTGAAAATTTTATTATCTTTAGAAATTACTAAGCCCTACTAAGAATAAAAAGACTTATTTAAAAAAATTAACTAATTATTTTAAAAATTGAGGTATAACTGACATACAATGATTGCGTAAGTTTAAGGTGTATGATGCATTGGGTGGATACATTTATATACTGCAACACGATTACCACTGTATCTTTAGCTAATATCTCTATCGCCTCACATAATTCTCATTTCTTCTTCTGTGGTGAGAAAATTTAAGATCTAGTCTCATAGCAAGTTTGAGGTTTACAATACAGTATTACTGACTGAAATCACTGTTGGGCGTTGGCACTCAGAACTCACCTTCTAACAGCAAATCTCTACCCTTAGACAACACCTCCCCACGTCCCCCACTCTGCACACCCCTGGCACCACTGTTCTACTCTCTGCTTCCACAAGTCCCGCTTTTTTAGACTCCACATGTAAGTGATATATTACAATATATCTGGCTACTTAAGTCTGGCTACTTAGTGAGAATTACCTACTTAATGAGACATCATGGTCCATCCATACTGCTGAAAATGGCAGGATTTCCTTCTATTTTATGGCTAAATAATATTCCATTATATACATATACATATGCATATACATATACATGTATGCATATATACACACATATATATACACACTAAAACTTCTTTATCCGTTTATCTGACACTTCAGTTGTTCCCATATCTTGGCTATTGTGAATAACGCTGCAATAAACACATGAATATAGATAGTTATTTGATAATCTGTTTTCATTTCCTTTGGATATATACCAAGAAGTGGGACTGCTGGGTCACATAGTAGTTGTATTAAAAAGTATTAATAATTTAAAAAAAGCTTTTTTAAATGTTTACTTATTTTTGAGAGACAGAGAGAGATAGTATGTGAGCGGAGGAAGGGCAGAGAGAGGGAGACACAGAATCCCAGGCAGACTCCGGGCTCTCAGTTGTCAGCACAGAGCCCGACACGGGTCCAGCACCCCAAAAGTCTTAGTAACTTTGAGGGCTAACTATTGGTGCCAGGCTCAGTAGAATACAATCAGATGGGCTGCTATTCCAAATACCATTCTGAAGGCAACTGGAACTCAGGAAAGTTATGTGACTTGCCCACAGCTAGTAAGGGATTGGGAAAGCAGTCTTGACATAGCACCCACATAACTTTAAAACTTCTGCTTTGGTAACATAAGGGGATTTTATTTTTTTTATCTAGTTTTCGCCACTCCGGGCACAGAAAAATCTTAGTCTGTGCTAATGCAAATATTAAAATTCAATTTAAATCATTGTCATTGTAACGTGAAATGGTCCTTTGACTACGTTCCACAAGTTGTTGATGGCTTTAGTATTTTGTCTGGAAATACTCTTCTGGCAAAAACACGCTACATTCTCCCTCCCCCATCAGCATTCTGCATGTTGCAGCGAAAGTCAAGAGCATTTTAAGCCTATTTCAGTGGGGAGAAGAATTTCTTGAAGAAGACGTGAACTGAGAGTCAGTTCAGACAGAAAGCTGCACCCTAGGATAATTCTTACAGAATTGCATTAAGTGCTATAGCCCAAGGTATCCCAGCTCTCTTGCAGAATCTGCTGATATGTTTCTCCCTCTCCATTCCCACCCCCACATCTGGCCTAAAGAACTAACAGCTTTGTCTTGCTTAAAAGCAACAGGGCCATCTATTGCCAACACAAAGAGACTGTTTAAAATCCCCAAGATTTCTGTATTATGATAGGGTTTAAAACAGATCAAACACTCAAGTCTGACATTATATATTAACACTTTGCTATTTGGCTTTATTTTCGTTTATCTTATTGACAATGAAATTTAGATAGCACCACTATTTTGGGTACATTATCCCAAATATTGTGTCCTTTGTGAAAACACTTCTAGGAGAGGATTTTGTGGTACTGAAACTGTTCACGAGCATCATTTAGCTCGGTTTTAATTTAATTTTAAGTTAGTGCAAGTGATTTTCTTTCCCCAGCATATCTTGATGTTATATATTCTGTTCATTTGGTCATTATCGCATATACGGAAACATAAGTAAATGACACGAAGAGAGCATTGTATTGCTGACAGTGGGTTAGGTTTGGAATCACAGAATATGCTGGAAGGCAGAAGATACAGCATGTGGAGTTACAAGTCCCAACCTACATAGAACGTTGCATTGAATCTTGGTTCATAACAAAGTCATACCATTTTTACATCACCCATTTTGCAGACCAAGGTGAGACACAAAGTGTAGTTATTAAAGATGTCAATTTACCTAAAAGCCCAAACTTCCCTATTTTTTTAAGTTAGTGTCAGGCAGAGAACCCCGGACTACATATTTTTCCAGAATGAAAATGGTATCACTTTGTCTGAAATGCACAGCATAAATCTCTTTACAGAAGTTGCTCTCAAATGTAATACAAACAACATCCTTCTGCTTCTATCATGAAGATCTCAAAAGAATTGTTATATGTAATCAAACATGTGATACATAAATCTTCTTTAATTATATATATATGTGTAATACACAATACTATATATGCATATATATGTGTAGGTGTGAAATTATGTTATTTTCATAATATTTGTCTTAGTGTTGCTGTGAGTTTATGGTCTTGGGTAAATGCTAAAAGAGTTATAAAAGCTATTTTCATAATATTTATACTTGCAATACGTGTGAAATTTAAAGACGATCTCTGCAGGGATCTAATGATATACCACTATAGCCTTCAAATAAAGTAAAACCTTCAGAACAGTATTTTTGAAATGTATGACTCCCACCCTTCAGACTTGAAATATTTATACAGTAATTTCTGTGCATTCGATAGGAGAGAAAATGAAATGATTCGGTGTGCTTTAACATATACCAAACAAAATATGGCTATCTGTGTATTTTGAAGCTAAAAATTGTTGGACAGTAGCTCGTGGAAAGACAAAATGAGTTTGAGACAAAGGGTCACTTGGAAAGTGCGAGGTTGTTAAGAAGCCCATCAGAAAAGGATGAGAGATGAATTACATCGCTGTTACCTCAATGACATGGGTGGGAGGTTGGCAATATGAAGACAGGAAGTGAGATCAAGGCAAGAAGTAACGTTCTTATTGGGGATGTAAAAGTAGAGGCTATATAAACAACCGATAGATAAATCAATATGAAAACATTCTTCCCAAGAAGCTAAGAGTTAGAGCAAGGGGCTTTTATGAAAGGAAATGCCAATGGTTCTTGCAGAGAATAAAACCTTCTGTTACATTCTACTTCATTTAGTTTAGCCTCATTACACAATCTCGGGATGCAAAGTACTGCTCCCATTCAGAATGTCTTCTGAAAACACAAATGTGTGAATGTGTTTAAAAAAAAAAATTATCAAGAGGTATTGTATCGATGTTCAATATATCCTAATCCAGCTTATCGCTTTAGAAGGCAGTCAGCAGAATGATTTTCATTGTCCTTGGATTTTTTTTTTTATATGACTCATGCTTGATTTCTGAGAACACACACACACACACACACACACACACACACACACACACACATCTGAGGTTTCTAGACAAAGTGCATTTTTTTAAATGTCCTAAAATATTTTACATAAAAATAGGTAATTGTTGAGATACTTGATAATTAAAACCTTTTAAGTAAAATTCAACTTTAGCTGTTAAGTTTTCTACATCCAAAAAACTCAAAAATCCAAAACCAAAAAACATCCAGACACATGTTCTTCCAGTATCTCCACGAGGGAGTAAAATCTTGTCTTTAGTGTCTGCATAAACTCGCAGAGCTGCCAAATGAGTTAATAACATTTTGAACGCATGGACTAATAACTGTAGAGACTGCTTCCCACTCAATCACTAAGTCACTGTTTTACACGTGTGACAGTCCTAGAGGGGGCTCTGGGGTCTCCACGGAATTTGGATTGTGTCGTATCGTTGATAAAAATTCAACTTGCAAGGTATTCGTGAACAGCTCAGGTGTGCTTCATAACAACTGCTGTAATAGTAACGTGTTTACTCCTATCAGGTATTCAGCTCAGGTCTTGTTTTTTTGTTTTATTGTTAGGAGCAGGGGAGACTGGTAGCGGTCAATACCCCTCGTAAACCCAGAGCACAGATGCAAACTGCTTGAGGAACACTATTGTAAGCCAAGCGTGGCCAGCTTAATCAACTATGTAGTAAAAAGCTGGTAACCACCTGGAAAACAGCTGGCAAACGAGTCAAATTAAATTATTAATACTGTCTCTTCCATACTGTTTCCATTAGTAGAGTAGCACTGTGGCATTGAGGGAAATGTGTGGGCTTTGCATTTAGGAAACCCTGAGCTTAAAAGTAGGAAAATTAGCCTCCACGAGCCTCAAAGTTTTCAACTGTCAAATGGGGATGTGAATACCCTGTTCATGGCTTGTTTTAATGAATTAAATGAGACAGTGGATGCACAGTGCTTGGCAAACCAAATGTATCTGAAAACTAGCAGGGAACTGCATTACCTTTTTAAATCTGGATCATTCAAAATAAAGCAGCGGCTTGATTTTTCGTTGTGTATCCCTGCCCATCTTTGTAATCCTGGAGGCTAAGCATCTTCATAAAATACTAACGACCCCCAAAACTTATGCCATAAAATTTGGACTTATCTTATGTAGGATTCCTTTATGGAGTCAAGCTTGAAAGTGAAAAGTGCTTTGATGGCCTTTTCCCGTTTAATTCTTCAGACACAGAAACCAGAAAGATTCACAACCATGTTATGTTAATGACCACACTTTCAAAATGCCCCTAGAACCACAATAAATAACCTATGACATCCATAACCATTTTGTGACTCATTGTTCATAACCAAAGGACTTCCCTGACATTTATACACTCTGTTAAACCACCCGTATCTGTGTAAAATTTTTTAAAAAGGCATTAGCAGGTATGTTTTATACTAATCAGACCAAGGCTATTCAAACTTATGACCCAAAGCCTGTTGAAAGACTCAGTTCTTAGAACAGGCTGTTATTCAATTATGGAGAAACCTGCCTTTTACAGCACATTAATTAACTACAAAATTATGAACTTTCTCTATATATCTATGTCCTGACACTGCAAAATGATATTAGTTGAAATGTTGTTTTTATATGCTTTAGTAACTTAATACATTTCAGGGTGGCATAAACGTCTCTTGACAATCTTTTTTTTTTTTTTTTTTGTGAGAGACACTGTCATTTAATTGCATTTGGTGGTTTATGAACTATAATCATCTGACTCTTTAACCTTCGGAGTCTTGCAGTGTAAGCATCTGTGAGCAGAAAATGCACCTTACGCTTTCCAGGAGGCTAAAGAGTATACACCCTCCATCAAAGGCCTCTGGTAAGGAGAGAGAACCACAGGGAGGACAGGAGCTGCCTTCCAGCGAGATGGTTTCAGGCTCTCAGTTCTCAATGTTACCTGATCCTTTGAATTCATTATTAAAATACAAGTAAATCCAGGAGGGCTAACACCTTAATCTGTTCTCAGACCACAACTGGACTGAAGCACAGGGCTGATCAGAAATCTGCACTGCCAGCCAGAGTAGGGCATTACTACAGAAAAGCAGGAGTAAGACACAAATATCCCTACTGACCTTCTCGAATCTGCTTCAGTTTGAATTTGTTTCAGTTGTACCCCTGTGAGATAGCAGAAAAGGAAATAATTCAGTGTACAGATGCTTACAGGGCTCTTTCACCCCCCTGGGAAACTTAAGTTGAATGAAAATAATGTCAGCATTGTGATTTTATAAAAACCATAACTCATTTTAAATATATCTTGAATGTTAGAAAGTATTACGTATCATTAACACATGGAGGTGTTTGTATATAAGCCAACATAAATTTGACTAGAGTGCTATCCTGCTAAAGCCCTTGGGAGAAATCCCAACCATGTGATAATAATAATGCATCTCTCACAGAAGTGTCTCTGGAAAAGGGACAAACATTGGAAACCATGAACAATGGGACTTGTGATGAGCACTGGGTGTTGTGTGTGATGATGAATCACGAAATTCTATGCCTGAAACCAACAGGGCACCACATACTAACTAACTAGAATTTACATGAAAAGTTGAAACATTGAAAAACTAAATAAATAAAATCCTAAAGACAAAATACAGAAACAAAATAATAAAATAAAATAAAATAAAATAAAATAAAATAAAATAAGAATGACAGACTACCTGATAACGGCAAGTTGAAATTAAAGGTTAACGTTGGGGTACGAATGATACGAATATTAATGTTACAGAAGCATAAAACACATGTCAGCTGAAGGAGACAAAATATACTGATGACAGGACTCTGCTGGCTTATACAAAAGGCAGGAAGCGATGCCCAGAGATGCTGTCTGAGACTGTGGTGTGAACCTGAGATTTTCACAGGGCACATGCTTCCTTGCCCTTGAATAAAGACAGAGTTTCCATAGCCAAAAGTCAGTGTAAATGCGGTTTATAAAATAAAATCTGTATGTTCAATTAGCATCATGCTCGTAACAGAACTTCAAAATGGCAAACGAAGCTTACAGGCATTTTGGCATGTTCACATACTGACACCCTTGAAAATGTGCTTTAATTATGCCAAAGTTGTGCAGGGAAAGGAGGAAGCTGAGGAAAGGTGGATAAGGCAGTCTACAAGAACCTACCCCCAAATTAGAAACCACTGAACTCCAGTATCTACTAAAGCACCCGTCCCCAAACATCAGTATAAGCCTAGCTACCTGCTAACAATCAGCTAGAGAGCTTGGTGATTACAATTTCTTATTTATCCAGTCTAATGAGAGATCAAACAGTCGGCTTCTTTGAAATGTTCCCCGGGACATTCTGATATTCACAGGAACTGGAACCACTAGACCAGACTCTTCAGACTTGACTGGCCAGAGCCAGCTCTGGCCGCAACCAGGTCTCTGCAGATCTCTGGCTGGTGTTTCATACTTAATGACGACTCACACATATTCTCCCTGAATCTGTATATTGGGTTGCAGAATGGATGCAAAGTACAAATTCAAAGGCCACTGAGAACTCTCCCCAGCACCTCCTCATCCGTTAATAACAGCAGAAATCATCTTCCTCATCTGGTATCTTCCATTTCCTGGTCCCTGAAGGAGGGAAATCAAGTCTACGGCGGTGCACTTTTTACAATTTGCTCACATATTTAAAGGGTTTCTGCTCCTACTGACAGATGTATAAAATTCATTGCTTGTGAAAAGAAGGGGGAAAAAAAAGAAAGGGGTAAGATTTATTTTCGAAGATGCCGCAGGGTTTAGTTACAGTAGAATGAAGATTATGCATAAAAGAAGATCCTAGAACTCTTTGTTCCTGGCATAAAACATGATGCTGTAATGATGGCGTTTCTTTTCAGAGCATTATAAGTGTGACTGAAGAAACTCATATGTGAGACATCCACACTGCAAGCTGTCTTGATGTTGATAACTCAAACAGCTGATCTGATTTACGAACTTTGCACGTACCATTTAGTTCTGTATTTCCCGACATGATTGTGCAAATCCGATTTTAGTCTTCTTTTAAAGGTTTGAGTTTTATTATATTTAAGAAATGACTATGAGTAACGTCAATGTGGCCAGGGTAGCAATGTTAAGTGGAAGCTACTGGATTAAGAGAAATCAATAATAACATTATTGAAGGAATTGGTGTTTGAGATAAGGAAATGTATCTTCTAGGATCCTCCATGGAAACAGAAGAGGCAAGAAGATAGAGTGAGAAATTATGTGATGAATGGAAATAGATTCTTTCTGGTATTTCTGATCTGGTAATGATTCTGTATGGTAATGATTCCTTTTGAAAAAAATAAATGAATGTTCTAGCTAATAATAATTAATAACTTTAAATCTTAGAGGCTTAAAAAACAATGACTTCTTCTCTCTCATACCACATGTCTATGATGGGTGAAGTGAGACTCCCCTCAACAGTGCTCTCACTCAGGACAATAGAACATTGGCTCTCTGGAGTGTTGCTGGTAATTACAGCAGAGAAAAAGAGAAGGCATGGTAAACTGTGCACAAAGTAAAAGCTTCTATCCTGAAATGATATAATTTAGCTGATGTTTCACTCATCCAAGCAACTTCAAGTTGGCCAGGAAGTGTGATCTGAACCATGTACCGGAAAGGGAGGAAAATAGGATATTTGGTGAACAACAATAATCACTTCAATAGTGTGCCCTTCTGGTCATTAAATGTTTGAGCTCCTTTCTCTTGAACAATCACAAAAAAACATACACTGACTCACTTCCCAAGCAAAGTCACATCAAGTCACAGCTGTACTTCAACGTCCATGATCTCCAAGTGATGCTAAGTGTCCTGACAGGTCTCCTCCTTGTCTGGAGAGCTGTGCACAGACAAGGCATCATCCAGCACCAAACCCCCAACTGCCAACCCCAATATTTAATGGTAGTACAAAGACAGATCACTGTCATTACCAGGAAAGGTGACAGACAGGAAACACAGTGAAGTCACTGGTCTATAGAAATTCTGAAATCATGCTAGACAAATGTCCTGGGGAGCCTCAGGCTGGGAGAATAGAGAATGTTGTTTAGACTGTATTCTGGTTCCTAAAAGGGTCCCACCAGCCCTGCCAGCCTAACTTTTTCCACGGCTCTTGGCTACTCTTCTGATTGTTTATTTATTTTTTATTATCCTTCTTGGTCACAACTGAGTTGGAAATGAGGCTGTAATGCTATGTCCTCACTGGAGGCTAAGCAGCTTTCTCACTGGGCTCCCTAGCCTCCCAGAAAGTTAGGGACTAAAGGTCATTTTAATTCTAGGACAGGCATATAATGTTTTCTCCATGCTCATCATGATTTCTCCCACAGTGCACTCTCCTAAAATCTTAGCAGTTTTTAAAATGTTTGCCTCAGTCAGTTACATGAGCCAACAGCCACATCCAGAATTCTTTCTAGACATTATTTCTTAGATTTACAATATTTCTTTGCTTCTTGCCCCAAGCTTTCTCTTTCTCCACTTAATTACAAGCCGTGGGCCAATCAGGCAGAGGTGGGAGATACCTTTAATCTCTTTTCCTTGAGCTATTTTATTCAATTGAAAGGATTTACTATATGCTACCTTAATCCATTCAAAGGCTTTTAATAATGGGAATAAACAGCTTTAGCCTTGATTGGATCCTCGCCTCAAGGCTAAGTTTTGATCAGATTTTGTTGCTCAAAGAGTTTTTTCCAACCCAAGTCCCTGAATCTGTAGACTCTATTTTGTTTTGTCATAGCTTCCCATTGAGTATTATTAATGATTATGGAAATATTAAGAGTTATTCCAAAGAACACCCTGGATTCCAGCCATAGAACTCCCTACCCACTTTGGATAGTAAGAGCCAACTTCCTGTTATTAGTAAGGATCAATCTCTGCTCATTTGTTCAGTAGTAAGAAGAGTTTCACAGGGCCAGAAAGTGGTCTCAGCTTCCACATCAATGGAACTATGGCTTTCTATCTTGTGGAAGGTTTTCTCTCTTGGGATTAGTATCCCTAAACCTTCTAAGCCCAAGGTTGTGAGGACAGGAAGCAAATATTTTATAAATTTCCTAGAACAATGAAGGGAGAATTTTTTAAAGGGGTCATGATGCTAGTAAATGCTGTGCAGACAAGGACAGCGAATCTCTATCTGTGATACGGATCTGTTCTTGAAAGGACTAATCGCTGCCCCTCCACAGTGGAAAGAAGCTAATGTAATCAATTTGCCTCCAGATGGCTAGATAGTAACCAATCTCTCCAGATCACTCCAAGGAATGGGGCCATGTTGATGGCTCAGTGTTGACCTCTGCTGTTGGCAGGTAGGGCACTCAGCATCATCAATGACTGTATCCACATCAGCCTTGAAGAGGGACTGATGACTGAGACTGTTTATAGCCTTTATTGAACAAAAATGCCATGGCGAGAAAGAGAGAGAGACAGAGAATGAATGAGGTCACCATATATCTGCAAAATGAGTTTTCTTGGTTATCTGACTATTGAGAACATCCTCTGCAGGGGGTATCCTTTATTAGGCATTGACATAACACACAGATGTCTTATACACTGTATGCCCATGCCAAAAGACACAACTCCACACTCCTTTGAAAGATCGATCACCTTGTCACTAATCTGACCAATCAGATTCTTTCCAGCTGGCTATACCATTATCCAACGTTCATTATTTGGTGTAAATTCATATCTCAAATTATTTCTCCTATAAAACTATGTGGAAGATCAGATATATGCCCCACATTGTTCCTACTGGGAAAATTTCATTTCACAGCCATCTGTCAAGGGTGCTTTTGAATGGGCTATGATACATTAGGAAACACCCATACACATAAGCCTGAATTGTTTTCTTCTTCAGGCAACTAGTCAACCTGAGGAATTTTCTACCAAGTTTGGGATGTGAGTTGAGGAAAAGACCACAAAATGGCAGGAGCAGGACTGAGACACCTGCTCGTGCAATTTTCACTGATTTTCTGGCCCTGTTTGGGAGTGTGCCATCCAGAGCACTGCCATTTAGTACTGGAATGTTGATGCTTGTGCTCGGCCTTATGACCTGCTAGAGCAGCAATATCCACCAGGGAGCCTGATAGACACTGCTTGATCTAAGTCATCCACCACGAGTCTAGCACGGTGGGCAGAAACCTACCAGGATCCCCGTAATGGTGCTTCACACCCTTTCACCCACTTCCTGGAATTGTTCCAGTTCATGGACTCAGAGACTGTTGATTAAGGGAGAAACTGTCTCCCTTTTAGGAGGGATCCCACAACACCCCTCAAATATATGCCTTAAATTTTCTTCTATGCCTTCACTAGAGGGATAATAGACATTTACCAGGGTAACTGATCTAGGAGGTGGTAAAGACCCAGATTTGCCAAGGATATCTCGACACTGGCTTTGAGCTTGCATTAATCCCTGATAATCAATGTGTCACTGAGGTCCACTGGTTGTAAGGGGTGGGAAAAGACTGACGACTCTGGAATCCGGGTGGCAAGTTCAGGCTGGGGTCCTGTGAGCCCACAGAAACACTGTGTTCTTTTCCAGTCTCGGAATGCAGAGTTGGAATAGATACACTCAGCACCGCACCCGGCAGAACTCCCACATTGTCTCCTTTATCATATAGAGGAAGGGTTATCTTTGAAGCCAGCAGCAATGGAAGCTTTTATGACTCCAGGGCTAAAGGGAGAAGTGGGAGAATTCATTTTCTCAGAGTCCAGTAAAAACTGAAACCAGGCAGGAAGGGCTGGAGTGGGGAGGGGGCAAGGCATGGAGGGAGCAGCCATTCCTGCCCTCCGGACTCCTGCAGGGGTCCCTCTGACTGCATGCCAACCAGAGCTGGCCAGCTGGCCTGGTCCCTGCAGCCTCAGCGCTTAGCTCCCAGGGCACAGAACAAGGCGAAGAATGATAGAGAACAGATAGGGTTGGAAAATGAAAATAATAAGCAAAACTACCAGAGACATTTATTCCAGTCATCAAATAAAAAAGCCAGGATGGTATTTTCTGGAAGAGGTGTTTTATCACAGAAAGAGAGACCCTTTAAAGAGGTGTTGTGAATGTTGACAACTGATACGGGACTTCCTGAGAGAGGAAAAGTGGGATTCGTTTTTTAAACAAACTTAACTTTAATGAAACCGAAGGAAACCAAGTTTGTATTATGTTAGAGATTATGTAGTTTGAGCTTAGAGCATATAAAGGTATTCCTGGATCAGGTCCTACAGAAATATGGATTATAGGTAAACAGAGAGCTTTTATTTTGTTTTGGTTTTGATCTTAGAACTTGATCGAACACAGCAAAAAATGTGTACAATATATGTCAGATATATGTGTAGCATATCTTCTTTTTAAATAGAGTTATCCATTCATCACACCTATAGATGATGTGTCTTGGGTGAGTGCTTGTAAGTTCATGTGAGTTTTATTTATTTATCCCTAAGTGAGGCAACCATTTTATTCTGAATTTTGCACTACAACTTGGGGACTAAATTTTTAGAAAATGCTCTCATCTCTTATTTCTCCTGATTCACATTGCGAAGTGGTTTTTTGTTTTTGTTTTTAATTTTTTAATGTTTATTTATTCTTTTGAGAGAGAGAGACAGAGACAGAGTGTGAGCAGGGGAGGGGCAGAGAGAGAGGGAGACACAGAATCCGAAGCAGGCTCCAGGCTCTGAGCTGTCAGCACAGAGCCCAACGCGGGGCTTGAACTCCAGACCCTGAGATCACGACCTGAGCTTAAGTCAGAGGCTCAACCAACTGAGCCACCCAGGTGCCCCTCGCATTCTGATGTATTTTAGACAGCTTATAGAAACCTGCCCATAATTCTACTTTGGCCAAAGTTTTTTGATTTGGAAAACCTAATGCTACAAGTTTTTGCTTGGGTATAGTTTTTTGCTCTACTTAGTTGGACTTGTCTGGTCACTTTCACATTAAACTTTCCTTGGTCTACTCGCTTATAAAACAGAAAAGGGAATGCCCCAAGGAGAGATTCTTATTTTCTTTTAAAAAAAATTTTTTTTAACGTTGATTCATTTTTGAGACAGAGAGAGACAGAGCATGAACGGGGGAGGGGCAGAGAGAGAGGGAGACACAGAATCGAAGCAGGCTCCAGGCTCCGAGCCATCAGCCCAGAGCCTGACGCGGGGCTCGAACTCACGGACCGCGAGATCGTGACCTGAGCTGAAGTCGGACGCTTAACCGACTGAGCCACCCAGGCACCCCAAGATTCTTATTTTTTATCAAACAGAGGCACTGCTTCTAATCTATTCAATTTGCTTTTTTTTTATTATTATTATAGCGGACTATTCCTTCTCTATCAAAGTCTTCTTTTATTTTCTGTTGCAGTTGTACAAGAACAAGCTTGGGACAACAAATTTCTTCTAATAAAGCAACAGTGTCCTTTCATATCCATATTCCCTAGCATACACTCATGCTTCATTATTCAGGTATGGAGAAGTTGAAAGGACTGGAAAGTGTGCTTTGTCCACATAAGAACAGAACTATTAATAAATACTTCTGTGTCTGTAAAACTGCCTCAAAAATTAAGTGAGTTTAGTATAAATCATATAAAGGTACTCTTTAACATTTTTGTGACTTACAAGGCAGGGAAAGGAGATCTTGGTAATGTTTTGGTCAAATGTCATCTCTGGGATTCTAAATCAAATTAAAAAGAAATGTGTTTCTAGCCAGGAAAACCCTTATATTTATCCTGTCATGGGAGTCCACATTCAAGTTGTGTCTTGGTCAGAGATTGATTGGAATTAGAGCAACAGTTATACATTGGTCTAAGAGTGGGTCCCCAGATGCCAAAATAATAAACCTGACAATGTCCACAGAACATTCTGTACAAGTTAGGTGGTTTACTATGAAGAAGAGAGAAAACATTCCAGAGTGTTCCCTTGAGTTTGACCAAAGCTTCCCGGGGCACCAGGAGAACTTTGCATGCCTTTGCTCCTTAGTTAAAAACATATGGGGTAAGAATTTTGAGAAAAGCTTCTGGTGACAGAGAACTCAACAAGCTGAGAATAGATATGAAGCCAGAAGATCCAGGTTTAAGTGAGGTCTTGCCCTCACCAGCTGTTCCTAAGTCCCTAAGACCCACCTTCCCATGTGTGTCCTGAGAAAAAGGACCTGGTCGACAGTGTGCTTATTTCCAGTCATGATTAAAAATAATGATGCGTGTGAGAAACGCATGAGAAACGAAATACAATGCACAAGTGGTACGTGTGTTTGCTCATAAACACAGAGAAGTAACGAAGAGCCAGATTCTGTGTGGGCAACGCCAAGCGTTTACAGACAAAGAGACAGAGGCTAAGGAGGCTGACTACATTGTTTAGGGTTACAGAGACAGAGAGAAAAATTAAAGACTAAAGTTCCCGGAAAGTCAGCTCTCTACACAACGTAGGGAGATCCAACAGGACTGTAGATGAGTGTTTTTCAAAACACAGTCTGTGGAAGACCTGCCTCAGAATGTGTGCATATTGGTTGAAATGAAAATGCACGGTCTTTGCCCACGACCAACTGGACCAGAGTCGTTGGGAATGGATTCGTTTGGTACAAATTCCCAAGCCAATCACGTGCACTCGAGTCACTGCCAATTGCCCCTTAATAGAGACCCTTACAGGGAGGTCAGAGGGTAGAATATTTTTGCATGTCTTTGGACATGGGCTGCTTAGCTCCTCTATCTTCTAAAGGAAGGTGAAAGGTTGCTGCCATCTACCAGTCTGCGATGTCATGCAGGTAAAAATGTGAAAATTAAGGGATTCTACACGGCGTAGGAAAAACAAGAGCCCCCTTGATAAGTGCGCCCACGTAGCAGGGGGCAGCATGGGTCACTCACTGTTCCCGCTGTGACACAAAGATAAAAGTACCCGAGATTGAATTCTCTCAGCAGGAGACACAGACACAGTATCCGCAGGGCGTTTGTTACTGTATGAAACAAACACCAGGTGTTTTAAAGTCTTGATTTACTCTCGAGAGAAACAACACAACCTTCTAGGCCTTCTAAAAATTATGTCTGTGTTCGCAAAAGTGACCGGAGCGTCTATCCTTCCGCGGACTCTGCCGCAGGCCTGTTTTACTGCCTCACCCTGACCATGTACCCTGTGCACATCAAATCATTGTTCTGTGCAGCTCTCCCTGTCAGGGCGTCTGATAGCACACCGGAGAGAAAGGATAGGATGGGGAAAACAAATGCTAGTGTGGGGACGTGTGTTTGGCACTATTGACCACATGGGCTCCATCCCTAATGAGGATTTACTGACTATATGGCCTTAAAGCTCTTCAATAGGCCTCTATTGCAATTTCCTTATTAGTTAACTTTGAGACAGAAGCACGGATTTCTCTGGGTTCAAATGTGATTGAAATGAGCTAATGCACACAAATTTGTCCAACACAAAGCAGTTTACACATCAATGCTTCCTTTCTTCTCACCCCTGCTGAACACATCCATCTTTTCCTGCCCTTTACTGCATTTTATTATTAACAAAAATTTAGCAAACAATTATCTGGTACCAACTATACAGAGACATGTATGTACTAACGTACAACTTTAACAACCCCTGAAGAATTTCACCTGGATGTCACATGAGGGACATCATGGTCAAGTTGGCAGTGGTAAGAGTCCCAAGGCAGTGAGACATCACTAGGCATCCTACATAAGGCGTTGGACAAGGTGGTTCTGCAAGGAAGGGATTATGGTGTCCACTTTACATACGGAATCATGGCTCAGAGAAGCAAAGGGGAGAAGTTAGGCCAAGTGCAGAGGAGGAGTTGGTATTCAACTCTGTCGTCCTTCAAAACCTGTCCTTCCCTGGACCACATCGATGCCCAACCTAAAACCAGACTGGAAACCTTTCTCCCTCAAGCCTACCCCTTTCTATTTCCCATTTCGGAGAGTGGAATCACAATTAAGCTGGTCATTCAAGAGGGAAATTTGGGAATTTTCTTTCAAACTGTCTTTTTTTTTCTCATTTCCTGCTTCCTATCAGTGGCTTAGTCTTCTTCATTTATACTCTTCATATTTTAAAATATCCTTAGGCATATAACTTCTACTCTAGGAAGTTTAAGGTCTCACTTATTACCTCAAACTTGGATGGCAAAATAAATCTTTTATCTTTGTCCAGTGAGAGACCTCACGACTCTATCCGTGTCAACATTTCTAGAATGATCTTTCTCAACCCCAGATTTGGATTTGACGATATCACTGTTTCCAGTGTGTCCAAGGTTCTTTATGCCTATTCAAGCAGCCTCAACTCCTGATGTTCCCCTTTGGTAACCGTTTGCAACCTCATGTGCCATTTTCTATGGCATGCCTGTGATAACTCTATTTTCCATACCTGAAAGGTATTGAACACTCTTCTCTTGTTCCCCTGGAAGAGACCAGTGAAGACTCAAGACTCATTCAAGGGCTACATCCCCTGTGGACACTTTATTAATCTCCAGTGAGAACTACCTACCCCACCTCCCTGCCCCAGTGCCTTATGTAGGGCCCTCTATCACAAGTTGCTTGTTAAATGTCCCCCTACCTGGCATACTGTACCTCCTTTCTTGAAATCAGGGATGGGAGTTTTGTTTGTCTTTGATTTCTAACAGCCAGTACAATGCTGGCAATTAGTACAGCCACTTAATAAGTGTTTATTGAAAGCATAAATAAATGAGTGAGACAACAGTCCATTGTTTTATACCAGGATTAGGTAGATGCGGGGCCAGAGGCTTCATGCAGGGTCTGCAATACAATAAAGATAAGACAGGGTCTCTGACACAGACAGCCTGGCTAGGTGACTGAACAATAGGTCAAGTTTAATTGATGAGTTACATCTTCTCCTTTCTTCTTCCCTATTATTCTATAGAAATGAGTCTGTTTACCCGAATGAATCAAATTCGCTGTGATTCTCCCTTTGCGGCTATGAAACTGTAAATGGTCTGAGCTCTGAAAGGGAACCAGATATTTCCAGATATTGTTTTGGAGATATATTATCCCAGCTTCATGGACGACTTTGAGGGGATTACCCTGAATGTTTAGCTCACAAAGGTCTGCCTAGAAAAACCAGCTTGGAAAATTGAGGTGGAGAGTTGATTTGTCCCTTTAAAGAGTGCTCACTTTACTACTTCAATAACAAAGGAAAATAGAAAGCCATACCAGAGGGGTCTGTCAAATGGCAAAGAACACCACGGGTTTAGCTATGACTGATATCCACTAAATCTAAAGGAAAGAGCTGCAGGGGCTTAATCAACCAAAGGTTGATTTTTCTCACACAAGAGGAGCCCTGGAGGGAGGCACGGCTAGTGAGGCAGTTCCATTAAGTTATGAGTGACTCGGTTTCCCTTTTCTTTCAGCGCCATCATTATAGGCATTTGGTTTTGGTTTCCATCCAGGCAATGAGTGTGCTTTACAGGCAGGAAGGAGGTGTAGCAACAAAGGGAAATAATGCTTCTTTTTCACCTTTTAGCGACACCCCGTGGACGTGGCCAAAAGATATCACACCCACTGACTTTAAGGAAGCCTACCAGAAGAACGTTTGGTGGGCACTGGACCTCCTTGAACAGATGGTTCTTTTAGTGAGGAAGCAGGGAGAAGAAAACACGACTCTGCTAAGACCCAGTAGCATATTTCCCATTTGGCTAAGGGGTAGGGATACTGAACACAACCTGTAGGCTGATGGCTAAGAAGGATGGAATTTCAGGTTCACAAAGTGCTTACGCAGTCCCGGACACAAATCCATCCACTAAGCTCTCCCTTGACCGGGGTCCTGTTCAGATTTCAGCCTGGATTAACATCTATCAACTCTTACCTACTCTCTAGTATCTCTGCTTTGAGTTTTTCTCATTTCAGTACCTCCTGTGAACTACTATGAGAGCTTTTTTTTTTTAATTTATTTTGAGAGAAACAGATAGAGAGTGTGAGTGGGGGAGGGGTAGAGAGTGAGAGGGACAGAGGATCAGAAGCGGGCTCCACGCTGATAGCGGAGAGCCTGACATGGGGCTCGACCTCACAAACTACAAGATCATGACCTGAGCTGAAGGCAGATGTTTAGCCTACTCAGCCACCCAGGAGCCCCAGAGCTAACTTTCTAAAATACATACTGATTATGTCACTGAATCCCTCCTATAAAGTCAATCTTGTTAGTATAGCATAAGATACTCATCACGACCCTTCAATACTTGGTTCTGGCTTTTCTCGACAGCCCCACTTTTTAGGACTGCTCACCTTGCTCATTCGTTCTGGCCAGAGTGAGAAAAACCTTCAGACTCACTGCCTTCCTAGGGTCCCTCTAGCCTCTGGCCACGTGCTTCCTTCTTCTGGGGCCATTCTTCATCCCTCTCCACTTTTCCCACCTGAGTTGTCCCTGAAGAGATGTGACTTTCTGCAGGAGACCGTTCCCACTTCTTGGGTTACACCTTCCCCTCTACTGTCCTCACACCATGTCATTACTCCTCGTGCAAATATCTACATCTTCGTCTACAATACAGATTTGTGAAACAGGAAAAGCATTTGTTCTCTTCACAACTGCAATCCCTTTTGCCGAGTGCTGTAAGTAGCAATAAATCCTGGCTTCATGAACAGGTAAACAAGTCCAAGTTGGCCATTGTCCTTCTCACTCCCCATTGGGAAGTGTCTGGGGAGGAGTGGTAGGTGGGCACTGAGAGAAGAGGGGACTCTATCCATCAAGCAAGAGCCCCACAAACCCTTCTATTTTCTCCACCAAAGTGTAGACTTATGGATGCTTTCCCCCCTTCACTTACATCCTCCTGGCTTCCTTCTTGTGATATTTTTTTTATTCAGTGCTGCCTTTGATATTTATTTCAATCCACCTGAGTCTTGAACAAAGTTTGGCAGAAAGGGTATGGGAACATTAGATGTGATCTCTCCTAGATTGCGTGTACTGTACATACAGGTACAGGGCTTTCAAATAATGATCCGCCGTTGGCTGAGGAACTGATCACTATTCACGCATTTTTCCTGGAAAAGAGCAATGCTTCTGGTGGTTGTATGTGGTAGTTTGATATATAAGAAGAGGAGAACCTAACTAATTACAGATATTTATGTTACTGGAAGAACTGCTTATGTAAAATACTTATGCAAGATTCCTTCAAAACACAACTGTCATTTTTATGAGCAATGGGCTGCAAAACTTTATGAAGCTTGCAAAAGAGATTCCTTCTTTTAGGACATATACAATCTATCTGCAACTTACTTCTTCCCTTTAAAAAGCCTCTCTATTAGGGTTCTGGTCCAAGATGGTGGCATACGAAGACCCTAAACTCACCTCCTCCATGGGACACACCAAATTATACCCACTAACAGAACAATTCCTCCTGAACAAAACCTGAGGGCCTCACTGCACACCTACTGAACAAGAAAAAACAAGAGAAAAGAGACAGAGACATGATAACAAAGGGAACCTCCACCCTGAGGCTGGGAAGGGCAGTGAGGAGAGACAGGAGGGACCAGGAACTGAGCCCTCTGGCTTGGGCACAGGAAAACAGCCCTTGCTTAAAAGAGCAACAGCCTATAAAACAGACAACACCAGAACCTAGGAAAACACCAGAGCAGATGAGGGAATGCTCTCTGGGTCGTGACAGGTTTGAGTCTCCCTGGCCTCCCCACTTTAAAAGCCAAGATAGAAGAGCAGAGTCGGGTCTGGTCACCATAACTGGCCCACACCTCAGCCATCCCTGGGCCCACAGGCTTGTACCAGTCCCACTGGCTCTGGGGTAAAAAGGGTGGTTTTGTTTGTTTCTTTCTTTCTTCTTTGTGTCTTTTCTTTCTTTTCCTTTTTTCCTCCCCCCACTTTTTTTTTTCTTTCTTACTTTCCTTTCTTTTCCTCTTTTCTTAAAAAAGCAATTGGAAGGTTACCAGAGCAACTCACCCAAATAGAAGAGCCAGAACTAGAACCCCACCAAATGGCCATGGGAGCTGCCGGAATATTCTCTGGGTGCAAAGGCCTCACAGACACAGTCTACGCTCTGACCCCGCCATCTTGAAAGTGGAAACCAGTGTACAGTCTGGGTGCCTTGGCCACTCTGCTGCATGGGTGACCCTTGGGCCCCCGACCCCCATCAGCCCTAGACATCCCACCAAGGTGGCCACAGGGTGGTACACACCAGAATCCCCTAGTTAGCATTCACTACAACTCCAGATTATGCGCCAAGGGGACACAGGTGCCAACCACATAGAACACTCCAGGCCCATACCACTTTGGCTTCAGACGGCTTGCTAGGGCATCCCTGGTGCAGAGAGCTCCAGAACCTCTCAGCTGAAGTCTGCTTCAGATCCAGCTACCCTGCCAGGGTGCTCCCTGGGAATCCCCAGCCCATGCATGCATGCTTCAGGTACAGCACCAGAGAACCCTCCAAAGTGCCCTAAAACACCTGCCTATACCAGCCTCCGCTAGGGCATCCACTCGCTGAGCACCTTGGTGCACCATGGCTTGCACCCAATTCCACTTAACGTGTCCTGCTGATGTTCATTTTGCACAGAGAGCCCAGGGGCCACATCAGCCTGTGGCCCTTTTAGCTGTAGCTGTCCTGCCAGGGCACCACCTGCATAGAGAGCCCCAGCACCTCCCAGTCTGTACCCTATCTTGGCTCCAGCCACTGCTTCAGGGCACTCTCTGTGCAGAGAGTCCTGGAACACCCTGGTTCACATCCCCTTTAGCTTCAACTATCCTGCCAAGGTGCCCACTGTGTGTAGGGTCCTGGGTCCCCCGGGCTTATACCAATTTTAGTTTCAACTGTCCTGCCAGGGCACACTCTGTAGAGACAGCTGAGACACAACCTGGCTTCATATCTCCAGCTCATCTCATCTCCAGCTGCCCTGCCAGGGTGCCCTGCACAGGGCATCCTGGAGCACTCTAGCTTAACCCTTCCAGCTTCAGCTGTCTGGCCAAGGTGCCATCAGCACATGGAACCATAGGACACCCTGGCCTGCATCCACTGTAGCGTTAGCTGTCCTGACTAGGGAGCCCTGGGAGCCCCAGCCCATGCCAGTCACAGCTACAGCCAACCAGCAGAAGTCATGAACCCCCCACAGTCTACACAGGGATGGCCATATGTAAGACCATGCCTTCAGGTTTAGGAGAAGCAGCCGTTCTGCCTAATCCATAGAAACAAATATGAAGAGTCCAACAAAACTTGGAGACAGAGGAAAATGCTCCAAAAGAAAGAGCAAGACAAAACTTCAGTAAAGGAACTGAAGGAAATGGAGATAAGCAAGGTTCCAGACATGTAATTTAAAGTAATGCTCATAAAAATGCTCACTGGGCTGAAGAGAAGAGTGGAAGCACTGAGGCTTTTGATGAAGGCTAAAAAATATACAAAAGAACCAATAAGAGTTGAAGGAGATAATAACTGAGATAAAACTCACACTAAAGGGAATGCAGGGCTACAGGGTACATTAGGATGAGGGTACATTAGAGGGTAAATTAGTGATCTGGAAGATGGGATAATGGAAAACACCTAAGTTGAACAGCAAAAAGCAAAAAAAAAAAAAAAAAAAAAGAGGATAGATTGAGGGATCTTCCGAACCACATCAAATGAACAAACAATTGCATTATAGGGACCCCAGAAGAAGAAAAGAGTGAGAAAGGGGCAGAAAACTTAAAGATATCATATCCGAAAACTTTCCAAACCTAGAGAAGAAAATAGACATCCAGACCTAAACAGTAGAGAGAGTTCCAAACAAGATGACCCCGGGAGGTCCCCACCAAGACACATATTAATTACAATGGCAAGATAATAATTAAAATGACAGATTTAAAGATAAAGAGAAAAACTTAAAAAGCAGCAAGAGAGAAGCAAAAAACTAGCTACAAGGGAAAATCTATAATGTTTTCAGCTGATTTTTCAAGAAATGCTAAAGGGACTTCTTTTTTTAAATTTTTTTAACATTTATTCATTTTTGAGAGACAGAGTGCAAACAGAAGAGGCTCAGTGAGAGAGGGAGACACAGAATCCAAAGCTGGCTCCAGGTTCCAAGCCATCAGCACAGAGCCCAATGTGGGGCTCAAACCCACGAACCACAAGATCATGACCCGGGCCGAAGTCGGACGCCCAACCAACTGAGCCACCCAGGTGTTCCAAGGGACTTCTTTAAGTAGAAATGAAATGGCCATTATTAGACATAAAAATTATGAACAAAAAGATGTGAAATATGACACCATATGCATAAAACATGTAGGAGGGAGGAGGAAGAAAGAAAGAAAGAGCGAAAGAAAAAGAAAAGAACTTCTTAAAAAATGTGTTTGAACTTAAATGACTATCAACTTAATATAGACTGCTATATACTTGGGATGTTTTATAAGAACCTAATGGCAACCCCAAACCCCAAACCTATAAAAGATCCACAAAAAATAAAATGAAAGCCAAACATAACACTTTAGAGACTTATCAATCACAAAGAAAGCAAGAAAGGAAAAGAACTACAAAAACAACCAGAAAACAAACAACAAAATGGTCATAAGTAGATACCTATCAATAATCACTTTAAGTGTAAATGGCTGAAATGGCAGAATGGATAAACAAGACCCATCTGTGTGCTGCCTACAGGAACCGCACCTCTCACTTTAGGAAACATACATGGTGAAAGTGAAGGGATGGAAAAATAGTCACCAGGTAAATGGTGAAACAAAAAAATCAAAAATAAACTGGTATATCAATGGTTATATCACACAAGAGAGACGGTGAAACAAAGACTGTAAAAAGAGACAAAGAAGGGTATTATATAATAATAATAAAGGGATCAAAGCAGCAAAAGGATAAAACAGTTATAAATATGTACACACCCAACATCGGAGCACCTAAATACACAAAGCAAATATTAATGAACATAAAGGGAGAAGTTGAAGGTAATACAACAATAGTAGGGAACTTTAACACCCCACTTACATCAATGGATAGATCATCCAGGCAGAAAATCAATAAGGGGACAGCGTCTTTGAATGACACATTAGACCAGATGGGCATAATAGACATATATAGAATATTTCAGCCACAAACAACAGAAAGCACATTAGGTCACAAAACAAACCTCAATAAATTTAAGACTGAAATCATACCATGCATATTTCTGACCACAATGATATAAAACAAAAAATAAATCACAGGAAACAAATTGAAAAACACACAAATGCATGGGGTCTAAATAACAAGATGCTAAATGACCAATGGTTTAACAAAGCCATCAAAGAAGAAATTAAAAAAAAATAGATGGAAGCAAATCAAAATGAAAACAACAGTCTAAAAGCTCTGGGTAGTAGCAAAAGCAGATCTAAAGGCACAGACGCATGCCTACCTCAAGAAACAAGGAAAAGCTCAAATACACAACCTAGCCTTTTACCTAAAGGAACTAGAAAAAGAACAAACAAAACCTACATGAGTACAAGGAAGGAAATAATAAAGATCACAGCAGAAATAAATAACATAGAGGAAGAAAGAAAGAAGGAAAGAAGGAGAAAGAAAGAAAGAAAGAAAGAAAGAAAGAAAGAAAGAAGAAAGAAAGAAAGAAAGAGAAAAGAGGGAGGGAGGGAAGGCAGGCAAGAAGGAAGGAAGAAAGAAGAAAATCAATGAAACCAACAGCTGGTTCTTTGAAAAATAAACAACAGCGATTAACCCTTATCCAGACTCACAATAAAAAAATAAATAAAGACCCAAATAAATAAAGTCAGAAAGAAGAGAGAAGTAGCAACTGGCACCAGAGAAAACAAAGGATTATAGGAGAATGCTACTAAAAATTATATGCCCACAAATTGGACAAGGTGTAAGAAATGGATAACTTCCTAGAAGCATACAAATTTTCAAATGCATCAGAAAGCAATAGAAAATCTGGACAGATTACTAGTAATGAGATTAAATCAGCAATCAAAAAACTACCAAAAAAAAAAAATAAAAGTCCAGGGATGGGTTCACAGGTGAATTCCACCAGACAGTTAAGGAAGAGTTAATACCTATTCTTCCCAAATTAGTCTAAAAAATAGAAAGGGAAGGAAGCTTCCAAATATATTCTACAAGGCCAGCATTACTCTAATACTGAAACCAGAAAAGACACCACAAAAAAAGAAAACTACAGGCTAATATTCTTACAACAAAAATCCTCAACAAAATATTAGCAAGCTACATTCATCAATACATTAAAAGGATGATTTGTCATAATCAAGTGGTATTTATTCTGCAGATTCAAGGATGGTTCAATATTCGCAAATCAATGTAATATAGCACATCAGTAAAACAAAGGATAAAAATCACATGGTATCTCAGTAAATGCAGAAAAAGCATGTAACAAAATTCAACATACATTCATGACAGAAATTCTCAATAAAGTGGGTTTAGAAGGAACACACTTCAACATAATAAAAGCCACATATGAAAAACCCACAGCTAACATCTTATTTAATGGAGAAAAACTGAGGACTTTTCCTCTATGATAAGGAGCAAGACAAGGATGTCCACTCTCACCACATTTATTAAACATAATACTGGAAGTCCTAGCCTCAGCAATCAGACAAGGAAAAGAAATTAGATGCATCCATAATGGTAAAGAAGAAGTTAAATTGTCACTATTTGCAGATGACATGATACCATATACAGAAAACCTTAAATTCTCGATCCAAACCTACTAGAAGTAATAAACGAATTTACTCTGAAAACTCTAAAACATTAATGAAAGAAACTGAAGGTGACACAAATGGAAAGCTATTCCATGCTTGTGTATTAGAAGAGCAGATATTCTTTTTTTTTTTTTAATTTTTTTTTAAGTTTATTTATTTTTTTTGAGACAGAGAGAGACAGAGCATGAACGGGGGAGGGTCAGAGAGAGAGGGAGACACAGAATCGGAAGCAGGCTCCAGGCTCTGAGCCATCAGCCCAGAGCCCGACGCGGGGCTCGAACCCACGGACCGCAAGATCGTGACCTGAGCCGAAGTCGGACGCTTAACCGACTGAGCCACCCAGGCGCCCCAAGAGCAGATATTCTTAAAATGTCTAAATTACCCAAAGTAACCTACAGATTCAATGCAATCCCTATCAAAATACCAACAGCATGTCCCATAAACCTAGAACAAATGATACTAAAATTTGTATGGAAACACACAACACTCCAAGTAACCAAAGCAATCTTGAAAAAGAAAAACAAAACTGGAGGTATCACAATTCCAGATTCCAAGATATATTACAAAGTGAAAGCAATCAAAACAGTATGGTACTGGCATAAAAACAGACATCTAGATCAATGGAACAGAATAGAAAAGTCCAGAAATAAACCCATGCTTACATGGTTAATTAATCTATGACAAAGAAGGCAATGATATACAATGAGGAAAAGACAGACTCTTCAATAAATGGTGCTTGGAAAACTGGACAGCTACATGCAAAAGAATGAAACTGGGCCACTTTGTAACATCATGCACAAAAATAAAGTCAAAACAGATTAAAGACTTCACTATGAGACTTCAAATCATAAAAATCCTAGAACCCAGGCAGTATTTTTCTGGCATTGGTTGTTTATTTATTTATTTATTTATTTTTCAATGTTTTTTATTTATTTTTGGGACAGAGAGAGACAGAGCATGAACGGGGGAGGGGCAGAGAGAGAAGGAGACACAGAATCGGAAACAGGCTCCAGGCTCCAAGCCATCCACCCAGAGCCTGACGCGGGGCTCAAACTCACGGACCGCGAGATCGTGACCTGGCTGAAGTCGGACGCTTAACCGACTGTGCCACCCAGGCGCCCCTTTCTGGCATTGGTTGTAACAACATTTTCCTAGATATGTCTCCTAAGGCAAGGAAGACAAAAGCAAAATTAAATTGTTGGGACTACACCAAAATAAAAAGCTTCTTCCCAGCAAAGGAAGCCATCAATGAAACAAAAAGACAACTTACTTAAAGGGAGAAAATATGTGCAAGTGATATATTTGATAAAGGGTCAATATCCAAAATAAATAAAGAACTTACACAACCCAATACCCACCCCCCAACTAATCTGATTAAAAAATGGGCATAGGACCAAAATAGACAATGGCAAAATAGACATTTTTGCAAAGAAGACATCCAGATGGCCAACAGACACATGATGAGATGCTCAACATCTCTCATCATCAGGGAAATGCAAATCAAAACTACAATGAGATACCACCTCACACCTGTCAGAATGGCAAAATCAAAAAGACAAGAAATAACACGTGTCGTGAAGGATATGGAGGAAAAAAAATACACACTGCTGGTGGGATGTGAACTGGTACAGCTACTGTGGAAAACAGTATGAAGTTTCCTCAAAATTTAAAAATAGAAATACCATATGTCCAGTAATTCCTCTAATGGGTATTTGCCCAAAGGAAAAATACTAATGCAAAAGGATATATGAACTTCTGTATCTATTGCAGCATTCTTTACAATATGTAGGATATGGAAGCAACCTAAATACATATGTAGACACACACACACACACACACACACACACACACACACCAGAATACTACACATCTTTAAAAAGGATGAGATTATGCCATTAGTGCAATAAGTTAGATACAGACAAATGCCATAGGATTTCACACATGTGTGAATTCTAAAACGAAACAAAACACGTGAAAAAATATCAGAATCAGACCTGTAAACACAGAGAACAAACTGATGGTTGCCAGCAGGGTTTGGGTAAAAGGGAGGAAGGGGTGTAGGAGATATAGGCCTCCAGTCATGAAAGGAATAAATCATGGGAATCAAAGGCCCAATTTAAGGAATAGAGTCAATGATACTATGACAGTGATGTAACAGGACTGATGGTAGCTATACTTGTGGTGAGCACAGCATAATACTTAAAACTTGCCAAACCACTATACTGTACCCCTGAAACTAACAAGACATTGTGGGTCAAGTACACAAACAAAACAAAACAAAACAAAAACCTACACTGTAAACATTATTTACTCTGTAAATTTCCTGGAGCTTAGAGAAGAATGAAAGTAAAAATCTATGTCAACAGAACCTCCCAGTAACCCTAGGATTTTGAAATGTGCGAAGGAAAACAAGGAAATATTAGGATTTAACACCTAGCAATTGAAAGAAAGATGGCTGCAGGGAACAATATCATATTCAGTATTCCCTCTTGGGAGCAATTATTAGCAACGGAGTAGAACAACAAGTCCAATAAAGAATGGGGAATGGTGTATGATGCTGAGTTCACAGAACTCTTAAGTGCCTCATAAGAGCTGGCACCTCAAACGGAGAAGCCAGCAGAAATCGAGGAATCCCTCCAGGACCAGGTGTTCCCTTGAGCCTCCTTTTCTGAGCATCAGACCATGCACAGGGCCAGACTTAGATTAGAACTGTCTTGAATTGCTCCATCCAAATTCCTAAGACAGAGAACACAACTGGCCCAGTTCAGATGAGGTGTCCACCTCCGACCAAATCTATCCGTCCTAGTCTTCTTGGGCCAGTGGAACAGAACACCACAGACTGGAAAGTGTACGCAAAAGACATTTCATTCTCACAGGTGAGGAGGCTGCAAGCCCAAGGTCAGAGTGCCGGCACAGTGGGGTTGTGGTGAATCTCCTCCTGGCTTACAGATTGCCTTCTCCTTGCTGTGTCCCCTCATGGTGGAAAGAGAGAGATCATCTCTCTCGCATCTCTAATCTCATTTACAAGGGCTCCACTCTCATGACTCATCACTTTCCACAAGCCCCACCTCCAAATACCATCCCACTGGGGATTAAGCCTCAACATATGCATTTTGGGGGGACATGAACACTGAGTCTGGAGCACAGCTTGAGCAAGGGGTTCAAAGTGACATGGTTACACATGTGGCTGTTGGAGCCACACATTCAGCAGAGTGTCAGAAAGGGTACTTAGACCTTCTCAGAGAAAGGGTTTTGTGGGGGCACAACAGAGCCCTCCCCAGCAAAAACTTTTGCACATCACAGCGAAGACAGTATGAATTTTGGTTTGCTCCAGCCTGCCACCTCATTCGTGGGGGGGTTTCCTACACTTCTCTAGGCTCATTGAATCCCTTCCTTCTATTTATTTATTTTTGTCGCTTAGCATGTTGTTAGTTTTGTCTTCCAACTAAAGTTTAAGCTAGTTTAAAGAGCATAACCTTATGTATGACAGGTACTCAGTTTTTTGTTGATCATAAAAAGAAGAAATATAGTCTGAACAGCTTTGAAGTATGAGTACATGGTTTTGGGTCCTATTCTCATCTCTGTGCCTAATTAGTAGGTTGACATTGAGTTATTTCACCTCTTTGTGTTTCCTGTTGCTCATCTGCTTAACATATGATATTACCAATTTCAGTGAATATCATACGTGCACTCCCAGGACCCATCCCTTCTTCAGATGAGAGCAGCCTTACTGCCATCATGAAACAACTCCTTTCAGATGCTCAGGAATGTCCTCTCAGTGAGGCATGATATGTGGGCCTTGTTGATCAGCATACATCATCATATGGCACAGTGATCTGTTCCAAGATTAAGAAGGACCAAGCCACGCTAAGGAAAGTCAATCTGTGGGCTATCTGCTAAAACCAACGAAATGAGAAAAGAGCTCTCTTGTTGCTAGACTCGAAATAAGGAGGATGAAACCTGGAACACCTGTATTCCCAAGTAGACGGAGCCTGCTTGAGTGAAGACGTAACAGAAAAAATCCTAGCTGTGCAATAGATATGGAGCCCAGATGCCTCACTTTGAGCCAGGAAGCCTCCCAACTCCCAAAGCCAACACTATCTGATCATTGTTCAGTCATTTGAGCCTCTATCAATGTCCCCTTACCCCCCACCCCAAGTTTTTTAAACTAGTTTCAGTAAGTTTTAGGTCATAATTAAAAGTCCTCTGAAAGGACTGTGAATTGGTAGAACACTTTTAAGAAATCAAGAGCCTTTATTATGTTCATATATATATATATATTTTCCACATTTGGAAATCTGTCTTAAGAGAATCATCCTAAATGCAGAAAGAGTTTTATGACAAAGAAGAGAGCAAGCTCCTTGATACCAATTTTTTTCTTCTGTTTTTTTTTTTTTATGTTTATTTATTTTGAGAGACAGAGTACACGAGCAGGGGAAGGGACAGAAAGAGAGGAGAGAGAAAATTCCAAGCAGGCTCTGCACTGTCAGCACAGAGCCTGATATGGGGCTTGATCTCACGAACAGTGAGATCATGACCTGAGCTGAAACCAAGAGTCAGACCCTTAACTGACTGAGCCACCCAGGTGGCCCCCAATGTTTGTTTCTTATTAATCATTGTGTACATAGCAGCTAGCAAAAGCCTTAGTATAATTAATATACTTAATATAAATTACTACATCAACCAACCACTTACATAGTATTAACCAAAATTGTTTATTATAACTTAATCTAAATGTACAGATCTTTAGGGAAATGGTTGATTTTCATTTATATACTTTATGATAGATTATACAGTCATTAAAATATTATAAATCATTTGTAATACCATGGAAAGCTAAATATGATACAACATTAAGGGAAATAAATTGATAAGCTTGCATATAAAGCACGATTGTATCTATTTTATCAAAGACATATTCCAGAACGATATTCCAAAATGACAGAGCAAGAGGGTACATATTATTTCCTTTCTCCCACTTCTTTATAATTATGAAAATGTATTAACATATTGATATATTAATGTCTTAATATTTCAAGAGAATAGGCACCTAAAATACCCAATTTCAACTATTTGTTCATAATCTTTTCAATGCTATCATTCTTTAATTCCAAGAGCCACTAAATTATTGGTGGTTTTCAGAAATCCCACTGTTTTTGCAGGTAGTGAAAATTTAGTAGTAAAATTCAAGGACAAAGCCAGGAGAGCTATTAAATCACAAAGTACTTGTATTTTATTTGTTGCTGTTTTTGAATGGTTGTTTCGGATTCTTTCCTATGCTTGGGAAACCAAACAGAAATAGAGAATGTTTCAGAGACACAAAAGAGCGTCCCATGCTTTCTTGCATGTGGTCGTCCTTTTATTTATCCAATTATCAAGAATAACATCAATAACATCAAGAATGTAGGGGCGCCTGGGTGGCTCAGAAGAATGCCCATCATCGTTGTGTTCTCTGCCTAACTGTTCCCTCGGCACTAGCCCAGCCCCTCCCTCTGAGTGTCCCAACTTTCTTTCCTGTTTCCTCTTTCTTTCTTGCCTATTTCTTCCCTGTTTCCTCACTCAGCCTTATCTTCCCTGTCGAACACCCACCGCATTGACCCCTTGCTTCCCTGACCTCATGCTAAACGTCCGATCTATGACACATCCAGAGTAAACTTACTCATTCCCCATCCTGAGGTCTTCTGCCCTCTTGCCCTTGGAATACTCTTTCTCTGCCTAAGTTGGCCAGCTGAAATTCCTACTTATTATTCTATTTCCAAGTAGGATGTCTCTTCCTTAAGCCCTAATGTGGGTCAGGCACCCTTACCGTAGCTTTCCACAGGTCCCTTGGTCTCCGTGTCCAAAGCACTGACTGCATTCACTGGTATGTGTTTGAGGCCTCTCCCATGAAAATGTAACCCATGTGACCACAGACGTCATCTGTCTAGTCCATCTCGTATGTCGTCACAGCTCTTAGTGTAGAGCATGGCACATATTAATGACAGCATTTAGTAAAATTAGAAAGAATGGATGGATGGCACACACTTGTTTAATAGCATAGCCATTACTGGAAGATCCATAATCTGGACTCCCAGCTCACCTCCACTCACTGTGGCATTCTGTCTCCCTTGATTCCTTCCTCGGGTGAGTGGTTTTCACCTTTTCAAAGTGTATGATATAATATTACACCATTTTATTTTACCATGGACCTCTGGGATAGGTTTTCATTTGTTTCTCTGTTTTAAAAACATTTTGTTTATGTTTATTTATTTTTGATAGAGAGAGACAGAGCATGAGCATGGGAGGAGTGGAGAGAGAGGGAGACACAGAATCTGAAGCAGGCTCAAGGCTCTGAGCTGTCAGCACAGAGACCGACGTGGGGGCTCAAACTCATGAGCCGCGAGATCATGACCTGAGCCGAAGTCGGACGCTTAACCGACTGAGCCACCCAGGCCCCCTTCATTTGTTTCTGTAAGTGGAAAAGAGCACAGGGTATAAAGAAAAGGACAAAAGTGAAAGGAGAGAAAACAAACAGTATGCTCAAAAGGAGCCTGCCTTTGGAAAAATCAGTATTTGTTGCTCATACCTCTACAGTAGACGACTACAGAAAAAAAAATTAAATTAAAAAACTTGAAATAAAAAAACATATTTATTAATGGTTTAAAATCCTTTGATCAGAAGTTGCAGAGAGGAATTTGCAAACATGTTTTGTTTTAAAGTCCTTTTTGTTATGATGTCAGCAAATTGTAGCCATTTATAATCTTTTATGGAAAGTCACTAATATTCAGACACTAAAAACAAACAGACACAAAAAAACACAGAAAAAAAAAAACAAACAAACCCGGAGCTCATTCAGGCTCCGGTGCCCTTCAAATACAGGGGTGATAAAGTAAGAGTTTATAGATTGAGGAGCTGGCTGTCTTGAAAATTGACAAGGGATTTATGAAAAACAGCGGAAAACAACTGATATGAATAACCTCTATAATGATCCAGCATTAAATTATAACAGATGCTAACTCCCCATGAAATTAGAGACTAAAAATAGGAAAGACAAAGTAACCTTGAAAGAATTTAAGAAAAACTGGCAATCTTCAGACTCCATAATTACGAAAAAAAAAATCAGTTATACTTTAATCCAATACGAGTTTAATTTTACAAAAGATTTGGTTACCTCACTGAATACATTATTTTAAAACTTTATATGAGATGTTTGGCTGGATCTATGCTATAGTATTTGTATTTTAGGACAAGGGAAAACATACAAACTGCAAGATATGATGAAACGATTCCATTTACCATTTGGTTTTCAAACAAATTTAAGCAAATAATGAGAAATTTTACCGTAGGGATCTCTGGTGAGTAGTTAGGAGGCTGAACTGAGAAAATCAAATGGTCTGTAATTGGGTCATGACCCTATAAGCTCTTGCCTCACTGCAGGAAGCAAAACAAGTTTCAGATCAATATTTACACACAGAAAAAAATGTCCTAAATATTTGGGATTTTTTGCAACGGTTAATTTGACCACACAATGCATTTTTTTATGTTCTGTAATCCTAGAAGGAAAATGTATGAATCCTCAGATACTTTTAAAGAAACATATCAAATTAAAAACAATCTTTATCTTAAATGACTGATTCTTATTGTACAGATTTCCTAGTGTGTTCACTGCCGATAAATTCATACATTGAGCTCTTTTCATCATAGACAGCAAGATGGTGAACCAAGAACTCAAGGAAACTCTGAAGACAGATTCTAGGAAGAAATGAATCATCTTAAGTAACTGGCCAGGACACCATGTAGTTTGAAAATCACCAGTTTTAGACTCCTGCGAAAACCACCTCATCACTGAAATTAAAGACTGTTTTCAAATATATTATTTTTAGAAGAATCCAGAACTACCTAAGAACACTTTTATAACAGACTATATCTGTGGCCAAACTTATCTAGTCATATCTGGCCCTTTGATGAGCCAGTTAACAGATATTCATAAGGCACTATGATGTGTTAGGTATTTTTTAAGGCTAGAAATAGAAACATAAGACATAGCTTCTGCTCTCAAGGAATGTATACTTTCGTTGGGTGAAAAAGAACACATAAAAAGCTACATAAAGTTTTAAGTTTAATAATAATATAATGATAACAATTGTGAATTTTCCTGTTACAAATAACACAAAAACTAACTCCATTTAAACAACAGCACTGATGCTGTTACGTAACTACAAGAGCGTAAGGCTTGAGTGCTACAGTGGCCTAATAATAGAAACGAAGACATGTTCTCTTTGCTTCTCTGTGTCTCACCTTCACCACGGTGTCACCTCATCCTGAGGTGGTCCTTCCTCATGGTGGCAAGAGGGCTGCCGCTCATTTGTATAGCACATTGACCAAAAGAAGAAACAGCAATGGCTTTTAGTGGCTCTCCTAGAAGAATGAGGAACATTCTTCTGAACCAGCCACTTTGCCCAGAGTAATATCAGGCACTGACTGACTGTGTCATGAATTTCCTGGATTTATCTGTGGCAAGGGGGGTTGAAGTCAGCCTAGAGCTCAACGCACACCCTATCCCACGTCTCACTCTATCCCTAAACCACACGGGGATATTCAATGGAAAGGATGTGCAAGCAATAACCTTCCCCATGTCTGCTTCGGTTTCTCCAATTCTCCCCCTAACACGCACACACAAATTTATAAGCAGTTTTCAAAATCTCTACAACTACAGGAAAACACCGAACCCCCTCCTAGAGGGTACCATGAAAAATTTTGTCAGTTGCATTCAGGTCAACGTGCAAGCTTTTCCTGCCATGCTATCATCTTGAGTGCGTGGAACTTGGTAGGGTCCAGTGATCTACGGCTAGCAGCTATTGTATCTATTCCCAATTCTCCAAATGTATAATTGTGGGTGAGGTCAGTGAAAATTCTCATCTGAAAACGGAATGAGAAATAACCTATAATCGTTAATACTCCACAGCACAAAGTACATGTTGCTGTCCAGAAAGAGCTAGGATTCCCCTTTCTCTGAAATGGAGTCAGTCCTTTGACCCGCAGCAACAACAGCTGCCCAGGAGGCTGCGGTCCGGGAAAATCATCCTTGCCCGCTGTCCTACATGACCACATCAGGGGACAATTCCCTCTGCAGGCAATGTACCACCCTACCAGCTCTGTGCAATCATTTCTAGTGTTCGAAGATTGGTTAGGTGGAGATGAAGGGCCGACTCTGAGGTTTCTTTGGTAATCTGACTCACTTTAAAATGTCGTTAGCTTTGGTTTCGTTGCTTCTGATAAATTCCGCGGTCTGGTCTCCAGAGGCACAGAGGGCGTCTGGGTCTCGTCTGCGAGCCTATGAATTTCCGTCCTCCGTACCGATGCTCTGTAGTAACAGGCCCTGTGTGCAGCCAACTCTCCCTGAATGTACATACGACAGACTTTCACTTCGTCCTGACACGTGGCTTGGAATACGCAGAAAAGCAGCCTCTCGTGGGGAGGTGCAGGTAATGTGGCCTTGCCTCCACGCCATGGCCCCTCGCCCCCAGGCACATCTCCAGAGGGAGACTCAGTTCCACGTTTATCAGTCAAACAATGCTTACTAAAGAGACCTCAGAGACACCTGGGATACCAGGCTTGTCTTTCACCCCCATACATTCTTTTTGTCAAATCCCACCTCTTTGCCCCTTGCTCTCGCCTGGGGTAAAGTATTTAGCTTTTACAACTCTGCCAGATTTCAAATTACAAACATTTTTGGCACTAATATGACTGTTTGCAAGCGGAGAATGCTTGCTTTAGCACAACTATGTACTTTTTTTCCCTCTGTGCCTTTCAATGGGCCTGTTTTAGATTAATCCTCTTTCTTTCTTCAGTCTTCTTAGTGAAAGTCAAAAAAAGTAACCGACACTCCACAGTGTGGAGGTTTTCCTATCAATCCTCTTAATGCTATAGTGAGAGCACACGATCGTGGCTCCAAATCCAATGGTCCCATTGGCCAATGCTTGTTTTCCTCCCCAACGAGAAAGTTCTACATTCCCGCCCCCTTCCACCTACTTCTCCAAGAAGAGTAAATCCTCACATTCGAGTTTATTTACATGGAAGAGTGTCCCATTTCTGACCTCACCCTCAGCTGTTTTATAGAGCTCTTCTTGGGGAAGGGATAACACAAAAAAGAGAAAGTGTTTCAAAACCCTATCCCTAAGAGGAACACGTAGAACTTGTACCCAAGATGGTGGATATGTGAGAGAATAGCTGAGAGTAACACAGCCTGACTATCCACCGTTAGTGCTGACTAAGTCCTTCTATCTTGGGAAAAGAGAAGAATGTAGCCAAGAATCAAAAAGTGAGTGACATTTTGGGGTGGGAGTGTCCTCACTAATCTTTCTACGTTTAGGACACCTGAAAATGGAGATCTTGTGCTAACGTCCATAGGAATTCCCCGGGAAAACAACAAAACCCCAGGGTAAAAAGGGTTTGGAACATTTAGGCTGATGAGCCTGGGACAGCTGCCTGGAAGTCCCCAGTGCTCCGGTAGGACTGAAGCTCTAATGTTCTCAAAGTGGCATGAAATAGAGAATCACACAGGCCTCCTGCAGGATGACAAAGGAGAGGTCAGAAAATTCTAGCTTGCATGGATGATTACCTAGACTGGGTGAATTCCCTTGGAAAGCAGGTGAAATGCCAGATTTAAAAAAAAAAAAAAAAGCAAATTAGCTTTTTGTGGGGCGGGGAAGGAGGGACAATTTGAGATTAAGTTTCTAATTCTTTGCCTGAGTAAAGTCTCTTAACAAACTTAAATCTGGGCGTAATCAAGTTAAAATTCCTGAAAGCTGAGTTTGTAGACAGAGATCTGTACCAGCTACAAAATAGTCACCTAAGAAAAAGGATTAGAGATGAAAGTTAAGGTGTGTTTAATTGTGAGCAAATACCCATGCTGGCTGGAACAGAGTATTTATGTTGACAAATGGTAGGAACTTATGCTAGAAATAGGTTCTAACTAGGCTAGAGGCTCCTAAAAAAGACTAGTCTAGACGGAATGAATTGGGGTAGGGATACATTCAAACATGGTAACCACGTACGGGAAGATGAAATATCATCGTATGCAGGGTCTCCAGTTTGTGAGATTTTACACATTTGAGGTTTGTAATGAGACTATTTATTTTCATGACACATGTAGGCAACAGGTACCACCTTTGTCTTCAGCTAAGGAAAATGCAGCTCAGGGGAACCTGAAAGAGACAAGATCGCTCACCTGGAATCACAAAGCTAGTGGCAAGAATTGGTGGGAGCAGAAACACTTACCTTAGATACCAGGTAGAGCAGCCCTCCCATCAGAACTAATGGCCTATCTGGTTCCCTGTCCTCAGCATCCCTCTAACTCAAGGACGTGGTTAAAGTCAAATGAATGATGTTTATTTTACGATCTTTGGAACTCCCTATTTCTTCCAAAGGACATCTTGTGAATTTCCCCTTCTGTGCCTCAGTTTCCCATAATTGACTTATTAACTCCTATTGCCAGACCTTTCTATGATTTCTATTATTTGGAAATCTCCAGTTTCCTTTTGCTTACACCAAGGTCTTTACTTTTTCTTCTGTACTAAGGTAGGGCGGTTATACATTTCTTATCTGCAAAATTAGAAAAGGACAAAGCAGAGAAACATTCAGGAAATAACATGGCTTCCAACTGGGATGGGTTTGAATTCCTTTTCTACTACTTAACCGCTGTCTGAGAGGCATAATATATTTACATTCTAATTGTCTTTCTCTGGAAAGTTGCCGGCCTTCCTTCTCACTACCTCTCTTCCACTAGAGGCTGCTGTTATATCTCATCCATGATTACTCTTGGAAACGCAAGCCGTTCAAACTATGCATCCTGAGTAAAAGAAGCCTGGAAGACAGTCAATTACACCATGACACTTAAGACATCAAGATCATCGATTTCTCCCTTTTTTTAATACCAAAACTGTATGTCCTTGTGGCTCCCAGTATTTTCATCTCTCTACTGCAATGTGCTTTCCCTTGACACAGATCTCTTCTATTAGTTTTTATCCCAGATTCCCCTTTGCCCATTAGAACCCCAAGGAATCCGATGGTAAACAAAGTCCCTGAGATCCTTACTTTCACAACTGAGCACTAGAGCCGAACCTGGCCGGCCCGAGAGATTTGGTTTCCCCTGGAGCCAGCGAGTGGAAATAAGATGAGGGAGGGAAAGGATAGTATACAGATAGGATGACTGCAGGAGAGCAGATCTGGGGGCTGGGAGGTGGGCTGAGAAGCCGTTAATACGCTTGTTCTACGTCTGAAAAAAAAGTTGAAAACGGACAAGAAGCTGCACTGGGCGGAGAGGGGAAGACTAAGGATACCTGTTTCTCGGCTCACCTCCTGCTGTTGAAGTACGGGGCACACGGGGGAAGGAGAACCCGACACTCGAATTGAATGGAAATGGCAAATAAATAACAGGAAAGATGAAAAAAAAAAAAAGTAAAAAAAAAAAGAAAACATAAATCAGATATAAATATATATAGTTTTTAAAAACCAAAAACACTCCACAACCTGTTTCACTGTGAAGTCCTTCTCCAACGTTAACCCTGTGGCAAATTCCAACACTGGCAGCAAGCAGAGTGTCAGGAAGCAAATAAGTAAAAAGGAATAAACAACCTAATGCAATTGCTATGCCACGTTTGGAAAGGTCTCATCACTGCGCTTAGGCGGTGATAACGATCTTCCTCTGGTAAGTTCTCAGCATACAGTAACAGGCCAAGCCAGTGATCTGGTGGGCCTTCCAGAGTTTCTGTATGTTGAATATAGGAAGTCTCAAACGTCTGGCACTTAGTGCTGGGTCCCACTCATATCCAGCATCATTAGACCTGAAAATATGGAAATGACACAAACCCTACTATCAAAGAAGCAAATAACAAAGGCAAAATGTCAGATAAAAGGGTTGTGAGTTATTACAAATTAGATGGTAGGTTATAAGAGTCTCTAACCTTGGAGAACAATGGAAGAGATAAATATTTGTCAAGAAAGGCATGACTCCGGTCTTCCATACCCTAAGTAGGGTTTTACCTTAATGCTGATTAGGGATTTACTAAATGCTGATTACCTTAATGTCCATGACAAACCCAGAAAAGTTGTTTAAAATACCTACCTAAGACCTGGCATATCGGAAGCACCCTACGCTCATTACCTATCATGGGTAATGGCAGTGGTAGCAGCAACAGCATATCTGCTTTCAGCTACTTAGAGAAATGGTCATTAGGAGAAATATGATTTGAATAGCTCCGGGGAGCTACATAAACCTTCCAGAGAAAGCCTAGTAAGGAGATGAACACAGGTGTGATGAGAAGGCAAGCTGCGGGTTAGGGTGAGTAGAAATGAGGTTTGGGCTCTCATCCTTCCATGAGCTCTCCACTGGACAGTGAGTCATGGGGAACCCAGCATTCTGTAAAAGCCACTGTGAGAGTGAAGTTTGTAAAATATTCCATAATTGTGCAATACACCGCAAAGTGTACGGATCAAAGTTAACTAGTTCCCCAAAGATCTGTACATTTAGGTTATTTAAGTTACAATAAACAATTTTGTGCAATAGTAATCGGTTGACTGATTAAAAAAATGACTTACGTTAAACACTGCACAAAAGTGCTGTGTATACAAAGACTAAGAAGAAACAAAAGTTGATTTCAAAGAGTTTGCCATCTTTGTTGTTGTAAAGGCTTTTCCATGTTTAGGATGACTTCCTTAGGATGGATTTCTAAACGTGCAAAAAATAAGTATGAACGTATTAAAGGCTGTCGATATCTTAAAAGGGTCTCTCAGTTAACAATAATTTCAGAAATATGTGAAAGAAATCTATCCTTTGGCCACAATTCAATCCAGACTCTTAATTCAATTAACATTTTGAACATCTAGTCCATACTGTATGTGAGGTTCTGGATAATAAAATAAGAATCTAAAATTTAACACAACACTATCTTTGTTTAATCTAGTGGGGAAAAATTATATGGAAACTATTACTTAGTGCCACAGTGGAGCTATTTAGTGCCATGGGAACCAGAACAGATGATGAATTCTGTCTGACAGGTCATGGTTCATAAAGCCTATGGTATTTTGAGTTTGGTCTTTAGGGATGAAAGGGGGTTTTTGAGTTGGCACGGGGAAAAGAATTTCAGGAGAGGGTAGGTAAAATCCGTGAAGTCCAAACTGTGAAAGTTCATGGCATCTTTAAGAGAACCGGGAGTTGCCTGTTCTGGCCAGAATTCAGGAGGAGGAAAGAACAAGAAGACAATGAAACTAAAAGGTGTGCAGGGTCAGATCAGGGCCAAGGGCATGAAACCACTAGGGTAGTTGGCCTTATAAAGAATTTTAAGACAGTGGGCTGATATAATCACAAGTGTAC
Source organism: Prionailurus bengalensis (assembly GCF_016509475.1). Classification (NCBI taxonomy): domain Eukaryota; kingdom Metazoa; phylum Chordata; class Mammalia; order Carnivora; family Felidae; genus Prionailurus; species Prionailurus bengalensis. The sequence goes on along the minus strand of NC_057344.1, from coordinate 8,492,291 downwards.
TTAGTAGATAATGCTACTTTCAGTGTTGAGGATGGATTAGAAAGGTAGGAGACAGCTGAAGCAGTTAAGGATTATTATAATGGGCTGAGCCTGAGGGATGAGGCTTGGAGCTCAGGAGAAATCAGAGAAGTAGTACCTAGTGAGCCCGAGATAATTTCTGAGGTAAATCACTAGACTTGGGGGACAGGTGAACGTCCTGCCTAGAGAAGGAGCCACAGCCACTCTCTCTTTTATTTGGAATCCCAAGTAGACACAGGTACACCAGTTACCTTGTTAAGAAAATTACAACAGTAGAAGTTTTCCACAAGAGGGAAATAAGGAATAATGAGTTCCGATTTGGACCGGTTGGTTCTGAGATGTAAGCAGACATGACATAAGGAGAATTCAAACGGAAATTATGATTGTGGAAGATATGAGAGAAAGGACGGACTTGAGATACACATTTTCTAGCCGTTGAGGTAGAAGTGATCGTTGAAGTTGTTAAAATAAATTGGGACCATTTGGTGAAAGCATGGAGTGTCAGAAAAGAAATCTGAAGTCAGAATCTTGGGAACCTCTCATCTTTAAGGGGCTGAATGGATGAAAAGGAGGCAATATGCTTTTATCTAGTTTATGGGGAAAATCATACTACAGTCTCAGAGTTGTCCAAATCTCCTCTTAGGATGGAAACTTCCAACATTACTCTAAGACAGCTTTCAGTAATAGTTGTATATATATATAAAAAAAAAAAATCTGAGGGGTGCCTGGGTGGCTCAGTCGGTTAAGCATCCAACTTTGGCTCAGGTCATGATCTCATGGTTTGTGAGTTCAAGCCTTGCATCAGGCTCTGTGCTGACAGCTCAGATTCTGGAGCCTGCTTCAGATTCTGTGTCTCCCTCTCTCTGCCACTCCCTTGCGCGCTCTCTCTCTCTCTCTCTCTCTCTCACTTAAAAGTAAACAGTAAAAAAATGTAAAAATTCGGATTTTTTTTTTAGTGTAACAAATCCTGAATTTTGGATGTAATGGGAAAACTCCCATGACTGACATGAATTGGAAGGTCTTCTTGTTAGAGATGAGAGGGTTTGGGTTGAGAAGAACAATTCTTTCAGGAGCACCTGCCCATGATGAAAGTCTAAAACCCTGTGTCAGCACAGCCTCTGATATGATCTGATTAGACTCCCACCCCAAAAGACAGGGTGTTTTTCAGGAAGGATTCGGAGGAAGCTTGGCTCCAAGGTGTTTATCTTTGCTGTGTGATGAATACTCTCCTTGAATATGTCTCCCTTCCAGACTAGTTGGACGGCATCCATCAACCTAAAGATTGGTGGCTATGGACAATCCCTTGGTATCCTTCTCTATCATATTCCCAAGTTTCCTTCATGAGCATATCTTGATATTGACTCCTTAGGATGACATCCCTCCTTTCATTTCTTGCGTGGAGGCATGGTGGGAGACAGGGATACAGATTATAACTAGTTTAAATAAAACTCCACGTCTGCGTATTATACCCTCATTACTCTTCAGCTCATTCAACTTTCCACCCGGAAAGTTGGACAGCAGTTAGAGACAGAAGAGTCAAAAACTGGAGAGATCAGAAAATTCCATGGAATCCAAGGACTACCATATCCAAAAAGGTCTTTGATCTCAGATGTGAGGTAAGGTTAAACAATGGCATCAGCATAGCAGATAAGTAGACTGGCTATGACTACAAATTCTTCACCACTCCATTCATTAAGACAGGGGGTCTAATTCCCTTCCCCTGGGATCCACACTGGCTTTCGTCACTTTGTTTGACCAATAGAATGCAGTGGATATAAAGCCAGATCCTAAGAAGACTTGTGGCTTCTACCCAGGACTCTTGAAACACTCATTTCATCTGTGAGGACGACAGGGAGAGATTCACCGGAAAAGAAATAGCACCTTTGCAAACTGTCTTGGCTGAAGACCGAGCCAGCAGCCAGCACCAACTTGCCAGCCACGTGGCAGAGCCGCGTTGGAAGGGGATCCTTCCTGCCCAGAAGCCTCTACAGGCAATGCTGTGTGGAACAGAGACAGACATGCAGTCACCTAGGATCCCTGCCCCAAGGGCACATTCCTGAGCAACATAAATTATATTTCTAGATTTAGATTACCGAATTCATTGATGGTTTGTCACACAGCAGAACATAATCAAATATTTGGTCAAATTATTTCCAATTGCACAATGATCCTTCTAAAGGGTGAGAAGCTCAGGGTTACAATTAAAACTTTCCCAGACACTTTCATTAACTCACGAGAGATTCCCCTAAAGCTCACAAAACAAAGCCAACAGCAGCAACAACAACAACAACACTTTCCCCGAGATCGTGCTCTATCTGACGGTATAGTGAGAACCCAAGAGCAAAGACGTAAGGGATGAAATGCATTTGACCCCTCCTTCCAGATAGTTTTCTGGTTGTTTTCTCTGAGTGTACGTGTTGATGGAGGACAAATCGAGGGAGGTGCTGGGGATCACTGTTGTGTGTTCTTCTCGTAAGAAAGGGCAGTGGGAGGAAAAACTGTTCAGTGGTGAGGGCCAAACAGATCTAAAGCAAATCCCTGTAGGTCAAGTGAAATTTCATTGCTGAATAATTTCCCAATCTCATCTGCAAGGAATACTTACAGGGAAATGTTTTATCTTAAGGACCGACTCAAATGTCACAGGCAGGCCTAATGAAGTTAGACAAAAGCGAGCATTTTTTTTCTATGAAAATATTTCCAGAAAATAAATGAGATGAAGACACACCATGAATGTCACTCGCAGATATTTGAAAGAACGATTTAATTGTCCTGGCAAAGTTACTTATTATGTTTTTGGGCTTGACATCATTACAGTTCTCTGTTTACTGTATTATGCGTGAAACCGCATGGTAACAGAAATTATTTTAGAAACCGAAATGCTCCATAGAAAAATAAATGAACATCACTTGGAGGCACATTAAAAGTCATCATTAAAGAGTCTAGAGCAAAGCCAAGAGTTTATCATATAAAAAAAATTACTCTCAATTTAAGACACGCCATTATAAGAATCAAGTCATACGGAACTAGGGAGCACAAAAGTGGTTTCTTCTACTAATTAATAAAGAAATATCTCTAAGACACCAATCTAGCACACAGGGCCTGACGCCTATTAAAGACACATGATACACAACAGAGCAGAGGTATTTGTAATACATTTTCATACAAAGGCAGGCATCCTGTGAGCATTTGGTAAATAGTAATTAGATTGAAATATATGCTTCCAATACTGACAGGGACAGTTTCTCATCAATGCAATGCTTTGAGAAACTTTGTGGCACAGAGTGCTCGTATGAACTTCCCATAGCAGTGAGCAGATAAGAATGTGTATATTTATGGTGCACGGTTGGGGAAAAGAGTAACATGACCAGTCATGTCAGGTTGGCGCTATTTTAAGCACTAACTGGTATTAGTACGGAAATCTGGGAATGTGTATGATTTGGAGTGCACATACACACACGATTTCTGATGTGAACATACGAAATATATAATATGTTCTGAGAACATTAAAAAAACACCTGAGAAAGGTGTTAAGGGGCCACGTTATACAATGCAGTCCCTACCAACTAGCAAAAATATTTTTAAGTCCCCTAAACACTTTCACCAACTCTAACTTCGTGTTGGTCCTATCCAGATTTCCTATGCCAGTCCTCCTCTGTTCAAGATGATCTCAACCTTGGGCATTTCTCTGAACACATGCATCCATCTGCCTGGATTAAATTCTTAGTATGCAGGAAAGTCAGTATGCCTTGTCAAACCTGCCAAGTTTACATTATGAGTAAGATACAGAAGTTATCAAATTGTTCTGAGACCTTCGATCTGGTTTCCTTTATCTTTACTTTGCCTGGAGGTCTTTGGCTCCTGTCTGAACTTCCCGAAGCCCTGACCATATGGTCATTTGCTAATGTGGTTGATGTAATTTCCATCCTGCTCAAAAATGACAAAATCCTGAGGCTCGATGCATGTTTATTTAAAACAAAAGACAACAGGAAGCTGGTCCTGCCACGTGCAGCCATCACAAAACATAATATAAAACAAAATTTCTAGATTGTCTTTGATTTTTAGGCTTCTTCTGAAAGGTTAATTTCAAAAATATTCTTGGTTCCTCTAATAAAGTAGGGACAATTTCACATCAGAGGTTAGGAACAGTACACTCTGAGCTGAGAGCCAGAATTAAAAGGGACCATGTATCACAAAGAAAAAAAAAAAAAAACATATGCTTACACATCAGTGTGGGAGAGAGTAGGGATAAAGCTTTCATCAGAAAGAAAGCAGAGAAAGGAGAGAGAACTGAAGGGAAGTTCCTGAGGTCGACAAAGCAGAAACGGCTAAGTGTGGAAATGAAAAACACTGTCAGGAAAGATATCTATTTTGTCAATTTTGGGAAAGTCAAGGGGGGAAAGGAACAGATGGCTTCTGCGCCTTTGGACACTTCCAGCGCTAGGCTAGATGCTTTAAGTAGATGATGCCACCTTATCCAGAGTCTCAATAAACCCTGTGAGGTCGACGCATCAAATACATGCTTGAGGTAAGCCGACCAAGATTTAAGCGTGTGCAATAACTTGCTAGTAAGTGGCAGGGTCGTGCTTGGTTGTAATTCCCTCCCTTCCCACATTCCCACGTTCCCTATAAAAGAAGCATCATGCTGGAAATGGGGCTCCTGGGAATATACTTACTTCAATCTGATTGTTAAAAATTGAATACATTTTGGATGTTTTAGATGTCAAGATCCCTGCATCTTACTACTTTCTCACACATATAATTTCTAATGTAGATACACAAATACATTTCTCAGTATCTCTTAAACTTTCACTGTGTAGAAACAGTACACATTTGTGTGTGTCTTCAAATCTGATGAGGTTTTACACTGACAGCACATCTAATTCAAACAGCACATTTCAAGCACTCAAGTGTTCATTTCGAATGTGCCTAGTGACCACCACATTGGACAATGTGAATCTAAAAGTGGGGCTTTTGAGTAAACTCTGGAATTGGGAAGCCACTGCATCTCAAAACATAAACCCTTTACCGGGTCTTACCATTCTTGTTATGCCGACTGAGACCACCCAGCTAACAAGGAGCTAAGAAGTGCCACCTAACACCCCCAGGAGTTCAAATATTTTGCTATGTCTAATTCAAATGAGCAGAATTTGGAGAAGGAAGGAAGGAAGGAAGGAAGGAAGGAAGGAAGGAAGGAAGGGTGGAAGGGAAGGAGGAAGGAAGGAAGGAAGGAAGGAAGGAAGGAAGGAAGGAAGGAAGGGTGGAAGGGAAGGAGGAAGGAAGGAGGGAAGGAAGGAAGGAAGGAAGGAAGGAAGGGAGAGAGGGTGGAAGGGAAGGAGAAAGGAAGGAGGGAAGGAAGGAAGGAAGGAAGGAAGGAAGGGAGGAAGGAAGAGAAAGGAAGGAAGGAAGGAAGGAAGGGAGAGAGGGTGGAAGGGAAGGAGGAAGGAAGGAGGGAAGGAAGGAAGGAAGGAAGGAAGGAAGGAAGGAAGGAAGGGAGGGTGGAAGGGAAGGAGGAAGGAAGGAGGGAAGGAAGGAAGGAAGGAAGGAAGGAAGGAAGGAAGGAAGGGAGAGAGGGTGGAAGGGAAGGAGGAAGGAAGGAAGGAAGGAAGGGAGGGTGGAAGGGAAGGAGGAAGGAAGGAGGGAAGGAAGGAAGGAAGGAAGGAAGGAAGGAAGGAAGGAAGGGGAAGGGAAGGAAAGTCAAGGGAAGAAAAGAAGTAGGGAGGGAAGAAGGAAGACCCAAAACACATCATTATGAGATTTTGTAGTGATTTCCAAAGTATGATCCACACCCCTCAGAGTCTCTAAGATTCTTTCAAGGGGTCTTCAAAGTCAAAGCATTTATAATAATAATAATAATAATAATAATAATAATAATAATAAATGAGAGGAAGGAGAAGAGGAGGAGGAGGGGCCAAAGGTTTTTCACTGTGTTGACCCCGGGTGCAAAACAGAGTGGGTAAACCACTGGTGCCTTAGTACAAAATAAAGGTAGGACCACTACGTGCTAGTGATCACTGTAGTCTTCGCTCCCAAACACATAAAAAGGAAAGCAAAAGCCCAGTTTCCCTTGAGAATGTCTATTTTTATAAAGCAGTAAAAATGGTCACTTTTCTTGAATCTTAACTCATGATCCTCATCTTTCTAATATTCCATGTGACAAAACAGAACTACAGATAAGGCACTTCTGCTCCATGCTGAAGTATGTTTTTCTCTAGAAAAGCCCTTGTATGGTTCCTTGGAGTTAGGAGCTGAGTGAGTCACTATTTTCACAGAATACCACTTTACACGAAAGAAAAAGAAATGAGGGACACACATTTATTTTCTTGCCAGTGACAGAAAACAGCAGACAGCAGGTGTCAATAGAGAAAATTGACTTTTCAAGTGAAAAGTAGAATTTTAGAAAATGTGATTTTTTTTTATTGGATAAGGAAACATTCCAACATTTCGTAGATCTGTCTGAAAAGTTCAGTGAATTAATATTTTCCTAATGACCACTAAATGATATTTGAAAAACCGTTTATGGTTTAAAAGATTCATCAGAGTGGAAAGCAGATCAATGGATTTTGGTAGAATAGGGTACATAAAACTTACAGACGTAATTTCAGAGCTCACAGCAACTAAAATAATGTGCCATTTTGTACCATTGGATCTAGTATCCAAGCCAAATATTTACAATAATCTGAACATGTTAAAATACTCTTCCCTTTTCTTATTACATATCTGCCTGAAGCCCTATTTTCTTTATATATCTCAACCAAAAACAAAAAACCCAAGAAAACAAAATTGCAGCAGATTGAATCCAGAAGCACATCTGAGTATATCTGTCTTCCATTAAGCCAGACGTTTGTAAAGATGTAAAACAATGCTATTTTTCTCACTATTTTTTATTTGTTTTGGAAAATAAAGATGTTTTCACAAAATATTCATGTTAACATGTGACACATTTAATTTTCTTATTTTGACACGATTTAACATGTAAAATATTTTTAAACTTCTCATTTTGGGAGCACCTGGGTGGTTTAGTCAGTTAAGCGACCGATTTCGGCTCAGGTCGCGATCTCATGGTTCATGAGTTCAAGCCCCGTGTTGGGCTCTGTGCCGACAGCTCAGAGCCTGGAGCCTGCTTCGGATTCTGTGTCTCCCTCTTTCTCTGCCCCACCTCTGTCTTTCTCTCTCAAAAATGAATAAATGTTAAAAAAAAATTTTTAAAAACTTGTTTTTAATTCCCAACATGATAAACATTAACACATGGACCGCCACGTAAACATAAGCTGTTTGGGACTCTCAATCATTTTTTTTTAATTTTTTTTTAACGTTTATTTATTTTTGAGACAGAGACAGAGCATGAATGGGGGAGGGTCAGAGAGAGAGGGAGACACAGAATCTGAAACAGGCTCCAGGCTCTGAGCAGTCAGCACAGAGCCCGACGCCGGGCTCGAACTCACAGACAGTGAGATCGTGACCTGAGCCGAAGTCAGACACTTAACCGACTGAGCCACCCAGGTGCCCCAATCTCAATCATTTTTAAAAGTGTCCTGGGAGACTGACATTTAAAAGACTTCTAGTGAGTGGAAGGCACGCACACCTTTTAGAATCACAGAGACTTAGTTTTGTATCTTGGCTCTAGTCACTTACTAGACTACTAGCCTTGGTCAAGTTACTGGCTAGGAATTATGGCTTTAAAGGACCTGCCACATTACCTAATACAGAGAAGACCCCTGATGTAACTGGCAGCTGCTACAATTATCACCACGGCCCTGTCTAGATTCTCTCTCTACAACTCTTGAGCTCCCTGACTTCAAGTATATACAGTTACTGGGGAGTAAACTATAATTTCCCACCAGGACAGTCATTCCCTCGGGTATAAAGTATCCATTGCCTACGACCTCGGTCTTCTGGCCTGATGGATTACCAGCTTGTCAGTCCCTGCAGCGCTCAATAAGTGCAACACCACCACAGTTCACTTGTTAACTAGCTGTATTTACACTGGTAAAGTGCAAAGACGGCCCGCAGAGGGGAAAGAGATGCTACGGCATATTTTAAGTCCCAGAGGATTAAGAGTATGGTTGGTTTCTGTCGCTCTGTGTGGGCTCTCAATGCTATACAAGTTAGCAGGCTGAACCCTCACAGAGTCGTCCTCTTTGGGGGATCTGGAGACACAGTCTCAAAGTTCTGATTCCTGGAGGGAGCTAGCCATGGGTGTGGGGAGAGCTCTCTGCTCTTTGGATCTGTTTATCGCTGACACCCTGAGCACCTCCTCTGTGAGATGCAGGACGACTTTGGCACAGACTAGGGACAAGTAGGATAGAGATACAGGTGGCACAAAAACAGACACATAGACCAATGGAATAGAATATAAACCCCAGAACTAGACCCACAAACGTATGGCCAACTCATCTTTGACAAAGCAGGAAAGAACATCCAATGGAAAAAAGATAGGCTCTTTAACAAACGGTGCTGGGAGAACTGGACAGCAACATGCAGAAGGTTAAAACTAGACCACTTTCTCACACCATTCACAAAAATAAACTCAAAATGGGTAAAGGACCTAAATGTGAGACAGGAAACCATCAAAACCTTAGAGGAGAAAGCAGGAAAAGACCTCTCTGACCTCAGCCGTAGCAATCTCTTACTTGACACATCCCCAAAGGCAAGGGAATTAAAAGCAAAAGTGAATTACTGGGACCTTATGAAGATAAAAAGCTTCTGCACAGCAAAGGAAACAACCAACAAAACTAAAAGGCAACCAACGGAATGGGAAAAGATATTCACAAATGACATATCGGACAAAGGGCTAGTATCCAAAATCTATAAAGAGCTCACCAAACTCCACACCCGAAAGACAAATAACCCAGTGAAGAAATGGGCAGAAAACATGAATAGACACTTCTCTAAAGAAGACATCTGGATGGCCAACAGGCACATGAAAAGATGTTCAGCGTCGCTCCTTATCAGGGAAATACAAATCAAAACCACACTCAGGTATCACCTCACGCCAGTCAGAGTGGCCAAAATGAACAAATCAGGAGATATAGATGCTGGAGAGGATGTGGAGAAACGGGAACCCTCTTGCACTGTTGGTGGGAATGCAAATTGGTGCAGCCGCTCTGGAAAGCAGTGTGGAGGTTCCTCAGAAAATTAAAAATAGACCTACCCTATGACCCAGCAATAGCACTGCTAGGAATTTCCCCAAGGGATACAGGAGTACTGATGCATAGGGGCACTTGTACCCCAATGTTTATAGCAGCACTCTCAACAATAGCCAAATTGTGGAAAATGCCTAAATGTCCATCAGCTGATGAATGGATAAAGAAATTGTGGTTTATATACACAATGGAATATTACGTGGCAATGAGAAAAAATGAAATATGGCCTTTTGTAGCAACGTGGATGGAACTGGAGAGTGTGATGCTAAGTGAAATAAGCCATACAGAGAAAGACAGATACCATATGGTTTCACTCTGATGTGGATCCTGAGAAACTTAACAGGAACCCATGGGGGAGGGGAAGGAAAAAAAAAAAAAAAGAGGTTAGAATGGGAGAGAGCCAAAGCATAAGAGACTGTTAAAAACTGAGAACAAACTGAGGGTTGATGGGGGGTGGGAGGGAGGAGAGGGTGGGTGATGGGTATTGAGGAGGGCACCTTTTGGGATGAGCACTGGGTGTTGTATGGAAACCAATTTGTCAATAAATTTCAGAAAAAAAAAAGGATAGAGATACAGGGAAAGCGTAGATTTGCTGTGGGTGACATTTGGGAAGGAAAGAGGTGCTTTTCATAGGCAAGTGTGAGGGCTTGAATGTGAACAATTGAGGAACCGCTCAATGACTTTACTCTGATGATAGAAATGTGCCGCCTTCTGTCGGTTGTACATTAAAATGCTTTCCCATTTGGGAAGATACTTAGTCTGGGCTGGTTGGGTGAGTACATACTGCTTTCCCTAGGAACTGACTAAAGTCATTTCCCATATTTTTTTCATATAATGATTCCACATTGTATGGATGGATTAGAAACTTCAGGGAGGATACAAATGTAGCCAAAACCCCAAAGTCACAGCATAGAGTAGAGTATACAATGGAGACTTTTTTTTTTTTTATCTTGTACCAATTAAGAGGCCAGCAAATCACTTTTTGCAATAAACAGCAACATGAATTTAGGCTTCACCTTCCATTAAGTCCTTGACCATGGTTAAGCATTGTGAATAGAGAAACACATCTGTAATGACTAACAATGGAAATTTAACCTTTTTCCCTCTGCCTCCACATAATATCTTTCTTAGCAAACTACAATATATTACATAGTTACCAGAATGAAAGGGCCTCTAAGCATATATTGTAAATGGAGCTCAATAGTAGATGGTATGAGGCTAAAAGTAAATAAAATAGTTACAGGACAAGTCATGGAAAATAATTTAAATTTGTTGAATGATTTCCTCTTCAATTAGGAATGTGCCAGAAAAAAATATGTGGATTGTAGCATATTTTTAAATTTCCTGGAACATAGGAATGGAAAGAAGAACTTGTTTTACTTTGAAAGTTGCTAATATCTTTGTAAGTCCCAGTAGAATTTAATCAATTTTCATAAATATCTACTGATGAAACTATAAATCACTTTCAGGCCCCCTCTTTTAGGGGTGTACACACGAGACAGCAAGATTTCATTTTTCACTCGCGGCCTACGCAAGAGATAAGAGCTTCCGGTTGATCGTCCCGTCGTTTGCTGTTTGCAATTCTAAAAATGAATCTCCTTAGTTACTTCCCCCTTAAGTAAAAAGGGAGACACAAATATTTAGTAACTTGTATCAATCACATTTTTCAAGCATGAAGAGGTGTGGAAACAGTTTTTTCTTGATAAAAATATTACACTTTTTTTTTAATGTTTACTTATCTTTGAGAGAGAGAGAGAGAGAGAGAGAGAGAGAGAGAGAGAGAGACAGCACGAGCAGGGGAGAAGCAGACAGAGAGGGAGACAAAGAATCCGAAGCAGGCTCCAGGCTCCCAGCTGTCAGCACAGAGTCCGATGCGGGGCTCGAACCACAAACAGTGAGATCTTGACCTGAGCTGAGGTCAGATGCTTAACCAACCGAGCCACCCAGGCGGCCCCAAAATGTTACACTTCTGAGTATTAAGTAAAGTACTATTCCAAAGTGGTGCAAAATAATATATTTATCAAACTCTATGAAAAATAAATGTGATAGCTATGTAGGAGCCTTCTGTTATATGTATTATTTGGCCGGCAGAAAAAATCTTGATCCAAATCTGGTGTATGGTGTACAATTTTAACTCAAGGTCGCACTTCTAGACCAAAAGCAATTTTACATACCCTCCTTTGGAAGAAACTTCCTCTAACAGCTGGACCTCATCCCTACAGACTGTCTTCTGTTTCGCAATTAGAACTGTGCCACCCTAGTTTCCTTAGCCTCGTATATTTTTCAAAAATTATGGCAGCTAGTTGAGTGCCAGACGTATGTTAGTGGAGAGGCTCTTAAAGATTAATTGCTTACTTTCTCTTCTTGGAAGCTATCTGTGAACTGTGAGTAGATAATGTTGGAAATTGTCATCTGATGAGTATATTTACAAGTACGTAGGTTGTGGCCTCTTATCTACCCCAGACGGGGCCCATTTTACTGAGTGGTGAGTGTCTTTAGGTGTGTTCTGGGCGGTTTGGGTACTGTTGCATTGTCATTTAAAAAGTTACCATTACACAGCTGCACTTAGGTTCTCAATGCCCTGGAAAGATGATTTTCTGTGTTTCCAGCTATGTCTTCCATCCACACCCTGCAACAACCACGGTAAACCTATCCTACAATTCTAAACCTTTCCACCCATTTCTAGCACAGGTCTCCATCCCGGGTGCCTCCTGTTTTGCAATAAAAGAAACAGAGCCCAAGAGGTACACATGCCTTTAATTTTCTATGCCCACACCTACAATCCTATTTACATCTGCTTTACAGTCTTAGTTTCTAACTTCCAGTTTTAGTGGCAAAGATACTGTTCTTTCTACCTCCAAAGGGAAGGTTTATCTGCCTGTGTTTTCATCTCCTCCCATCTAGTCATGGACCCTGTGCATCAGTCCAGCCACTTTTAGTTAAACAATCATTTCTAGTGCATAGCGTGTAAAAGACATTGAATTCGAGGTTATCAATACAAAGATGAAGACCACTGGGCTGGACTATAGGTGAGCTAACAGTTGACTCTAAGGCACTGGTAACTTCTGTATTGATGTATATAAGATACAATAGTAGCACAGATCAGTTGGAAACAAACCAGTTGCAGACAAACCAGTTGTAAAAAGGCTTATGAAGAGTCAGTACATAAGTTGAGACTTAAAAGGGCAATGAGTTTTTGCTGCCTGCCAGCTAAGAGTGGACTTCTTTGTCTTTCCCTAGAAATCCTGCTGTAAATTAAACAACTACCTTCTCTCTTTTTTTAAATTTTTTAATGTTTATTCATTTTTGAAAGACAGAGACACAGAGCCCAAGAAGGAAAAGGGCAGAGAGAGAGAGAGAGAGAGGGAGACACAGGATCTGAAGCAGGCTCCAGGCTCTGAGCTGTCAGCACAGAGCCCGACATGGGGCTTGAACTCATAAACCATGAGATTATGACCCGAGCCGAAGTTGGATGCTCAGATGACTGAGTCACCCACGCGCCCCAAACAACTACCTTTTCTAAACCAAACATTTTCCAACTTTATTTAAGCACACAGTCCTTTCTGCACAGCACGGATTAGTCAACACAGAGGATACATGGAGATATTGTAACTCTGCTGGGTAAACCCGGAGGCACCTCCTAGGATTCCTTGGGAGAACCAAACCCATGCTGCTATGAAGCTGCCGTTTCTAAAATACTCATTACACTGAAAATATTGTAACATTTTTATATCTTGGAAAAAAAACATGGGGAGAAAAAGAAAAATATTGTTACTTTTTTAAGTTCATTTTTTACAATTTATTAAAAATTTCTCAACGTCCCAGCCCTCTTTTTCTCAGACAAGATTCCCCCAGGGCTCTGTGAGGATAAAGATGCTCAGAGGTGAGGTTCCAGCCCTGACTATTATTTTTCCTTCCTGGACCATGGTTTAGTTCATTTTTCGTTTTACCAAAACTAAAGGAATTAATCTCAACCACCTTCGGCAAAATAAAATTATTTTTGACAAGATAATTTGATATATTGCTATTTTCTTAGTTGTGTTTTGTCTCTTTGTCTATTCTATTAAAATAGCTTGAGCCTTTTCATTGCCGTGCTCGCAAGTGTTTTCAGAAGCCACCCAGAGGCCACTGTCCTTCCTCGGTGTGTGAAGAAGTTCTTCCAAAGACAGGACCGGAGAGAAGAAAGCCTTGAAAACAGGAGAAGAGAAGACGCAATGATCTCCTCGCAAAGAGGTGTGATGTGAGCAGGACTCACCTGTAGGTCTGTGGCAGAGAGAAAACGGGAGATAAAGACGTGGCTGAAGAGGGCCGTGGGAGGACCAGGACCCTAGACACTACGACCTATGACCCTAGACACTATGATTTGGCCATTCCAGAGATTCAAGGGCCTCAAGAGAGTTTCAGGAGTGGCTCCAATGACCTGACTGCAAGTTATGACCCGCGCCCGTTATAAGATTGCTGCAAATTATTTTAAAACGGCTCTGTCCAGACAGTATAATGAGCATGGAGATGGTAAAGGTAGGCCATTGATGCAGCCAATTACCCCGTTCAGGGATTCCGAAGTCAATAATCCTATTAGAAAGTGGGGCTGCTAGGGCTCTTTGAGAAAGCCTAGATTCCAGCCAAGGTAACTCTGAGTGTTTCCATCATTTTGATCTTTGATGAACACCAGTGACCTTAAGTAACTATCTTAATGAATTTTGCAAAATGTACTTCCATTGATAAATTAGAGTTCTGTTAATCAGCGTAACTATAGCTGGGTTCTCTTTTGGCAAAACTACTCTTTCAAATATGTGGGTTTTAAAATATTTTAGAAAATATCTTACCCTGAATGAGGAGGGTTTGAGACTTTAATTAAAGTCTTTTTTTTTTTTTGAGAGTTTATTTATTTATTCTGAGAGGGGGAGAGAGAGAGAGAGAGACAGAGACAGAGACAGTGAGAAGGGGAGGAGCCAAGAGACAGGGAGACACAGAATCCCAAGCAGGTTCCATGCTGTCAGCACGAGCCTGACTCGGGGCTCAATCTCACAAACCCTGAGATCACGACCTGAGCCAAATCATGAGTCGGACGCTTAACCCACTAAGCCACCCAGGTGCTCCTCTAATTGAAGTCTTGTAGTCTGTAACCATGGGATGGGAACCCAAGGCATGATCACTAAATGGTTTTGTATTAGGTCACTGAGTTGGAGACTTCTGACTATAGGGGTAACGAATCCTTCCTCTAGGCAGAATCCTGGAGTCTGCCTGAATGATATTTTGTGCAAAACTGATTGGATCCCTTACATGGAGAGCTGGCACGTCATCAAGCGGTATTTTCTTGTTTAGTTGATAAAAAGTTAGCATGGGTGTGCGTGCGTAACAGACTTCACCTGAGACGTGCTATTGTTACAATGCTCCATCGACTTTGTGGGGGAGGTGCTGACCCTCACCCACACAAAACTGTGGTTGCTACCACTTGATCCACAATACACAAACAACTGGTTGAAGTCCAGTCAGAATCTCAATTCAGCTGAGATTGCCAACTCTAGGGGACTCTGACATGACTGACTCCAAGGGGTAGATGGTAGTGGGGGAGCTGTGTGGGGCTCAGTGTTTACAGTTTCCTTTAGGTGTCTTCATCGAACAGTGCTGTGTTAAAGGACACCACTTTCGTCTGCCTCTTGTTGGTCTACTGGCATAGTTCTTAGGCTTGGATAGTCCCTATGATTGTTAGTTCAAATGCCAGTCATAAGGTTTAGATGGCAGTATGCTACGTTTGTAAATATACATCATTAGCAGTGTTACACATTTGACAAGGTAGCTGGGATGTAGGGCACAGGAGGCCGACCCCACAACAGCCAAAGGCTTCCTTATCGCTGGGGCTAAAAAACCCATTTCTCTTCCTATGTGTGAAAACAATTTATGAGGAGAAAAGAAAGTAAATATCTAACTGTGAGTATGTGACTAAGTGGTTCACGATAGGTAGACACTGTCAGAAAGTAGCAGATGGCTGGTGTGGTGGAGAAAAGTCTAAGGTAGCCCCCCAAAATGCCAGCCTCTTGACTATACCTTCTTCTCATTATATTAGGTATCACTGTGAAGGGATTTTACAGATGTAATTAAAGTTCCCAATCAATTGACTTTAAAATAGGGATTGCACAGAAGGGGCTATTAAAACAATATCCTAGAAGGCTGTAAATTGGCTGTCTTTCAGCTCAACAGTGGGATCAAAGGTCTTTGAATGAGAGGAGTTATTATGAGATTCTGAAGACTGTCCCAATATCAAAGCCCAGATTAATCACAGCAACTGCTTATTTATTCACTGACCCAATAAATGCATTTAATGTCTAGAATGCAATAAAAATTAAATATAAAATACAATAAACTCATAAGAAATGTGCAATTCTATTTTTACTACTGGCATAATTATAGAGTGAGGTGGCTTATTTTTCATTCGCTAAAGATACGACTTAAAAAAAGGGTAAGATGTCAGAGTAAAATCTAATAAGTCACATTTAACACCATTTATGAGTTACCTAAATAGCTGTTTCTAGGATGAGCCGGTTCCTGATTGCTCACAGAAAATTTTCCATTAGCCTCTCGTGTCTCTGCACATTTTATAAGCAAGGAGCTAACTACCCTTTTGTCTCCAACTATCTTTTCAAAGATGTGTGTATGGTAATCAGCCTTGAAAAACAGAGCGTCTCCATTTATAGCAGAGGGCAGATTTTCTTTCTGCTAAGTGTAATAAAGATAATTCTTTCTTCCAGAACAAAGGACAGGTTTCCTTTTGTCCACTGTAAGGTGTTGGGGTGTATGTTCTCAGTTGGGATGCAAATGTACCCTGTGTGAGCCCCCCTACCCCCCATGTAACTCAGGGAGCTAGGAATATCAACATATATACACCCTACTCATGCTGCCTTGTGTATATTAAACTGTCTCAAGTTCAAGAGTCTTGTCTCTTCTGCCAGCATCAAGGAAACTGTGGCAGAATAACTGCTTAACTACAGCTTAAAATCCACCAGCTTTCAAAGTCTTTGACACTCATGAACTTACAACACAAGTGATTCATGGCACACTGTAGGTGTCTCCTAGTTTACAAAAAGCAGTTTTGGTAAAAAGTAACTAATGTGTTTTTCCTCATTGATTTGTATACAGTATATAATGACATGAATTTTCTGCATCAATTTCTAGATGAACAATTTATCTGTAAACATTAATATGCATATTTTCAGGGGTGCCTGGGTGGCTCAGTTACGCATCCAACTTTGGCTTAGGTGTTGATCTCACCATCTGTGAGTTTGAGCCCCGCGTCGGGCTCTGTCCTGACAGTTCAGAGGCCAGAGCCTGCTTCGGATTCTGTGTCTCCCTCTCTCTCTCTCTCTGCCCCTCTCCCCCCGCAAAAAAATAAATAAACATTAAAAAAAAATTAAATGCATACTTTCAAAACCTTCAAAACTTTAACAAAATATTATCTTCTGCAGTCCCTTGGTATCTGGCTTCAACCACGTCTCTCACCTTTATCAACAAGGAGGAGAAGAATGAAAGAATGTGCTTTGCTCATTTATTTCTAGTTGCCAAAATTGGGGGTGGAAAAAGACGTACCTTTTCCAAACCGACCTTGTTGGCTAATTAGAGAAACAAAATATTCTTAATTTTCCTTACTAGATGCTCTCTCACATTCCTTACAAGAAGACTATTAGTTTTCTCCAGGACTTACTGCAGGAAAGAGGTCTCAGAACATTAACGAAGGTGAGAACGAATAAGATACAAACCGGGATTTGAAGCACATATTCCACTCTACAGTTCAGTTTAGTTGTGAACCGACCTTTGTAGATGTAAAACCTTGCATTCTACATATGTTTCACCAAGTACTATGTCAGAAATAGAGTGTTGTAAAGCTGTTGACTCTGTAGACATAATCGCTTTGGACCTATTTACTAAACTGAGTCCTTAACAGCGTGGTCAGCTGATGGTGTAGATATGTAGCTGGCCCTTCTCTGGAACCAATTAATGCTACTAAAAATTGGGGAAATATACCTGCCTGCCCTGCAAGTATAGTGCCAAACCATGAGAAACTCTTAAAAACTGAGCATAAACTAAGGGTTGATGGGGGGTGGGAGGGAGGGGAAAATCGGTGATGGGCATTGAGGAGGACACCTGTTGGGATGAGCACTGGGTGTTGCATGGAAACTAATTTGACAATACATTTCCTATTTTTTTAAAAAAAGGATAGTGTTAAAAAACCAGTCCTTTTGTTTTGGTTTGCTTTCTTTGGCCTTCTGAATTGCTCATTACTGAGTCCCCGGCAAGTCTAAAACATAATGATCTGGGGGAGTTTCTAAGGACAAGAAAACATAAAAACATTCTCATCTTTTCAACTAAATTGAAAAATATCCTAAGAGCTCAGTGTAGGTTATATGATATACTCCATAGCCTAGGAAGTTACACAGGGTTTGGGTTTTGTCTACTGGTTTCGCTTTGTTTTATTTTTTAGAAGATACTCTTCTGAAAAAAGAGAGAGAGAGAGAGAGGGGGGAGACACAGAGATAATAGAGACAGAGAGAGGAAATGATACGTTCTGGAAAGCAAGCATTATCACCTTCTACAATCATGACAAGGCTGTTACTCCTTAGCAGGTACTTGGTTGCTGTTACAGGTGTTTTACTTACTAGAGAAGATTGATATTGTTCCTGGGAATCTGGAGTCCTGGGACCTCACCACTGCAGATGTTTATTACCTATATCATCAGTATTCCATTTGTCAGTCATAGAAGAAACTGTTACTCTTCTGGAAGCTTGTTGTTGTTTTTTTTTCTTTTAAGTTTGTTTATATATTTTAAGGAGAGAGAATGAGAGAGCAGGGGAAGGGCAAAGAGAGAGGGAGAGGAAGGGAGAGAGAGTGAATACCAAGCAGGATCTGCACTGTGAGCACAGAATCTGTTGTGGGGCTCAATCCCAGGAACCCTGAGATCATGATCTGAGCTGAAAGCAAGAGTTGGATGCTTAATGGACTGAGCCACCTATGTGCCCCAGAAGCTTGTAATTAAACTATACTTTTCTTTTACATCCTTGATAATCCCTAGAAGACCGTGGGTCTTGGAGAAATGTTCAAGTATTGGATAAAATATTGCATTGGCTTTAAACTCTCAAGAATCTTATGAATAATCCTTTCTTTCACAGCCCAACAAAGATGAAGAATATAACCCTACAAGAAAAGGTGCTCTTTGGAACAGACAGTCCGAAGGAGGAGGAGAAGGTTTGCCAGCTGTAAAGACTTCAAATCCTTTTCTGTCTTTTTCCTCCCCACTGTGAGGAGGTGATGAGTTAAATGAACTATCAGCACATAAGACTTATGACATCTTTTACAGCTCTGAGGAGTTTGAGCCTTCATCACTGTCTTATTCCACCCTGATTTTACTCCTACAGCAAAGAGAAAAAGGAAGTTTTTGTAGCTGAGCTATCAGAGTATTTCTTTTATAAGAAATACTCCAAACTATGAATCTCATTCAATCACTTGGGGGTGGTGCTAATGAGGTCAAGTCTACAAATGTGGACTCCACCTGAGCCAGTTACTTGGCAGGCGATCACCTCAGTATTTGTTGCTAGAAACTTTGTAAAAATGTACAACTTTTAATTTATTTAGTTATTAGTTTAACTACATTTGTGGTTACCCACTGTTTGTCCCCCATTATCCCCCCATTGTGTGGGGCCATAACAGTGTAATAGTGATTGAGGTCACTGTGATCCCAGATACATGGGATTTATAGTGAGGGAGATAAAAAACAAACAAACAAACAAACAAACAAACAAACAAACGAGTGGACAGCTGAGCAAGAAAGAATTTAGTAAACAAGCAAAATGATATGACAGAGGATAATAAGAGGGATACCTGCACCTACACAAGACAGAACAAGCTAAGAAGTCCTTGCTGGGGACCCTACTTTTAAGTTGGAACTTCAAAGATGAGAAGGACTCCACTACGGGCAGAGCAGGATATTGTAGGGGAATGTGCTCCAGATAGAGAGACAGAGCTTGCTGTGTTAGAGAAGCTAAAACAGGGACGAGGTGACTTCTATGGATTAAGCATTAAAGGAAGTGAATGGAAATGAGGTTGGAGAGAGGAGCATGAGCCTTGGGTCTAACAGACCTCAAAGACAGTCTTGGACTTTAAGTTCAATAAGGAAACCGATGGACCTTTAAGTAGACCCACTCTATGTGCTAAAAGGATGAGTACTAAGAGTAGAAATCAGAAGTTAGAGGAGACTATGGTTGACATATTCTTATTGACCCCCACAGGTCCTCTCTCCACCTTTATTCCATCCTCCCGGGCCCTAGGAGGCTGACCACACAGATTTGCAACACTAAGAGCATCTCCTTGCGGCTGCCAGTTCTACTTGGCCAATGGGGACTGTGGGCAGGAAACGAGAGAAAGGGAGGAGAGTACAATCAAAGCATTTGCTCCCCTGGCTTATTCTCTGCTAGGTTGCCAAATCTGGCCATGGCCCTCTTTTGGAGGCCAATGTACCTGCACTATGGCCCTCATTGCTCACCTCTCTGTCCAGCTTCCAAAAACCCTTTCTTGACCCTTGTCCCCTTGTTACTAGTCCCCTTGTACTATATTTTGTTGCCAGAGCTTTGTAAATATAATCCCTTTATGAAACTTGCTTCAGTTACGAAGCTCAAATGTCCCACATTTCAATCTGGGAACCTACATCCCCAGGCCATTATAGTATTTCAGGCAAGAGAAAAAGAGGGCATGGTGTAAGGGAAAGGTTCTGAAGACAGAGAGAGTTAGATTGATTTGAGAACGTATTCTGGAGTTAAAATCATAGGATTTGTTGAAACACATGAAGTGACACATAAGAAAAGGGAGGGCAAACCCAGGACAAATCCATTTGACTGGATGATTCCAGCCGAAACAAGGGAATAGACAGTAATAGCACTTACTTCTAAGGGAAAACAGGAAATGGAACAGGTTTGGAGGGTACGAAAAGGGCAAGAAAAGGTCAGTTGAAGGTCTGGTGAGATATCCACGTGGAAATACCAAGTAGTAGTTAAATAAATAACTTTGGATATCGGGGGAAGTCATGACTGTACGTCTCATATTCTTCACCTCATCAGTGGTTATCTGAAGCTTCCTGGCTGATTGTGGTTGGAGAGAAGGCTGAGGTCTAACTGCTGGGTCAAGGATTAAAGATGGCACCAGCAACCGAGAATGAGGAGTAGCTGGCAAGGTAACATGTGAAAGGTAACACAGAAAGCCCAAAGGAAGAATGGTGGAAGAATCTTCGAATTGGTCAACACTTGCAGATGGTTTGAATCTGATGAGAGTGGACAGATATTTATTGGATTTTGCTGGTCATTTCGACCATAGTAGTTTCTGTTGCACGTTGTGCCCAAACCAGACTGCAGTAATTTGAAGAGGAACTGGGGAAAAGGAAGTAAAAATATCATTTGCAAGGAACGCTTTTGGCAAATTATTTATGAAAGCAAGGAAAGAGATCGAGAGAGAGTTGGTAGGAGAGAAGCAAGGAAGATTTGTTTTGTTGTTTTCTGAGATGGTTAAGTATGGATGAGAATAATTTCAGAGTAGAGAGGAAGTAACTAACGTTGATAGAGAAGCAAAGAGATGACTAGCAAAATCTTTCAAAAAGTGAGAGAGATTCAGGGCAGGAGAGGAGGGAATGGCCTTTGTTTTGTTCTGTTTTTTAAGTTTAAGTAACTTAAAAAAAATTACTTGATTTTGTCCAAAGCACGTAGGGAAATTTCCAGATATTATAATAAAGAGAATTACACAGTATATGTCTTAAAATAATCATTATCATTAAGTCAGAAAATGATGGAACAACAGAGAGTCCATAATCAATAGATATTTTCCCTTTCTGCAAGTGCAGCATGATCTTAGAATTGATGGATAGCACTAGGGAAGCTTTATTTGTTGTTGCATGGCCTTCCCTAAGCAATAAAATAAATAACGTTAATTTTTCCTCAGTGTTCAAGGCACATAGATCCACAAAGCATTACATGTTTTCGATAATTGTGCTGTGTTCCTCACTCAAACTTTTACTACTTCATTTTTCTATCTGCATCATTTAGCTTTATATTTGTCTCATAGCATACTTTAACTTTAGTTTAGAAAGCTCTCAACAAAAGCTGCAAAAAATCCCCAAAGAGCCAGCAGAATGCCAACATTGTTTTATTATTTTTTTTCAATATACGAAGTTTATTGTCAAATTGGTTCCCATACAACACCCAGTGCTCATCCCAAAAGGTGCCCTCCTCAATACCCATCACCCACCCTCCCCTCCCCTCCCTCCCACCCCCCATCAACCCTCAGTTTGTTCTCAGTTTTTAAGAGTCTCTTATGTTTTGGCTCTCTCCCACTCTAACCTCTTTTTTTTTTTTCCTTCCCCTCCCCCATGGGTTTCTGTTAAGTTTCTCAGGATCCACGTAAGAGTGAACACATATGGTATCTGTCTTTCTCTGTATGGCTTATTTCACTTAGCATAACACTCTCCAGTTCCATCCATGTTGCTACAAAGGGCCATATTTCATTCTTTCTCATTGCCATGTAGTACTCCATTGTGTATATAAACCACAATTTCTTTATCCATTCATCAGTTGATGGACATTTAGGCTCTTTCCATAATTTGGCTGCCAAGATTGTTTTAAAGTACTATTTCAGTATCCAAAGAAAATTCAAAGAGCTTTATTTGATATGAATACTATATTGAGCCAGAAAAACTGTTCTCCAACAGGGAAACTTCAACCTGAAAGTGGTAGGAAGCTCAGAAGCTTCTTGTTATGGGGTGGGAGGTGCAGCGGGTGGGGGGGATGGTTAGAAAGTGACAATGAGGAAGTTATCAAGTCTTTACAATGAAATGGGAGTTTCCAGACAGCAGGGGATTGGTTAAAAGTGATTATCTTATACCATTTTCAGGAGACAACTTAAGTTTCCTTTATGATTATTAGAGACATTTGCAAGAAATAACCTAAATTTAATCTCACTTACAGGGGCCCCTGGGTGGCTCAGCTGTTTAGCCTCTGACTTCAGCTCAGGTCACCATCTTCCAGCTCCTGAGTTTGAGCCCCACTTGGGGCTCTGCGCTGACAGCCCAGAACCTGGAGCCTGCTTGGATTCTTTGTCTCCCTCTCTCTCTGTCCCTCCCCCCAAGTGCTAGCGCTCTCTCTCTCTCTCTCTCTCTGTCAAAAATAAACAAAACAAACAAAAATGAATCTCACTTACATTCATAAAATAAGTTAGGTTAAGTTTTGCTTATACAGCTAAACTGATTTTCCCTGCTTGGGAAATTCTCAAGTCTGGTCTCCATTTTATTGTATTCTGACCTAAGTAATTTGACAGAAAAAGATCTTAGAAGTCTTTTTGTTTGAATATTTATAAATGAAAGCTTATTAACATGACTGAGTATTTACTCTGTTTCTAATGGTCATTTTGCTAAAAAAGTAGACTTCAAATTTTGTTTCCCAAATGTTTGTTTTCTATAGCATCAATTATTTTGGATCTTATCTTTAGAAAAAGTATCAAATATCTCTAAGCACCCTGTTTGAGAGAAGCACCCTGTTTCACAATGATGCGAACAATCCTAACACTAGTACTCACACTACTAAAGTGTACACTTAAAAATGGTAAGGAGCGCCTCGATGGCTCAGTCAGTTAAGTGTCCAACTCTTCATTTGGTTCAGGTCATGATCTCATGGTTTGTGAGTTCCAGCCCCATCTTGGGCTCTGCGTGGACAGCATGGACGCTGCGTGGGATTCTCTCTCTCTGCCCCTCCCCGGATTCTCTCTCTCTGCCCCTCCCCCCACTCTCTCTCTCTCAAAATAAATAAATAAAAACTTTTAAGAAAACGGTTAAGATGATAAACTCCATGTTGTGTTTTTTACCAGAACAAAAACAAGTAACTGAAAAACACTAGAAATACAGAAATAGAGGGTAAAGAAAATGAAGATAAAGCACGTATATACTGAAAACTGCTTTTTTTTGTTACATGATTTAATACCTTAAGCAATATTTTGAATATTTGATTTTTATTGATCTAGTATAGTATGACTCACAGGCGTGGCATCTGGGATTTAGATCCAAGTGTACCTGCCTCCAGATCTATGTTCTCTGTGTTATATGATGCTGCTGGGAAATGACTTCAGGAAATATTTACCAAAGGTGTTATTAGATAATTTTATGATATTTTATTTTGTGAAAGGGTATAATCTAGCTACATCCATATATCACCAGTCACTTTAAGTGCAAATTTAGTTAATTTTTGTTCCCTAAACACATTCATTGGGATTCGAAAATTTCAGGTGTACCTGGGTGGCTCAGTCAGTTGGGCATCTGACACAGTACTTATGTTTTTGTGACTGATTTATTTTTCTTAATGTGTTGAAAGTTTATTCATGCTGTACCACATTACAGGATTTCCTTCCTTCTTAAGGCTGGTAATATTCCACTGTATGTATATTCCACATTTCTTCTATCTATTCATCTATCAATGGATATTTGCTTTGCTTTTCCCCTCTTTATTACAAATAGCACTGCTATGAACACAGGTGTGCAAATACTTCTTTGAAACCCTGTTTTCAATTCTTTGGGATATGTACCCAGAAGCAGGATTGCTCGATCATATGAGAGTTCTATTTTCAATTATTTAAGGAACCTCCATACTGTATTCCATTGCAGTTAGACCATTTTAAAATCCTGCCAACAGAGCACAAGGATCCCAATTTCTCCACATCCTTACCAACACTTGTTATTTTCTGTTTATTTGTTTTTAAATAATGGCCATCCTAATGGCTGTGAGGTGATATCTCATGCAGTTTTCATTTGTATCTCTCTGATGATCAGTGATGCTGGGTATCTGTTCATATCTTTGCCTACCATTCATATATCATCTTTGGAGAAATGTCTTTGCCTATTTTTTAACTGGTTTGATTTTTTTTTTTGTAGTTGAGCTGTAGGACTTCCTTATATATGCTAAATACTAACCCCTTATTGGATATATAATTTGCAAATATTTTCTCCCATTCTGTAGGCTGCCTTTAATACTACTGATTGTCTCCTTTTGATGTACAAAAGTTCTTAAGTTTGATGTAGTCCCTCCACTCTATTTTTGCTTTTGTTATCTGTGGTTTTGATGTCATATCCAAGAAACCATTGCCAAGTTAAATGTCATGAGGTTTTTCCCCTATGTTTTCTTCTAGGCATTTTAGAGTTTTAGGTCTTACATTTTGATCTTTAATTCATTTTGAGGTAACTTTCTTTATGACATAGGATAATGGTCCAACTTAATTCTTTTGTATACAGATATCCAACTTTCTGAACACAATTTTTTGAGGACACTTTCTCCACTGAGTGATCTCAGCACTCATATCAAAGATCATTTGATCATATACACAAAGATTAATTTCTTGGGTCTCTATTCCATCGGTCTATTTCACTTTATGTCAGTACAACACTATTTTGTTTACTGCAGCTTTGAAATCAAGAAGTTTAAGTGCTCCAACTTTATTTCTCTTTTTCTAACTTGTTTTGGCTATTTGGAATCCTTTGGTATTTCATACAAATTTTAGGAAGAATTTATTTCCGTAAAACATGCCATTGGGATTTTGATAATTACATTAAATGTAAATATTGCATTGGATAATACAGACATTTTAACATTATCAAGCCTTTCAATTTATTAATATGAGACACCTTTCCATTTATTGTGTCTTTTTAAATTTCTTTCAGCAACGTTTGTAGTTTTCAGTGTACACGTCTTCCACCTCCTTGGTTAACAATATTCTTAAGTATTTTGTTCTTATTAATGTTATTGTTAGTGGAATTGTCTTCTTAATTTCCTTATAAGATGGATTGTTGTTAGGGTACAGAAACACAACTGATTTTGTATGTCGATTTTGTAACCTGCAACTGTGCTGAATTTGTTAATTAGTTCTAACATTTGTGCATGTGTGTGTGTTGGGGGGAATTTTTAGGGTTTCCTATATATAAGATGTCATCTGAGAACAGAAATAATTTTACTTTCTCATTTCCACTTTGGATACTTTTCATTTCTTTTTCTTGCCTAATTGCTCTGCTTAGAACTCCCAATATTATAATTGAATAGAAGTGGCAAGAATGGGCTTCTTTGCCTTGACTGATGAGGAAAAGCTTTCAGTCTTTCACCAGTGAGTATCATGTTAGCTGTGGGATTTTCATAAATGGTCTTCATTATATCAAAGTGGTTTCCCTTTGTTCCTATTAAATGGTTTTTCTCCATCAATTGAGACGATCATATAATTTTTATCCTTCATTCTGTTAATGTGGTGTATTGCACGAATTGATTTTCATATGTTGAACCATCCTTGCATTCCTAGAATAAATTCCACGTTAAGGTGTCTAATTCTTTTAATGAATTGTTAAAGTCTCCTTATTAGCATTTTGTTAAGGATTTTACATCAATATTCATCAGAGATATTGGTCTGTAGGTGTTCTTTGTTTGGCTGGTTGGGTTTTTTTTGTTTGTTTCTGTCTTGTTTTGTTTTTGTTTTTATAAGTATCTTTGTCTGGTTTTGGTATCAGAGTAATGTTGGCCTCCTAGAATGAGTGTGTAAGTATTCCTCCTGCTTCTGTTGTTTTGGATTGGTGTTTCAAGTGTTTCAGAATTGGCACTAACTCTTCTTTAAATGTTTGGTAGAATTCTCCAGTGAGGCCATCTGATCTAGGTGTTTTCTTTATGGGGAGATTTTTGATTCCTGAATCAATCTCCCTTCTTGCTATTGATCTGTTCAGACTTTCTATTTTTTATGATTAAGTCTTGGTAAATTGTGTGTTTCTAGGAATTTGCCCATTTTTTTTTCAGTTTATCTAAATTGTTGGAGTACAATTGTTCATAGTAGTCCCATAATCCTTTTCATTTCTGTGGCATCAGTTGTAATGTATTGTCTTTCATTTCTGATTTTAATTATTTGGAGTCTTCTCTTTTTCTGAGTATAGCTAAGGGTTTCTCAATTTTGTTTATATTTTCAAAAAATTAACTCTGGTTTTGTTGTTTTCTATGGTTTTTCTAGTCTATTTCAGTTATCCCTGTGCTCTAGTCTTATTTTTTCCTGCTAACTTTGAGTTCAATTTTTTTCTTCTAGTTTCTTGAAATGTAAAGTTAAGTTGCTGATTTGATATCTTCTTTTTAAATGTATGCATTTATGGCTATAAAGTTCTTTTTTAGCACTGCTTTCAGAGAATTACATGTTTTGGTATTTTGTGTTTTCATTTACACTTATCTCAAGGTATTTTCTACTTCCCTTGTGACCTCTTCTTTGACTTACTGGTTGTTTAAGAGTATATTGTTTAATTTCCACATATTTGTAAATTTTCTAGTTTTCCTTATGCTATTGATTTCTAGTTTTATTCCATTGTTAACAGAAAAAGGCATTTTATATGATTTGAAGTTTCTTGAATTTGTTAAGACTTGTTTTCTGTCTCAACATGTGGTATATCATGCAGAATATACCATCTGCACTTGAGAGCAGTGTATATTCTATTGTTGTTGGGTAGAGTGTTCTAAAGTCTAGATGGTCTATAGTGTTGTTCAAGTCCTCTATCTCCTTATTGATTTTCTGTCTGGTTGTTTTACTTATTATCGAAAGTGGGATGTTGAAGTTTCCTACTCTTATCATGTTCCTATCTATTTCTCTCTTCAATTTTATCAAAGTTTGCTTCATATATTGAGGAGTCTCAGAGGTTTGATGCATAAATATTTATAATTGCTATCTCTTATTGGTGAAGTGACACTTTTATCATTATATAATGGCCTACTTTGCCTTTTATAAAAGCTTTTGACTTAAAGTCTAATTTGGCTGCTAGTAGCACAGCCACCCTTCCTTTCCTTTGGTTACCATTCTCATGGAATATCGTTTCCCATCCTTCTACTTTCCACCTATGTGTATCTTCAGATCTAAAAGGAGTCTCTTATGGACAGCATGTAGTTTAACTCTGCTTTGTTTTGTTTTTAATCCATTCAATCTATGCCTTTTGATTAGACAGCTAATCTATTCACATTTGAAGTAACTACTACCCTTACTGTCTTCTTTCGTGTTTCATTGATTTTTTTGTCATGACGTGCTTTGTTCCCTTCTCATTTTCTTACTGTATATTTTATAGAGAATGTCTTCATGGTTACCACTGCAATTATGTGAGACATCTTGAAGTTATAACATGTTATTTCAGATTAACTTCAATCACATACAATACTCCCTTCATTTTTAGCTCCACAACTCCTGCAGTTTATATTATTGCTACCAGTATATCCATTAACATAGATTTATGTATGGTTTTTGTTTTTGTCATTTAAATTCTCTGCACTAAAGTTTTAATGGCACAGGTTACTACATTTATCCAGGTACTTACCTTTACTGGAGAACCTTATATTTATGTATGGGTTCATGTTTCTGTCTACCATCTTTTCATTTTACTTTTTTTTTTAGTTTGTTTATTTATTCTGAGAGAGAGAGAGAGAGAGAGAGGGAAAGAGCACAAGTAGGGGAAGGGCAAAGAGAGAAGGGGAGAGAGAGAATCCCAAGCAGGTTCTGCACTGTCAGCATACAGCCCAATACAGGGCTTGAACTCATGAGTTGTAGTATCATGACCTCAGCCGAAACCAAGAGTTAGATGCTTAACCAACTGAACCACCCAAGCATCCCCCTTTCATTTTACTTTGATAGACAGGTCAATCAAAGACTTTGAAGAGCAGGTCTAATGATAATGAGCTGCCTCAGCTTTTCCTTATCTGAAAAAGTCTTAATTTTTCCTTTATTTTTAAGGAACAGTTTGCTATATACAGTATTCTTGGTTGACAGTTTTTTCTCTTTAAACACTTTGCATATAATTATCCCTCTCCCTTTTTGCTTGCAAAATTTCTGCTGAGAAATCCTTTGATAATTTTATGGATTATCCTTTGAAGTATCCCCAGGCTCCCTTTCATATATAAACTTATTCTGAAAGCTAATAAATTGTTACTTAATAACTCAAGTTCTGATGAATCAGATCAGCATCCCTCCTGCATTGGGTAAATAAGTCATAGGAGGCTATGAAAGATGCATTGGAAGTCTTGCTTTTATGGACAGAGGCAATAAATGGGCAGAAATATTCCCTTCTCCCTCTCAGTTTACTTTAAATGGGATTAGACTGTCTATCTATCTATCTATCTATCTATCTATCTATCTATCTATCTTAGAGACCATAATTGATTGGTTTATTAAGGGCCAGTTAACTCATGTGGACAGGAAGCTTGAAATGTATTTAAGCAAGGAAGAAATCCTCTGCTAGTTATGTAGGTCACTATATTTCCAGGTTTATGCTTAATCTACATGGCCACCAAATGGAAGGATAGACAAGGAAGCTTTAGCTTTTACAGATATTTAAATTCCTAATAGTTATACTGGAATTTATGCAGAATTTATGGCTATACCACTCTACTCAAGACCATCAATATCTTCTAGTGTCATCACTCTTTGTATTATTAGGTATAAATCAATCCAGGTAGAAGTTTTAAATGGTTACTTGATTAGAAATTGAAAGCCAATCAACTCTACTATATTGTTTGGATATCTCAGAGCTGAAAGCTTTTTTCTTTCAGCTTGTGGATTATAAATGTGGTCTCAAACTCACAGATTCTTTGATATGCATCACTCTATTTGAAATAATTAATAAAGTCATCTCCTCATTGATGATGTGCCAACAGCATGACGATATGGGGGAATCCATTGTTTTATATTATTTTACCATAAACAAGATATTTGCTTATGATTGTAGATATTATTGAATTTACAAATCCCTTAGCAACATCCTTATAAGTGAATTGTTTTTATAAAGCTGTGGAAACATCTTAACCAACAATGAATTTACATTAATTAGAAATATACTGTCCCCCCACTCCTTTTCTGAGATCATTTTGGTCTGCCCAAGATCTAGCTCCAGAAAATTTCATGTTTAATTTTTAGTCATATTTTGGCAAAACAGAGATACTCACATGGTTGCCAAGTTGGGCCAGATGGAAAAGTTGATCCGATGGCATTACAGCTTCAATATCTTCATTTCCAAGTGTTTTGCTAATCTTCCCTGTGTCCCACCCCACTCACTGTCTTCATACAAAGTCACACCAGAATGTGTGTCCCTCTGCATGAAGGACCCCCAAACTGGTAAGAATGCCATCTTCACCTGACAAATGGAGCTCTGTTGCTGAATGCCCTCCGATAAATACCAGGAATTAGTTGTGTGAAACAAAAAAAAAATCTTAAGAATGATTCATACAATTCATATGGCCTGGTAGAAATAAAGATAGATTTTTACTAGTAGAATCTTTTAGTAGATTTTGCCTTTTAGTAGAATCTTTACCTTTTCATTGATGTTGTCTTTTGATAGATACAACTCAAATACCTATAAAGCTTGAACACTCAGTTTTGTTTCTGGCATGTTTGGGATTCATAATGAGTTTTAATAACAATAAACACTGAAGTAAAAGAAAAACATTTAACTGAGTACTGTCATTATATCATACAGATATATCTGTAGAATTTTGCCAAAGTTCCTTAGAAAATGGATTGAATACTTATTACCATTTTCAGTATAACTCTCAGAAACATAATTTTCCAATAGTAAAAATTTCCTTCCCTCTAAAATCTTGGAAAGTTTTTTAAAAAGTGATTATTCACAGGAACACTTTAAAGACACTTCTTACAAAATCCATTACACTGGATAATTCCCCATAGACTGCATTGACTTTAGAGAGTTTCTGAGTGCTTGCTTTAAAAATGTGTGTCACTGCAGTGGGGATGAGTTTAAAGGTTAAAACAAGCTTGGAATCTTTTTGATAAATTAATTTTATAAAATTTATTTTCAATTTTTCTGGTTAAAAGACCTTTCCTTTTCCTTTTTTCCACTTTCATTAAAATACTAAACCAGTGATTGTCAAAATTCATTACCCTCTTGTCATCAAGGCTTTAAGCTTTATCTAAAACTAGCACCACCTCAGAGTCTTTCATAGTAGATAAGCAAAATACTTAACAGAAGAGAAACCTTCCTTGGGACCAGTCTTCTTCAATCTTAGGGTCTTTCTCATATATATCTCTGGTAGAGTAAAGATAGCTCGTATTCTCATTCCCTGAAAAATAGAGTCTATTTAGGTTCTGTCAAAGTGTTTGTCTTCCATCATTCCTTCCACAGAATGTTCAGCCTTCAATGGGTACCACAGAATGCTGCTGGCACACAGTGACATCATGTGACATTGTGATAACATTTCTGGGCTACGGTAAATGTTCCCTCTTCAAGGGATCTTTGTTCCTGCCTTTATTTTCCCTTCATCTAAAGTTACTTTAAGATCAATGAAAATAATATACATGGAAGTATACTTGGGAATGAAGAGTATGAGATAATATGCAAACCGAGAACGGTGCTACATCTGGCTTTAGCACGAGAGACCGTCCCATGTCCTCAGCAGTGGTCCATGGGAAGTTAGAGCAGCACCACACATCTCCATTTCCACACATCAGAGAAAACTTACAGTGGACACAATGTTTGTAAGTGAGAGACTCTAAGTTCAATTTATAAAGCAGTAAATGAGATCAAAGAAGGGACTTCTTAAATATTAAAAATTTTCAAAGCACATCTCTGACTCCCATATCTCTGAATATAAAATTTATATATCGTGTGCTTTTTAAAAAAATGTTTGATTTTGAAAGGGACAGAGAAGTGAGAGAGAGACAGACAGACAGACACCACTAGGAGGGGAGAAGCAGAGAGAGAGGGAGACACAAAATCCAAAGCACGCTCCAGGCTCTGAGCTGTCAGCACAGAGCCCAACATGGGGCCCCTGAACTCATGAACTTCAAGGTCATGACATGAGCTGGAGTCTGACACTTAACTAAGCCACCCAGGTGCCCCCTACATTCTACAGGACATCCTGTATCCTATACCCTTCAATAAGAATATTGATACTATGGTCACCATAGAAAACATTGTAAATCCATGAATTGTTCCACAACCAGACATGCTAATTTATTCCTCCTTATCATCCTTCCTGATGTTTACCTCTGCCTACGATATCTTGCACCTCTCTTCACCTGTTCAAATGCTGAGTGCTAGTTTTCTTTTTCAGCTTCACTGGCCACTCTGTTCTGCATAGTTCTTCTCTCCTGTTACCCAGTTAACTTACTGTGCCATTGTTAGATTTCAAGGGTGGGATATCATGCATATATATTATTCAGTTAAATAGACTTTCATTTCCTTGCTTTAGTGTCTATGTATTTTGCTTCTGATTGTCACACAGTTACAGTAGCAAGCACAAACGGGCCCTCACTATATGAACACATTTAGAAATATATTGTGATTTCTTTTCCTTAAACTGATGGATAGAATCTTCTCTTTGGAACAAACAACTCTGTTGTTGAAGAAAACATTGTTAAATTTTTTAAAATGATTTTATTTATTTTTGAGAGAGAGAGACAGAGAGAGAGCACGATCGAAGGAAGGAGAGAGAGAGAGGGAGACAAAGAATCTGAAGCAGGCTCCAGGCTCTGAGCTTTCAGCATAGAGCCCGATGCGGGGCTCAAACTCACGAGTTGTGAGATCACGACCTGAGCCAACGTTGGTTGCTTAACCGACTGAACCACCCAGGTGCCCTGAGGAAAACATTCTAATAACCATTTGTGTTTGTGAAACATGAGCATTCCCTGTTGCCTCCTTCCTAAGACACTTTATTTTTTTTATTTACTTGTTATATTTTTTTATTTTTTTTAATTGACATCCAAATTAGTTAGCATATAGTGCAACAATGATTTCAGGAGTAGATTCCTTAATGCCCCTTACCCATTTAGCCCATCCCCCCTCCCAAAACCCCTCCAGTAACTCTCAGTTTGCTCCCCATATTTATGAGCCTCTTCTGTTTGGTCCCCCTCACTGTTTTTATATTATTTTTGTTTACCTTCCCTTATGTTCATCTGTTCTGTCTCTTAATGTCCTCATATGAGTGAAGTCATATGATTTTTGTCTTTCTCTGACTAACTTCACATAGCATAAAACCCTCTAGTTCCATCCACGTAGTTGCAAATGTCAAGATTTCATTCTTTTTGATTGCCGAGTAATATTCCATTGTGTGTGTATATATATATACATGTACATATACATATATATGCATGTATATACATATATATGTGTATATGTATATATACATATGTATATGTATGTATATACATATATATGTATTTGTATATATATATACATGTATATGTATATATATACACACACACATACATACCACATCTTCTTTATCCATTCATCCATTGATGGACATTTGGGCTCTTTCCATACTTTGGCTATTGTTGATAGTGCTGCTATAAACATGGGGGTGAGTGTGTCCCTTCGAAATAGCACACCTGTATCCCATGGATAAATGCCTAGCAGTGCAATTTCTGGGTCATAGGATAGTTTTAGTTTTTTGAGGAACCTCCATACTGTTTTCCAGAGTGGCTGCACCAGCTTGCATTCCCACCAACAATGCAAAAGAGATCCTCTTTCTCCACATCCTCACCAACATCTGTTGTTGCCTGAGTTGTTAATGTTAGCCATTCTGACAGGTATGAAGTGGTATCTCATTGTGCTTTTGATTTGTATTTCCCTGATGATGAATGATGTTGAGCATTTTTTCATGTGTCAGTTGGCCATCTGGATGTCTTCTTTGGAGAAGTGTCTATTCAAGTCTTTTACCCATTTCTTTTTTTTTTTAATGTTTTTTTAATGTTTATTTATTTTTGAGAGAGAGACAGAGAGAGACAGAGTGTGAGAGGTGGAGGGGCAGAGAGAGAAGGAGTCACAGAATCTGAAGCAAGCTCCAGGCTCCGAGCTGTCAGCACAGAGCCCAACGCGGGGCTCGAATTCATAGACCGTGAGATCATGACCTGAGCTGAAGTCGGATGCTCAACCAACTGAACCACCCAGGTACACCTATTTTACAGATTTCTTCACTGGATTATTTGTTTTTGTGGGTGTTGAGTTTGATAAATTCTTTATAGATTTTGGATACTAACCCTTTATCTGATATGTCATTTGCAAATATCTCCTCCCATTCTGTCAGTTGCCTTTTAGTTTTGCTGATTGTTTCCTTTGCTGTGCAGAAGCTTTTTATTTTGATGAGGTCTCAGTAGTACATTTCACCAAGACACTTCAGATAGGAGAAAATAAGAACTTTAAATATTATACATGAATAAATATAGATTATACTCAATCATCTCAAGGAAGAGGGGCTTGTAAGCTCAAGGACACCAAGTAGAAAATCATATGGAAGACAGTCTACAGAAACAAGCTTGCAGATACTTCTGTCAATGTGCTGGAAATGGGTTACTTCTTACTCTTGGTTCCTGAGCCCAGCACCTTTCTCACTAAATCCCATAAACACAACTCCACAGCCATGTTTTCTTCATGGTGTTTGTTGCACAGGACAATCGGCAACATCTATGAACCTACCAGTCTACAGATAGAACACTGAAATGTGAGTAAATTATTCACATACGCTTTGCTTTCCAAAGAAAACTAAAATCTTTTGGTTTGTCAGGAAAGAGCACAGGCAGAAGATCAAGAAGTCTAAAAACATTCCATCAGTGAGTTCATTTCTCTGTTTTGATGTTATAGAGACATGTGTTCAGTAATGACATGCTTGGTAATTCTATCTATTCAACAAGTATTTAGTAAGTATATATTTTGTGCCGGACTTCTGGAGTTTGTTTTTAAATGCTTTATGGATGTCTTGCCTACTTCCAAAAAAGTATTTGAAGTGACTTTCTCAAGATGGTTTTTTCCACCCATTACAATTCATCATGATCTGATAGAACACATACAATCAAATAAGTCTATTGGTAGCTCCATTTCTTTTAATTTTTTTTTTAATGTTTATTTATTTTTGAGACAGAGAGAGACAGAGCATGAACAGGGGAGGGTCAGAGAGAGAGGGAGACACAGAATCTGAAACAGGCTCCGGGCTCCGAGCTGTCAGCACAGAGCCCGATGCGGGGCTTGAACCCACGGACCGCAAGATCATGACCTGGGCCGAAGTCGGACGCTCAACTGACTGAGCCACCCAGGCACCCCATCCATTTCTTTTAAAGAGCTTTGCTCTCCAGGGATGTAGTATATGTTGAATATTCTGGTTAGTAAGTTAAAATAATCTTGCTCACAAATGAACTAATATTTGTTGAGGACTATATGTGTGTGGGTATCTATTTTTTTCCCCTAAGTATTCTCTTGTACACTAAAAAATAGATGACAAAAGAATAGAAGATGTTGTCCCGACCTTATCAAAACTTCTTGGCAGGAGATACACAAATAAGCAGATAACAAATTCCTGCCCTTGGGGATAATACATTCTCCGGCAATACAGCTGTGGAAAACAACTAAAGAGCAACACGAGACACTATGGAGCAACGCTTCTCAGATCTTAACGTGCCTAAAATCACCTTGGAATCTTGTTCAAATGCAGATTCAGGTTGAGTGGATCTGGAGTGCAATCTGAGCCTGCACACTTCTAGCAAGTTCTCAGGTGGTCCCGGATGCTGCTGGCTCCTGCACCTTCCTCTGAGTGGCAAGGAGACAGCAAGCTCCCAAGAAGGCCCCGCCACTGGCTACTGAGCCGTTACATCATCTTGCTGGATGCCATCTATTACACGTGGAAGAATCTGATAAATAAAATAAACACTTCTCTAATGCTCCTTGCGGCACTAACACTTTGATCCTCTACGAGTTTATATCCATGCATTTTTTTCTCTTTTCTCCTCCAATACTCATTTTCTCATTCAAAATGTATTTGTATCCGTTCTAACTGGGTTCTTTAACAGCAGAACAGGCAGATGAGATGGTAATCTTGCTTTCTAAATTAGGGGATCTTCTGCTTCCCCGGTGTATCCCACCATTTAAATAATTATTAGAAACTTCTTCCTCATCAAATAAGTCACATATTTTGTACAAGCTGCTTTTTGAAATTTCTATTTTTATATTCTCATTTGCTCTACTCCATTCAGTGTTCTACAATGAGAATATGAGACTTTGAGTCTTTTTATCTGCCATGTAGATCACTAATATCCTTTTTAAAACAGGAACTGGCATTCAACAAGGTGTGTGAAAAGCAATGTCATGCAGGTTTGTTTTTTTTTTTTTTTTAGTGGTTTTTATTTATTTTGAGACAGAGAGAGAACAAGCGGGGAGGGGCAGAGAAAGGGGGAGACAGAATCCCCAGCAGGATCATCCCACACTGTCAGCTCAGAGCTCGATGCAGGGGTCAAACTCACAAACTGTGAGATCATGACCTGAGCTGAAATCAAGAGTTGGATACTTAACTGGATGAGCCACCCAGGCACCCCACCAATATCTTTGAGTTTTGAACTCAAAGACAAACGTTTTTAGTCTAATATTTTACTAGAAATAGTTATTTGTGTCATGAAATCTTATGTTGAAAATTCTTGGCCACAGAGGTAGAAATACATCATTTAAGAAGCTCATCAAGATTTTCTTTCAATGAACTCTCTCCTTTATAGTTGCCTCTCAGGTACATCTATGTGCTACCAATAAGCAACAGCAGTCTACAATGTATTGAGAATATATTGAGGAAAGGAGGCCATTGCCATCCAAGTTTTGCACACTAATTAAGAGTTGCAAATGGCTTAACAAAGTTCGGGTATAATTGTGAAATTGCCTTTTCCATCTGTTTACATAATTATAACAGCTAGAGTTGGAAAATTTTAGATTGCCTAATAAAAAGATAAGGGCTTAAAAAAAAAACTTGATCATCCTAAAATAGTAAAAAGTCTTTCACTTAAGACTTTTAGAAGTCTCTTGCTTTTCCATGAAAGTCTATATAGAGATAGAGAAAATATTTATGACCTCCAAGAGCCAACCTTCTATTGGTATCAAAAAAATGAGTGTTCCTTGAATTTTCTACCATGAAAATCACTGTACTTATCTTTCTCAAAATATCTAAAGAAAGTAGCACTCTTTAAAAGTAAAAATATTATGCACATAAAGAAATCCAAATAAATGGTACTGGTTGCTGGCTCTCTGGGACAGACCAAGTGACTTTCAGTTACAAGACCTAACTTACAGAATGAACCCTTCTGGCTCTAGTCTTTAATATCATAAGGTCAGACATCTAAATATCAGAAACAATGGCAGAATTGTCTTTCTAGAGCAGGGGTCTGTTTTCAAAGTTTACAGGAGCCCAAGAATATAACAATCCAAAGAATAAAAGACATGTTCAAGCATAACTAGTATGCTTTCTCTCTCACGGAAGCCATTTGCAACAAATCTCATGGTCAGAAAGTTGCTCACTGAGCAGAGACTCAGACCAAGGGGAATTAAGGAATTATGAAATATTTACTATCTTTTACATCATATCTTGATGGATCTCTCACTATCGTATAAAGGAGGGGCCAACAAAGCTAACAGAAACCACTAAGAGTTGAACAGGTATAATTTAACGTATGGTCACACAGGCAGTGGAAAAAGAATGACTAACAAGGAGACAGTTTTACTCCAGAGGAGGTCATTAGCTTCCCCAGGCTAGAGCGAGGCAGAAGGAGACGGCAGATGTACAAGCTGACTGGGTCGGCTGGCCACAACTGGACCCACAGTGCATCTATCCCCTGGGGGAGCTGGTGCCTTTGGAAGAGCAACCACTGCCTCAGAGAACATCCCAGGTAGAAAGGGAAGGGGAGGAATACCGAGTTCTCTTATTCTTTCACCTGCCAATTTCCTGACAATGCTTCTCATCGGCTAAACCCACCCCAAGTCAGCTTTTGAATGGATTCTCATTCCATTTTTTTCTTTACTTTTTTGGAATGTATTCACTCTCTTTCCATTCTTTTGGTGGTTGCTCTAGAAATTTTAACATGCATATTCAACTTATCAAGTTCTAAAGTTAATTTTTTTTTTTTTACCCTTTTCCAAACAGCATGATTCTATCCATCACTGAAGGCTTTCAGGTTATTTTTCTGTAATTTAAGGTATTTTTAACCTCTCACAATATTGCCATTACTGTTGTATACAGTGGTAAATAATAATCATAACACACACTTACTATGCTCCAGATACTTTCCAAATACTTTACTACACTCTTTCAAATCATCCTTATGGTAACTCTCGGGGAAATAGTATGATCATCGCCATTTGATAAAGGAGAAAAGAAGGACACACTGAGATTAATTAATTTCCCCAGTCATACCAATTACACGCAGAGTCAGGTGTTCAATGCACACTGTTGGCTTCAGAGTGTTTGGCTTTTGCTTTTGGTGGTTTTTAAGTTTATTATCACGTGCTTACATGTAGATATCATTTATTTGTTCTTGTAGGTGTGTAGATTTATATCATATTATTTTTTATTTAAAAGCCATTGGGCTTCTTGGGGCACCTAGGTGGCTCAGTCCGCATCCGACTCTTGATTTCAGCTCAGATCATAATTTCACAGTTGTGAGATCAAACCCCACATTGGGCTCTGTGCTGGGTGGGTAGCCTGCTTAAGATTCTCTTTCCCCCCTCTCCTTCTGCCCCTCCCATTTGCTTGCACATGTGTGTGCTATCTCTCTCAAAAATCAATCAATCAACAAATAAATAAATAAATTGGCTTCTTGAATCTGGATTTGGCATCTTGCAAATTCTGGAAAGTTCCCAGACATTCTACCTGCACCTCACTCTCCCCCACTTCTCCATCAGGAATTCTCAAGTCTTAAACTTTCTGTGTCTTTAATCTTGCCATCATACATTCTACCCTTCTTTTATTAGTCTGCACTGAATTCTGCATATTTTCTTTAGTTTTTAATGTGACTTAAATTCAAATCTTCAAGTGTTATATTCTTTGATTGTCTTCCTAATCTTCTTGTTCTTTATGATTATTTTAAAGTTGTTTCTTTTATAAAAGGCTCATAATTCCCATGGATGCTGTATATGCAGGACTGATTTTGCTGTTGGGGTTTTGCTTCTGCTGTTGTTAATGGCGTCCTGTGTCTTTATACGTTTTTGTGATTTTATTTCACTATGAAGCGCTCTCACAGTAAACTCTGAACATTATATGCAGAAATACTTTGAAGCCTGGGATGTTTTTCTCCAGAACAGGTTGGCATTTGGTTCTGTAGATACAGTCCAGGCTCACTAAGCCAAATTTATAGCTTTAGTTTGTGTGTGTGTATGTCACTCAGGCAGTATGAATTCAGGCTGTCATCCTCTGAGAAGACAGGTTTATCATTATGTGTTCTCAGGGGAACAGTTTTCTTCCTTCTGCTCAGGAGAAATATGACAATGAAGGCATTTCCTTGAAGTTCTTTGTGGCAGAATGGGGTTATTTCTGGTTTTCCCTCATCCTCGGGCTATGGCCCTGTTGGAGTCTGAGAATTATTGAGGAAGGAGAGTCTGATGACTTCCATCACAACACTCTATGGAGTATATGAAAACTTGTGTTTAAGTTCATTCAGTTCAGCAAAAAATAATCTCCAAGCCTGTCCGTGTTCCCACTTGCTCTCAGAACATGGCTTTAGTACTTCTCATTTTCTTACCAACGAGACGATATTTTTTGTGTTATGTACGAAAGTTTTAGTTGCTTTCCAGAAGCATTCATCTACCAATATATTCCACCATGTTTACGAAAATGGAAGAGAATCACACTCCCCTCACGTGCTAGTATCAGCTGGCTTACAGGTGAAGGAACCCTGAGCCAGTCCATGACTCAAAGATGATCGTGTCTATTTATTTACAACATACCCATTATAAATTGACTTCTAGTTTCTCAAATAAGTCCTAGTTTTGCTTATTTCCAGCTTATTCAAAGAACGCTTTACGCCTCCAGCCTCTTCATCTCCCAATTTGCTCATCTCTGCACCGTCGGTGTAGAGCCTGACGCAGGGCTCGAACCCACAGAGCATGAGATCGTGACCTGAGCCAAAATAGAGTCAGATGCTCAACACATCGAGCCATCTAGGCGGCCCAAATTTTATGTTTGTTGTACACCTGACTCCTGTTTCCTGGCTGGGTTGGAAAGAGTCAACCTAGCAGGAATGAACTGTATCTTCTGACAGGCCTGCTTACCTAACTGACTGAATCACCCAGGTGCCCCCAAGCCACTCTTTAAAATAATGAGGTTGCTCTATATGTAACACAAAATACCAAATGCCAAAATATATTGGTGCATGAACGGGAACAATACGAGTAATGGGATCCATTTTTGCCTAAAGAAATCTGAAAGAATAAGCCGTTTGGCATATACCCAGATTCCAGACTCGCGGAAGAAAAGCAGGTGTTCAGGATAAAGCATACTGTTTGCACAAAAGGTTTAAGCACAATCTCTGTATTAAAATTCTTTAGGAGACACCTGACATTTATAAACACTAAATCATTTGCAAATCTACAAATTGATAGATATGACTGACAGGGAGATTTTATAACTATTGATTGCCTTTTAAGTTGCCATTTCTGCTAAGAATGAGATATATCCTGTGCCTATCATTGCATAACATGATAGATTTATCAGCTTTCACTAAGTGTTCATCCTCGATGAACAAAAATTATTGTTCGTGCTCACATATTTAATTTATAATAGGACTTTGTTTTCTGGCAAGGACTATTCATAAAGGCCAACTTTTAGTCCAAAATGAGTATCATGAAATTTCTTCAAATGTATATCTGGACTAGAAAAGGGGAAATCAAAAATTATATGAAAGTATAATCCACAAAAGCATCCAGGCTCTAAAGCCAATAATTGCCCTGAGGACATCTGCCTAGCCCTTGTAGCTTGGACATTTTCAGTTTAATGGGATGACCACATTGAAGACAGGAGGTAACACCTCAGGCCAGCACATGTTTAGAAGCCTAAGCCAGGAATCTAGAAGGCAGCATTCAGCAAAATGAGGAAGAAAGAAGCAGCCCAGCAGCGTCACCGTAAAATAGGGGTAAACCACAGGAAATCAAAGGATCTCAAACGCCCTTACCTCCACTTGCTTTCCAATGGGACCAAAGCTCAGAAATCACCCAGGTGTGGAATAATGCTGTACCACTTAGCTGCACAAGTTACTCAGACTTTGAGCAAGTTACTTAAACTCTCTATGCTTCAGTTTTCTCATCTGTAAAATGAGTATAATGACAATAAAGCCCACGGTTGTGAGATGGAGTCCATTATCTTCTATGTACCTGGCACGTGATACATATAAGTAAGTGATAGGTACCTGCTATTATGCTCATCCGAGGCACTGTACTCTCTTGGCCACGTGTTCTCACGGCCACAGTGAGTTCATCTAGGGGTGGGCACATGACCTGAGCTGATGAGTCTGAGTCATTCTTTGAGTCACTGGGCATGAGCCAATCCCTGTGTGGTAGAGACCCTATGGATCCGAGATGAATGAGTGGTAGGAGCCATGTCCTCTGTCATTTTTTGGAAGCTGTTCTGCTACAGGAAAGAATAAAGCCAATATAAAATATGACGAGAGTTTTTTCTTTGCTTCCATAGTTTCTGAGACCCAGCTGTAAGTGTGCCCAACCTTCAACTATATCGGTGATTTTCTCCTAACAATTCCTCCTTTTTACCTCAACTCTTTCAGATCACTCGACCATCACTCAGACTATTTAATCCTATATGTGACTGTCACATGCAGCCACTGTGTGAACTATCGAAATCGTTTGTCGCACAGAAACGAGGGACACAATTTATCTTTCAACTTTCATTTACCCAGTTACAGCATTCTTTTCAATCGAGAGTTAATAGCACACATTAGCAAACAATGTGCTAAGAAAGCACTTCCTGGGTACATCGCAGGTTTCTGGGTTATCTAAATCTTAAGATATTTTAACCATTAATAAAAGTTCAGAGATAACATTCTGGAACGAAATTACTAGGCCTTGCATAGTTGGGATTCCTTTCAACAAGAAGCTTAGGCTATTCTAATACAGAGTTGGGGCGGCAGTTACCACGTGACTGTGTTAGAAAAAGGCAAGAAGTAGCAATCAACAGCTGAGTATATCATATCATCGCAGCGCATCATGATAGCATATGGCAATATATAATTATAAACTATATAATTAAAATATATAAATATCACTCACAGACTCACACTATGATTTATTTATAAGTTACATTAGATGGTAAAACTCCCTAGACAAAGCACAAGTAGCCTACTTGCCATTCAGAAAATGTGTGTTGAACCAAACATATTTTCCCCAGACATCCACACATCTGTTTCTAACTTATTAGTCTGCAGCATCCTCACTAATTAATCTAGTGGCAATATCAGATCCCAGTCACTGTATCACCCCTGAATTTGCCAGATGTTCAGCATGCTGAGCACCAAATGACCCTTTCTCCCTCTCAGGTGGTATCTACATTGCTTTCATGGGTGACATTTCTCTTGGATGAGGAAGCCTACGATGAAAATTTAGAACGCCCCCAAGCAATCACAGCTTCCCCTTGATATCACAATGTCCACCACCATTTTGAAATGTAAAACCCGAGGCAATTCGAGCCACACAACATTTAAATCACGTCTGTAACAAACACAGTGGTGATGTTTTACCATGTGTTGCTAGAGCCACGCACAATTCAAGTATCCATTTTCTTCAAGTTGCTTTCGATATGAAAGGAATTTAGGTGGTTCCACGATGAAGTTCAGTGTTGGAGCTCACAGATACACGACGAACCCTGGGACCTGGGCAATGGTGTTTGCCCTCATTCAGAGGACAGGCGTCGTGGGGAGAGAGTAGGATGCCAGGGGCAGGGGATCGGGGAAGCACTGGGCGGTCACAGTTTTGGTCGTGGACACAGGCAGATTTCTATTAACTGCCACTTACCAGCTAAACGTCCGAGTAATTACTGAAGCTTGGAAGCTTCATTTATCACAACTATGTGTTGTGTAATAATAGCATCACAGGAGATTGTTCGGAATTAAAGTATAGAAACATTTTGTAAGTGCCTAACCCAATGCCTAGTGTATAGGAAGTTCTCGATTAATGTTAAAATCCAGAAGACACCAAAATAAACTGGAAAACAATCAGGAGAATAGAAAACAGGAAGAGAAAAGAGGAAGACTGAAACGTCAGTGCTGTGGTTGGCTACAGAAATTCACAGGCCTGGTTATTTCTAATCCACTTTAGTGGTACGAGAATATAAATAAGGAAAAACTGTCATGGAAAATTTGCCGTCCACAACACGCTGGCGATTGTCCTGTTATTTTGAGGCCACTGACCCTATTATCGGAGGCCGACCGCTTTTATTTACAACTCATATATACCCTCTTCCGTTACAGATACTCATTCAAATCCCCAAAGCAAAGTCTTTTCTTTGCTGCCTAAAAATAATTACGGAACACAGACAAAGCCCATGGGAACTGCACTTCTGATGTTCTTTTCACAGCGACAATAGGCTCCTGGGCTTGTCTCTTCCTGTGTTTCTTTCTGGTGTTTTCTGTCGGCCATTCCTCTGAGCCACAAGGCTCCTTGTGGCTGATTGTAGGGTCAGCGTAAGCCCATCTCGCCTTGCCTTCTGCTACGTCCATTTAGTTCCACAAAAGCTTCCCACCCCTTCCTGGAGCCATGACTGGGAAGTGAGCATTGGAAATGGTTGCCATGGAGCCACTTCAGATTCTGCAATACGTGGAAACCATATATTGACTTAAGACGTTTAGAGCTTATGTGGTATGGCCAGGCCTTTGGAGAAACATTTAAGTTACCCCTGGCCTCTCCTTCCCTCTGATGGTCTGCTTTGTAAAATGGAAGCCACCACAATAATGAGTTGGAAAAGCTACTGAAATGGGACCGTAAGGGCAAGCCATGGTTATCAGCGTTTTGTTAAACCTCCCTACACCAGAGTGAGAGGATTTTTCAACTGTTTGTAGCTGTGTTTGTCAAAAGCTAATTAATAGGATTAAGCTGCAGAGTCTCGCTTTTCCCAGGGGGCAAACTAAAACAACATTTAGAGAGATACTCCATATCTAATCTTAAATTAGTCTTGTGCTACCACGTTTATGTCTCAGCTTTGGATTGGCTTTGGAAGACATCAACAGAGTTAAGTCTATGGCACTCCCCTAAAGGGCTGTTCCAGATTGGTAACCAAATCATGAAAAGGCAAATAGCATATTCTCTGAGAGTAAGAGAGCCAAACATAGGACACTTCTGAAGGTTCAAACTGTCTTAAGAATACAAATGTTTAAAAAATGTACCGTAAGAAATGGGCCCGAGTTTAACAAGCGTCATTGAATTCATTATCTTCATAAAAATATTTACTAAGTCAATCCCATGAAATGCTGTTTTTTTAGGCTAACGACATAGTTTTTTGTAATAATTAAAAAATACCACAATATTATATAATGTACTGGAAATTCTTACCCTACTTATTATGCTATAATTTTCCTTAGGTTTATTTTGTTCTTTCATGAAAAGATTTGCTATGAAACTAACAGTAGAAACAACAGGGGTTGAAAAATGTTTGTTGAGAGAAGGGCTGAGGAGCCAGTGGAAACATTTCGCATTATTTCCATCGTTTCAAATATTTTACGACATTATCACTGCTAAAATTACTATGAAATGTAATCCAGTCCTATCTCTTCATAAAAATATAACTGCTCATCAGCAACAATTTTAGGAGTTGTTCTAAGTCTCTTTAGGAGTTACTCTGTCATTTGGAATAAAAAAACGCCTTTTTTTTTTTTAATTTTAAAAAGGTGCTGTACTATTGTGTTACACTAAATGTGTAGCTCAAATTATAAACTTTCACTTTATTCTATCACTAAGAAACAAGATTGACTTATTATGTCTTGTCTCTACCATTCACCATAATCAATAATTACTAATTTGCATTCATGTCAACCTTGGCACTATGGACACGTGAGCTGGATAAGTCTTTGTTGTGGGGCTTGACTATGCATGGTAGGACATCTAGTAGCATTTTCGCCTCTACCCATCAGAGACCAGTGGCACCCTCCTGGGTGTGACAAACAAAAATGTCTGCAGACACAGCCAAATGTCCCCTAAGGGGAAAGCGCAAAGTCACTCTCCCTGTTGGTTGAAAACCACAGATTAATATGTATAGCTGAGGATATACAAAGATTGAAAACTCCCAGTGTACCCAAATCATAAGTAATTTTAATCTACCAAAATTTATGTAAAATTACATAATTAAGAAAAAAAGTAGACAGCACCAATTTAAGGTCTACAAAAATTGTATTCAGTGTTAACGTTTTCATTTTGAAATTTAATACAGTATAGAAAATACTGAATACAGATTATCCAAATGAAAAGATAGGATTTTATCTCCATTTATATTGAATGAAAAGTCCAATAAACTTTACATATTAAAGTTGCAACATGTGATCATTTTGGACATATATATACACCCATAAAACCACCGCCACAATCAAGATTTCAATTATACTAGAAAGTTTCCTTGAAAATTTTCTCTTTGTAATATGTCCCTCTCAATTTCTAAT
This sequence comes from Prionailurus bengalensis, assembly GCF_016509475.1. Lineage (NCBI taxonomy): Eukaryota > Metazoa > Chordata > Mammalia > Carnivora > Felidae > Prionailurus > Prionailurus bengalensis. The sequence goes on along the minus strand of NC_057344.1, from coordinate 8,447,661 downwards.
CCCAGGCAATCACTGATCTGCCTTCTGTCCCTAGAGCTGAGTTTGAAATTTCTAGAACTTTATATACACGGAATCATATTGTATAGACTCTGCCTGACTTCTTTCAGTCAGAATAATGATTTTTAAATGTGTCCATAGGACTGTATATCAATAATCACTTATTTTTTTGCTGAGTAATATCCTTGGTATGGAGATGCTAAGTACTGTTTTGTTTTGTTTTGTTTTTTTTAATAGGTTTCCCTGCCAATAAACCTTTGGGTTTTCTCCAGTTTGGGATATTACAAATAAAGCTAATGTGAACATTTGTACATGAGTCTTTGAACATAAAGTTTTGTTTCTCTCTGATAGACACCTAAGAGTGAAATGAGAGGATCAGGTGGGAGGTGTCTGTTAAACTTTTCAGGAAACTTTCAGTTTTCCAATGCAATTCTACCCTTTCACATTCCCTCCAGCAGTAGAGGGCATTTAAGTGGCTCTACATTCTCACCTCCATTTGCATGGTCAAAAACATACAAGAGCTTCAAGAACTCATCATGGATGGTTCTTCTTCAGAAGAAATGTTAGAGGAAGTCCTCCCTTCAAGTGGAAGGAAATGATACCAGACAGGAACATGGATTTACACAAAGGAACAAAAAACACCAGTTATGGGAACAACATAGATTAAAATAGGGTTTTATTCTTTACCCTGTAAGTCTCTTTAAAAGATAACAGACTGCTTGTAGCCAGAAGAATAACAATGTAATGAGATAAATAGCATATACAGCAGAAAAAAGGTGGGACAAAGTTGGGAGAGAAGAAATGGAAGTATTTTAAAATTCTTACGGTATATATGTAGTAATATAATATTATCTGAAGTAAACCATAATAAATTAAGGATGTACAATTTAAACTCTAAGGCGGCCACGAAAATAACATTATATAGTGTTATAGGAAGGGAGCCAACAAAGGGAAAATGATGGAATTATAAAGAATACTTCATTCACACAAAAACGAAGGAAAAGAGGGGAAAAAGGAATAGATGAGACAAGTGGACAATAAACAACAAGATGGTTGACTTAAACCCAAATGTCCCAGCCCAAAATGTCAGAAAAAGAGAGAGAGGGAGACTCCCTAGGTCAGATATTAAATTCTGACAAAGCCGAGTAAAAAATGAATAGCTTCCTTTCCAAAGGAGTCCCAAGTTCTAAACTGAAAGGAGCTGCTTCTCTTTGCCAGAGGCCACAATCAGCAAAATCATTAGTCACAAAGATTTACAGCTCAAAGGGAGCATTGCACTTGAGATGTCCCAGAGGTATAGAGAGCTTCAGCTCCCTGGGAAGAGCCTCCAAGCCTGCTGGTTTGGAACCTGCTTACAGGGTGATACTTCTTTTTTTTAATTTTTTTTTCAACGTTTTTATTTATTTTTGGGACAGAGAGAGACAGAGCATGAACGGGGGAGGGGCAGAGAGAGAGGGAGACACAGAATCGGAAACAGGTTCCAGGCTCCGAGCCATCAGCCCAGAGCCTGACGCGGGGCTCGAACTCCCGGACCGCGAGATCGTGACCTGGCTGAAGTCGGACGCTTAACCGACTGCGCCACCCAGGCGCCCCCAGGGTGATACTTCTTATGATACCCAACTGAAATGTCCACATGGAGTGCCCCAGTGGCATACAGACTGTATCTGATACTCAGTGTCTAAGAAGTTTTAAGGCTTTCCCTTGGGTGGTGGAAGTCTGAAAAAACAACAAACAAACAAACAAAAACAGTCTTTCCGGGACTTCCAGAGGGACTGAGTGTTGCAAATCCATCCACATACTCCCAAGAAACATTATTCACAGAGCAAGCTCTTGAGATTTTTTGGGCTTTATCAGCCATATCTGTGAGCCAAGGTGTGATATCTTCTAAGTCAGGGCTATTGTGACTAAGGCTTCTGACTTGTCAACCAGCAGGACATCAGGAGTACATGGAAGACTTTTAAAACAAGAGTACACAGTCACTTGCGTTATGATCTGATAGTCCCACTGGTGGTAAACGATGAGGGAGCGTCTCACTGACACTTCCTGTATATGCAAGAATTCCCCATCAAAAGAATCTCTTCTGACACACATAGAACAGAGGAATGCGACCACACAGACCATCAACTACAGGTGTAGAAGTACTAAAGTAGACTGAGTAGCCCAGAAGTCCTCACCCAGAAGGTCTCCGTGCTTCCTTTCGCTACTGCAAACCTTGCCCAAACTTTATCAGTTCACTTTGGGGGTTGCCTTCCCCCGTGGGAACAGATGGCATTGTGACTCTGCCCCCTATAATCAACAAAACTACAAAAACATCCCTCCACGCAGTGACCCAGCATCCAACACATAGCTTTGTAACCTTAGTCTTTAAGTTAGAGAACTTAATTAACGTAATACCAACATATTTGATTCATATTTACTTTACCACTCTTTGTTTTCCATTTAACCAATCCGTTTTGTGTACGCTTTTCTTTCTTACCTCTTTCATAAGAAATATTTTACTATGATCCCATTTTGTTCTATTAAATTGTTAAACTTTTACTACTCTTTTAGTAATAACCATAATGACAGGTGATTTTGACATATTACAATCTAAAAAATAAATCACAGCTTTTACTCCTCCTATTTATGCTTGAACCTTAGAACATTTTAATTCACCATACCCCCCTCGACTTTTATAACATCATTGTGCATTTTCTTTTATTAATTTTTAGAAACTGCTTATTTTCCATTGGCTGTATTTCCATTTTCTTTGCCTTTGTGGAAGAGCGGCTTAAGACCACTCAGTGGTTGTTCCTACCCTCCCAGTGGCCTGAGCAGTGGCAGCTGCAGACCTGACCGCCCCGGTCTTCAGTAGGAAGTGCCCAACAGGCACAGAGGGCACCTGCCCGCCTTCAGACTGGTCTGTGACTTCAGGTTGAGCAGCAGTGAACCCAGGCGCTGGGGTATCCCATTCACCCTGAAATTCCTCTTTGGTCACAGCCTTTTTGGCAGCAGGCTGTTCCCCCTTTTCATTCTCTGCAGGGTCTCTGTAGAGTAGAGATCAGCATGACCTCCCAGGGGTGTTCACCGGAAATGGTGCCACGCATGCGCAGAACTTCCGGGGGGGGGGGGGAGGGGCCAGCATCCACCACATCAGACCCACTGAGTGAGCTCCCTTATTGTCGCAAGGAATGGCGATGTCCACACAGGTTAGAGGAGAGTGTTACACAGAGCGAGGGCAGACAGGTTAAGGTGAGATGCCTCTGTGAGAGGCTGGTGGTCAGCCCAAGGATCGGTAACCACCAGAAGGCTGCCTGGACCTGGTTAGAGAAGGTTCCAGGAGTCGGGCAGCTGGCAGTAGGAGTGATTCTAGTAGCAGCAGCAAACTTCAGCACAGCTCGCTGGCCAGGACTCCTGGATGAGATGACACGCACATCAGCCAGGTTTGCAAGGGCAACAAGGCACGAGCTACCAGCAGAAGCTCCCAGGTTCTCTGCAGATTTGTGATGTAGAACCCATCACGTTTCCTTTCGTAGATGTACTGTTCCATTGGAAGTCAAGGTTGGTGCCGCCTAAACGGGCTCCTGCTGCAAGGAATTTGAGGACACCCTCCTGCTTCACTTACGGCACATCAATGGCTCCAGACTTCGTGAAAGTTTCCCTTTAAGTTATAAGGAGAATGCAGAACAATACCATATGGACCCCTCCCTGGGTAGCTTGAAAAGGTTTCATGCATTTTAACTCTGAATTGTTACTTACATCAACAAGACACTACCACTGTTGTTTTGTTTACAGTCAATATTCATTCATATTTTCCTGTATATCTTTAAAATGTATTTTTTACTTTTTTCCCTGCGAGGATACATTTTCTTCTACCTAATGAACACCATTCAGCACTTCTTTCAACGATCTCAGTATTTCCTCTGAAGACATGTGTATTTCGCTGTTTTTATAGCATCTTTTGCTGATTAATGGGTTCTGGATTGGTAGCTATCTTTGTGCACTTTAACTATGCAATTCTGTCATCTTAGGATTCCTATCATTACTCTCTAGAAGCCGGCCAGCTGTGTGTCTCCTTGTCCCTTTGAAGGTAAGGTTTCCTTCCTTCAGGTTGCTTAACCATTGTTTTTCACGGTCTTTGCTGTTTGGGTGGTTTCTTGTTTGTTTGTTGGATTTGGGGTTTTCTCCGTATTTATCTTGCCTGTGTTGTAGAACTTCCTTAATCTGCTGTTCAATGGTTTGTAGAAGTCTTGCCATTATCTCTTCAACTATGGCTTCTGCCTTATTTTTCCCTTCACTCCTGTAGGGACTCCAATTACATGCACATTAGACCTTTTCTTGTCTCATAAACCTTCTAAAAAAAAACTGTACTATTTTTAATGTTTTTTTGTTCTCTCTGTGCTTCACCTTCCAATTTTGTATTAACATGTCAACTTCAGTAGTCTTGTCTCCTGCTGTCTTCATTCTTCAAAGACCTTTTATTTAAAACAACATTTTAATAATTTCTCTTCAGTTCTAGCAGTCTGTTTCTTTCCTTTTAGAGATGGCGGCTCTCTGCCCAAATCTCCATTTTTTCATCTGTTTCTAGTATTGTCATATACTAATCACGATTATCGTGAGGTCCTTGTCAGATGGCAGTGATATCTCTGTCAACTGCGAGCTTGTTTCTATGAACACCATTTTATCTATTTTATTTATTTTATCTATTTTACTTTATTTACTTTACTTTATTTTACTTTATTTCTAGTCTTGATATTAGTCTTGAAGTGTCGTAGTGATTTTTATTAAATGCTAATTATTCTGGAGTAAAAAACTACAGAGACTTACGGCAATGATTCATTCCCGCAGACAGTATTGACCTTTCTCTTACTGTGCTAAAACAACAGAGGCTTAACAAGAACTGTGAGTCATGGCTGCCTTGCAGCCCCATTATTGCTGTTGTGCTTCTAGTGCGGCCTGGACTCAACCAAGAGGTCTGGGCACTCTCTGTGACCCCCTTCTAGTTTCAGGTCCTAAATTGCAATCATTGTCTTATAAGACTGTTGATAGCTTTGCCATGCTTTTAAATCTCCTGCCTCACAGGGCCCAGAATTTGGCAAATGTTTTCGGGGGAAAAGTAACCACATGCTTGGAGATGCCAAAGTCTACCAGAACTCCATCCTCCCCTGTGGCTGAGAGCTTAGGTTCTGAGCCCAATGCACCTGCCTCCTCAACTGACCTCACAGTGAAAGCCAAGGCAAAAATGATTCCACCTTTGAGGAGTCTGGTTCCTGTTCAAAACCGTCCATGTGCTTCTTTGGGCCTGACCAAAGGCTATTCCAAAGGCTTTCCCCGACAGCCCCTCGGGCTGGCTATCTCCTCACACATTTAAACACCGATCCCAGGGCCTTTGTTCCTAGAACTCTTTATCTTGGGTCTTCTGCCAAGATCTTTTTCAGGTATCTCTGCCAAGCTTTCCTTAGCAGAGGAAGAAGGGGAAAGCAAGACACTTTTCCCTACTATGGCTCGGTACCCAGAGCTTCTCTGCCCCTAGCATTTCCCCCTCACTTTATCCTAGCCACCATGGTCCATAAACGGTGGGAGCCTTTTGTTCAGGGCTCCTTCCGCTGTGGGATGGCCCCACCTGCACGGATCCACCTAACCTTCAAACGGTGCATCATTCCATGGAGGCAAATGGAATCAAGGAGTCAGCTCTTCTCTGGGTTTAGCCTCCTGTTCATACCACCTGAGTAAGTGATTAAGGTTTAACTCTCATTTTTGGCTTGTTGCTGTAATCAGTTATTCCATACCCGACAGCTTGCCTTCTCTTCGGCTCAGCTGAACTCCTGACAATTCTTCCTCTGCTCCCTTTCCCCAGTTTTTGTTATCTCTTGACTGCCATTAAACATTATCCTTCTGTATTTTATCCCGAGTTTACAGTTATTTTCGGCAAAAGTGCTGTTCCATTGCTATCTGATCTATCCTACCCAGAAGTGTAATTTCCACCTACTGCCTTTCAATTAAACATCCTGAAAGCCCCACAAAATGCTTCTGATTACACTTCTTCATTAACTGAACTTAGTTACATTGTGAAAACTAGCTGCAAGTGTGCCTGGGAAATAGAAAGTCCTGTGACTGAGAATCCTGTCATCTTAGATTCTGTTAGTAAGGATAAGGCAACTACCAGCCCCGTCCACACATTCCCATTTCTTCCCTGGTTCCATGTTGCTTTTGCCATCTGCCTTGCTTGATGCTATCTGCTTTGTCTAACACTGGCTGAACTGATTATGTAAAGTAGGTTGAGTTTCTATTCACACAGTAGGTGCCTGCAGTTGGTGGCATGGTCAGAGACTAGATAGCTGATGAATTACCAACACTTATGAGTTGGGGTGGCTTAAAACAAAGAACATGTTCATAGTGAAGGGTGGGTGCATGTCTTGCAAATAAAAAATACATTGGACTAAGTCAATGTCTTTTTCCAATTTTATAAATACTGTGTGGTTGAAAGTTCCAATGGTTGATGTGTCCCTGAAAATGGTGTAATTTTGACTTTTTTTTCCTTAAGGTTTATTTATTTATTTTGAGAGAGAAAGAGAGAAAAAGAGAGAGTGAGCTGGGGAGGGGTTGATGTGTCCCTGAAAATGGTGTAATCCTGACTTTTTTTTTCTTAAAGTTTATTTATTTATTTTGAGAGAGAAAGAGAGAAAAAGAGTGAGCTGGGGAGGGGCAGAGAGAGAGAGAGAGAGAGAGAGAGAGGGAGGGAGGGAGAGAATCTCAAGCAGGCTCCATGCTGTCAGCATGGAGCCTGATGCAGGGCTCACTCTCATGAACCGTGAGACCATGACCTGAACCGAAATCAAGAATCCTACGCTGAACTGACTGAGCCACCCAGGGGCCCCGATTTTGACTTTTTTAATTGACTTTTTTCTTATTGCGTAGATGGCTCTAAAAAAAGACTGCAGAAATTAATTTTGATGGTAGAATCATCCTAATTTCAGAGTGATTTTTGTATCACTGTAACTTAATATGTATTTGTTTGTATGTCTTGGGTGCGGAGAGGAGAAAAAAAGGATTAAGTTATGTAAGTCACTCATGTTTCTCAGAGCGTGTGACCAAAATGTAACAGAATAATCTGTAGGTTTTACAATTTTGTATTTTAATGTGACTTTCATTTCTGCTGACATATAAATCTAATAGATTCTACCAATGAGTTGATTAGAACAGTACCCTTTTCAATTTTAACTAACATTCTTAAAAGATATACTATAAATAACTTCCAAATCATGTGTCTATAGGATCCTCTGTCAAAAAGCTCATCCTCTTAAAGTACCTAAAATGTTCTCTGGCACCTCTCTGTCATATGTAGGTGTTATATAGATTACACACACATGTTCTGTGTACGTGTTACAATATCTACTCCTTACTAAATGGTAGAGGTTCTGATCCTACGTAAGAACAAAATGCATTATGTCAGGGCCGAATAAAGGAACCGAAAGTATACCATTCATTTTGCTAGGGATAATTTCATATAAAGAATTATGAGCCAGATACTGAAGAAGAGAAATGCAATCAAGGGAACAGTGGGGTATCACAGAGATCGTAATTTCACAAGGCAACTACCAGCAGCTATTTCTAGGTTCTGGAGAGAAGAAAGAAAACTTAGAAATTTGAAGGGGCTGAGACCCAGATCTCTGAGGTGGTCACCCTACTGGGCTGGTGCTGGTGCCTCAGAAGCTTAGAGTAGAGGCCCATGGAGCTGGGTTTGAGACCTTAAAAGAGGGTGAGGCAGCCAGCTGTGCTGATGTTCCTCAGGGAACGTGTTGAGGATGATTCTCCAAGGGCTGAACCTACTTTCAATTTGCCCTTGCTGGGGAAGGGGCGTTGCTGGTGACTCCCACAGGGCCTAAGACAAACAGGAATGAACAGTTCCCTCCTTCTCCAGCCTACCACTGTCTCTCTACCACCCCCTACCGGCCCAAGGGAAATGTGGTTCCCAGAGTGCCAAGCTCAGCATCAAAAAGCAGAGTGCAGGAGGCAGGAGTTGAAACAGAGAAAACGGCTTGATAACTAGCACAAAGGTCTACATACGCTACCAAATGAAACGCTGGATTATACATTTTCTGATAGCTCCATATTCACTCTGTAGGATTTTGTTTTGATGCAGGATATTATTAATATAATTAAATGTGGACAGAATAAAACGAATTTGAAACCACGTCCCCGAAATTTCAAGTGGGTATCTATTCTCATTATGAAAAACTGAGCTAAAAAACAGAAAAGCTAAAGCAGGTTTAAATTATAACATGAATTGCTTGTGAACACATATATCCTGTACTTTTTTTTTAATTTTTTTTAATGTTTATTTATTTTTGAGACAGAGAGAGACAGAGCATGAATGGGGAGGGTCAGAGAGAGAGGGAGACACAGAATCTGAAGCAGGCTCCAGGCTCCGAGCTGTCAGCACAGAGCCCGACGCGGGGCTCGAACTCACGGACCGTGAGATCATGACCTGAGCCAAAGTCGGAAACTCAACTGACCGAGCCACCCAGGGGCCCCTATCATGTACTTTCTGAGACAGTCTTAATTTCAAAAATTAAGCTTTAGTTTGAAATTTCATTCTTGGAAGCATGTAATTTTTAATGTATCATATATCATGTAACTTTATTTTTTATTTTTTAATATTTATTTACTTTTGAGAGAGAGAGAGAGGGAGAGAGAGAGTATATGTGTGTGCATGAGCACAGGAAGGGCAGAGAGAGAGAGAGACACAGAATCCGAAGCAGGCTCCAGGCGCTGAGTTGTCAGCACAAAGCCTGACGCGGGGTCGAGCCCATAAACCAAGATCATGACCTGAGCCAAAGTCAGACACTTAACTGAATGAGCCACTCAAGCAACCCTATAACTATTTAAATATATTTTTTTCTTTTTTTCTTGTAACACACGTGTGCTCACAGGTGAGGGCCTATGCTGTGTGTGTGTGGGTGGGTGTCTATGTGTGTGTGGATGTGTATGCCAAGTGTTTTAATATATATCTAGAAAAGTAACATAATCTTGATTGAGATTTTGGATTGAAACAAAGTAGATTATTTTAACGGAGACTCTAGCTTAAATTTTCTCTGGCCTCTGGCACTGATTCTTAAAAAGTGGAACCACAACTTTTAATGGAGAGAAGTGAGGATGACATTTGGCTGATTCAGGAATACATTTTGGTTAGATTCCACCTCATTCTGGAAGAAAAAAAGAACGTTCAAGCAAATAATATAAATGAACTAAAAATATAACTTCAGTTGTCATAGGCAACCCTTTCCTTCCAAGTAGAAGAAAGGATAAGGATAAGAAACATATGGAAGAAAAGGACACATGATCTGAAAGTATGCACAAGAGAAATCTAAGAATAACATGAACACATATGCTCTATGCAACTAATCAAGCAAATTACCAGCCAGAAAAGCTCAGTGTCCCTCAATGAATTCTCATTTACTTCTAAGAGTAGTTTCTATAGACTCATTTACCTTCCAGCTGGCAATGACTAGCTAAAGTAAAAACTGTTAGGAACAAAGCATAAGAAGAGTGTTTGAATAATTCCAGTGAGGCAAAGCAGTGTTAATCACTCCTCTGCAGTTCTGTCTAAAAACCCAATCTCGTAAAAGGAAAGAAACCTATCTTAGTGACTAAATCACTGAATGTATGCTAGCATGTATAACAGAAATCATATACACACAGGTTTTTTTTGTCACCCTTTGCAGAATCTAAGCCTAAAATTATATGTTTATTGATTTTAAATCTGTACTTTTGTAAACTTTCCTATATCCCCAGTAGGTTTCCATTATAAATATCCACCGATGTGCTATGTATAGTGCTACTTAACTTTCTTAAGTAACTGCTTTAAGTCAGCAAGTTTTTTTGTCTTTTTTTTTACTTTGTTTCATTTGATTTTTTTTCTTCGACTTTAATGTTAGAAGCACAGGAAAGCCAAACTCAGACGTTCGAAATACAAAACCTAGATGGGACCATTTTAATGATAATATAAACTCCAAAGGGCTCATCCTGCCATTTAAAATGAAAAACAATTTGAGACTGAAGAGGCAGATTTTGGAAGGGTTAACCAATAGTAAAGTAACACAAGCAATAGACAAATGGCAGAAGGAGAGAGGAAAATTCTCATTTATGAAAAAATGTGATAATACACAGCAGCAAAACAAACAGAGCAAACAAACTAAGGCAGTTGACTGTGATGGCTATTACTGCATCACAGTTTCCTTGAGTTCTGAAGCTGAAAAAGCAAAGCTATTTTTCTGTTCATGATGAACTTCTGGCACATAAAATCACATCCTGTATGATAATGTATGCATTGAAATTTGAGACATTTTGTGGCCTACTACTGATCAGTTTCTGCAAATTTCCCGAGAGTTTTAGAAGGGAAAACACAGATTTAAAAAAATTATTAGAAGCAGAACTCTGTATGTCCAGGGGTTGGCCCTCATTAACTACATATTTTTAAAAATATTCTGTTTTCTGTCTGCCTGCTTGTCAATAATTATTAAGAAAAATATTTTCATTATAATCTTTTAGGAATTTCCTGCTATGATTCTGTCAACTTCTGCCTCATATTTTTAGGCTGTTTTAGACACATAATTTTTTTCTTTAATTTTTTTAATGTTTTTATTTATTTTTGAGGGAGAGAGAGACAAAGTGTGACCTGGGGAAGGACAGAGAGAGAGAGGGAAACACAGAATCCAAAGCAGGCTTCAGGCTCTGAGCTGTCAGCAAAGAGCCCAACACGGGACTTGAACTTGTGAACCACGAGATCATGACCTGAGCCGAAGTTGGACATGTAACTGACTGAGCCACCCTGGCGCCCCTGGACACATAATCTTTAAAACTGCTATATCCTCTTAGTTAACAGAATGTACCAGTAGGGAACGAGCCTCTTCACTCTTTGTGTTTTGTTGCTCATTTTCCTCTGGCTTTAACACATTATTCACCTCTTTAGTACATTCATGCTTTGGTGTCTTCTTGTAAACAGGAACCTGTGTCTGGAACTTTTAACATCCAAACTCCGAATTTTTTAACTAGAGACTTTAAGAGTTTTATTCGCAGTATGGATATATTTGGAACTATATCTGCCATCTGAAATCTTTAACCATCTCTGGATCTTTCTTTCCCCTTATTTGAGTGACTCCACCTGAGACTATATTCAATATTAGTCTTTGTGTGACAAAACTTCTTAAGCCCTGAATGCCTAGAAATAGTTTTAATTAAATTATTTAATGACAAATGATGGGTAGCTTGGCTGAATAAGAAATTCTAGTTTCTAAATTATTTTTGTATCATACTTTGAGAGTACTAATCCAAGTCATCTTCAATGCAGAGTTGTTGAAAAACATGTTTAGTATTTGGTTTTCATCAATAATAGACTCTATGTATGCTTTTAGTTTCTAATCTAGTATATATCCTTACATTTTACTATAACTTAGAAAAGTGGTTTTGGCATTTTTTTCTCCTAATTTCTCCCCTTTGACACTCTATAGGCCCTTTCAATTAGAATTAATTTTTTTCCTTCTATTTCTCAAAAATTCATCTCCATGTTTTGGTATATGTTCCTTCTTCCGAAATTTCATTTTCTCTCTTTGGGGACTCATATCTAGATATCAGAACTTACACTTCAATTCTACATTATCAACTTTTTAATTATATGTTCTATTTATTTTTTCCTCCTTCCCTCTGAGAGTTTTCCTAAGTGACCGATGACTTAATTCATTCTTCTGCTCTATATAACTGCTATTTACATTGTGCTCTTTACCTAAACTATCATTTTTTAGTTCATATCTCTACTCTTTATTTATCTTCCATATTCTTCTAGTTTCCCATTATTAATGCCTTCTTCTATCTCCCTTAATATGTTTATTGTGCTAATTTTAATTTCTTGTTCTTTCTCTTGTAATATTTGTGGTTCAGATGGGATCCATAATATGCTGGGATGTTTTCCTTTTGAAAAAGTTGTGCTCCTGAAATGTCTTGATATTTTGGCCCGTGAGTTCATTTTCTCTCTGGGAGGCACTGACTTCTCTATCAGGCAATGTGTATTAAAGCCAGACATCAGTTCTAGTCATTATTCATGAGCTCATGAAATATAGTTAGGGAGCCTCAGATTTGGTGGTCCAGGCACCAGGCACCATGGTCAATAACCCCCATCTCCCCCAAACAACTCCTTGGGCTCTCATCTCCTTTGAAAGAGAAGCAGCATTAGGAGACATACTCAATGTCATCGGCTCTGTGATGGGCCAAAAGGGGAAATGGTGGAGCAGAGAAGTGACAACCTGAAGTCAGTTAGTCTCCATCTGATTTCCCAGTTCCTCTTGAGCACAGAGCTCCCACCCTGCACTTATTCCTGCAAAGACTCCTAGGCCAGAGGTGTAAGTTACTACAGGCGTGATAAGCGAACTGACTGTGCAAAGGCACAGTGGTACTCACATTCAAGAGTTCTTTCTTTTATTCCAGCCACCCCCATCCATACCACCTTTTCTGCCACTCCCAGCCAAAGACACCGTATGCTTCCAACATCGGTTGGGAAGGTCAATGTCAGCCATTCTCCGGGTTCTCTTGCTGTAATTTGCCAGGTGTTCCAGTTGGTTTACTTTTTCATGTCAGTCTTACATATCTAAATTATTACTCAGATACGTAGTTGGATGATATACATATAGCCACTGATGATGATGTAAAACTCTCTTCTACTGACCTTATGAATTGGACACTTTTAATATGTCAAGCATATTAAAACTACTCTGAAGAAGCACTTTTTTTCATAGTTGCTTCCTAGCCAGTTTCTTGTATCTCACCAGAAAGTACTATTTTACTCACACTCGGACCAGATGGAGAATGGCAGCTACCCAAATACACTGGGAAGGAGCTGACCCCACAGATAAAGCAGCAGGCCCAGAAATGATTCTCTTACTGAGAGAGGAGTAGGCAATAATGTGTCTTCTAACATATATTTTACATTTCACATTTTTCCTTCAGAATCATTTATTTATTGTAGTATACTGGGAAAATTCACAAAAGGCCAAAGAAGGAAACAGTTACTTGTAATTTCACCCAAGTTATTAGTATCGTTAAAAGTCTGTGTAGATCTTCTAGGAAATTGACTTCTTTCTAACCTGCTTACCAATTTTGTTTTAAAAAGTCGGATTATACTGTATACAGATTTTGCAACTTTATTTAATGATTAATATCCTATGAAAATATTTAACTATCATTAAGTACTCTTCTCTAAAATGTTACAATATCGGGCACCTAGACGGCTCAGGCAGTTAAGCATCTGGCTCTTGATTTTGGCTCTGGTCATGATTTCATGGTTCTTGAATTTGGCCCTATGTCACGTTTTGCACTGACAGTGCACAGCCTCCTTGGGATTCTCTCTCTCTCTCTCTCTCTCTGCTCTTCCCGCTCTCTCTCACAATAAACTTAAAACAATTTAAATGCTATAATATTACAGCTGCATAGTATTCCATTATGTAGATTAAAAAAAAATTACTTTCCTAGCAGACATCTGAGAGGTTTCTAATAGTTTTCCATGACATGTGTCAGGGACAAAATAATCTTTTTTACATAAATTACTTGGCCTGTTTTTAGTTGTTTATCGAGCATGTATTCCCAAGTGTTGGGTGCTGGGTGGTGGCTGAGTTTCTAAAATCGTGTTCTCCCTTTGAAATATGCAAACATCGTGAAATGGATCTTAAATGCATGGCTCAGTGAGTTTTTACATATGTGTACCCTTGTGTAACCACACACAATGTGAGACGTATAACATTTCCAGTTGGGTCAGGTTTTAACGGCTACTGATGCATTCTGAGAAAAATGTATCAAGTTAAATTTTATTTGAGCCTCTTCCCCCCCCCCCCGCCATCTTCTCTAACATTAGTTCTTTTCTGCTCAAATCTTCTAATTTTGATATACAAACCTATAGACAATTATTATTGCTACTGTTTTTTGCAAATATAATTACCTTTCTCCTAGAGAAAAAAACCTAATTGTATGCTTTAGCACAGGGTTACCTGTCTTCTGGTGTCAACGTATGGATTTGTCTGAATTTTCTTTTGATAAGTTATTTTAGAATCAGTCCTATAATATTGAGTCCTCTCAGGGCACCTGGGTGGCTCATTCGGTTAAGCGTCCGACTTCAGCTCAGGTCATGATCTCACGGTTCATGAGTTCGAGCCTCACATCGGGCTCTGTACCCATAGCTCAGAGCCTGGAGCCTGCTTTGGATTTCTTTGTCTCCCTCTCTCTCTGCCCCTCCCCTGCTCACGCTCTGTCTCTCTCAAAAATAAACATTAAAAAAAAAATTTTTTTAATTAAAAAAATATTGAGTGCTCTCAGTGTAGAACAAAAAAAAGGCTAAAAATTCTAATGGTATCTTACTAAAAAATTAAAATAATGTGATTTATTGTCATCTAATTTGTTTAAGTGTATTTATTTTTGAGAGAGAAAGAGAGAGCGAGCGAGCACAGGTGGGGGAGAGGCAGATGGAGAGAGGGAGACACAGAATCTAAGCAGGCTTCAGGCTCTGAGCTGTCAGTGCAGAGCTCAATGCAGGGCGTGAACCCACCAACCGTGAGACCATGACCCGAGCCGGAGCTTGACGCTTAACTACCTGAGCCACCCAAGTACCCCTAAATTTTTTAACATAAAAAAAGTTAACAAGTCTGGGGCACCTGGGTGGCTCAGTCAGATGAGCATCCGACTTTGACTCAGGTCATGATCTCACGGTTTGTGAGTTCAAGCCCCACGTTGGGCTCTGTGCTGACAGCTCAGAGCCTGGAGCCTCCTGCTTCAGATTCTGTCTCCTCCCCTCTCCGCCCCTCCCATGCTTATGCTCTGGCTCTCTCTGTTGCTCAATAATGAATAAATGTTAAAAAACAAAAATTAAAAACAAAATTAACAACTCTTATCCTTCCAAACCTCTCAGAAACCCCTACCAGTTTTGCACACCATTGAACGTTATTTGTGGCGTATACTCTTGTCATTTTTACAACTGCTGAAAGAATAGGTCCAGAAATAAACACAAGAAAAGAGTAAGAGCTGGCCAACACTTGAAACCACACAACTAAGTCATTGTCAAAAATCCAACACAGTTATCTCCGTGAGACGGTATTAACTCACATCATTCACGTATCAGGTTCTGATATTTCGCCAGCACTGCCCATGGCCGGGGGGAATAAAACTGTATCTACCTGACTCTACAGTTGAGGAGGAGGTGTCTAAAAAAGCTAAAATCCAATTAAATTTTGAGAGCCCAGGGAAGTGACATTGTGAGATCAAGTCACCAACACATGCGCTCAAGTGTATAAAAATGTCAACGACAACGTAGTAGCGAAAAGCCCATCTGAATGACCATTCGCAAAGGGAGAACCCCAAGAATACTCGATTAGTAAAGGCTTTTAAAACGTCAAGATGAGATAAGAGTGTCGAAACACCAAATCAGAGGTCTAAAGTAGTGTTCCACCACATTCAATTGAGATTCATGGGCTCAATGTTTCTCTCTTCTATTTACATGAGAAAAGAAATGGAGAGATGGTGCTTTGGGTCACTGTAATGTGCACCCAGACACCTTTTTCTCTGATCGTTTTGTTTGCCAACGTGAGCAGGAAGCTGTTCTTGACTTCCTTCACTGCCTGAGAGCCGATGTCTATAGGAGTTAAAGACCAAAGACAATGTCTCTACACAAGGGATTGTAAACACTGAAGCAACTGAGCTGCCCTTGAAATACAGTTTCTTTTCCTGAAAGCAAAAAGAAATCACTCTCTCTGAAGCCTCGGCTGCTTTGGAGACTTCTCTGTCACTGTGAAATCAATCTAACTGGGGTCATTTGGAAAACTGGCTATCGGTTGCCTTCATTTCCACATGAAAGCATTTTTTGTACCCATTCACACCCAAAGCGGACTTAGTGTTACCAGCTTCCAGTGAAGATTCTACTCGTTTTATTTTCCAAGATAGCTTTAGGTTTACATTTGGAAATATATTTCAGACACCGTGTCTACTAAGAGCAGGACTTGTGAGAAAAGCGTATCAAAAACCTCAGGAAACCTCCTGAAACACTAGAGTCCTGTCTTTTACTTGTTAGTCAGGTTTTAAGTCAAGTCTGGTCGTTGCTACTGGCTCCAAGGCCATTGGTGGTATAGATAGATATTTGGGGCAGTCTCCTTCCAAGGTGTGTTTAACCCTCTCTGGAGGCCAGGCTGCTGCGTGAGGTGCTCTGAAGTACACCCCAGCGACAGGACAGATGTTCATGACACAGGCGGATGTGCAGTTGTAGGAATCTGGACAGGAAGAAGCTGCTGCATGATTTCCCACCTACTTCCAACTCTGCCCTTCCCAGTGACGCTCCCTCGGGCTGCGCACTCTGTATTTCCAGGTATTGTAAGTAAACCAGTGCCACTGCAGGGAGAGGAGACGTCACCAGAAGGCAGAAAGTCATCAAAAAACTGAAATATATTCAGAGAAATACTGATCGAATGTTACTAACATAACAGTACTGCTTTCCTGAGACGACTGTTGGAAGACAGGGGAACTCGAGTGCTTAAACAGACAACCAAGGAGGAGAAAATCTTGTTCGAGAACGGAGCCCTAGATTTTTGTCTTGATCTTTCAGCTCTGATTACATCATGGCTAAACGAGGTATTCATTGTTGCAGTTGATTTTTTTTTTTAATTTTTTTTTTTCAACGTTTATTTATTTTTGGGACAGAGAGAGACAGAGCATGAACGGGGGAGGGGCAGAGAGAGAGGGAGACACAGAATCGGAAACAGGCTCCAGGCTCTGAGCCATCAGCCCAGAGCCTGACGTGGGGCTCGAACTCACGGACCTCGAGATCGTGACCTGGCTGAAGTCGGACGCTTAACCGACTGCGCCACTCAGGCGCCCCTTGATTTTTTAATCTAAGTGTTGGAGACACTGAATGCCTAAAACAATTATTTATTTCTCTGTTAGAAAAAGTAAGCATCACACTTACAACTGGGGTATTGGAGAAATCAATCCGAACCTGTGTCTGAATCTCATAAAGAAACTATAGACTTATGCTCAAATACCATATTGGAAGTATGATAAACAAATATCCTTATTATTTTACAAGAGGTATACAGAATTCTGTGTTTGTTCAATCATTTCTATTTCCATAGGATTTAAGGAAAAAGAAATAAGACAGAAGAGGGTAGCTTTATATTTAGGACAGTGAAATGTGAAACTGGCTAAATCGTTTTCAGAAACTTAAATTAATCAGTTCACTAGAGTGTGCTTTTTTTGTCTACAAGAAATTGGAGAAATGCGTACTTCAGACCAATGTGTAATGACTATGTTAATTGCAATTAGCAAGGCAAATATTTTATCGCCCAAATGACAGAAGTGGTAACTACTGACGTTACCCGGAGCATTCATTTGCTTTTTCTTTTTTTA
Organism: Prionailurus bengalensis; assembly: GCF_016509475.1. NCBI lineage: Eukaryota > Metazoa > Chordata > Mammalia > Carnivora > Felidae > Prionailurus > Prionailurus bengalensis. Next base: position 8,430,255 of record NC_057344.1, on the reverse strand, counting down.
GTATGTCAATTAATATAATATAAATGCTGGAAACAATCAATGTAGGATGTCACTGTATTCCACTATTCAAATCCTAATATAGATATTGCCAGAGATAAAGACAATACTGATATGTTGAATTCAGCCACACACAGGAAAGTTCTTTAATCACATAAACTCCTCTTTTAAATTTCCACATAATAGTAATTATCTACAAATAAGATAACTAGTAATAATGTTACCCTCACAATATATCGGCTGGAAAGCAGCTGTTTAAATATTTCAGTTTAATATGTAACACATGTTATATATTAACAGTAGCCATGAAACAGGTTGACAGCTTTAGCGATGGGGTTTTAGTGTGGGTAGACAAGAAAATACCACACATAATAGCACAGGAAATAGAAGTGACACCTATTTTAGAAGAGATTATGACACACATTGGGTGGTAGGCATAACGATATGACCAACCGACAGAATAAAAGAGAAGAAAATATGGTAACCCAGAATGAAAAGGATGATATTTCTTTCATTTTCTCTTGGTTAAGGAAATGGCTCTGCCAGGATAAAATTTTAGAGTCATCAAGGACACTCTATTTACAGCTTCAGCTGTAAATAGACAGAGGTACATGCAGGGCTTGAATGGGGGAAGGATGCCAACAATCTAGGCCTTAGTAATGGGTTTCATCCTTATGTTCTGTCCTTACGTCCTTATCCTACATTGTCCGGGCTCCATCATTGGGATCATAGCTACTTTCTTAATTGGATACTCATTCTCTTTACTCCAGATAATTAATTACATTTCTCAGTGTCCTTTTGGCCCTATTATTATTATTACTATTATTTATTTTTATCTTTAATTTTAGAGAGACAGCATGAGCAGGAGAGAGAGGCAGAAAGAGAGAGAGAGAGAGAGGGAGAGAGAGAGAGAGGGGGAGAGAGAGGGAGGGAGGGAGAGAGAGAGAGAGAGAGAGAGAGAGAGAGAGAGAGAGAGAGAGAATCCCAAGTAGACTCCACGTCCAGTGCAGAGCCTGATGTGGGGCTCAATCCCACGACCCTGGGATCATGACCTGAGCCAAAATCAACAGTTGGTTGCTAGACCAACCTACTGAGCCACACAAGAGCCCCTGGCCTCTTATTTCTGATGCTACCACAATCTGTTTAAGTTTTCTGTACAGGCAATTTTACTCTTTAATGCATCCCAACATGGATTTTGATTGTTCTTGTATTTTATTCTTTCTCGATTGTTTTTTGTATTTTGGCCACTGTCTTTGCATCTCTGCCACCCCTCTAGGCTTACTCTAATTAGGATACCCTGCTCCTGTATTTTAGAACACATGTAGTCCTGTCTCTTTTTGAAAGGACAATACTCAAATGTTTTCTAATATGTTCTTCTAATTTTAGGTCAAAATAACCTCATGGATTAGTTTCTTTGATAACAAGCACTTATGCATCTGTGAAAGGTGACTGAACGAAGGGCAGATCATCAGCTAGGAGGTGCAGCTCCTCTAATGAAGACATTCCATGTGTTTTATGCAACGCAACCACTGGAAGAACACGTCCGGAGAGTTCTCTGAGTCTACAAGTTCACTGCTTCTGTCCCCTTACATCACACTTCTCATTAGTTCACTACATATCCAAGGGTGCATTGTGTTTCCATCCACCCCTCTCTCTTCCTGTTTAGATGAAGTACCGAGACTTAGCTCTAAACGGATTTTCAGATTTACCCAAAGTTTTTCTTCTTTTGACCAAGGATAAGGCATAAGCTTCACTCTGGCAGCTTCACACAAAACCCGCTGCCTGCCTGTTGGCCAGCACTGCCTCTGGTTGACAGAAGTAGCAGCATATACAGAATGAGTCTAAGTTTGACTGGCTGGAACTTTCTTGGGGGAATCTCTGTGATGTTCTACTTGAGATGGTGGAGAATGTAAACTAGTTGTTCCAAACTGTCCCCTTGAATATATCCATCTCTGCTTAGCCCACTCAAGGAAGATCCAAGAATGAAATTAGTTTTTCACTCGTATTTCCAGTGTTCATCCTTTTGCGAACTTTCCTACACATCTTGTTGGAACAACAGACACAAAGGATCAGGTATTTCTAACGTGCTACTGTATTTTCCAGAGTTCTCAATAATTTTGTCAGAATAATTGGGTCACATCTATACTCATGATCAAGACTGTGCTATCCCAACTTACCAGCATTTGGTTATTCATTTGAGGCAGAGACCACAACTCTCATAGTATTCCTTTTTATGTTGAGTACAGTAGTTTCTACATAGAAGATGGTAGATTAATAATTGACCAAGTTAATAAAATATTTTCTGTAGGAATGTAAATAATATTGGTATAGGCTTCAGTGATCAAGATCAAAACATTTGAAGGGGCACCAGGGTGGCTCAGTCTGTTAAGCGTCAAGCTTCGGCTCAGGTCATGATCTCACAGTTTGTGAGTTTGGGCCCCGCAAGGGGCTCTGTGCTGACAGCTCAGAGCTCAGAGCCTGCTTTGGATTCTGTGTCTCCCTCTCCCTCTACCCCTCCCCTGCTCGCACTCTGTCTCTCTTTCTCTCTCAAAAATAAACATTAAAATTTTTTTTTAAAGTCTTTAAAACATTGAAAAGACAAAAGCATTGTATACATAAGCTTTTATAAACATGTACATGTGCGTATACATATTTATAAATTTATTGAAACTCCGATTTCCTAAAGTGACCAGAGCTTTCACTATTTGCTAGTGTATCCAAATATTTTTGTGGTAGACACATGTCTCCTAATAAAAGCCATCATCTTTTGGATTGTATTTATCAGTTTCACCTAGTGTGCAAAGGTATAAAAAGTAGCAATCTGGTGTGTTAAAAGCCAAGATAAAAGCAATTTCCGCATGTGCTCCATGAAGATAAACAATTGTGTACACTCTCCTGGAGTAAACAAGCCCTCCAAAATAAGGATAGGTATACTACTTGTCTGAGACTCCGGTGGAATGCTATATTTAGGGAAGACAATCATCATAAGATAAAATTGTAGAGTTAAAGGAGAAAACACTAATGCTACAAGTTAGTTTCCTTTTGCTGCTGTGACAAATAACTACAAAATTAATGGCTTAAAACAATGCAATTATATCATCTTATCATTCTGGAGATATGTAGTGTGCAATGAAGTTGTCAACAGCATAATTTCTACAGGTCTTGGGGGAGAATCCAATATTTTTCTCTCCAGCTTCCCAAGTCTGCCATAGTCCTTGACTCACAGTCTGTTATCACTCCAACATCTGATTCCATTCTCACATAACCTTTTCTCTCTGCCTCTGTCATCACACTACCTTGTTTGACTCCAACCCTCCTATCTCTCTCTTTCCCTAAGACCTTTGTTGATTATATTGGGCCCTCCTGGATAATCCAATATAATCTCCTGATTCCAAGATCCTTAATTCCATCACCCCCACAAAGTCCTTTTTGCCACGTACGGTAACACATTCACAGGTTCCAAAAATTAGGATGTGGACAACTTTTGAGGCACCATTATTCATCCCTACCACACTAGGAAAATCAAAAAACAAAAACAAAAAAACTCTTGAGAAAACAAAAAGAACAACTTCATTCATACTATTAAAATTCCAAAAGTTCCAGGACTATCATTATCACTTTATATGTGTGCTGAAAACCAAACATGTAGGCATTGTATACTAATAACTGAAATCTGTGTGTGTGTGTGTGTGTGTGTGTGTGTGTGTGTGTGTGTGTGTTTATGTGTACATGCATGGGCATGAATGGTAGAAATCACTGATAAGGGTAATATTTAAATGAATATCCATAGTTTGTTGGAAGCCATAAATAGTCACTAAAAGATATAGGATAGATTTATATCAACCTTGGTTTTCTGTTTTTTGTTTTTTTAAACATTGCCAGGAATAAGCCACTCTGTTTTTAAAACAAAATTCTTCTTTTACCCTTGGCAAGACAACTTCACAGAACCTTCTAGGTTATTTGATGACATGATTATAATAATAAGAGACTTGCCATCACAAAATTATCAGTGACCTTCACTACTCATCACATGCTTTAGAGAGAAAATCTGAATCCCATTGCCATCTGGTGAGTTAGCGGTAGGAAAGAACAGAAGCCAAACCTCCAGCTTTAAATTAGTGTTTCATTATTAGAGACAGAACTGGCTTTACCCCTACCCCAAATCTAAACTGTATTTAGCTGCAAATATCTAAGCAGATGTCTAGATGAGTAATCTTATTTGATCATGTGGTTTTGTAATATACGTTGAAATATTTAATTAAGGGTGAGTATGTCCTTGAGAATTCTATTTGGCTAAACTTAAATCTGGTAACATAAATTACACTAAAAAGGTACAGTTACACCTCAAGCTCATATGAGGTAATACTGATGTTGAGGGTAAGGAAAACAGAAATAATCATTTTTGCCACTAAAGGAAGCACAATAAGCTATTTTCAACAGAGAAGATGCTGGTGACGTTATACAAATTACAACCAAGAGGGGCAGGGGTCTTTACTTCGTGCTATTGATAAATAGACATGCAGATATGTTGGGGCACTACCAGTTAAAAAAGAAATTTGAGACTTCAAATGTTTGAAAAACTTTCAGAGACCATACAGGACTGTAATGTTAACATCTCACGTTGTTCTGTTGCATTAGGAGACATGGTAAGCGTAGAAAGTGCATAGGAAAGTATGTACAAACATCTTCATCTCAAAGAGAAAGCAGTGGAGGATGTTTTTCATTTTCATTTTGAAGAATTTTCATACTTTTATGCATTAATAGTCCTTTATCATTTAGGTTAAAATGGTAACTAAAAGTTCAAGGAACATGTAAGACGGGATTAACTGGATGTTCCAAAACATGTTTTTTAAGTTTATTTATTTTTGAGAGAGAGCGAGCGAGCAAGTGCATAAGCGGGGGAGGGGCAGAGAGAGAGGGCGAGAGATTCCCAAGCAGGCTCAGCACTGTCAGTGCAGAGCCTAACACACAGGGCTCGAACTCAGGAACTGTGAGATCATGACCTGAGCCAACCAAGAGTCTGATGCTTAACCGACTCAGCCACCCAGGCACCCCTCCAAAACATTAAAAAAAAAAAAAATAACTACACATAAAAGCTCCTAATATGGTAAAGGTAATATTAATTATTACTTATAGCTCAAGATTATCAGGTGTCTGTACTTGATATATTAATTAGCTCTGATAACCAGAATGTATTCTGAAAAACCTGGTGCTTTGGGGTAGAATCTGTAGAAGATTAAAAGAAAACCTGAAACAAGAAAAAGGCACAATTTGAACCAGTAAGATTACTCCTGAAATCTCAATAAAAAAATAATGGCAATTAGGGGCGCCTGGGTGGCTCAGTTGGTTAAGCGTCCAACTTCGGCTCAGGTCATGATCTCACAGTCCGTGAGTTCGAGCCCCACGTCTGGCTCCGTGCTGACAGCTCAGAGCCTGGAGCCTGTTTCGGATTCTGTGTCTCCCTCTCTCTGACCCTCCCCTGCTCGCATTCTGTCTCTCTCTCTCAAAAATAAACATTAAAAAATTTTTAAGAATAATGGCAATTAATTTTAGAGCAAATACCATTGATATAGATTATATGTGTAATAACATAATTATATATATACACACGCCATGCGTATTTGCACTTGATCTTAGCCAAAAGGCTGAGAAGCGATACGTGCGCCATGTGTATTTGGTAAGCTATAGACCATTTATTTATTTCATACTGGGAGCACTTCTACTTTCAGAGTAATACTTGTTACTCCCCAATTCGTGCTCTCTCTCTCTTGCTCTCAAAATTAAAGAACATTTTTTTAAAAATTTAAAACTTTTAATCTCTAAAAGTCTTATTGAAAATGTTTATTTTATTTTTGAGAGAGAGGAGACAGAGAGAGAGGCAGAGAGGCAGAGAGAGAGAGGGAGACACAGAATCCGAAGCAGGCTCCGGGCTCTGAGCTGTCAGCACAGAGCCTGATGCGGGGTTCCAACTCGTGAACAGCGAGATCATGACCTGAGCCGAAGTCGGACGCTCAACCGACTGAGCCGCCCGGCGCCCCCCAGTAGTGGATTTCTAAATGATTAGATAATCCACTCCAGATTTCCTGTGCAAACAACGAAGAGCTACTTCAACTAAGTGGTTCTATCAGACAGAGACAATGACTATTCTCTTATAAACGAACCAAAAAATGTTTATAATGATGCATGTTTGTTACCCCACATATATTATTCAAACTCATTTAAAATTATTTACATTTTTTCTAAAACTGTTTTTGAAAAGACATAAAGAATGTGAATAGTGCTTGGTATTTTAAGTGCTTTTACGTAGTCACAAAGCACAGACCCTTTTACGATGGTCCGGGATGGGATGATGGTATGGAGTGGAGCCAGGGGGAAGTTATGGGAAGGGCATGAAGTCTGGGGCAAGTTTGGGAAGGAGGATCTGAAGTCAAAGCATGAATTTACAGCAGTATCATCCCTTGCCTCCATTACTTTACAAGAAGCAGTGAGAAATTAAGGAAGAAGTCTGGGATATGGCCAGGTGAGATATTGCGCAGAGCAATTAATCACGTCCAACTGCCAGTACATTTTTCCAAAGCTGAAAATATAGTTAATTTGTTGACAATGACAAACTGTCCCCAGCACCAGTATGACACTATCAAAATGCTGGGTGACATATATTAAAATTACCTTATTTAAATAGGATAGGGGTTTGTGTGGTTTCAATGTTGTTCATTGGTGAATCATGTAATTGGTGAGTGATACGTAGACATTTTCTTTTAAGAAATCCCCCCCAAAGGAAAAGTCATATATAGTGGTCATCAGGGAACTCTCCACGATGAACAAAAACCGGAGGGAAGGGAGAGAAAAAAAGTCAAGTGTTAATTCAAGAATTTCAACCTAGATTCCTTGGTACTTCTTGAAGGCCCATAGCTGGGTCCTAGATCACAAGGATCATAGGCAGAATGATACCTTCCTCCCCAAAAGATGTCCAGGCCCCAATCCTGGGAACCCATGAATATGGTAAATTCCACTGCAAAAGGGACTTTTCAGGTGTGATTGACGGTAGGGGCTTTACAATGGCAAGATTATCTTGGATTGTTCAAGCGGGTGCAACCTAGTCACATGAGCCCTTAAACGCGGAAGGCAGGCAATGGGTCTGAGAAATGGGAGTATTAAAACGATTTGCTGGCCAGTGGCTTGCTAAAAAATGTGAGAGACTTTGTGCAAGGACCAGAAAGAGGACTACAGAAAATGAGGAAATTTCCCAGGTGAAAGCCAGCAAGGAAACAGGGATTTCAGTCCTATATTCACTTGAACCGCATTCTGCCAACACCTGAATGAGCAAAGAAAAGGACACCCCTGCAAGGCCCAGCGAAAGAAACACAGCCCTGCACACACATTGGTTTTAGTCCAGTGAGAGATGTAGTGGGCTTCTACCCCCAGAACTGTAAAATCATAAATTTATGTTGTTTTAAGCCACTCATTTTGTGCTAATTTGTTACGGCAGAAATAAAAGACCAAAACGCCAAGGCTTTCTAAAATTGTATGCAATATTTGCATATTGGTAAGGGTCATTTTTCTGTTGAAAGAGACTGTATGTTTCACCCAAAAAGAAAGATTGATTGAATGCTAGTATCCTTTCCCATCGTGTAGCACTAAAAACATCCCCAGGCACTGTGAAAGCCGAACAATTTTCATTTTAGATATTCAACTGGTCTAAGTATGTTTTGTGATAAACACAGGAGCACACCGCTGATTCTGCACCTCTCTTCTGCCCTGTTCACCTCACCTCTCAACTAAAGCAGGCAGCATTTGGTGCTCACGGGTAAGGTTTCCCATCGACTGTGAACACTGTGCATATTCAGGGTGGACGGTGGGTTCTTAAAGAACCATATCTTGCCGTGTTTGGGTTTTTCTTTTACCTCTTCATAAACACTGTCACATTGTGCCTAACTAGCAATTGGTAAACGGTATTAAAAATATTCTCACGTTTGAATCCAAAAAGTAAGTTTCTATCGCGAGAAAGTGACCTAGACTACCCACCATTTGAAATTCTGTCCAGACCAGTGATAGAGTCTATATATTAATTTATTCATTATATATCTAACTCATTATTCTCTGTAAAAAAAAAAAAAAGAAAAGAAAAAGAAAAAGGAGAGCTCGCAGATTTCTATGGGAAAAATATCTGAGCACCCTCAGATTAATTTTCAAGCTGAGTGTCTCTACGGATCACAGGGCAATAACTGAAATAGAAGCTTTGACATTTCCCACTGATCACCTTGACCCTCTATGGAATGTTTTCTATTTCAGTATGGCCTAAATCCACACAGGCTCCATATTCAGAAATGTAATCAGAAGCTTAATAATATTTATTAAACAAACCATTATGGACCAAACTTTATTTGGATAAACCACAAGATTCAATGATAGAAAGAAATCCTGGGGGTAAATGGATACATGAACAATTAAACAGGAGGGATGGGTAGGAATTTGATAGTCACATTTTCTTCCTAGGTTATTTCATAATGACTGGACTTCTGGAGTGACAAATGCTGGCAAACAGCAGACCACAAAAAGGCTGGTGACCGAGCGTGGCTGTGCATGTGGTAATCTGCTTCATGTTCAGTCTTATTTAAGTATTTCACAACATACTGGGATTGATGAAGCATTAATAAAATGTACAGAAGTTTCTCAACACAGAGGTGCACTAAGCACCCATACAGATGGAGCATGAGGATAAAAAGCCTAGAGACTTTTGAAATACGGTGGAAGAGAAAAAAAAAAAAAAAAGAAAATGACATTCGACTTGAAATGATGTGAGGGAGCGTGTCTGTAGAAAAATAATCAGAAACAGATACTCGGTGGAAGAGAGACAATTGGAAAATGGTCAAACCAAACAGGACAGAGAAGAGAGGATCCTAGACAATAAATCAGAGGAGTCTGGGATACTGTGACCATTTGGGGGGGAAACTGAAAGTTGATTTGGTGGCTGCGTGATGTTCCCAAAAGGAAACATCTACCTGAGCTAGAATTCACCTTGAGAAGGTGTCCTTTTTTTTTTTTTTTTTAATCTGTGTTGAACTCAGAGGAGCTGGAAGGAATTCAAAAAAGAACAGCAAATACAATTAAGAGTCTGGAGGGATTGATTTATGTAGTGAGAAGGGAGAAATAAAATATGCAGTCCTTGGCTAAAGACTTTTGGAGAGAACATAATTGTCAAAAGTCTTTAAAGGATTTACGTACTGAGTCAATAGAGGGTGGTTAAGTTCAGTAAAAGGGAATCTAGGCAGAATCTAGAGAGATGGATGTAAACTCTAATGCTAAAAACATTTTTCCTAATTTCGTGAATACTAAAATCTAAAGTATTTCAAATGGTGCTGATGCAAAAATCTGCTGTTGTTTTGTTGGTGTTTTTAACCCATTTTCCGATACATGCTAAGGACCCTAGGAAGACAGTCGTTGGAAAACTCATTAGACCCCTGACATTCTCTAACAGACTACCCTTGTCCTTTTGGGGCCTTACCTTCATGGTATATAAATAACTTCTAAGCTTATAATCTCGGCTTTACAATAAGTTTTGATATCTGGTAGTTTACGTCCTCCTACATTGTTCTTCTTCTTTAAAAAGTCTTGGCTGTTTATTTTTTCTCTTTATATATACTCTGTGTACTTACTGATTTTAATAGATTAAACTATTGCAGTTGTCTGTTTAGGCTGCCAGAAGAAAATACTACAGGCTGGGAGGCTTAAACAACAGAAATTTATTTTCTAACAGTTCTGGAGGCCAGAAGTTCAAGATCAATTATAAAAATTTAAATATATGAGTATAGAAAGATATCATCATGTAAGGTTATAGTAACTGGAAGGACAATTATTAAACCACTAATAAGAAAAATGGAATTATTAAATTAGAAAAAATGAATTAAAAATAACGCTAGTTACGTTAAGTGGTTATGTCAATGATAAAAATTCATAATACCTATATATATTTACAAACATATATGACATATAATGTCTATTGTTATTTTGCCTGAATAGTACAAGGTGGAAATCAAGGTATTTACTCCATATATTTCCTTTTTATTTAGAATGCAATGTTTTTATAATATAAAAAATTTAATGCATTAGAAAGAGATTTTGACTCTTCCATCTCTAAAAATTAATATCTAGGAATAACTGAAGATAAACATAAAAACCTGAACACGGGTTATTTTCTGCTGCAGTGAATGGATACAACCTAGATAGCCATAAAAATAAAATAATTACATAAAATCCAGGATAAACCTTTAATGGAATATCATGCAATAATTAAAAATCATGTTTTATAAATATACTTTTTGCAATAAAATGTTCAAAATACATAAATTAGGAATGTTTTCTAAAATTGTGTGCATGTGTGCTATCTGTGTGTTTATACATGGTAAGGTAACTCTCAGTTGACTCATGTACAACATTGTCAGGGTTGCAGTCATTATACATGGGCTCCGTCAACATGAACGTCCATGCACAGAGGTACATCTGACTACAGCCATTCATGAGTGCCCAACCGGATAACAGAGAAACCAACCCTGACCCCATTAAAGCACTATTGTCACGGAGGACCAACCAACTATCTAATGGCAGGTTAATCACAATGACAAATATTTCCTATGGAAGGCAGTGATTTGTTTTCACTATAACATACACTGGCTCTGAATAAAGATTTCCCTTCCCATCTGCATTCTTCTGCTCAAACCACTATCTCTAAACTAACCAAGTGTTTTAGTGACTTTCATGATATTCTGCACAATGCTGCATCTGAAGTTGCATTTTACAGCAAGTAAAGTATATCAGCGGACACATGCCTATAAAATTCATTGGCTTTATTAGTTTCAATTGCCCTGAAGCAGTCAGCCTTATATAATGGGGGAATGGCCTATTTTGGGTGCCAATACTTTAGAGGGCCAGAGCAATTTTGTCCAAGATGCAATATATACTTAGAATCAGTGACCAAAATATTGGTGCTGTTTTGGGATCCACAGGTCCAGAAATCCAAATGTAGAAGTCAGAGTGAGTCCTTTCACTATTGCCTATATGATTCACTGATGCAATTTTGCTTCACATACCCTCAGCTTTGGGCTCTGCTTCTATAGAAGTCTTGATTTCCAAAAAAATGAATGTATCCAACAATGCACACAACAATAGTTCTAGGAAAGGAGAAGCTGAGACTGCCATTCACCACTTTAGGCTCCTTCTTTGGGCCACTGAATCAACATGCAAAGGGGGAGGCCAGACTACTGGCAGGGGTGACAAACTGGGTATGGGGGGGGCCTTGTTAA